>NC_051176.1:29095469-29777259 GCF_013339695.2 Rhipicephalus sanguineus
ATATATATATATATATATATATAAGGAAACCCACCGGAAACCCACCGCGATGTACTTGTTACTTTGACAAAGTCTGGTCCACCAGACGAAACGTTAGTGAAAATATACAGTGCCGAACCGATGAAAGTCGTAGTTTCTTTCTTCATTCCTTATTCTATCGGGCTCCGCATGATTCTTTTCCCACTACTATATATATATATATATAAACAATGAAGTGCTAACAAAGGACCCGGAAGTAAAAGTTCAAAAAAATCAAGCACGTAGGAAAAATTCTGTAAAGGACTGACGTTTCGGCCGCGGGACCGGCGTGATTGACTCCGACGAAGGCCGGTCCCGCGGCCGAAACGTCAGTCCTTTACAGAACAATTTTTCCTACGTGCTTGATTTTTTTGAACTATATATATATATATATATATATATATATATATATATATATATATATATATATATATATATATATATATATGATTTGAGGTGATTTTCAGAATTCAGAAAGAAACAGTGTCTCTTTCTGAACGTAATTTAATAAGGCTGCCTGCGAATCACATTGGCAGGGGCTGCTGATAGCAGCGGGCGAGATGGATTCATATGTGTATAATAGATACTTTCAGTTATAGTATAACGATCGTGAGCTGTTTTTGTGCGTGTACAACTCTCTGCGAACTCATCGTTGCTGACAAAGAGGTAGAGAGAGAAATAAACATTATTAGGAACAGACACAATCCTTTGCAGGTAGGCAGCCTTCTTAGTCCAAATAATCGTGGACGCTGATCATCTCCCTGGTGAGGTAGATCGAGTAACGGGGCAAACTTAAAAGCTGGGCTTCTCAATGTGCTCGAGTTCACTGCCTTGTTACAAGCCGCCGCGACCACTGCAGGCTACCATATGATAAGCATGCTGAAGCAGGCTAATCGGAGACTAAAGTGGGAATCTATTTTAGCTGTCCTGGCTAGACACAACTAAAATACTGAACACTTCTGCACACTCATCAACTCACAACAACTTGAATATGGAGCAGTGGCGACGCTATTCCTTTTCAAAGAAAGAAATTGAATTTCCTGAAAAAGGAGAGCGTTTGATCGGGCTATAAAATGTTTACTGGTTACCGCCCATATTTGCATCGCGGATTACTTAAACTTCAGACCAGGCAGAACAAAATAAAATTATGACAGATTGCTATAATGTTATAGAGCCCCTCCTGAGCGATAGCCTCCTGTGCAGTGTTCGAGTGCAAGACGCACAAGCGTGGAATAGGCAGCCCGCACCGCAGGTAGCCTATACAGTGCACCGTCATGACAATAGAGGCCGGATTTTTAGGCATTAAAAAGCGTGTTTTAGACGCCAAAAATAGGCAGGCAAAACAGCGTGTTAGGCCTCTAATATAGTAAAAATAGGCACAATAAATTTTTACATAAATGCAAATAATTTCAAAGGAAGATGTGCGTGATGTCTATTTACGACAGGAAACAAGAACTGTTATTGTTTAAAGTGGCACACAGGCACCAACACTTGAACGTAGACGCGTGCAGTTGTCCTTTGTCACGTACGCTTTGCAGAACGCGGTCTCCCCCTTTATTTTGTAGCCTGGTGAGTCAAGTGTCCACTGTCGAATCAACACACACCTCTGTTCCTTTCCTTTCGGCACGACTGAGAGGGTAGAGCAGGAGCAGACATCCAGATCGCTGTAATACCAGAAGGAGGGGATCCTTCCTATTGGCCGAGTCGAATCGCATAGAACAATTGCTCCCCAGGCGGTGAACACCTTAACCCTTTCCCTATCGAGTTTTTCACTAAAAACGATACAAAATTAGGAATTTTTTCTTCGCCGATTTTGTTCTACGTGTCTTGAAACAACTAAAAAACTGAAATTTAAAGGCGCTTTATTCGCAACATACAAGCAAAAAATATTTTTTTTTAATATGCAGAGGATTGGCTTCACTGCACTGCACCACGGCAAGTGCTCTAATCTCTCCTGTCTTCGGTGCAGAAAATGTCTCCGAAATTAAAAAAATAAGCGCAGCTACAAGGACTCCCGTGAAAAAAACCTTTGGACGCGTCGGGGGGGGTTTGTTTCCACCAGTGGTTCTCGAATGGTGTTCTGCGGAGCCGTCTTAAGGGTGTCGCGACGCCATCGCCCGCGAAAAAAAAAAAGTTTTTTGAGGTGAGTTTTGACCTATTCCCAGTACCAGGTCCTGCTCCAGGAACTGTAGCAACATTATGAACAAGATCGCCTCGGCTGCCCAACGCTTCAATTAAAACCTAAGCTGTCTAATCAGGCTTGGGTTAAAGCCTAAGCATGCGTCCCATTTGCCTGCTGCTAGCGGTTGTTTCCGGGAGTTGGTTAAACAAGAGGACTAGGTTGAATCCCATAGAGTTCCAAACAGTCAATGTTGCGCGGTAAAATGAATAACGGGCTCAAACTGCACCAGGAAGCGAAACTTGGGGCTAAACGGTGTTCATACAGGCATTAGTTTTCAAAATAGGTACTTATAGGCATATAGGCACGAACGCCAAAAATAGGCATTTATAGGCCCTATAAAAGCACTATAAAAACCCTCCTTAGCCTCTAATTCATGCTCATATATCAGAGTGGCGCGATAAGAGCGTATGGAACAAAAAAAAACCCCGCATTTCCCCGAAGGGGAGTATGAGGAAGTGCGAAGCACGGGGTGATGTTATGAGGGGGCGCGCGCGACTAAACTGCAGAGCCGAGCGAAGGAGACGGCAGCGAGAGAGCACGCGCCAGCCGACCCACGGAGGTCTGGCCGTTTTTAAGTGCAAAGCACTTTTACTGATGATGATGATCTGTCTTCCGAACTCGTTCCAAAGAACCCGCAACGCGTTCAACTTGGCGGCGTTGCGCACGCCCGAGATGGGGCTCAGGTTGTTGTCGAACCACAGTCGATCGCACACCGCGCAGCTATATCCGAAGCTGCGGTCCAGGAAGTCTCGCTTGAAGCGCGCGTCCGGCCGATCGAATTCGAGGGCCCGCGCTCGCTCACGCATCGCGCGTCCCCGCGCCAGATCGGCTTCGGGGTGCTCGGCTCGCTTCGCACGCTTTCGTTCGGCGTCTCGCCGCCGGCCTTCATCACCACAGGCAATGCGCGGGGCGCGCGCAGCCACGGAGCGGAGGGCGGAGCGCGCGCAGTCACGTGGGGCGTGACGTCGCTGCGCCGTTGCTACAGACGCTCCTCTCCGCTCCTCGCGCCGTTGCTATGGGACGGCGGATTCAGGGTCGCTTATAAAGTGCATTCGCACTTAATAGGCATTTGCCTAAAATCCGGTCTCTAGTCATGACACACGGAGGACAGTCGTCACAGCAGAATTGTAGGACGAATTTTATTACACAATTACGTTATTGCTGCGTTCAAGTAAAAAGTCTGCAGCCGACAATAACCACTGTCGAAAGCGGGAGGGGGGCTCCGCCCCCCCCCCCAACATTTCTCAGTGGGGGGCTAGCGCCGCCTTGGCCCCCCCCCCCCCCCCGGTAGCTACTTCTATGCCCAGGAGTGTGTTGAATCGACAGTGGACTCAGAACACGGTAGAGACCGTGTTGTGCGAACCGTGCTATGTTCAACTGTTAAACGTAAATGTTCGGTTATGTTCTGTTAAACGGTTATGTTCAACTGTTGACGCCTTTGTGCCATCTTAAGCGATAACATTTTCGTTTTACTGTCGTAGATAGACGTCGCGCACTTCGTTTGAAATTATTTGCATTTGTGTGAAAATTTATTCTGCTTATACTTACGATTTCGGAAGCCTAAAACGTTGTTTTGCCTACCTATTTTTGGCGCCTAAAACGAGCTTTTTTTAATGGCTGAAAGTCGGACCTTATATAGTCATCAATGAAGGAGGAGGAAGGAAAGGAATGAGAGGCAGGGAGGTCAACCAGACTCGCGTCAGGTTTGCTACCCTACACTGTGGGGAAAGGGATTAAAAGGAAGAAGAAAGCACCGCCTGGGTACATGTGCGCCTGTGCATTGCACGCCTACAAGCGGTCGCTGAAACCGGTCGATTTTAAAAACGGTAGCAATGCTCACGTCGCTTTGTGACACGTAGGGGCACGATCCGAGGGTCTTCGGAAAACGGTCTAGCTCGTTCAGCACATTGCGCATCAGTCAAGTTAGAAGGGCGTTCTGTTTATTGGCAGAGAATGCCGACAATCAGTGCGTGAACAATGCCGATCTGTTTTTGTTTTCTCTATTTCCTTCCCGTCCCGCATTTATGTTTATCTTACTACGTTCACTTTGTTTTCTTTGGAGAAAAGTGATCAATATTACAACGTGCGTGCGGCTGGGCGTACTACGCCACCATGACTGCAACTGCTATCGAGAACACTTTGACAAGCGCCTAACGAGTCAGTGTGCTGAATACGATGGGGTGACTTCCATTTCAAGGTTGACCTACGGGAACGTTGTTGAGGAGACTCGAATAATAATAGCACATTCTTTGACGTCGTGATGTGATACGAAAGCGGTAGTTGTATACCTTTACCTATTGATGGGAGTGTTGTGGCCCCATTCAATGCATGCGCGCGCACGTGTGTGTGTGTGTGTGTGTGTGTGTGTGTGTGTGTGTGTGTGTGTGTGCGTGCGTGTGTGTGTGTGTGTGTGTGTGTGTGTGTGTGTGTGTGTGTGTGTGTGTGTGTGTGTGTGTGTGTGTGTGTGTGTGTGTGTGTGTGTGTTACGCATAGGTCGGCAAACTCACTCATGAGTCGACTCACTCACTCAGATCGAGCCATGAGTTTGAGTCTGAATAAGTCAGGGTAAGTAATATTTTGGTGAGTTTGAGTCCGAGTGAGTTTGGTTCACACAAATTTTAGTGAGGCTGAATCCGAGTGAGTGCGGTTTAGGAAAATTTTGGTGGGTGTGAGCCCGAGTGAGCCCTAAGCACAAAATATATTTCTTAATTGAGTGTGAGTGAACTCCAAGTTTGTTTGCCGACCTATGGCGATAACTACTCAACTTCAGAATTAGTATCAGCCTTATGACTGCTCACGTTCATACTCGTTTCTGCTCAATGATAGTTCAACGCACTAGCGTTCATACGCCAGCTCAATATTTATTGACCAGAGGCGTGCCTTGACCCCCCCCCCCCGCAAAATTTTTTAAAGGAAGCTCTTGATAAAAATATCTCGCGTGAGTCATATCTTTCAATAAAAATGTCCTGAGTGGATTGCAATCACTGATAAGTCATATGTGAAGGTACGAGATCGACATGCGTATCGCGTAGCACATATTATGCGAGATGTTGGTGTTTTAGTGCGTTGACATCCTGATCGAAAAAAGCTCATTATACGCTAACGGACTCATGAGTCGACTCACTCAGACTCAGATCGAGCCGTGAGTTTGAGTCTGAGTGAGTAATATATAGGGGAGCTTGAGTCCGAGTGAGTCCGGTTGAGAAAAATTTTAGTGAGTCTGAATCCGAGTAAGTGCGGTTCAGGAAAATTTTGGTGAGTCAGTCCGAATGAGCACTAAGGGCAAAATATATTGCATGAGTGAGTCTGAGTGAGCTCCACATCTATTGCCGACCTATGACCAGAATGAATGAGTACAAAGTAAGTATAGCGTAGCATCCGAGGCGTTGGTCTCTAGCGGCGGAATTCGAACCCCACTTCCGGACGGCGGCGGGAAAAGCGTTAGAACCGCGTAGTAGTCCACGCAGCCGCTGCAGACTCGAAGCGGTCTCCGGCCGGCATCATCACCGGAGGCAGCTGGTTCCGATCTCTCCTCGTGACCGCTTTCTGCCGTCGACGTGCGAAGTGCCCGACTGCCAGGCACACCGCGGCAGCTGGTCGCTGCTGTCGGTCGTCTTTTACAGGTATACATAGACGGCCACCACTCCTGCCCTTCCGATCGTTCCCCGGCCCTCTTTGCTCAGTACAACGTGATTCTTTTAAAATCTAGCTGGGTGATGTTCCGTGCAGCTCAGCTAGAGCGTCGGGCTCGCAAGGTCCTCCTCTCAGGCTAACTCTGGGGTTTGTTTTTGGCCGTGCGCTTGCGGTACTTTAGACGTACGAGCCCAGTCGTTAAATGGCGTTCGCGGACTTGTGCTAGCAGCCAGAAGCAGCGAAAGACGATCGACAAATTGTTTCGATTTGGTGCGCCGTTTATGATTTGGCCATCGACGATTGCGGGAACTGTTGCAGCGCGAACGCTGTCATCCCTCTGTATGTTGTAGCGATTTGCTCGCTGGATACTTATTCGCAATACAGAGGGAGAGCAACAAGCAACGATTATGTAACTGCTAAAAAAAGAAGGTTACATTGCATGACACGCATCACGGTAGGCACTATAATTTACAGGTGATTCTTGCATTCAAGATAGACCAGGGTGTGCAATTGT
The DNA here is from genome assembly GCF_013339695.2 of Rhipicephalus sanguineus. Classification (NCBI taxonomy): domain Eukaryota; kingdom Metazoa; phylum Arthropoda; class Arachnida; order Ixodida; family Ixodidae; genus Rhipicephalus; species Rhipicephalus sanguineus. Next base: position 29,101,817 of record NC_051176.1, read on the forward strand.
TAATCTCGTTTTAAATGGCACTTCCAGAACAAAATGATATCAGTAAACTACTCTTCCACACGTGAAAGGGCCTTCTGAAAAGAAAAAAAACCAGTCAAGAAGACTACCGACAAAGGAGAGCACACACAGCGACTGGACTATCAACTGTGCTTTATTAGCTAACGACTTCTTCCAGGAAAACCAGGGGCGCATGCGCAGTTCAGTAACATGGGAAAACCTTTTCCCAAACAGGTGCTGGCAGCTGTAGCAGAAACACTGCTGCAAAAGATTAAAAGAGGCCGGCGAGGAAATGCGCAGAACTAGTAGGTACTCAGTGTAAGAGTGTTGTTGTGATGCCTTATTTACATAAGGTTTCCCACGATGTCAAAAAAGTTGCTATGAGAGAAGGCGTAAATGTTGTTTTGTCTGCCCCTTGCAAAATTTCTTCTCTGTGTGTACGAGTGGCTTGGGGAAGCGCGAGAACCTTGACCTGCTCTATTCGGTATGAAAACAGGCACACGACCTGTGCCGCGTGTGGTGTATCTGATTCCGCTAACCCGTGAAAAAGTTTGGCCGATGTAATGGCTACGCGAACACCACAACTCTTTGAAGAATTCGGACGGGGCTAATCTTCCCGGCCATTGTCAGAACTGTGGATGTGTTCCGCTATTATCTAATGTTAGGATTTTTGGTAGAGGCGGGGGCAAGGTGGAACGCAAACTTCTTGAAGCTTATCATATCAACATGCACCGTGACAATTGTGTAAGCACTACATCCATATCATTGATGCAGGAGGAATGTGGGTTCCTATCACTTTGACTTTAGAATCTCCGTTTTCAAGAAGGCCGCTTTTGTTATTGAACAGCGCATGCGCCCCTAGTTTTTCTGGAAGGTGTCGTTTGCTAATAAAGCACAGCTGATGGTCAAGTCGTTGTGCTGGCCACTTCTCTCACTTGTCCGTCGTCATTTGACTGGTGTATTCTTTCAGCGTTGTGTACCAACTGACCCAGATTTCGACCCTACTGCCTCTATAATTATTTATCAAAAATAAAGAGAAAGGATTACATTGTGTTCAATACAAGCGAAATATTTAACATAGAACTTTCTTAGGACTTTTATTGAGCCACCGTGACAAGAAAAAAATTCTTTGGAATCCGTGACGTCTCACTGCAGCAGCGGCGTTGAGGGGTCAGCGTGGAATTTAAGAAAACTAACATTCGCCATTATTATAATCTTTTGTTAACAAGTTTGTGATAGCAACATTACCTCCAATGTAGTTTCAATGGATGTTTTATCAGTATAAACAGATTAAGTGATTACTAGCGTCTCCTTAAATGAAGAGCCTCTTCTCCTGACTTCTCATGGACTTCAGGGGAGCGGTGCGTTCCACTCGACTCAACAAAGCCAATAGCAAGTCTGGACGGCCTTCTCGGTACGGAGCTGAGCGCCAGTGGAAGGCCATATGTACGCTAGGAGTCCACAGTGAAGTTGTTGAGCCCCTCATTCGCAGAAACTTTCCATAGCGCGCCGTCTAGCGGACTGGATGCTGCATTTTAGTGGGAACTGGACAATACGGGCTTTTTGAATGAAAGCGTCTGCTGAGTAGATGGTCGTCGCTGTACGTAAGGAACGCTTTGGGCGAAAAATGCTTGGTGCTTCTCGCTGCTTTTCTGCGTTGTTGGGAAGTGGCGAAAATCATTATAGCTGCCGAAGGCAACTCGGGTCTGTTCATTATAACACTAAAGAAAAACAGCAGATGTGTCGAGGAAGCTTATGAAGCATTGGCTAGATGATTTAGCACCTAAAAAAGGCGGGCTTTGGAATGAGTGTCAGTCGCGTACCTTTGTTTAGAAAAGGAGCCGTACAATTTGATGTTACGTTTTGTGATTAGGAGACCACTACTGTATTCGTTTTATCGTTTGCATCAAGCTGGGACGACGAAATTGATGCTATTGGCGAAAGTGTAAGGTCTCAATACTCTGCGCCACACCGGAAGCGTCGCATGGGGGGGGGGGGGGGGGGCTCCGCAAACAGTGGGAGAGAAGGATGGAGTGAACACGATGCACGAGAACGAGCGTGCTTCGAAGAGTGCCGCACATTCGGTCCGCCCCGCAACGGCAATATGTTCCTGCTTCTACACACCCTTAACTTAATTACTCCTCCCCGACATTCGCACCGGGGAAGGTCGAGAGTGAGAAGGAAGACTGCTATGCCGCAGCCGATGCCGCTGGGATTCTGCCGGCTGCCCTGGCCGGGTGTCGGCCCCGCGCGAGAGAAGACGCCGTGGATGGATGCAGCCACACGGAGCGGACGCACTGCGCTCTCTTTCACCGCCGGCATTTGTGAACGCGGCCGGCTTGTCGACCGTTTAAAACGAAGAATCCTTTGTCGCGTACCATGCACTCTGGTTATCGGCCGATAGGTTTGTATTGACTCTCGTTTCGAGCCTCTTCGTTAAAAAATAAATAACAGGTTCTTTTGATTGATTGATCGACAGGCGTTGGAGCCGGATGCTCTTCTCATTTGCGCAATAGGTGGGATCAGCATAATTTATGAAGATTATGCAGGCCAAGGACAGATACAGCAATGCCACGAAGTGTATGCTACTATATAAGGCTAACGCACTTTCACGGAAAGACATCAGACAGTTTTGTCCTTTGCTCACTGTGATCAATTCAAGTAGAACCTTGGCTTGAGCTTCTTGGGAATGATTCACACTTGAAGAAAACTTCAAATATGAATATAAATATGAGTTGGTAACGTAATAATAATTGTTTGGGTTTAACGTCCCAATAGCACGATATGATTATGAGGGACGCCGTAATGGAGAGCTCCGGAAATGTCGACCATTTGGTGTTTTGTAACGCGCACCTAAATCTAAGTACACAGGCTTCGAGCATTTTCGCCTCCGTCGGAAATGCGGCCGCCGTGGTCGGCTTTCGATCCCGTGACCTTCAGGTTAGCAGTCGAGCACCGAAACCACTGGACCACGATGGCGGGTCTGTCTTGCTAATGGTTCGTATTTGAAGAAAGCGAAGTTTATGAGACAGAACGGAGAGGGAAGTGGCGTTATCCATAGAGCGAAGGGCGTCAGTACACCTTCAAAGAAAAGGAACTTGATTGCCTCACTCTCCTGTATGCAGCGCACGCTTGAAACGTGTTCCTCTCGTGTTCCAGCTGGAAGTTGGCGTCCATCCTGTTAATTGCATTCATTTGTCAGCGTTTAGTTTCACCGAACTGCGCCGAACAAGTCTTATTCGAATACGATTAAATACCATCATTGTGATGTGAATCGGCATCAAATAAGCTCTGCTCAATGATTGACGCAGTTGTGTAATAGGTCCTTCGATAACAATGGTGGTTCGGGGAAAGTGGACTTTTCAAACGGTTCTACAACAATTTTTCAAAACAACCAAAATACATAGATTCTTTCATGGATGTGAGCACTATATGAATTACTGCAAATGCCTTGGTCGCAAACGCTATATGCTGGTCCTCTCCAGATATATTGGACCTGCTGCTCCGATTTATATCTTTTTGTTCCAGATAACAGCAGCAGGAGCCTACGATTAAGCTGAGTGTAGCTGACCGGATTGGTTCGCCAATTACGCCTATACGTGGAAAAAGTGCATCGGTATCGCTTACACTTGGTTAATGTGCCACAGAGTTAAGGCATTATTTATTTCATGTAGTCCTTCCGCGATGCTAAGTCGGCGTCCTAATTCCGGCGGTTAAATAATTTAGCTAAATTGCCGTTGGCCTTATGTTTAACCAGTCGTTAAGTCACGTTCATTTTTTTGGCAATACCCAAGGGCTTTAAAGAAGAAGAGTACCTGTAGGCAAGGTTTTATGACCCTTCAAGACTTACAGCGCGAGGATACAAAGACAAGAAAGACACTGTATGGATTTCGCCCGGTTCTTGGCCCTTTGTGGGTCCCGAGCGCCGTCACAGTGAGGACATCATCATCGTCATCCGACAAGCCCAAGCCCTTGTCAAACTTCAAGGCACCCACATGGAAATGGGACACACTGACCTTGCAAAAGGAAAGCAGTACGGTTGATAAAAACCGTACAATAAATAGTGGCTTAGCTCGGCTATGCCAGGGTATACGGAGCGTGAGCTAAGGTTCTGCTGATTATTCTTAGCTCTCCCGGTTGTCTATAGGATTAGCTCGATGATCATGCTTACTGCTGCTTCAATGACACATACAAATGGTGTACGCATTATGTGACACACGTAATTTTTTTTTTTTTTTTTTGCTCAACGCGATTATCTATTGCCACAAAGACGGCTCGGTGGTCAGTGTAGTAACACGCTGCCGTCTCTATGGCAGCGTCTCGTGCCCGGTCCCAACGTCCGGCGCAGCGCCAGCGTTGGGACCGGGCAACGCTGCCACGGCTATGACGTCACTTCTCTGGAATGCGCAGATCGGCGAGGCACGCGCGGCGGCGGCGGCGGCTCTGGTGCACCAGCTGTGCGCCATATGACGTCACTGCTCCTCGCGCATGCGCAGCACGGCTCTTTTACGTGCACGGGAAACCGCTCCGGCCCGGCCAGTGTGGCTAACGCTACAAAACAGTATGACAAAACAGTATACGGTTGATAAAAACTTGGAGGACGCTTGAGCTTTGCCTTCAAGAGTAGAACGCGATAGCGCAATCGGGCCCCGTGCGCATCGCCTTCTCAATTGCTGGCCTATAGCTCCGGTTCTCGGTGCATGCCTCAACCGTGCCGGAAGGGTACGAACGCCTGTGGGCGTAACATTGTCCGTTTCAAAGAACGCCTACTGCAAGTACGTACATTTGCGCGGTGCACATAATTCATTTTTGCGAATCAGCGAAGGGCCCACTACGCATCCGTAAGGCAACACGCGAACCTACGCAGCTGGTCGCTTTGTTGATGCTTTTTCTGATGATGACGAAATATCTGAGCGCTTTGTAATGGGAGGGCCTTTAAACACCCACTCGTTGCGCGATTCACATGTTTTGACGCCTGGCGCGATTCTACGCTTCTCCCACGCCACATTACATGCGTTAAGAAGATTCCTCTTACTGCATGACATTCATATAGCGTTTTTTTTCCCGAAGCAGTTTCAAGCAATAGCGCGGCTCTGTGTTAGAACACCTGCTTGCCACGCAGTCGACCGAGGTTTCATTATTACTCGAAGCAAAGATTTTTCTTATTTATTTGATTTGCATGTTTCTTGATTTTTCCGTCGCGGACATAGCTGATTTTTCGCTCACAACGGACGAAGTCGACACCGGAATTTCTGCAAAACGAGCTCTTTAACGCGTTAAATAATTATCGCAGCTTGAACTAAGTCGCGCAATGCTAGGTCACAGCATAGCTGGTGTGCATTTGGCTTGGCTATACCTCTCATCGCTCTCTTTCTTACCCCTATGCTATACATTCTATGCTTGCTGTCTTTCTTTTTCTAACTTTTTCTGTGTCTGTTTCTGTGTCTGTCTCTCTCTTTGTCTATTTCTCGCTCTGTCTTTCTATCTTTTTCTCTCTTTCTATTTATTTCTCTCTTTCGCGCTCTCTCTCTGTACTCCTCCTTTCCCTCACCCTCACATCTCTCCTCCCCACCTTCACTTTCCTTTCCCACCCCCTTGCTTTACTATACTACTTAGGGCTATGCTATCCTCCGCTAGCGTGCCTGAATAGCCGAGTGGTTACGACGCTTGCCTTCGGATCGTGGGTACGCGGATTCGAATGTCGCCAAGAAATGTTTTCGCCAATAAATTCTCTCTATCCCTCTCTGTGCTCGTTCTCTCTCGCCCATCATAGTTATTGCATCCCACTCTGGACAAACAGGCGCACGTGTTCTGGGAGCGAAGCGGAAGGGGAACAAGAGGACGAGACGAAGAAGAGAGCACGTGCCGGTTCATGATGGTGATAATTTTCTATCTATGACACACGGCAAGGAAGAGGAAGAAGATGGCCGTCCGACTGCCTGCCGGCTGCCATCGTGTCTTCTAACTTTGGTGAAGCCGCTTCCGGGGTTCTTTTTTTTTTGGTTCTGTAACCGACGGTTACTTTTCTCTCTGTTTGATTTATTTCCCGAGTTGAGTTTATTACGCTTTTAAATGTAGTTTCTACCTTCTCTTGATATCTCTCTCATCTCCGGGCCAGAGGGCTTCCATCTGGTCTGCTTATATTCCCTCTCAGGATGTACCTTTGTAGCTCTTTTTGCGCAGTGGAATCACTAGCGTTCCAGTAGCTCTGATACCATCTAATGGTAGAGTTACTCGCATGAAGAACCCTCAGGCCATCCAGAGTGAGCTTCGCACGGTGACCGCTCGTTTTCTACAAATAACTGAGATTCGGCAGTTTGGACGCGCGGCGTTCTCTGCTGCTAACCAGACCAGGCCTGTATCCAGGACCTTCTAAAGTGTCCCCCTTTTGCCTCACATCCGGTGAGCTGCTTCATTCCTCTAACCTTGCTTGTTGTAAAAACCTAGTCCCTGGAGTAGACGTCAGCGTAAGCCCGGCGGAAATCTTGGATATTTTCTCAGAGGCAGGTGTATGCCCGTGTATCGCTGCAACAGGCAAATGAATAATGTGGGGGTTCCCACCGAGACGGTTATTGCCACATTTGCGGGGACATCGCGTACAACAGAGATTAAAGCATGACCGTTAATCTACAGTGTTGAACCTCTTGCCCTCTTCAATGTGGCAAATGCTGGCGGTATGAACACAGTGCGAACGGTTGTCGATCTAATGTCCGATGCCGTATATGTGGGGCTAATCATAGCGCGGACGACTGTAAGTCTAACAATGAGTCATGCTGCCTATGGCAAGCCAATCGCACCGCTGACCACTCAGACGGTCCTGCTAGGGCTAAAGAATTGCAGGTTATTGGCATCATTGACAGAAGGCGATGTTCGCGCAGAGAAGCTTTAGCTGAACTACAGAGCAGGACACAAGGATATGCAGGCGTTGCAGCCCGTCAGCCTCTCGCTATGGATACATAAGTCGTTCAGTCAAATAATTCCATCGTAGAGAAAGCAGTGTAAAAATCCCTTGCAAAACTTCCATGGAACATATAAGAAAAATTGGCTCAAGTGATTTCTACGCAGTGTCTGGTATTTCGGAGCAGATATCCAAGAGCTTCCAGAATCCTTTCAATCTAATCACTTGGGTCTCAGTCAGATATTCCTAGTAATAATGAGATACGACCTTCTAATTCACAAAGGACTGATCAAGAATGTCTGTCTGATTCTGGTTCACAAGGTATGTTGACATGGGTGCTCGAATTTCAAAAGCACCAGGTCACCAACTAGCAAGAATCAGAGTTCTGATCCTAAAACCAAGAAAAGTGCGATAGAGTCTTTGACCAAGTATGATTTTTTAAAAGATAAAATTTTGCACCAAACAGTTGCGGCTGCTTGCCTGTCATCAAAATATAGGGTAGCTTAGGGTTCTTAAATGGAATTGGCGTTCTATTCTTTCTGCTGCCACAGATTTAACATACCTTATTTCCCAACAGTCTCCGGACGTTATTTTAATACATGAAACTTGGTTGTCATCTCGTCAAAATTTTCACTTACAAAATCATAAATGCTTTCGTTTGGACAGGAATACACGAGGTAGATGATTAGCGTTTTTTATATGATCAAAATTTTGTCATTAAGTGAACATTGTTTTCCAGGCAATATCTGTGATCATGAAGTTCTAGTTTTGGAACTTTTACGTCCAGGCTGTGTGCCAATTACTCTTGTGAACAGCTACTTTCCGTCTGGCGTACAAGATGAAGGTATTCTTGACACCACTCAGAGCTTCTGTAGAACGAACACACTATTCGTGGGTGACTTTAATTCACATCATGTATCTCGGGGGTGCTGCATTGACGCATCAGGTAAAATTCTGTGGAAGTGTATAAGTAAGAACAACTGTACATGTCCGTAGCTGCATATATACGAGGTCATACAAGATCTGCTTTAGACTTATTATTCGCTAGCTCAAGCATTCTTCTTGGGCTGTGGTTGATACTGCCACTAATAGTGATCATTGCACAATAGTAATTGACATTATTTATTCCTTGGTCTCATTGGAGTATCAGACTCACACTTTTGTAGACTATTCAAAATTTAAAAAAAAAGTTTACAGTCAGCTTTGTCCTCTTTGACTAGCTCTGAAAGTGACATTAAGGCCATGAGTCTTTGTTCCATATTAAAGAACACTATGAAAAAAGCACAGTTCACTATAGCCTAAGCAAACGGGAAGCCTAGAAGTGTCTGGTGGGATTCAGATTGCGAACGAGAGTACAGGAGCAAAAAGGCCGCATGGAAAAAAACTTCTTAGCCAGTGCCCTACTAATTGGAGTAATTGTAAGCACGCCAAAGCCATGTTTAAAAGAACTGTTTTCCGCGGTCAAAGCTTAACATGACGAAAACGGTTATACCTTTCTCTCAAAAAGTAGGAACAGAAAAGCTCTTTTTACATTACCCAGGTCTCGTAAGCTTGGTCATAACGTAGTTCAGCGCAAAAAACAGGCAAGAGACGAGTGAGAGGACAAGGACACAGCGCATTCTTCCAACTAAAGTTTATTGGATTGGGACGCATGTATATTGCTACATGTAGGCTGCCGGAATCCATATTGTCGACGCGCGTGTGCGCCCGACGAAGAGGACGAAGGTCGTTAGCTGCTCGAGCTCGGAGCCGGATTGCTCAGCGCTGCAGCCGTTCTTGAAAATATATCTTGTGAATAGCGACTTGTAAAAGCGACTGTCACTCACGTAACATATTTGGTGGAGGTGGAACGTTCCCCGTCCTCATCACGCAGCTCCGCAGTGGCCGCGTCATCCAGCCTCTCGCCATGGCTTCCAATGACAACCCGTCCCCATTTCCATCTGCGGCTCCTACGACAACCTTTGTTGCGGTCCCCACCCCCCGCGATCCTGGGACATTCTCTGCGCAACCTGGCCTCGACGTCGACTACTGGCTTCGCCTGTATGAACGGGTCAGTCAAACTCACCGGTGGGACCCTACCATGATGCTCGCTAATGTTCTCTTCTACTTGGACGGAACCCCGCGCATCTGGTACGAAACACATGAGACCGAGCTCACCAGCTGGGACACGTTCAAGGAGAAGCTACGTGACATCTTTGGGAACCCGACCGGTCGCCACGCAGCTGCACGACAAGAGCTCGCTACCCGTGTCCAGTCACCTACTGAGTCGTATGTCTCATACATACAAGAAGTGCTTGCTCTTTGCCGGAAAGTGGACGAGGCAATGCCCGAAGCTGACAAAGTGGGTCACGTTTTGAAAGGCATCGCGGACGACGCTTTCCATTTGCTGGTCTACACCAACGTCTCGACTATCGACCGCATCATTCAAGAATGCCGCCGTTTCGAAACGGCCAAAAGCCGTCGTGTGCACCCTCAATTTTCTCGGTTGCCAAACACGGCTGCCACGTCCACCTGCTCCGATTCCGCCGCTACACCGCCCTTTGAGCAGAGTGTAACGCGTATCGTTCGACGGGAACTTGAAGCGGCAAGTCCAGCGCCGTTCCAGCCCTCTCCATTCGACCATGCCACTATACAACCAACCCCCGCGGTCTCCGTTATTCAGGCGGTCGTACGACAAGAATTCGCCAACCTCGGGTTCCCTGTCGCCTGCCCCGTCTCTCGCCCCTCGTCCCGACCAATGCCCATGAATGCACCTCGAAGTGACCCATTCGTTCCTCCACGATCTCGCAACCCAGCGGAATGGCGTACTCCCGACGACAGACCCATCTGCTTCCGGTGCCACCGCGTTGGTCATGTATCCCGCTACTGCCGCGCCACTTGGACGCCGCCATATAGGACCCAATTTTTCTCGCCTTCCCGCCCATATGAAGATCTTCGCCGGTATTCGCCCAGCCGTACAGACCCTACTGGTGACACACCTAACAGCCGCCCTCCTGCTCGTTCACCGTCCCCTCAACGCCGTCGTTCCCCGTCGCCCCAAACCCGCCGCCACCCCTCGCCGCCCAACTTTGCATCGTACCCGACGGAAAACTAGATCGTGCAGCTCCTGGAGGTAGTGCTGCATCATCTCCTTCTGAACCAAATCCTCCGTTGACGCTTCCTACGAACAAGAACCTCATCGATGTGCATGTGGACGGTATTTCTTTGACGGCTCTAGTCGATACTGGAGCTCACGTGTCCATAATCAGTGCTCGTCTTTGTCGCCGACTGAAAAAAGTCCTCACACCTGCTACTACAAAAGCTGTACGCGTCGCCGATGGCGGAACTGTTCCTGTCACTGGAATGTGTACAGCTCGCATAAGCATAGCCGACCGTTACGTTCCTGTCCTGTTCACGGTGCTCCATAATTGTCCTCATGACCTCATCCTAGGGATGGACTTCCTGTCGACCCATTCTGCCCTGATAGACTGTTCCGCTGGTACTCTTTGCTTGGACCTTCCTCTTCAGCCAGATATTCACCCCGACCTCCCACACAGCCTCTGCACCTCGAATTTCATCCGCCTACCGCCTAAAGCCCTAACATTCGCCGAATTCACAACGACTTCATCCGTGTTGGATGGGCACTACGTCGTCACGCCGATTACTGATGTACTTCTGGCACGTGACATCACTGTGCCTCACTGCGTCATAACTATAGCCGCTAACCGGGTACATCTCCCCGTCATAAATTTCGGCTTCACGAAGCAAGTCCTCCCTCAAGGCATCTTAATCGCCACGTTGCGGTCCTTAGCCGATGACCACGTCACCTCTTTTGCAGCAGACGTATGCTCTTATATTCCTTGTCGCCCACCCGATACCACAAGCCTCGACATGGCATTACGCCCCATGATTGCCCCAGACCTCCCCCCAGCGCAATCAGCCGCCCTCATCCGCCTTTTGGCTTCTTACCGCGAGATCTTTGACCTTGACAATAGACCACTCGGCCAAACTTCTCTTGTGCAGCACCGTATCAACACAGGTGATGCTGTTCCCATTCACCGTCGACCGTATCGGGTGTCCGTATCGGAGCGCCAGATTATTCAAGAAGAAGTAAACAAGATGTTAGCTAAAGGCATTATTGAGCCCTCATCGAGCCCTTGGGCGTCACCCGTCGTCCTGGTTAAAAAGAAAGACAACACGTGGCGTTTCTGCATCGATTACCGGCATCTAAATCGAATTACGAAAAAGGACGTGTATCCTTTGCCCCGCATTGATGACGCTCTCGATTGTCTCCATGGCGCACGCTACTTTTCATCCATAGACCTTCGCTCCGGTTATTGGCAGATTGCCGTGGACGAGAAAGACCAAGAAAAGACCGCCTTCGTCACTCCCGATGGCCTGTACCAATTCAAGGTTATGCCCTTCGGTCTATGCAACGCCCCAGCCACGTTCGAGCGCATGATGGACTCTCTGCTACAAGGGTTCAAATGGTCAACATGCCTTTGTTACCTAGACGACGTCCTCGTATTTTCACCTACATTTGAGACCCACCTTGAGCGTCTGTCGGCTATTCTCGACGTCTTCCGCAATGCTGGCCTCCAGTTGAACTCGTCGAAGTGTCACTTCGGCCGCCAACAGATTACAGTGTTGGGCCACCTCGTTGATGCTTCTGGTGTGCGGCCGGACCCTGAGAAAATTCGTGCCGTCACCAGTTTCCCAGTACCCAAATCCGCCAAAGATGTTCGGAGTTTTGTGGGACTCTGTTCCTATTTCCGGCGGTTCGTGAAGGACTTTGCAGCAATCGCTCGACCACTTACTGATCTTCTAAAGAAAGACGTCCCATTTTCGTGGGGGTCCACTCAAGCTGCCGCCTTCTCTCACCTCATCACAATTTTGACGACGCCACCTATATTGGCCCACTTTGACCCATCCGCCCCGACTGAGGTCCGAACTGATGCCAGTGGTCACGGGATCGGAGCCGTCCTCGCCCAACGTCAGCAGGGACACGACCGCGTTATCGCCTACGCTAGTCGCCTCCTTACACCTGCGGAGCGCAACTATTCGATCACCGAAAGAGAATGCCTTGCTCTTGTCTGGGCGGTCTCCAAGTTCCGTCCATATTTATATGGCACTCACTTCTCCGTAGTCACCGACCACCACGCGCTCTGCTGGCTTTCATCATTAAGGGATCCCACAGGTCGACTTGGTCGCTGGGCTCTGCGACTGCAAGAGTACACTTTTGCAGTGACGTACAAGTCTGGACGCCTGCATCAGGACGCCGACTGCCTATCTCGCTATCCGGCTGGCGAGTCGCGCACCGTCTCTGACACCGACGCTTGCGTGTGCACCGTTTCCCAACTGACCCACATAGCCGACGAGCAACGCCGTGATGTATCCTTACGGGCTATCATCGAGTGCCTCGAAGCCTCACCTTCGGACCGATCTCATCGCTCGTTCGTACTCCAGAATGGTACGCTATACCGCCACAACTTTCATCCAGACGGACCATCCCTGCTGCTTGTTGTACCCAAACACCTCCGCTCCGCTGTACTCCACGAACTTCACGACGTTCCAACTGCCGGTCACCTTGGTGTGTCCCGCACATACGACCGAATCCGCCGTCGCTTCTATTGGCCAGGTCTCGCACGCTCCGTCAGACGATACGTCGCGGCGTGTGAGAAATGTCAACGCCGCAAAACACCATCGACGCTTCCGGCTGGGTGCCTTCAACCCCTCGACATTTCGTCCGAACCCTTCTTTCGCGTCGGCTTGGACCTACTCGGCCCTTTTCCCCTGTCTTCTGCTGGCAACAGGTGGATAGCTGTGGCCACAGACTACGCCACACGCTACGCCATCACACGAGCTCTTCCAACAAGCTGCGCCACAGATGTCGCCGATTTTCTTCTGCGCGACGTGATCTTGCAACACGGTGCTCCACGCCAGCTGCTCACGGACCGTGGCCGCACATTTCTATCGAGAGTCATAGCGGACATCCTGCGTTCATGTGAAACGCGGCATAAGCTCACTACGTCGTACCATCCGCAAACGAATGGCCTCACGGAGCGTCTGAACCGAACCCTAACCGACATGCTTTCAAAGTATGTTTCCTCAGACCACTCCGACTGGGACCTTGCTCTACCGTACGTGACATTTGCCTACAATTCCTCGCGCCATGACACGGCTGGTTACTCCCCATTTTTCCTGCTGTTCGGCCGCGAACCCACATTGCCCCTTGATACAGTCATTCCGTTGCCAGCAGCTCCGACCACTGAATACGCCCTGGACGCTATCAGCCGGGCCGCTCATGCACGCGAAGCCGCTCGTACTCGCCTTCTGACCTCCCAAGAGAACCAACGCCGTCGGTATGATCAACGACACCGCGACGTACACTTTTCGCCCGGTTCTTTGGTTCTGCTGTGGTCTCCGACCCGGCACGTTGGCCTGTCTGACAAACTGCTCTCTCGGTACACAGGGCCATACCGAGTGCTTCGTGCGGTGACTCCCGTCACCTATGAAATCGCTCCTGCTGACTCGTCGTCCTCATCCACCCCGCATGCCAGCGACATCGTACACGTCGCACGCCTGAAGCAGTACCACTCGCCCAATGACGTTGACGCCTAGATGCGCCGAGACGGCGCCTTTGCGCCGGGGTTATGCTACATGTAGGCTACCGGAATCCATATTGTCGACGCGCGTGTGCGCCCGACGAAGAGGACGAAGGTCGTTAGCTGCTCGAGCTCGGAGCCGGATTGCTCAGCGCTGCAGCCGTTCTTGAAAATATATCTTGTGAATAGCGACTTGTAAAAGCGACTGTCACTCACGTAACAATATATACACACAGGGAAAGCAAGAAAAGAAAAAAAAAGAAAAAAGAAAAAACCAGGAAGTAAAAACCGAAAGGTGAAAATAAGAAAAGTGCCGATAAGTCACACACGTGTGCCAACACCGCCCCCCTTCCCATGACTCGCCAAAAACAAAAGCTCTTTGTCAGAAAGATGCAAGGAGGGCATGCTTACTCATGCGTCCCCAGACCGTTTAATTTCCTCAGCCTCGATGATTTCCCTCACCCTTTGGTCCCGACTGCGTGCAAGGACCGCAGTGTTTTCAAAGAGGGGCCTACACTCACAATCCCGCACGTGGATGCCGAGGTGCCCCGATACTGTCTTTTGGACGCTGTAGTAGTGCTCACGGAGCCTCTCGTTCAGGCAACGTCCCGTCTGACCCACATACTTTCTACCACACGTCAGAGGGATGGCGTACACAACGCCTTGAACGCATGGAACGAACTTTCGCTTATGGTCTGTGGTGCAGCCTCTTTTTCGAAAGTTCGTTCCATGCGTTCAAGGCGTTGTGTACGCCATCCCTCTGACGTGTGGTAGAAAGTATGTGGGTCAGACGGGACGTTGCCTTAACGAGAGGCTCCGTGAGCACTACTACAGCGTCCAAACGACAGTATCGGGGCACCTCGGCATCCACGTGCGGGATTGTGAGTGTAGGCCCCTCTTTGAAAACACTGCGGTCCTTGCACGCAGTCGGGACCAAAGGGTGAGGGAAATCATCGAGGCTGAGGAAATTAAACGGTCTGGGGACGCATGCGTAAGCATGCCTTCCTTGCATCTTTCTGACAAAGAGCTCTTGTTTTTGGCGAGTCATGGGAAGGGGGGCGGTGTTGGCACACGTGTGTGACTTATCGGCACTTTTCTTATTTTCACCTTTCGGTTTTTACTTCCTGGTTTTTTCTTTTTTCTTTTTTTTCTTTTCTTGCTTTCCCTGTGTGTATATATACATGCGTCCCAATCCAATAAACTTTAGTTGGAAGAATGCGCTGTGTCCTTGTCCTCTCACTCGTCTCTTGCCTGTTTTTTGCGCTGAACTACGTTATGACTGACTCGTTCCAACTCGCCCAACAAGCAACGTTGCTAAGTTCCTCGTAAGCTTATTTTTGCGCCCATAAACATAGAATCCGTTGTACTAACTCCAAAAGAATTGGCTGATTTATTAGATGGAATTGCATTGGGACTACAAAAGCGCTTCCTCTCTCAATTACAATAAATTTTCCCAAACCTTCCTATGTGAATGATTTGGTCAGAGTTACTATAAAATCTTACCGGTACTTACCTACGGAGCAGAAACCTGGAGACTTACAAAGAGGGTTCAACTTAAATTGAGGACGATGCAGCGAGCGATGGAAAGGAAAATGATAGGTGTAACCTTAAGAGACAGGAAGAGAGCAGAGTGGGTCAGGGAACAAACGGGGGTTAATGACATCATAGTTGAAATCAAGAAGAAGAAATGGATATGGGCCGGGCACGTAGCACGTCGGCAGGATAACCGGTGGTCATTAAGGGTAACTGACTGGATTCCAAGAGATGGCAAACGCGTGAGGGGGAGACAGAAAATCAGGTGGGTAGATGAGATTAAGAAGTTTGCAGGTATTACGTGGCAGCAGAAAGCACAGGACCGGGTTGATTGGCGGAACATGGGAGAGGCCTTTGCCCTGCAGTGGGCGTAGACAGGCTGATGATGATGATGATGATGATGATGACTATAAAAGAACTTACGGATCTTGTTCACTCACTATCCAATTTAGCTCCAGGTCCAGACGCATTACGACAGGCATGCTAAAAATGTTATTTGAGATATCGCCTCAAGACCTCCTTAATCTCGTCAACGACTCACTCGGGAATGGCTGGGTTTCTCCAGGTTGGAGAATTGCAAAATAATTTCTCTGCTAAAAAAACAAGGAGTAGGTGCGCATATTGATAATATAAGACCTATCGCACTAACTTCGCATGCTATAAAATTAATTGGAAGAGTATGATACATTAGAATCATGAAATTTATAGCAGATAACTCAATATTGAGCCCATGCCAGATAGGATTTAGACCTGGATAACCCACATGGCATGCACATGTAGATTTATAGTCAAGAGCTCGACGAAAGTTTTTCTGGTCAGGTATCATGATGAGGATGTAGATGCGGTGACTGATCTGTTTTTTTTTTTCACCTTGGCTTGGTCAGTGACCGTATCTACATCCACATGTAGATTTAGAGGAACGTATTAAGCTTGCTCGTCACAGGTGGCAACATGCAGCATTAGTAACTCTAGATTTGGCTAAGGCATACGACAGTGTAGAACATCCCACCCCGCTCACTTCATCGAAAAACCTGAACTTCCTACAATATATTGGTTGTATGAGTTTCTAAAGGATAGGTAATTTTATTGTTCCCAACGTGGCTTATCTTCCCCAAAATATAATCAGTCCAGAGGAGTCCCTGAAGGTTCCGTTCTCTCTCCTGTTTTATTTAATGTTTTATTAAGCTCAGTTCCGTTGCACAATAACGTTGAAGTGTATGTATATGCAGACGACATTGCGTTCTTCTCTTCTGCATGCGATATTCACGCATTGCATGCATAATTACAATCATATTTAGGAACTTTAGAATTATGGTTTGAACAGATTCGAATCAGCCCAAATGTTAGCAAAAGTTCCGTGATTGTTTTTCCTTTGAATACTCCTATTAGCATTTCACTTCAATATCATGAAGAAGTAATTCCCCAAAATGATTGCGTTAATTTTTAGATGTATTTTATGATGAAAAACTAAGCTGGCGAAACCACATTGAGCATGTTGAATCTAAGGCAACACGCGCTGTTGGAATGATTCGTAGACTTGGTCCACACCCCTGTGGCCTACGTAGGGACAATCTAATTATGATTTACCGTATGTATGTTCTTCCGATTTTAGAATTTGGTTGCATTTTATTCTCTGGGGGGACAGCATACAAGATTAATCCCCTGGTTATTTTAAAGCGAGAGGCTCTTCGTTTGTCTAGGGGTACCGAAGTTTACTGTGAACTGTGATTTATATCAAGAAGCCCGAATCCCCACTCTAGCTTGCAGATTCCGCATTCTTACCGTCAAAAATATTTAAAAATTTACTCATCTTCCCTAAGACGATTACAGTGTGTATTCATTTCTGAATCGAGAACATTTTTTTAACGAGCCTTGGTCTCGGGTATATAAGTCTCAAGTTTTTGTTTGTCCAAGATCAGCTGGAATCTTTAAACGTTATCATGCGCGACATCATTTCAAATAACCCATTGGCCACAACAAAAACTGTATTTAATGATATATTCCTGTCTATTTTTTTTATCGCACGCCTGCCATTCTCTCCGCTTCCCTTTCCATCTTTCTTTCCATTTCCCCTCCCCCTAGTGTAGGGTAGCAAACCGAATGCTACAATTCTGGTTAACCTCTCTGCCTTTCTCTCGTTTTATTATCTCTCTCTCTCTCTCTGTCTAATTCCAAACTTCTACCTCTTAGATATTTAATAGGCCTTGTTAGAAGATCATTTACTTCAGTTGAGAATTAATAACGTTATTGCTTCTGATGCATTCATGTGTGAAGAGAAAGTGGGGATGAGCATTTTCTCAGAGGCCTTATCTTGGTAATTCTCATTGCGTCTCCCGGATTATACTTTCATATTCGAAGCTGAGCTCCTAGCAATTAAATTAGCCCTTCGAAAACTTTCAGTAAATGATTCGGCCGTTGTTATAATTTCTGATTCGCTGTCCGTATGCAGATCTCTAACTACAGCTTCTCCTTCAGAGTCTTCTAAACTGAATGCTTTCACTTCATTAATCCCTAAAAACTTGCGTACAGTGCGGTTGGTATGGGTACCAGGTCATCGTAGCATATTTCTAAACAAGGTGGCTGATGCTCTTGCGCGGTGGTCTCTAGATAGTCCTGTAATGACCATTATGCCTGATACAACTTTTATTACTGAATCCAGATTCCGCAAATACTTCAAGATTCCATGAAAATTAAATTACCAGTTCAAGAATATGGTCATCTTTCTTTTGCTCGGGACAATAAAGGGTGTCCTAAACTGGAAGTGTATTTTGCAAAGTTTCGGTGCCGTATACCTCCACTTAATTTTTATTTATACTGGTCTGGTCTGGTGCCATCTCCTCTTTGTTTTTACTGTCAAGAACACGAAAACATCGATCACTTTTTACTGACTTGCCGTCGCTTCACTAGCCACAGGAAAAAACATTTCGAAATTTTATTCAGAAACTTAAGAATTACTCTTAACTCTGAAAATATTCTTTCCCTTGGGGCATTTTCTCTGGGCCACAGCAACAAGAACGTCTGCTTAGCCGTATGCGAATTTCTTAGGGACACAAGGCGAATTCCTTGTTAATTATTCCCAGTCAAAGTTTGGTACATCGGACTTCCTCTCGTTAATAATTTGTATTCCATATTACTGGTCTACTCCTATTTTCATTGTGATAGCGATTATATGGACTCTCTCGACTGATTTTTGCCGTCACCGTCGCCGTCATGTCCTGGATATGTATATGTATGTATTGTGAGCGCTGACTATCTACGTCATCTTCATCTGTATAGAAACCATTGTAATCATCATCTTCGTTTGTGACGCTGGCTGCGCCGCTTTGGCCTCACGCCGCGGCTACATTGAAAGATAACCTTTCGATTACCGTACCGGACGTCGTCTCATAAGTGGTGGAGCGTGCTGTGATTCCCACGTCCTCTTGCTCTACAGATCACCCCTGGAGCTCCGGTCTGGTCGACGGTTGTGCTCGCAA
Organism: Rhipicephalus sanguineus; assembly: GCF_013339695.2. Classification (NCBI taxonomy): domain Eukaryota; kingdom Metazoa; phylum Arthropoda; class Arachnida; order Ixodida; family Ixodidae; genus Rhipicephalus; species Rhipicephalus sanguineus. The sequence continues at coordinate 29,120,305 of NC_051176.1, forward strand.
ACGACAGTGATGGCAGAAAGCAACGCGTCCGCAGCCGCAACCGCTTCTGCTAAGCCAGTTGGGCCTAACTACACAGTGATTACGTCGCAACGAGAACCTCCGGTATTTTCCAGCATTCGCGGTGAAGACGTCGAGGACTGACTCGACAATTATGACAGAACCAGTGTTTGTAATCATTGGGACGAGGCCCACAAACTACGCTACCTTCCTTTTTACCTCAAGGAAGTGGCTAAAACCTGGTTCTACAGCTTCCTGATTGGGCAGCCTTCACGGCGTAACACCGTCACATATTTGGCACATCTGCAGGACGCTCTGAGGTAGCGAAACAGAAGCTCGCAACCCGCATCCAAGGGCCCGACGAATCATATACGTCGTATATTGAAGACGTTCTGGATCTCTGTCACCGTGCTCAAAGTGACATGACGGAGGCCGATTACATCAGTCACATACTGAAAGGCGTGAACTCTTTGGCCTTCAAAGCTCTTGTCATTCATAGCCCAAATACAGTTCAGGACATCATCACCACATGCCAACGCCTGGACGCGCTCTATTCCATGCGCCTTCCACACGCCTTCTATGACGCTCGCTTTGCTGAAGAACATGAATTGCGAGCCCAGATCCGCACCATTGTCAGAGAGGAACTTAACGGCCTTGTTTCGGGCAACATAGCCACTTCGTCTGTCCGCTATCCTCCTCCCAACTTGCGTGAAATTATAAAGGACGAACTGGCATCGATGACAAGCGTCGCACGTGCCCCGTCTTCTGTACGCTTTCGTGTGCCTTCGTACGCAGAAATTGCATCATGGGCCCCTGCACCAATTTCATCTGCGCCTGCGGACGTTGGATGCGACCATTTGGCGTCGATGGCAGCACAGGCACCAGTGCAACTACACTACTCTACCTGGCGTCCTTCGCGTCCCGTCTGTTTCTACTGTGGCATACGGGGCCATATATTCTGTGTCTGCCGCCACCGTCAGCAGGATGAACAACGTGGCTATTCTGCTTATGAAAGGAGACTTTGCCCCAAGATCTGATGCCTACGTTCCAGCACCGTATCCATCCTCCTCACGTCGGTCGCCCTCACCTCCACTGTCCCAAGCCGTACCTCGTCCTTCTCGTTCACCTCGCCGCCGTTCTCCGTCACCATTTCGGCGTACGTCATCACCCTTGCGTCCTGCTCTGATCTTTCTGGACAGCCACTCGGAAAACTAGAAGCTGCAGTTTTGGGAGGGGAAACTGCTCGTTATCGAAACGTTACAATTCCTCCATCTCGCCCAGGAAATTTACTGCCTGTTTGTGTGGAAGGTGTTTCTGTTGACGCCTTTATAGACACTGGAGCCAGCATTTCGGTCATTAACCCGAACTGTGTTTTCGTCTACGGAAAGTGCGAACTCCTTAGGTCGGTCCCATGTTATGCGGCGCTAATGACAATCCGATTTGCCCGACCGGAAAGTGTACTGCTTGCGTTCTCATCGACGGAGTCCGCCATCATGTACGCCATCATGGCTGTGCTTTCTTCATGCACTCATCAGATCATCGTAGGCTGGGACTTCCTATCAGCTTCGTCAGGTGTCATTACGTGCGGTGAACCTCTCATTCGTATTTAGGACACTGAGCTTTCTTCTGCTGCCGATTTTTCGCCGCCCAACCTTGTCACAGCTGCGGATTTTCTCCAGACTTCAGGACAAGAACGTGTACTTACGATCAGGTCACAAGACGTTATAGATGGCAACGCAGTGGTTATATATTACCAGCGCTGCATTTTTCGAGGCATCGCCATCGCATCTTGCCTAGTGCGGCGCTCACGTGGTTATGCAAGCATCACCGCCTAGAACACGACGCCAGAAGCCCTACTGCTGCCAGAGGGGACTACTGTTGCCAGCATTACCGAAGAAGCACCGGTACGCGTATGTGTCGTCACTGTTTCAACTGCTTCGTCATTTCCACATTGCACGCCCCCGGAAGGCTCATCGTGTGCTCTCAAGGCCACTTTGAGTACAGATCTCACTCCCGTCCAGACTGATGCCTTGCTGGCCATATTAATGAAACACAACACTTGCTTTGACGTTTGTTCCGATGGCCTGGGTCAAACAACAGTGGCCGCTCATCGCATCGACACAGACGGATCTCGTGTCGTTCGTCGCCGCCTTTACCCCGTCTCAGCTTCTGAACGCAAGGTTATAGAAGAACAAGTCAACGACATGCTCGCACGCAACTTTATCAGGCCTTCGGCACGCCCGTGGTCTTCTCCTGTTGTGCCCGTTAAAAAAGGATGGCTCGGTGCGATTTTACGTTGATTATAGAGCACTGAACAATATTACTCGTAAGGACGTCTATCCTATGCCTCGGATCGACGATGCTCTTAATACTTTACAAGGTGCCGAGTACTTTTCGAGTCTCGACTTGCGCTCTGGTTATTGGCAGATCCCGATGCACGAGTCCGATAAAGAGAAGACTGCATTTGCCACGCCTGATGGACTGTTTGAATTGAATGTAACGCCTTTTAGCCTATGCAATGCCCCAGCCACATTCTAACAAATGATAGATACGGTACTGCGTGGATTAAAATGGAAGACCTGCCTTTGCTACCTGGACGACATCATCTTTTCTTCCAGCTTCTCACAGCACCTGGAACGGCTAGACGAAGTTCTAACCTGTCTAGCTAAGGCCGGTCTCCAGCTAAACACTAAGAAGTGTCGGTTGGCCAGCCACAGCATCAAGGTATTAGGTCACGTTGTCAGCAAACATGGCATTGAGCCCGATCCCGACAAGGTTGCCGCAGTACTGCACTTTCCTACAAAAACCACACCTAAAGACCTTCGCAGTTTCCTCGGCTTAGCGTCGTACTTCCCCCACTTTGTGCGTGATTTCGTTACTATCGCAGCTCCTTTGCACAAACTTCTGACCGCGAGCGCACCCTTTGTCTGGTTGGATGAATGCGAAGCCGTTTTTCATACTCTCACGCGATGCGTCACATCGCGGCCAGTGCTTCGCCATTTCGACCCTGCAGCGTCTACTGTCCTACACACTGACGCAAGTGGAGACGGCATCGGTGCTGTCCTGCTGCAGCGGAACCACGCTTCCCAAGAACAAGTCGTGTCCTACACGAGCCGTACTCTTTCTCCTGCTGAGCGAAATCACAGCATACCCGAACAAGAATGCCTCGCCATCGTGTGGTCCGTACAAACGTTTCGCCCTTATTTATACGTCCGGCATTTCACAATCGTCACTGACCATCATGCTCTGTGTTGGTTATCGTCGCTCAAGAATTTGTCGGGACGCCTTGGCCGTTGGGTGCTGCGTTTGCAAGAGTATGACTACAGTGTCACATATAGGTCGGGTCGGCAACTCCAAAATGCCGACGCTTTGTCGCGGTGCCCGCTCTCGCCAAGCGCCCAAGTGTCGCATTCAATCTGTTCATCACCGACCAGCCAAGTGACCAAGCAGACGACCGTTAGTCCGAAAGAGTCCGTTGCCTCGGTGGACTTTCTTTAATCGGCAGAACTCATCTCGCTCGAACATGGAGGTACATAACTGGCGCACAATCATCGATCGGCTCACTGGCTTGTCCCGTGCTCCCAACAGCCGCTTAAGACGACAACTTGCATGTTTTAAACTTCAAGACGGAACATATGCCGGCAAACTTACCACCCTCTCGGTAACCGATGGGTTCCAGTCGTGCCTCGCTCACTTCGTCTCCAGGTTTTACAAGCCTTTCACGACGACGCGACAGCTGGCAACTTGGGTTTTCACAACACTTACGAGCGCATCAAAACTCGGTGCTTTTGGCCTGGCCTCTCAACAAGTGTGGCCAAGTACGTCGGTTCCTGCGCGTCATGCCAACACCGAAAACGTACCACATCTCTTCCCGCAGGCCCTTTACAACCTCTGCCGTGCCCGTCCGCTCGCTTTGAATTCGTGGGCATAGACTTACACGGACCCCTTCCGCTTGCGCAGTAAGGGTGGTCACGCCGCACACCACCACCACCACCACCGGATTGAACTCCGCCATAAGATGCTTCGCATCTAAAAGAAGTTTAAGACACAGTGGGCAAGGCAGCAGCAGCAGGAAACGGTTATCATTACGATAACATGGAGCAGGAAAGTACCTACTAACCTGCATCGCAAGGCAAAGCGAATTACTGAGCATGCTGCCTTGTCTGCTGCTGAGAAGCACACTGCCATGAAATCAGCTTGCCCGTAGATTTAAAGGCTCGGAAGTGATCACGGGAACCGACGTCACTCGGCGATGATTACGTGGACGCTATGATGAAAGGGGGCGTTGTTTCCTCGATCCAGCAGCGATCGTCCACGAGTGATGATAACCAGCCCTCGTTAGGCCAGCCAGATGAGGTGACGCCATCGTCCCGAGCGAGCCCCGGGAAGACGGTGCACACCGCAGGACATTCACCAAAAGGAAGTGCCAAGACCTGTATCGCAAGGCAAAGCGGATTACTGAGCATGATGCCTTCTCTGCTGCTGACAAGCCCACTCTTTCTTCGACACTTTCTTTCCCATGTCCTTGCTGAAGTCCTCCAGGCCTCTAACACCATCCATAAGATCACATCAGCGTATCATCCACAAACAAATGGTCTGACAGAGCATTTTCACCGAACTTTGTCCGACGTGCTATCCATGTATGTTCAACCAGATCACAAAAGCTGGGACACTGTACTCCCTTTCGTTACGTTTGCATGTAATACTGCCATACAATGCACGACAAATTACAGCCTGCTTTTCCTCGCGTATGGCCGTGCACCGACTTTTGTTCTGGGCACCACATTTTTATCCGCGCTCCCTGTTCCATCTTCGTGCCGTCCATAAGAGTTCGCTGCTCGCGTCGCCCGCTGCCGTGAAATTGCCCGCGCCAACACTGCTACCATTCAGGACAAAAGGAAAGTCGGTTTTGATGCGAAACGTCGAGTTGTTTCGTTCCGCCCAGGCGACGAAGTCCTCCTGTGGACACCTGTTCGTTCACCTGGGCTCTGTGAAAAATTTCTTCATAGATATCTCGGTCCATACACTGTGCTGGAAAGGACATCTGCCGTGAACTGTCGCGTCGCTCCTGTCAGCGCGGCTACTGATCGTCGTCGCCGCAGCATCGAGATTGCTCATGTGAGCGCTGACTATTCAGTTCATCTTCGTCTGTGTAGAAACCATTGTTATCATCATCTTGTTTTGTCACGCGGGCTGCGCCGCTTTGGCCTCACGCCGCGACTACATTAAAGTATAACCTTTCGATTACCGTATCGGACGTCGTCTCATATATATATATATATATATATATATATATATATATATATATATATATATATATATATATATATATATATATATATATATATATATATATATATAAAAGGCACAAAGAAAAATACAGCACAAAAAAATATTCCGAGGCACCCCACCGGGGATTCGAACCATCGACCCCTCGCTGCCCAGCCCGCTGCATTAGACAACTCAACCGTGCCCCATGCATGCGCCGGCGAAATACCGGCAAGCTATTTATACACACCCTTTACCGCTGGTGGTAAGCAAATCTCGGAGGAGTTTGAGCGTGTTTTCTATCACGCAATGCTCCTAATTTTCTTTCAATTTGAAAACTGTTCTTGAGACGCGCACGACCAAGTGGCCCTATTCTGTACCCACTCGTGATATGGAAGAAAAAGAAACGAACAAAGAACACCGGGCACAACTTACATCAGACGCCCCCGTATGGCAGGAGACGCAAGGGATCACTCCACGTGCCGCAGTTTAAAAGAAAGAGAAATATCTAAGAGCGCCTGATTCTCCATTGTCGACACTCACAGCGGCTTGCCCAAGCACAAAGACGCAAAAACCGCGAGAGTGGTTAGTTCACGCTTGCCCTGTGTATGACTGTGCGTTCTTTTCGGGCGTCCTTCCTTGTGCTTCAGCGGCGCGCTGCAAATATCGAGGTGCTTCTCGTTCTTCGTGCGACATTCCAATTTTTCGCTATCGCATTCATTGCTTCGCCCTTGCGGCGAAACTGCGACACTTTATTGGTACATAAACTAATAATTCTCCAATTAAATGCGAAGCATTTCTTAGCGAACCTCTGGCACTTTGAGCGTTTCTATCTATCTATCTATCTAGCCGCCTACGTCTGGGTGCTCTCATGATCGCCTCCTTAACTTGATGTAGACCAAAATTGGCATGGGAGGGTAAGAGGATTTGGCGAATATGATTGCTGGGCCATGACATGAATAAATTTAAAATCCTGTCGCGTACGTCGTCAAACCCTTTCCACTAGACACGTGTGGCACATATCCGTTACCACGGGCCGCGGTGTACGGGTATGCGCCACAGGTGATTGACAGTTTATATCTACCCAGGAACAGCGAGAACAGACATTGGTAACTTAAATGCGATAGCGTTAAGAAAAACCGAAATCGGCAGCGTTGACCCGACGAATAGAAAGAATGAAAATTAGGATCCCAGCAGGAATCGAACCCAAGCATTCTGCATGGCAATCAGGTATTATACCACAGAGCCACGCTAGGTCTATAAACTGGTTTGGAAAAGCAGCCTATGCAGGCGTAATATTGGTGCAACGTCAATTGTGATTGTGGTGCCTATCTAATTTTACAAGAAAGCAATAAACACTACATATGTACTCCTACAATACAGGCGTCATATCGAATTAACGTCTGTGCTTCCAGTGTTGGCTCCGCTTTTATATCAGTCTAATAAACATTACATTTGTATTCCTATGATTCAGCAAGCTATATTGAAGCAATGCACGACCCCGGTGGAATACATTAACGAGCGTTACGTATAATATTCCCATCATCGCGCCGTAAAGTGCACTTAGTCCTCCAGAACAACGCACTGTCCTCTTCATTTCTTGCAGGGCTGGGCGATGGCATCATGCTGACCGAGAATGATGGGAGATTGATTGACAGCCCCCTTTTAGACTAGGCTAGGTAGGGCGCATACGCCCATGTAGTCTACGAATACGACAAGCGGCATCCACTGACGTTGGTCTACGTAGCCCTATCTAGGCCTACCAGCCTTGACGGCCTATAACTCACCAACGATAAGGGTGACTTCAGGTTCCGACATGTCGCCGGCTCTATCGACAGACAATTTGTCGACGAAATGGCCGAGGCATCCACGATTTCCAACGCACGTACTATACCTCATACTTCACTACACATGGACCTCTCGTCACCGCGATCGCGACCGGACCCGATAACAAGTCATGACCCTGCTTGTGCTCACTGATCACGGTGATGATGCCCTTGTTCAAGAACTGTCAAGAACGTCTTGCACAGATGCACACGGATTCGTGAAACGTGCGTGCGTTCTCGGGACACGTATAAGCACTACATATCAGCTTACCGCTTCTGGTGTTGGTAATACCCACGTTGCCATTGGCAGCGTTACCCAACCGTAAACAACTGGTTGTATAACACATAGGCGGCTCTTCAACACATATATATGTGTGCGTATAAAATTTATACAAATCTTTAGCGTCATTTTGTAACGTGTCGCTAAGTAAAAAAAGTTACGCCACAGTCACCTACCCGCCGCATGCTTCGCATAACATCGACTCCCACGGTACGTGGGATCTGACGAATTTTTTTTATATTTCCTAGACGACCAATTAGACTTTTCCTTCGTCTAAATTCTAAATTTCCCCGCTTATATGGCCAATCCCCCGTAGTGGCGAGAGCCAAATTGAGGATCAAGCAAGCAAGCAAGCAATCAAGCAAGCAAGCAAGCAAGAAAGCAAGCAAGCAAGGAAATCTCGAGCATAACAGTTATGCTGTAAAGATAAACTACAGCAGATCTAAAACACGCCTTACTGGAACATATGTCCATACCGCGAAGCTTCTTCGCATCTCCGCCATTTACCCAATGCTCAGATGGGCACCACACAGCGTCTACTCATCACTCCGGTGTCATCCAGCTCTGCAGTATATGGGCACGGGGAATGTTGGAGCTAAATGCTCAATTTCTTGACCGCAAGAACGCTAGCGCTCGTGATGCACTACTGATACACAGCAGCAGCGGGACCTAGATGAAGCCATGGTCACGTGACAGTTTAATTCCTGTTTCTTTGTACCAACAACAGGATCTGCCGGGTACAACACGCACAAGTTTGTTAACGTTCAGGATTCGTCCAATCGCGTTCAAAGGCCGCTATCACATCGTTCGGCGCCGTGGGCTCATGGGAGCTGTACCGCAGGGTTGTGAAAATCGACGCACGTCGACTCCGGGTTACGCAGCTCCGTTCGCGACGCCGCCGGCCCTGCGAAGACCACGAACGCCGCCGGGGCAGCTAATAAAGACGTCACGTCGGGGCGTAACGGTATACGCGGGCGCGCAAATGGCGAGCAAGCGAAAAGAACGAGAACTAAAGCGGATTTTTGTTTTTTTCCTTCTTTTCCTTCTTTCAGTGGTGATGACTACGGCAGACGCCACCCGGCCGGGCGGTACGGCTTTGTTATTTACGAGCGCTTGTCTATCCGAGGCGGCCGCCTTTTCTTCCGCGAGCCGTGGTGCGTCCACGCGTGGAATTAGCGCGTAACGGCATCCCTTCCGTCGGTCGCGCACCGCCCGGAGCGAACGCGTTTTTTTCGCGCGCTGCAGTGTTGTTGCCAGACACTCTTTAAAGCTCCAGCTGGTCGTGCATATACTCCTCCCCGGATTAAGCCTGTTTTTTCTTTCCCACGCCTCGTTCTTGACTATACGCACAACGACGCAGGGCAGACCGATGGGACGTATCTGAGTGCAGCCGCGCTTGCATGAAAGGAAAGCCACTTGATGTAGTTCGTCTGCCGAAGCGGTACATGATACCTAACGCGTCCACGCATGGTATACGAGTCCTGTCAAGTATGCAACAGCTTCGCTGCGTTATGCGTGATACCATGTGGCAGCGACGAAAGAAATACGCGGGCAAAGGGACACCCATGACCGCGGGATCTTTTGGCAGTGGTGGTTTAACGGTAAGGACATATGATATCGAATGAAATGCGAACGATGAAAAGAAGTGAGGGCTTTGAGCACCATACATTGTCTTGAAGACGAGCTAAAAACAATCTGCGTGTCAAACAAAGTTGTCAAAGTAATATTGTTCGTGACCATAGGTCGGCAAAAAAAAGTGGACCTGACTCAGACTCATACAAGAAATGAATGACGTGACTCAAACGAGATATTTTTATCACGAAATTCCCGTGAAAGAGACTGGGGGGGTCAAGGCCCGCCTCTAACTCACGCGTCTGATCAATAAATATTGAGCTAGCGCATGAACTCTAGCGCTTTGAAGTCTGCGTGAACTGTGTGAGTAGATGTGAGTGTAAACGTGAGGTTACATAAGGCTGATAGTTATGCTGAAGTTGAGTAGATACCACAGATTGACAAAAAAAGTGGAGCTCACTAAGACTAACTTAAGAAATATAATTTGCGCTTAGAGTCACTCGGACTCATACTCACCAACATTTTCCTTAGCAGGACTCACCCGGACACAGACTCACAAAAAAGTTTCCTGAATCGAACTCACTCGGACTCAAACTTACCAAAATGTTACGAATCTGGACTCACTAAGACTCAGACTCACGGATCGAAGTCAGTCTGTGTGAGCCGACTCATGAGTGAGTTTGCCGACCTATGTTCGACAGTAGCGACCTCAAAGCGTTAAAATCGAAACATACGTAAACGAGTGCGAAATGCATTTATTGCACTTCTGACTGAGTGCATTGGTTTATGCAGTTTCACACTTGCACTATACTCATACAGTTTGGTCTCACACAATGCTTTTAGACAGTGACCTTGCGGTGTCGTTACCGACTCTCTCCTTCCCCAGCACAGGGTATCCAACCGGAGTATATTCCTGGTTAACCTCCCCGTCTTTCTCTCGCTCTCTTGGCTGACGGCGTTTCGTAAATTTTTGTGGCACATTTCAGCCAACTCGGGTTGCTATCTTATCAGCACAAACATAGCTTTGCGTTCTATTCTACGCCACTATTATCATGTACGTTTAAAGCTGCCCTGCAACACTTCTCCAAGTAATCATGCAATGATCTCACTATCCGAGTTGATTGCCTAACGAACCGATTACCGCGTAAAATATTGTGAATCCGTCAAGTACGAGCGACAGGGAATCGTCGCACGCTTTAAGCGCTTCCCCTCTTTTTTTTTTTTCGCCCAAACAAGCGTTGTGGAAGCTACACAGGGGATGGACAAATGGGCAAGAAGCGGCGGCAGCATGCTCAATGTCATGACCTTGGGCATGTTCTCGCGATCATCGAAACAGCCAATGGCCGTATTCTTCCCACCGTTCACGTAGTCGGGCTCGAGGATGACCAAGTTTACCGACAGAAGAGTGAGCGATTTCTAGATGCCTTTGAAACGCAGTTGTAAATTTCTCGCCGTGTCCTGTGCTATAGGCTTACAAAGCAACGTCGAGCGGCGCCACTGCTCGTATCGCGACTGGGGACATCCACGGCCACAACACTGCCGCCCGCACTTCCGCGCACGCGCAGTGCTGTCCAATTGCATCTGTGGTGCGTCACAATGTAACTGTTCCTGACTAGCACTGCTGTGGGCCGATTGAGGAGCGCATGCGCGCACGTGTCCTTGTCGCCGCCGCTGGCAAATCCGTCGACAAACCGCCTTCGCGGGCAGCGTCTGCCCCCAGTAACGCATACCTCAGCCGCGCGAGCGTCGCGCCCAAACTTGAGCTTGGGTTCTCTATATTATTTGAAAGGACTGAGCATTGGGCGAGTTGGTACTCCATTACTACGAAAAACTGCGCAAAATAAACAGGGACAGGTAAGACACACGCACAAGCGCAGCCTAGCAGCTGGAAGTTCATTGAAGGAAACACAAATATAAGTAAGAAGAAAAACCACATGAACGATTAGAGGTTGGCGATTAGAGGTTGGCAGCATGGGTGTTGCAAGGCCTTCGGTTACGTTACACAAACTAGAGATAGATTATCTAACCGCCAACCTCTAATCGTTCACGTGGTTTTTCTGGTTACTTATATTTGTGTTTCCTTCAATAAACTTCCAGTTGCTAGTCTGCGCTTGTGCATGTGTCTTACCTGTCCCTGTTTATTTTGCGCAGTTTTTCGTAGCAATATTATTTGGACTCGCATGTTCACAAGAGCCTCGACTACCGATCGGCAGCGTTTTCTGGCCATGTTGAAAAAGTGCTACAGGGCCCGTTTAACTGTCGGCTGATCCCATTCACTCTGGCCACTGTTAAAGCTCTGTGCCATTAATAACACCATAGCGCTGGAAAGACGAGCCGCGAAAGACGAAAAGGACAACAGGACAATACCATGTCAACGTAGCCTCAGTTGAAGCCTTCTTTGAGTGCCGCTGATGCAATTAAAGAACACTAATTGGAGAGCCATCGTGACACGCTTTGATTTCCACCATCATTAGCAGACAGAGGCGCACATTCATTAACAGAGGTGTGCTGTCTGCACGTGGAGGCGGTGTCTGGTGGTGCTTTGCTCGTGGAATCACGTTTTCATCGCGTCTCACGCTAAATCATCTGCATGCGCCTCGTCGGCCACGTTTAAGCAGCGATTGACGCTGCGAACTCAACTGGCTTTGCCAATCTTTGCTGAATTCGAACCTGTCGCGCCGTTCTTAAGCTACGGTAGATGTTTATGGTAATCCCTTTAATCGTAATATAAACGAACGGTGCATACTAACCGTACTTTTACGGCATCTTATTGCAATTAGCAGCAGTTTATCATTCTACAAGCTTCTAAAGGTTGACAAATAAAATGAAGCTTTTTTCAATTGTTTGGGGGTTTACGCCCCAGAACCACGATCATGATTATGGGGGACGCCGTAGTGCAGGGCTCCGGAAATTTCGACCACCTGGGGTTCTTTAACGTGCACCTAAATCTAAGCACACGGGCCTCTTGCATTTCGCCTCCATCGAAATGCGGCCGCAGCGGACGGGATTCGATCCCGGGACCTTCAGGTTTGCAGTCGAGCACCGTAACCACTAGACAAACAAGAGAAAGACTCCGTATGACCATTGTCATTGTGCCATAACCTTGAACAAGATACAATGCTCAAATAAAAAAAAATAAAGCCATCCACACCTGTGAAATCTGAATGAACGTCGGAGCTGGCAAGCAAGCGCCGCCACCTGGCGAAAGCGGATCGTCTTCTTCTTTCCTCCATCTTTTTCTCTTTATATATTGCCCACTCTCCTCCTCACCATCACTTCCCTTTCTCATTCTCTTGCTAAACTACACAAGGCCTCTCCCCTTCCTCCTCGCCCCCACTTTCCTTTTCCACCCCCGTGCTACACTATGCCTGGCTATGCTTGGCTAGGAGCTGCTTGGCACATACCCGCTTTCTGTGGCGCAACCGTCCGAGTTTTTGCGTCCGACGCCAGCCCGACCCTAGGCTTGTTAAAAAGCATTATCAGCCTAATTTATGCCCACGGCATCTTGAAGGCTTATCCTATCGTTATTAAAATGTCATTGTCCTGTAGACCTCAGCATGCAGGGGCGTAGCCGGGGGGGGGGGGGGTTCAACTCCCCCCCCCGAAATTTTTCAGTTTTGCTTGCGTATATATACACGCGCACATACAAACGCACGCACGAACATACATAAAGTATGGTTGAACCCCACCCGAAAAAAAAAAGATTTCTGGCTCCGCCCTGTCAGCATGTATGCCAGCAAATTTCTTAATCTCATCGCCCAACCTTACTCTAGCTGTCCACGACAAGATTTCCCTTTCCTTGGCAATAATCTCATAAACTCAACCAGGCTACCGGGCTTAGCGAACCAAGCGCACTTTGAGCGTTTCTATCTATCTATCTATCTATCTATCTATCTATCTATCTATCTATCTATCTATCTATCTATCTATCTATCTATCTATCTATCTATCTATCTATCTATCTATCTATCTATCTATCTATCTATCTATCTATCTATCTATCTATCTATCTATCTATCTATCTATCTACACTGAAACCTCGGTGATACGATCACACTCATAGGAAATTCGGGGTGATACGAATTTTTCGTTGGTCCCGGCCAAGGCCCATTGGCCTGAAAATGTAAAGGAGTACGGTTGTTGCGAACCGATTTTCACCCAGCGACGTTTCATACGAACGTACGCTGCCGCCCAGGTAGGAAGAGGTGCTGTCCGCGCTGACGCGGAAGACGCGCCAAGCACGTGCGAGCGCGGGATCGCAAGCGTGGGCATGTGCGCCACAACGGCAAATCGTTAGAATCACGGTCTAAAAAAAAACACATTTTCTTACGGTCAGAATAAACTTTCAGAGACGTCCCGATAAAGCCGTCCCGAGCCTCTGAAACGTAGCCTCTGAAAACATTGCTGAAACTGCCGTGTGGCGTAGCACGATCGCCGTATTCATATCTTGGCTGCAGTCTCGCAAAGTCCTGCGCAAGTCTCCCGAGCGGGAGCGCCGAAAGAGCCACTCGTGACTTTCGACTTACAAAACACAGCATAACGTATCAGCGGATACCGGGCCAATGTGGTATCTATACGGCAACTACCGTTCGAATGGATAGGCCGCTCGATCTGCGCATCATCCCATGTTGAGCCATTCTGTTATCCGACTCAGATGCAAGGCGTCGTTCGCTGGCACTCACACTTGTACAGTGAAACTCGACGGAATTCACCAATGCTGATCTCGACAGCTTGGATCCGAATACTATACAGCTTCCTCTTGAATGTGGAATATTTCAAGCTGAAGAAACGCTTTTGTGCCGCCTGTTGCTTGGCGTGGCCTTCACGAATGCCTGCTCATTTCGGATCGGAATGACCAACAACCCCACATGCGCCAATTGCAGCGGCGAGGAAACAATCGCCCAGAAAGGTTTCCTCGAACGCCTTTGAACGGAGGAAAGAGGTTGACTTTTAAGGGCGCGTTTTTCGTTGTTAGACACTATAATAGTGAGAACTAACGGACAATAATGCCACGGAAAGTATAGGGGACGTTATTTGTAGTAATTAAGGTACAGTTGTGAAGAAAGTAATGTGGACGAAAAGGACCGAACCTGCGACCTTCGAATAACGCGTCCGATGCTCTACCCCTGCAGCTACAGCGGCGGTCATCCTCTCGTACACATTATGGGGTATATATGCGGATTTAAACCTAGGAGTGTTAGTCAGTGCCGATAGCAGCCATGGCGGCGAGTGTGGAACACTCTTTTCCTGCCTGTTGGCGTCACGTAGCAAGTGATCTTTTTGCGAGCTGGCAGCTGACCAATAATCCCTCGCCTACTACCTGACGGCATCGAGTCTGGCCGAACGAGACCCTCGCTACGAATGAAGCAAAGAAAATGACTTTTAAGGGCTCGTTTTTCGTTGTTAGACACGAAAAACGTTGTTAGACACGTTGTTAGACACGAGGCAGACAGTATCAGGTTCTAATTTTCCTTTTTTTTTTCTAATCTCTTTTATTTCATTTATCCTATTCCGAACCATTGGATAGCCAGCCGGTCTAACCTGCCTATCTTTTCATATCTTTCTTCCTCTTTCATTCGTTCCTTCCTTAATAAGTAACGATATGTTAGGATTCGTTAAAAAAGGGAGGACAGTAAATTACAAATATTGGTTCGAAAGCTGCTATTTGGTAAACCTAAGTTTTTCATTTGGGTGACCGCCTTAACTAAAAATGTGCTCAGCATCATGAATGGTTGGGTTTTTACTCTTGCCACGAAGTTTAGCGTGACAACTTTTTGGGAAGATGGACGTTCTTTGTTTTCTTCATAAGGAATGCGACGACCGATATATTGAGCGAAATAAGCAATGACTTGTATCATTACTCAAGCATATTACGGTCACATGATAGCCACAACGATGCAAGTTCGTAAATGAATGAATGAATGAATGAATGAATGAATGAATGAATGAATGAATGAATGAATGAATGAATGGAAGCGGGTGGCCTTCCGAAGGAGGCAGCACATTTCCCTCAGCTCGGCGTCCTAAGCACAATCGCAGCCCATTCGCCGGCGGGAGACGAGACGTATTGCATTGCCCCTTTCGTTTTCTCTCACCGTGTTTCGAAGATTCTCAGGTGATTAATCCGCAGCCGTCGTTGTGTGTATACAGAGCCCTCTTGTGAAACGGCTCTAAGCTACTTTGATACCCTTTAATTCCTCGCCGTTATTTTTGCGTCTCGTTAAATCCCGTCACTGTCACATTGCGAGACTGGGTCGCATAAAGTGGCTGGCACGTCTCTCCCCTTCTCTGCATTCTTTTAGCCCAGATGCTGCTGGGCTTTCGGCCTCGTCCGGCTCCAAAGCCGCAGGGAAAGACCCTCGCCAATACCTTGGGGCTTGCAGCGGCGGCGAATGGAGATGCGGCCGCAATGCGGCTAAATCTCGGACCTCCCCTCCCTCCCTCCGAGCTTAGGCGCGGCGAATATGGCAGCGGCGGCAGAGGATCGCTCCAAAGGATTTCACTCGGCGGCGGACGACACGCTGCCTGCGGCAATCATCTGCTGGCCTCGGCGCAAAAATAAAGCCGTCCCGAGCGACGTGGGCGAAAAGGAGAAGGGCTGTCTGATGGAGGGAGAAAAAGAAAGTAAAAGGATGGCGGGGGCTGAGAGAGAAAGGGCAGCAAACAAAAGCGGCCCCAGGCCCGCCGGACCGGAGCCCGTGCGTGCTGCACAGTTCTGGCCTGGTGGGCACTGCCGCCGCAACAGCAGCGCACTGGCGGCTCACACACGCGGCGCCTCAACGCAGCCCATCCAGCACTGTGGAGAGATGCGACGCGGAGGACTAGCGCTGCTACCGTGAAGTGAGAGGAACGTCCCGGAGGTGGTCTACGACGACGGTGTTTGCCGGCGCGAAACGGCTGCCCACGGGAAGCCAGAGGGCGCCTTCAGCGCCAGACCAGTAAGGACTATAGAGCACTGATGATGACGACGTTGCTTCAGGGCATCGTGGATGTTATGCGTGAACTTTTGCAGCGGATAGCTTCCGAGTGCGTGCTGCCTTCCACAAGCTCCTTGACGTCGCCTTGACTGGTACTTAGTCAACTATCGTTCGGGCCTGTTCTGGTGGGGATATCAAGTTGGAGAGAGGCGTATCCTTAGGTAATCTCCTCATTGAATGGAAGTGCTGTCGTGCTACTGTGCCGTCGATCCTCTGCTTCTCAACATGTCTATAATACAGGGACCTTTGTATTTTGTGCCAGTCAAGACGTAATGGACTCATGTTTAGTCGAATTTCGTGACCTTACACAGTGTTAACACTTGATTGCGCCGATGGACATTTGGATGCAAAAAAGCTATGGAAGTTGGAGACGCTGGAAATGGAGAAACATGTGTTACCGAATGACTTCCACTAGCGAAGGATGTTGCACTTGGCTTCCACACCTCTCGGACGATATCATTGTCGAGCTAGCTGGCACCGTAATTGGGCCAGTCTTGCGAACGCTTCGAACTTCTCTATACAATCCCTCCCACCACCCCACTTTTATGGAATTAGTTGCATTGAGGTAGCCGTCTGATCTTTTCAATGTTGGAATGCCCATTGACCAACGCACTCCTCACCTGGGACACAGCAATATATTTTTAGTTTTGCAACTTTCACGTGGATGGCCTAATGCACCCTCTGGCGGTAGCTTCTCTCTATCACCGTGGTGCGTGTGGCGGTTATCGCGACTGCTTGCTTTCGCCAACCTGTGAATTATGGCACACCGCCACCGTGAAACAAAGCATTCGGAACTCCCCTTCCCTTGCTTTTGAATCGCCGTGGACGCTGTTCCACGTTTCGACAACATGCTCTCTGCCTGGCCCCCAGTGCTGGCGAATTTCTCAAAGAAAGCCGTGAGTATTCACTTGCGTTTTGAACCGCTTTTTTTTTTCTGGAAAACTATTGACGAGAAAACAATTAATATACACGGGGTTGAGCAAAATTTCGAAATATCGAATACGAATCGAAAAGTACGTCTTTCGATTGGTAATCGGTTCGAAAGTACAGATTTGGAAATTGCAGTTAAATTACACAGTTGGCTCATTGATTACGACAGCTAATAATGATAATTGATTGTTAAATGGTTCAGTTCACTACATTGCTAACCACTGTGAAAACAATCGCCTTGAGCGTAATGGTAGCTCTAGATATACATATACATCCGAGGCGGCCTTCTCAGGCGGCCTCGGATGGAAATATCTGGACATACCTGATATCTGCATTCTGAATAATTCTCCAGCAAGAGGCACTTCTCTGCACTAAAACTATGTACTTATTGCCGATCAGAGGATTTATTTTTCGCACAATAACTTGTTGCCACGTAATACTAGCCCCGACATTAGATTGCATGGAGATTTATTACCTCTACATTTTTTAAGGCTAGCAAGCTCGCTGTCGGAGACCTAGCTTCTGCGATAATAAAGGAAAATTAGTTTAGGACGCTTTGCTAATATTTGAAATTAACGACAAAAAGACATGGAAGGGTACGGGGACGAGCGTACGCTTCCCTGTCTTTTCATTTCAAGTACACGCTAAGTCAAGAGAGAGTTCTACGAGAGTGTATTTCTGCTAAGTGTTCAGCCGCACTTACTCATCCTCAGCTAGATTCGTCACTTCAGAAGAAAAAGACTTGATGCTGGTACGCCCCGCCACGGCGGTTTAGTGGTTATGGCGCTCGACTGCGGACCCGACGGTCGCGGAATCGAATCCCGGTCACAGCGGCTGCATTCTCTATGGAGGCGAAAATGTTTGAGGCCCGTGTACTTAGATTTAGGTGCACGTTAAGGAACCCCAGGTGGTCGAAATTTCCGGAGCCCTCCACTACGGCGTCTCTCATAATCATATCGCGGTTTTGGGACGTCAAACCCCAGATGTTATTATGATTATTATTAAGGAAATTCATTCAGTTAACGACTGTCGCTTGCTGCAGTCAGATTTGTGTTCTTTTTCCGAATGATATAATGGCAATAACCTTTCTCTGAATACCTCAAAGACAAAATTTATGTCTATCACTCGCAAAACATCTAGAGTGTCATTTCAATACTCTGTCAATTGTGTGTCGTTATGCAAGGTTTATGAGATCAGTGATATTGGTGTTGTTGTTGATAGCACGTTAAAATTTTCTGCTCACGTTAAGCATGCTGCTATGCGGGGCCTTCGTTCTTTCGGATGTGTTTGTAGAATATCTCGAGAATTCAGTTCTCCTATAGCCCTCACAAATTGGACACCGCATTATGTCTTCCACAACTTGAGTATGCGTCCGTGATATAGAATGGCATTGCTCAATCCAGCGGTAACACCATTGAACGAGTCCAGAAAAAATTCTTCAGGATATATGACCATGGCTTTGCAAGAAATCACTCTGGATCTCGTTGAAATACTGCTGGAATATTATCATTGTCATCACTTCAGTGCCAACGAAATCGTTCTGATCTGTTATTTCTTTACAAGCTAGTTCATGGTATTATATCCTGCCCTGTACTTCTTAATTCTGGTAATTTTCTATTTCCGCGTAAGTTAACCAGAGAGTATAGACCCTTTCATGTGCCCGCCTGCTTTTTCAAACACTCTACCGTTCACAGAATACAAAATCTCTGTGATGTTAATTTTCTTGATCTTGAAGTTTTTCATTGTCCACAGTTATTGTTTTTATCCGACCTAGGCACTGTCTTGACATAATATGGCAGAATGTACAAAGTTTTCCCTTCTCCGTCTTTCCGCGTAGTTGTATATATGCAATCTTATTTTTCATTTCCCTTGAATATTTCTCGTGTTGTCTTATTTTACTCCTCCCCTTTTGTGTTCATTTCTCTTGTCTACGCGTTTTTGCTCTTGTTATTTCTGAAGACTGTCTGTATTGTATTGTTTATTTTTATTGTTTTTTTTGCGTGCGCCAGCACAAAGACCTTACGGTTGTTCCTGGGCACGTTAAATAAATCATTGATTGATTGATTGATTGATTGATTAATTATTATTATTATTATTATTATTATTATTATTATTATTATTATTATTATTATTATTATTATTATTATTATTATTATTATTATTATTATTATGCATTCCATTTCAGAATGCATTAAGCGCTTGAAACCATCCTTTTCAGCTGGCCCAGATGGCATCCCCTCTGCCATACTAAAAGCCTATGGCAGTATACTTGTCCCAGTATTGACTACCATATTTAATAAGTGTCTGCGTGCTTCAACGTTTCCTAGCATGTGGAAAACTGCTCGTGTTTTTCCAGTGTTTAAGTCTGGCTGTAAAAGTGACGTCTCGAACTACCGCCCTATTTCCCTTCTTTGTGCCGCATCCAAAATCTTTGAGCTTGCTCTTCACAAAATATTGTCTTTTGATGTAAAAAATTCATTGATTGTGAATCAGCATGGGTTTCTCGCTGGCCGCGCAACTGTCACTAATCTTGCCAGTTTCATGATGCAAGTCTCCACGCCTATATTTCGCATAGAGGACAGGTTGACGCTATTTACTGTGACCTTAGCAAAGCTTTTGATGTTGTCAGCCATTCGCTGCTTGTGGACAAACTTGCACGTTAAACAAATGATTGATTGATTGATGTTGGTACTTGCGTTCGAGAAGCAACAGATGTACGAACAAGTGTATATAGGAAGGTACACAAACGTCGAATCGCACCTGTAAGTATTCAGAGTATGCTCTTGTCCAGGTGCCCTTGGAGGATGATAATTAAGGTGAGAACACTGCTCAGCAGTTACAAGGAAGAACGGTGTTCACGACACAGCTGATATATATTTTCGCGCATTCTTGGCAACAAAGTCATTATTAATAATAATTGTTGGGTTTTTACGTCCCAAAACCGCAATGTGACTATGAGAGACGCTATTTCGACCTGCTCCTAAATCTAAGCACACGAGTGTTCTTTGCATTTCGCCCCCATTGAAATGCCGTGGCCTGGAAGCGAACCCCCGAACTTAGCAGGGCGACACCATACGTGCTAAACGGCGGGATCTCAACACAGTCAGTGCTCTGAAAACTTGTTGAACACGCTAGCTGAAATGCGGGCCACGAAGGCGAGACAGCCTTTGTGGCCCGCATTCTACCACACTTGAGTGCATCTCGTATCGAATGTCGATCAGTCTAATGAAAATACTGCGAAGCCGATTGCCTTCTGCGAGAGTGCTTTCTGCACCTAGTTTCTCGTCATGTGGCTATGCCACTTCGGCCATGTCTGCTCAAGGATCGTTTCCCATGCCTCGTTCTCCGATGAGCTAGAGGTCCCTTCTTGAGGCCATCAGTTGGGCCCCGTACTAAAGTTGGGGGAGCATGTATTTTTCGGTAGGGGGGGGGTCTAGGCGTTTATGCCAGACCGTCGTCAAATGAGGCCAAAAGAAAGAAAAAATATATATCAAGAATCAGCCTGCGATTGTGAGGCTGCTGGCGAGGCAACGTTACGAAATGTTAAATAGAAGAAATGTTCGCATAAGTAATGCTCACGAACGTCATTGTTCACTACCAGGTATGTTGCTCTAATTTTGTGCCCCATCAGGTGGAAAATCTGGTCAAAGCCTCCTTCGTCAAGGGTGTTTTTTCATTACAGAGTGGATAGTAAATAGAAAACTTAACATAAAAAGATTGGTACGTGAGAAATAGGTGGGTCTGCTAAACGAAACCTCGTGAATAATAAAGGATAACACAAAAAGCAAATACTCTTGTTAGACGATTAATTGGAAAAAGAACATACACTCACTTTGGCAAGATTTAAGAATCATCGAAAGAAGGGTAGAAGAGCCCAGTGCCCCTGCTTACGCTTCAAAGCTGCGGTCAGGCAGAAAGTAATGGACCCGAGAGCGCCAATGTTTGCACAAGCTATACGAGCGAAACACCACGTCAGCGACCCTCAGGGAAAATACCAGCCAATACCGACCCCACCAGTGCATCAGTGACGGAACTGATCCTACAAAGACTGTATTCATACTTTTTTCACTGTGGAAGACGAGAAATCTTAGTGCATAATGACGTAATCTATAACAACTCTTTCATACAGCATGCGGATCACACAAAATTCCTGGGAGTTGTCATAGATTCCCACCTAAAATTTCATTTACACCGCACGAAACGTTGTTCAGAAAGCCTCATACGGATTGCATGTTCTTTGTAAATGTAGACACTTTTTTTTTCAAGAGAAATACTAATTAATCTTTATTATGCATTCATTCATTCACACATAAACTACTGCATTGCTATATGGGGTTGCACGTACCAATGTCACCTTAAATCCGTACAAATTATTCAGAAAAGAGCTCTTCGCATAATAATGCCTAATGATATTCATATCAGAGGCGATGACTTGTTCCAAAATACTAATGTGTTAAGTGTCCCCAATTTAGTTATTTACAATATTGCTTCTATAATATACAGAATATTTCACGGTAATCTCACCTTACTGTCAGTTTCCCTTCGTATGTCACCCTGAGTTAACGAGTGTTTTTCACGCTGCAGCCTTTTACTACCTAAAATAAATACTAATTATGGCCGTCAAACTTTAGAATTTAAAGGAAGTACAATTGGGAATAGCCTTACTACTAATCTAAAGACAGCCCCGTCTCTTCACTCTTTCCAAGCACAACTAAAAAATTCGCTTCATATCAATTCATAATGCAATAGTCATTTGTAGTCATTATTTTGATATATGTTCTTATTCTCACTTATACATATTACAGAATGAATTCCTGTTGCTTTATTTACATCGTATTATCGTGTCAGTCATGTTTTTATTCCTTAGTAACGGTGACCATTGCCTATGAAACCACATTCTGTCTTGATATGTTTTCTTGTTTTTTTGATGACTAAATATTCCCTTTTCATGCTGTTGCCATTTAGAGTTTTTGATGCTATATGATGCTGTTAGGGACCCTTTAACAATTTTGTTGGGTCCCTAACAGTGTAAATACATGTACCACAAAAATAATGAAATAAACTTCAAACTTCAAACTTCAAACTTATTCTGCCAATGCCGCAATTAGAGCAATCCTGCCTGCTCTGCCGGAATCAAATAACCTTCCAGAAGTGAAAGCCCTGTTGCCTCTGGAAGCACTATTGTGCCGACAATCCGGGTCAGACCTGCAGAAAGTAGCGTATGAATAACCGCTACAAAAATGTCTCCATATTCCAGTGGAATGCCAACAGTTTTCGAAGGAAGTATGCTGACTTTCGTAAACTGCATGTGCAGTATAACTTTCCAATACTTTGCATTCAAGGGGCTGGAATGAACGATGATTTCCGCCTCTCGTACTACGTGATATACAAGTCGTCCCGTCGAGGTGGGGTTAGCAGAGTGCACTTGTGCGTGAGAAAGGATCTACCATCTTATCAAGCCCGGTCAAGCGATTCTGCCTTTCATCGCATGTAAGGCATTGTTTGATAAGCTGTGCGTGACATTGATTAATCTCTATCTGCAACCTTCAAGCCGTATCTCAGTGGAAGAGCTAGTGGATATCTTCAAAATCACTAGTACTCTTGTCTTTTTATGAGGAGACTTTAATGCACATAATATTATCTGGGGCAGTGATCGCTGTGATGCATGTGATAACGTTGCAGAGAGCGCCATAAACAAGTGCGATTTGACTGTCTTAAATGACGGACCACCAACATTTCTTCGCGGGTATTCAAGCTGTATGGTTATAACTTTATGTTCACAAGATATAGTGAATGGTGTGGGATGGTCGACGGATGTGGAAACACGCGGAAGTGATCATTTTCCAGTCCTTGTAAATCACTCTGGCATGCGGAGTGATGACACCAGGCGCTACAGCAGATTGACGAACTGGAAAGCTTTTCGATTTCGCCTAAGCAATCAACTTAATCACCATACAAGCGTTGAAGATTTTACGGAATTTTTACGGGATAATGTGAACATATGCACAACGAAGGTTCCAATTCCGAAAGACTACGCTGCATTTGACGGAGAGTGCGAACACTTAAGAACCATTGGACGCCGGTCTGAAAGAGCGTGCCAACGGAGCAGTGATTTAGAAGCTTACAAAAGCGCTCAGAAAATCCACAATGCCTTGCGCAGGCGCATGGAAAATTTAGCAAAACGGCGCTGGTGTGGTTTCTGCGGAGCGCTTTCTCCTCACACTCCTGTTCCGAGAATATGGTTGATAATTCGAGCGTTTAACGGCAACATAACAAAGAGCTTCCCATTTCGTGCTCTCTCTTTAGCTCTGGACACACGGGAGAAAGTGGCTGCAGATAAATTTTGTGAACTTATCTGCAGACCTGGCTCTACATCAAATTGTGCAGCATTTAATAATTATGTTCCGTTAGCAAAGCAGAAAATTAATGCTTGCTATTGAGCGCAACATCCTCAACTAGACCCTGCATTGACATTAAGCGAACTGCAATGTACAATTGCTTCATATCGTCAAAAGTCTGCTGCTGGGCCGGATGGCGTTACTTACAATTTGCTAAAAAACCTCGGGCCGACAGCCACAAAAGCTCTTTTAGACATATACAATAATCTATGGACAGAAGAAATTGTACCACAACATCGGAAAGTCGCTCGAGTTATTCCAATTCTAAAACCTGGAAAGGCGCCCTTGTGCCTTTTCGTCCAGTCAGCTTGACAAGTTGTTTATGCAAGGCAATGGAGAGGATGATTGGCGCGCGACTTGAGTGGTGGTGCAACGCAACGGATGGATTGTTCAACTGCTTAACAGGTTTTAGAAAACAGACCTGCACAATAGATGCTATGCTGGATATAGTAACGTATGTGGAACACGAACGCGCCTGCGGTAACGTGACGGTTGCAGTATTCTTGGACATAAAGAGGGCATTCGACACCGTCAGTCCCGTAAATGCTCTACTAGGTATGTTGGAACTCGGAATGTCCGGCAGGTCCTTGCGATGGATTTCTGAATTTTTATTTGGTCGCAAAATATCTGTTCAGACGGGTGAAGGAAAGTGTGCAGAACACAAGATGTCAAGCAGGGAGTGCCACAGGGAAGTGTGCTTAGTCTTTTTCTGTTCAACTGCGCCATGGCTGATTTAGCAAGACGAATGCCATCTCAGTTACGATTCTCGCTAGATGTGCGCATTTGGACATCTGGAAGAAACGTTCAATTAATTCAGACGGCACTACAATAGGGCATAAATGCCATCAAAACTTTTTAATGGAGAGAGGGATGGCTCTGTCGCAGCGAAGACAGCTGTGTTGCCCTTCAGCCGTAGGAAGAATTTCAGTCTTAGTCTGAAGGGACGACCTTTATTGATTGTGACACAACATCGATTTCTTGGAATAGTATTTGATCGGCAGCCATCCTGGACACCACACATAAAAAAACTCGAAAGCGATGTTAATGCAAAAGTGAATATACTTCGCAGAATTGCTGGTACGTCGTGGGATGGATCAGTGTCGTCCATACTAACTGTTCACAGTGCTTTAATAGGACAAAGAATCGCATACTCTACGGCAATCTTACATGGCCTTTCACCCACGTCGGAACAAAGACTTCAAAACTTTTAGCTGGGGGATTACGCATATGTCTAAGAGTTCCACGAGCGACTTCCAGTTCCCTTGTAATAGCAGAGACTCGCCAATCTCCCTTTACAGTCATGAGAAGTATAGAAACATGTCGCCATTTTTTCGCCTTCAGACGCAACATAAAAACCACCCATTGGCTCTGGAGATATTACAAAGGAATAGAAGCTGTGTTCATAAATAAATTAAGAAAAAAACCAGTATGTTGCCAAGGAATTAATTTTTTACCCCAGACATTGATTATCCTCCATAGCTGCTTACGCTGCAAAAGGTCGAAGTGTCAGTGGACGGCATAATAAAAAAAATGACATGTTCATTCGAGCCGCCCAACAACTAGCGCTTTACCAGATATATATGTGATATCCAGACTACATACATGTCTATACAGATGGCTCCAGTGCGCCAACATCTTCAACTGCAGTATTTATTGTACCGCACCTCAATGTACCAGATTCATTTAAGTTATCTCGCGTGACATCGTCTACAACAGCTGAACTATTCGCTATCTTATGTGCTGTAAAATTTATCAATTCGGTAAGAGATGCTCAAAAGTGGGTAATTTCAGTGATTCGCAGGCGGCGCTAACTTCACTCTGTAGCACAAAAGCAAAAACAATCAATAATAGTCTGATCTACGAGACACTTAAAGAGCTCACCAAGGCAGATGAAAAGCATCATGAAATAATGTTCCAGTGGATATCGGGACATTGCACCATTCCTGGCAACACAGCAGCTGATGAAGCAGCACGACAAGCACATCGCAAAAATGATATCGTTTCTATTCCGATATCAAAAAATGAATTGCGCAGTTTTTTAAAGACAAAATCTTTCAATATGTGTAAAAATACGCGGATTGCCCAAAATTCTAAAAGCTGTGATTTATATCATATAGATCCACTTATTGAATTTGAAATTCCGTTATCTTTGAACAGAAGTGTGGAAACCCTTATCCACCGATTAAAGGCGCGATTACATGGTCCCCCAGCAATTTGCAGTTTTCACCGAAAAATAGAAGTAGAGGGTCTATTCTGCCTATACATGTATCAAAAATGCACTGTAGAAGAGTATTTCAGTGCAAAATAACTCCTAGAAGTCGCCGGATATAAACCCCGCCCACCGCCAGCGACCACCGTTTTGCCATGGCGTGTGTGACGTCATGTGCAGCATGCAGCGGAGCCGTCGTGTTCTACCGAAGTTTCAGCCGCTGCAAATCGTTGACTTTCAATGCCAAGCTCAAAAAAAGCTCAAATAGCTCGTTTTCACGCGCAGCTGGTCCTGAAACAAAATCGTTCGCCGGAATGCAGGTACTCGCACAGCAAGCAGCTTGTAACGTCACGTCTCGCGAGTGCGCCATTGTTGCCCAACTCTCAGGCTGCTCGCATGTTTACAAAATATTCGATTATAAATTAAGCGCTCGACCAAATGCGCTAAAATTTCGCCAGCTTGTTTGTGAACGCACAAGGATTAACACCCATAACACGGATTGTGGTAGAAAATTGGTTGTCGTGGCCCCTTTAAGGCTAGGCACTGCCTACACCAAACATTTTTACACACAATTGGCCGCGGTGAAACTCCTGAATGTGATTGTGGATTCGCAGATGAAGACATATATCACCTCCTTCTAGAATGCCCGCAACACGACGAACAAAGACGCCGACTTAAATCATCGTTAAGGACAGATCACAGACCACTAAGTTGAAAGAAACTTTTCGGCCCGCGGCCAACAAGAGGTTTACAGAAGTGTGCTTTAAAAGCATTGAAAATTTTTCTTGAAGACAGTGGAATTCTTGGCCGTTACTAGCGCATTTAAGCTTTGTTTTGTTTTAATGGCACAGTGTATATTTATGTGTGTTTTGACTATTTTTGTCTTGGTTATGCTACGCAACGGTTGGTCTTCATTTTTCTTTAACATCACCGTGTGTACACATATATGTGATTGTTGTATATGTTGTCTTGACTGTTACGCTAAGTGAAACACACAGCCCGAAACTACGAGCGGTACACGGGAAGGAAACACACACTGTGCCGAACTTAAAACAGTTTATTAGATGAATTTTCCTAGCATATATACAAAAAACAGCCACACAAATGCGCATGTAAAAACAGATACACTTCCTATCATCTTGGAAAATCCGATCAAAGAAATGTTAAGTGTGTACCCGTCGTAGAAATGATGTCCTGTGTACCCGTCGTAGTTTCGCGCTGTGCGTTTCACTATGCTACACCAACATGCCCAAGTTCGCTCTGTTGTTACGCTAAGTTGTATATTGTATGCAGGGCTGAGCAAAGATACTTTGAAATTGTATCGCGATACGATACAAGATATTCAGGCTAGAAGTATTTGAGATACATATACAAGAAACTACAACACTGATTGTATCGGATACGATACATTCTAATTGTATGTTAGGATACTTCGATACATTCGCAAATTTGCTGTTATATATCTATATAATGTAGCACTAAATGCCTATGCACGAAAATCTTCGCTTGAAAATGTATTAACTGCGACCAATTTTGTTTCACTTGAATGAATGTGTGTGAGTATCTCAAAAGTTTTGTACTTATTGCTCAAGGTATATTAGTTTCATTAAGCAGCTAAAGCGTTGCTTTAGCTGCTTAACATGACAGCACTTTATACTCTTCGATTATAGAGGTTTTTGCTTGTCGCTTTTGTAATGGATGGGAGTCGCTGCTCTGCTTGCCGACCAGCTAGCGGGTTGCCATGTAATCATAAGAACTTCAGCAAGAAACCTCCGCACGATCGTGCAAATACCGCTGTACAGTTCTACTTTGCGCGAAACGTATTGCGGTTTTCGCAATAACGGATCACCGGACAGGTGTACGTCACCAAGAACTTGTGCCGCCTTGAAACGATTCAGACGCATTGTACAGTGGCACAAAGCGCTACAGAACACTGCTGCTATTCAGACTAATGCCACTTATAGCTCCTATTACCTGGTGATTAGTAACAGTAAAAAAATTTACGGAAGCCTAAACAAGGAAGACAAAAACATCTAAGTGAAATAGAAAAGCGGTTGCGTATCAAGCACAGCGAATAAGCATAGAAACACGATACAGGCAGCACCCCCAAGAGCTAAAAATAATTGTTGCGTTTGACGTCCCAAAACCACGGTATAATTATGAGAGACGCTGTAATCGAGGGCTCCAGGAATTTTGACCACCTGGGGTTCCAAAACCTAAATATAAGGACACGGGCCTCTAGCATTTTCCTTCCATCGGAATGCGGCCGCCGCGACCTTCGGGTCAGCAGTCAAGCACCATAACCACTAGACCACCACGGCGGGTAACCCCCAATAGCGAGGGTTCGCTCCGTGGATTTCATGAGCAACGGTCGCGTCGTCCGCGATGCCGAGCACCGCTCACCGATCGAGTTTCGACTCTCCGTGATGTCCTCTGCCTCGCCGATCGTCGTGCCGTGACGGTTGCTTCGTCCGCCAAGCCGAGCACCTCTCACCGATTAAGGTTCGCCTTTACGTGATGCTCTCGTGCCTCTAGCCGATCGTTGCCCCGTCCCTGAACTCCCCATACTCTTTCCTATTATTCTTTTAACCCCTCCTTATCCCTTCCCTCTGAGAGCTAGTGCTGAGGTCTCATCCCAGAGATAGACAGTTGCGGGGCTCTCAAATTTTCTTATCTTCCTGTTTTTTTTTTTATTATTAAGAATCACTCCCCCCCAATAGCTATGACAATTAAATTCAGTGCCAATGGAAAATAGCGTAAAACGGATGGTTCGGACGCTGAGGAGAAAAAACGGAGCATTTGGCATAACAAATCTTCTCGAACACATTTGCTAACATATTTAAAATGGCTCCTAATAATTTGTGTTATTATAATGTAAATTCAAATTCTGCGATTTTAATTAGTGCTAAGCTGAATTTTTGTTACTGTATACGTCAGGCGTGCCCGGTTTATTGTATATTTGCTCTCAACATCGCCTTTACATAACAGTAAATTCAAGTGTACTATAAGTATGTAAACAGTAGCAGAAATGACGCAGACAGTTAAAAGCAAGAATAAATCAGAGAGCTTACCTTGGCAGTACGTTAAAGGCATATTGCAGTAAGCAGACCAGAGAAAAACAATATAGAATCGTATGTAATGCGTGGGATGTAAAAGAAGGACAGATAAGAAACAATTTCTGCTAACAATCAAATTATTATTTTAAAAGCCCTTTCAATAAAAGAAAAAGAGACGTACGCCAAGATAGCTGTTGCTATGTGAATGCTTGTTCTGTTGATCCAGCATCAATACCGGCAGTGCTATAGCCGTTGGAATATTATTTGCATATAAGTTAATCTCATTGCATGTAGGTCAAACTTACATCTACGAGATCCTTTAAATCACCGTTGTGTAAAAACCACGAGACGCAAAGCAACCCCCGCATTCTTGCATTCTTCAGACTTAGTAACGAAGCATCACGCAAGAGAAACTTCGATAACGGCACTACAGCGGCATCAGAATGTGTGCGAGAGACGCCGCGCGCATTGGAGTACGCGGCACAGGACATTTGCTAAGTGCCAAATGTCACGGCACTGACACAACTAAAAAAAAAGAAACCATGAAAACAAAATGTCCTCTGGGCGTAGAGGTTCGCGCGTATGTCTGTCGAGACGACGCGAGCGCCTCCACGTAACCCTTCTCCCTCAATAGGGGTGTTCAGAGCTCATCACCTGCCCTCGCTGGAAAACTCTGGCGAAAAGGTAAAATAATATTACTGTCTTTAGTTTTAATCTGGTGGCTTAGTGGGAGCAGTATCGGCTTGAGAAGCGGAGTTCAAGCAACGTTTATTGTTTCGGACCGTGGTGTTGCGATCGCAGTATCTTGTATCTTAAGATACACGATACATTCTTCAATGTATCGGAAATACAGATACTGATACACGTCTTGGGAGACGTATCGCGATACAGATACAAGATGCCCAAAGAGTATCTAAGATACATGTATCTTCGATACTGCCCAGCACAGCTTGTATGTACGGCGGGTTTGTTGTGCTTAGAAATTTGGACCCTATGTGCTCCATGTTAGACACCTCTAAGAGCTAAGGAGTAGCCGGCGCCAACATCTCTTTACATCATGTCAATAAAAAGAAAGGCGCGAACATATGGCGATTAGTGGCAGTGACATGGTGGAAAAGGGCGTTCTATGTTGATAACCGATGTCCGAGAAAAAAAAATACCCCCCCCCCTCCCCGAAGGGAATCGTGAGGAAATGCGAATGCATTTCTTGCGCCGAGAGTACACGGCGTAGTAATTTTAATGGCGTAAAGCTGGACACATCGACGCGCTCAAGTGTCTCCCTTTTGGGCACCTCTTTCAACGAACGCTTCCTAGGTGCGTTCGTAATCACCTCAGGGATGTTGCCACCGCCTTCAATGCAGCACAAACGCGTTTAGAACGCGCTGTTTTCAAGCTGTGCCAAGGCAGCACAAACGCTACAAACGCGTTTCAAACGCACTGCATTGAGGCGGTGGCGAAGGGAGGAGAGAGAGCGAACGGCGAGAGAAGGAGCGGCGAAGCACTGCACCTACCCTCTCCTACACTCTCTCCACACACGCGGGAGCTCTGCCGAGCTCCCACGATGCGAGCGCCCTCACACGCCACAGCGCGCTCCTCCTCTCCACTCACTCTCCGCTACTCCGCCCGCACCACCTGATCCGGTTGCTAGGGGCGAGGATAAGCGCGCGCGCCCGCAGCTGTTGCTATGGGAGAGGGAGTGAGAGCGGAGAGGCGCGCGGACAACGCCGGGTGCCTTACATAGCCCGAATAAGAAATGCATTCGCATTTAAAAAAAAAAGAAGAAGGAGAGAACTTGGTTGTCTTGCGAGCATGGTTTTAGGTCTCGAAACTGCTGACAAATGTGCTGTTATATTTGTGATGTGGGGCGATGATCCCTCTGGCTGAGGGATCTTATCAGAAACTAGTTGAGTGACCTTAGCGAGAATAAACAAAAAATACCAGGACTGGCTTATGGTTAGGGCTCTGTGTTTTCTGATAAATCCGAAAAAAGTCCGCTAAACACTCGCCGGCAAAATTTTTGACAGTTCGCATTTATCCGATAAACTCCGAACAAAATGGTCAATATGATCTGTTCCGTTCTTCATCGAAAGGGCATGCTCTAAGCTGTAATTGATACATCGGCCAGTTTGGCCAGTATAAACCTTATCTCACGTCAACAGTATCTCGTAGACCGCACCCATCGCACATTTAACAAAGGGCTTGTCACACACGGAGCGAGAGGCGTCAACGTGTGTAGGACCCCTGGAAGCGCGAGACGACAACACCTTGATATACGGTCCCCTGACAGCGCTAGGGCGCGCCAGACGACATCGACTATACGGAACTCGTAGAGCATGCTCGCGTCTATTGCAACAAGCTTTAGGGTTGTAATAACCACAAACGCAGGTAGATAGATAGATAGATAAACATTTTAATGAAGCTGGAGATGTTTGCCTGGCTGTTCGCCTGACATGCTACTGCAGGTGCTGGGTGACGATTATGATGTTTTGCATTCAGGTATATGTGCTTGTGTGTATATGCATTCGTGCTTTCAAACCTTCCAGGCATCGAAAATACGCTGAGTGTGTTCTGATGTTTTCGTGTTCAGATATCATTTAATTTCAGGTATTGTAGTATTGAGACAAATGCAAAATTAAGCTCCGAATTTCGGAGAATTGGCGATTTACGAGACATAATCTCCGAAAACACCAAACCCTACTTACGAGGGACTGTAACCGAGCTTTTGCTTTTGAGGATGTTACGTCTCACGAATACCCCTTTCGTAAAAGGGCAACTCAAGCGCCCTTCACGCGAACTACTACAAGCCGTCATGTTTAGGCTGCCGCAGCAGACGACACTGTCTGCGACTGCCGACGCCTGGCGAGCGCGGCAGCCCGCTCGCGCGTTGTGACCTGTGCCGGAAACGTATAGTTAAGGGTGGTTGAAAGATGCTGTGATCTGCTGTGTCAAGGCTACCGCGACGAGAACACAAAAGTGAGCAACAGAAATTTGAAAATTGCCGATGTAAATAAACGCACGTGCCGTGTCAATATCACCGTGGTCGTGGAAGCGTTAGGCCGTGTAGGCATGCTGAGGATTTAGTACGTTGCTGGCCGCGTAGTTGGGGCACGAAGTGTGCGGAATGAAACGCAGTCTGTTCATGTAGTTGGCGGGGTAGGGAGGGTGCAGTGATGACGCCAAGCCACCGTAACAAGTCTCGTCGAACAGAAGGGCGCGGGTGGCTGTCCAGTTGTCGTGATGCCTCCGCGGACCTGACCAGCTCCACACATATTGCATAGCTCCACACATGAAGCTATGCAACAAGTTAGGTCAGAAAAATGTACAACTCCGCGCGTCGGTTTTCGTCGGTTTTCGCGGTTGTGAACGTTCGCCCAAGGCTAGCACGATCCTGCGCGTGCGCCGTCGCGACCGGCAATGTAAACATACCAAAAGCCCTAAACAGCGAAACTTTAAGTGGTGAGGAACAAAATATTAAAAGCCGGAAAACGGACTTTATTTCCAAGGAACAAAATACCTTCATGTATTGCTCAGTCTAAAACGAAAAAGAAATGGCATTCTGGGCGTAAAAATTTCAACTTTTTGTTGGCGCAAACGCATTCACACCAAGCCTTTACAGCGTCGCCCCTGATTTAGGAACGGAGTTTACATACAGGAAAGCGATCGCCACTGGCCACTCGAGAGAACAGTTTCACAGGCGGGCCGCCGTTCTCTTGTTCGTCGGGGATGCTGCTACAACACATAACCGTCCGTCAGCAGCTTGTAGCTCCGACGGGCATTTTTCCTCGCCTCCGAGGCGGACGACAGCCGATCCATGGCTCGGACCTAAACAGCAGCGCCAAATAATTCGTCCATCCGGTCTACGGGTCGCTTACGACGCCGAAGTCAGTTGTACTGTCTTTGCCAAGCAAGGCACGGTAACATTCATTCGCAGGGATTTTGGAGGGAGATGCAGCCGGCTGGCACCATGCGCGGACACTCTACACGGGCGCTCGTACGCGGACACACCCCCTCGCCCTGAACATGGCAACTTCTATCCCAGAAATCGAAACTGACGAAAATCTCACCGCCAGGTGGCGTATTTATGAAAGGGGTCTAATGCAGATGGTGATACAGCGAAACATGCAGTTCCGTTGGATGGATGAGCCTCATGTTTAAACGCTGTTGGGTGCAAACTGCAAATTATCAAGGTTGGACTGCCACTGCCTGCACCAGTTTAAGACCCATTTGGATTAACTGCACTTGGTGTACTGAGTGATGTGTAACGCTTCAGTCTCATCTAAGTTGTATATAGGGTCTGTATAGCTTTAGCTCCTGCTTACTAACAAATATTTTGCTCACTGCCTGAGCTTGGTAGTGGTACTGCTGGATTGGGACGTGCCCGCACTGGATGCGACGCCTGGAGCTGCTCTTCGGGGATAAATTGATGAGACCGGACATATCAGATCAGCCCTGACAAGTTTAGTTTAGGCAGCTGTCGTGGTAGCCCAGTGGCTATGACGTTGCGCTGCTGAGGTTGTGGTAATGGGTTCAGTGGCGGTCGTTAAAGCCGTATTTCGGTTATAACAAAACGCAAAAACACTCATGTACTTTTAGACATATGCATTAAGCCAGGTGGGTACTGTGGCGTGCCTCACGTTCCCATCGTGATTTTCGCACGTAATAACCCAGAATTTAAACTATCGTCCTTACCTGACCTTGCATTTCGCATACAAGTGAGTAGGGGCTATCGTTGTTGAAGACGGACACTGCAGTTGTCGCCATAAAACAACCACTGTATCTGCTGATTACGTAACACATATCTTGCTTCAAAGTGCTGCTGAATGTCTCACGTTGGCTTTGTACAGGCGGGTATGTCAACTTGTGAGCCTGCTCTGGGGCCAGCGAGTTGAAAAAGCAGACCAGGTCCTACAAGGCTTCGATAATGCTATCGAAATCTTGTTAAGTTTAGATGTAATCTCAGAAAAAAAAAACATCAGCCGAGGTATACCTTACACGGACATAGATGGAGCGATCGTTCATCAAGATACACTCGAGACTTACGACTGTGTCATCATTTCATACTGCTGCGACCTCAAGGTGGTTGGGAGGATGTACACATGCTGTAGTTCCACAACTTAACTCTACAGCTTTTATCTGGCAGCAGTAACATATAATAAGATGTTGAAGAACAGTTCTATAGTGCGAAACATCGCCAACGAACAGCGCATTATTTTCTCGTGCTATTTTTTTTTCATCGTGAGCATTTTTTTACTGTGGCTTGAAGAAAGCTCAAGCAGTTCAGGACGAAGACGACTGAATCTATGCCAAGGGGCTGGGGGTGGTAGAGGAGCATAAAGTACAAGTTAAAAATTCTATGTATTATGCGCGCTTTTGTTAGATAATCTGTCGCTGCCCGCGATGAGAGCCATGGCTTTCTTTGTGGACAACCACAGCGACTCAGCGGTACTGAAAAGCCAACTCCTGCGATGTTTTGTACATGTCAAAGTAAATGTGTTTTTATGTCCCTGAGACGCTCCCGGCACGGGTCCGATAGCAGAAATACTCGGCAAATTGGACAATAATTTTAAATAAGCAAAAAAGCGCAACACCGAAACCAAAACCTAACCGAGAAGTACTATCTTCGCGTGACGTATAAGTCGGCAAAAACGGGAAATCGTGCAAGGCATGCCGGTCCCCCCAGCGCGTAGTAGGAAAGCTGCGAAAGCGGAGAAGAGCAGGCGCTCAAGGGATAGGTGGCCCCGTCGCAGCGGCCGTACCATGTCTGTGACTGACCGTTCTATGTGCACAAGCTCTTCGGAGCTGTCGGAAAATGACAGCTGCGATTCGTAGGTATTTGGAGGCAAACTAAAATCTCCATTACTCTTCGATGAAGTTGAACACACCTCTTTAGTTATTTGCTTGCCTGGTTACGCATTCCACTGCCAGATGGCGCCATCTGTCCAGGCGGCTCAAGTTTGTGGGACCGCGATCGGGTAAAATGGTATCGCTGAGAAGTTTGTGGACTAACTAAAACTTCTTAATATTTCTATGGGAAGAGTGCATGCATAAGTTTAGCAATAGTGGCGTTCAACATCGAGTTGTTAGGGCGGAAGGAATTTAATATAAGCCAAGCACGAGCCACCTTTCGCACGACGCGCAGCTCACCGTATAGCGATAGGCCCGGTCACGGTGCACCCTACGGAAAGTGTTTCCGTGCGGTAATGCTCACGCATGTGCACTCTTCAGCCGGTACCTTATTACCGCACTTTCCGTGCGGTAAACCGGCCCTGCTAGGTAAGACATTCTAATATAAAGACACGTGGTAATCGTTAGGTGCGAGTGCTCCGTGACTGTCAAGGTAAGTATACGGGGAATTGTGTGCAGCCTACAGCGCAACACCGTTTGCCACCCATCGCACGCACGCTCACAAGGAACTGAAATTCGCACGCCCAGCCAACGAAGCGCTGGCCAAACGCACACAATTGTTGTCTTGTGGATAGCAGACGCTGTAGTGGCACCTCGTTTCCGTCACATCCGCTTTGCCGAAAATGACGTCACGCTCACAGTGTTGTCAATAATTATGGGAAGCAAGGTGGAGAGAGTCGGGGCAATCAATAAAATTTGTAATGAATCTGCGTACTTCTCCAGCCTGTAATTTGGCATAAATGACGGGAACGTGAAAAGGAACGTATACCCAAACAACGAATTTTATTGAAATCCACTGACCTCGAAAAATCTCCGGAGTTGGCCTTTAAGAAGTTGAAGTGGAGGACTCGCAAAGGCAGTTGGATGCCCTGCGCGACGTATTGGAAGACTCGCTCCGGCACCTGTTAGCACAGAACGACAAGTAGTGTCATAAGGCACGCAAATGGTGACAACGTGATAGAACTATGCTGTTTCATTGAATATTTGATACGTATAACAA
Organism: Rhipicephalus sanguineus; assembly: GCF_013339695.2. Classification (NCBI taxonomy): domain Eukaryota; kingdom Metazoa; phylum Arthropoda; class Arachnida; order Ixodida; family Ixodidae; genus Rhipicephalus; species Rhipicephalus sanguineus. The sequence goes on from NC_051176.1 coordinate 29,155,722, forward strand.
TTGAAGATTTGGTATAATGTAGGTGATGGAGAGATCTTATTTCTTATGGAAACAGTGACCGTGAACTGATGTGAGAATATATGGCACAGTTTTCAATGAGAACATCACAAGGGAAGAAGATATTAAGGAGCCCATAACGTACCTCCCCTCAATACCATTGTGATCTATACCAAGCCACATGTGCTGTTCGAGCTCAATGCTTAACTAAACGCGCATGTTAAATCGATCGACCGATTAAATATAAGTGCTCTTACTTGAAAAAATTGTGTTGCCAGACGTACCCGATAAACGAAGTTGCCTTTGAATGGCAGGTGAGATGAGCGGGAAATTTCACTTAAAGTTCACTCCCGCTATGGGAGGGAACTTCAAGTTGGGCTCCACTTATACTGAATACCATTGTTATTGATTACATCTGAGTTTGAGCTTTACGCAGCACACAAGTATATGAGTGGCCTAAATGGCCACCCATCTTCATATACCGAATTACACTGGTCCCACGTAGCGCAAATCATGGTCGTATTTCATAAGGTTGCGTGAGCTGCCGTTCAAATGAGCCTGGCACGCGAAATTATAACATGAAGCTCATTCGCTTTCCATAATGTACCATGTGTAGAGGACCCAGCTCTCCGCGATTCTGCGAAAAATTGCAGAATTAACGTTCTTTTTTCGAGGGAATGCGGGAAAACTAAGGGGCGGGCGAATATTGAAGTTCAAATTCGAATCGAAATACCTGACAGTGGAATCGCGGAAAGCTAAATCCCGTGCTCATAGTCAAACCTGCCCTCTTCACGAACTGCAATGCCCAGGCCCTGTTGGCTTTGAAGTGCGCTCCGGGTCTTTCCGCTTTTTCTGCCGGCGAGAACTTCGGCGCTTAGCATCATATGTGAAAATTTGATCACGCTACAGCCGCCACTGTCGAACTACCCATTCAGCAACTCCAGCCATGCGTCCTGCCACACAGTTAGTTTTTTCAGCACGAAGAATAACAGCCCCTTGAACACTTCTATAGTGACTTAGTGAGAGGTACCAGTGGCAAGGAATTAGTAGGATTTCTTTACAAGCAATAAAAGGTATACGTGGTGACTTTGATGTTGTCGTTTTATGGGCAGGGATGGAACACATACTCCTTTGCGCTTAAAGGGGCCCTGCAAAACTTTTTCATCATGGTCAGAAAACGCTGCCGATCGGTAGTCGATGCTCCTGAGAACACGCGAGCCAAATAATACTGCGCAGCACGCGGCCTGGAATTTAAAATCAATTCTCAAAGTCAGTTAGAAATCGTTCCCCCTTCTCTCGAATAATGATGCCACAAGTCCAAATGACAGCGCCATAAAGTCCACGGCCATGGGCTGATTGAGCCCCGATAGCTGCATAGTTACGTCGGCCGCCGCAGTGTGCCGCCACGTGTCCGCGCTCGCGCTCGCACTGAAAGTAAGCCGCGCTCTGGAAGAAAAAAAAAGTTATAGAAAGTGCTCAAGGTCATGACGCACGCTGACGAATCTTCTTGTCCCCTTGTCATCCTCCCCTTCGCGCGTAGCTTTCAGCGCTGGTACGAAAGGAGAGACAAATCACTGTAGCTCCGCTCCTACTCGACGGATTCTAAAAATTCTTGCGGCAGTCGATTCGTGAGGCAATAAAGTCTTTTAATGAAGCCATTCCATGGTAACTTGGGAAAATGCTGTAGGGCCCCTTTAAATACCTGTTAACGCCGATCAACTCTGTTGACGCAAAAAGCCAACTCAGGCGGTGCTATTGTGGCCCACTGTGACACATTGGTCGGCAAACTCACCCATGAGTAGACTCACGTAGACTCACTAACACTCACATTGAGCCGTGAGTATGAGTCTGAGTGAGTCCGGGTGAGTAATATTTCGGTGAATTTGAGTCCGAGTGAGTTCGGTTGAGAAAAAAAAATTAGTGAGTCTGAGTCCGAGTGTGTCCGTCTGAGGAACATCTTGGTGAATCTGATTCCGAGTGAGTCCTGAGCGCGAAATCTATTTCTTGAGTGAATCTGAGTGAGCTCCACTTTTTTTGCCGACCTGTGCTCCTATCTGCTCAACTTGAGCATTAATATCGGCGTTATGTTGGATCACGACAGTACCCATGTCTACTCGCACATATTTCAAAGCACTGGCGTTCATACGCCAGCTCAGTATTTATTGATCATGAGGGACACTGCGCAAAAAAAAAAACGTCGACAAAGGGAGAACAGCGCATGCGCTGTTCTCCCTTCGTTGACGTTTTTTTTGCGCAGTTTACCTCATAATTAGTCTCGCTCAACAGTCTGTTCTTCTAATTTATTGATCAGAGACGGGAGTTACAGAAAGGGGGGGGGGGGGGGGGTCGACCTTTTCGCGCAATCTCTTTCACGGGAAGTTCTTGATAAAATGAATATATCGTGTGAGTCATGTCTAGCAATAAAATTGTCCTTACTGGATTGAAACCACCGATAACTCGTAGTTGAAGGTAGGAGGTCAAAAGGCGTATCGTAGAGCACCGATTATGTGAGATATTGGCGTCAAAGAGCATTGACACCATGATCAAATCCCTCAGACTCACTCAGACACAGATCAAGCCGTGAGTCTGAGTCGACGTGGGGCCAGGTGAGTAATATTTCGGTGAGTCTGAGTCCGAGTGAGCAATGTTGAGGAAAATTTTGGTGAGCCGGATTCCGAGTGAGTCCTAAGCGCGAAATATATTTCTTCAGTGAGGCTGTGTGAACTCCACAATTTCTGCCAACCTACTCCACAAGCGTCATTCTTTTAGTAAAGAAAGTACAAGGCATCACCTGATGCTGAGCCACAACAGCTTCCTTCAGTTTTAAATTAATGGCGGGACGCACCTTCCAGCGCATTGCAGGAAGTGCGGTACCACAGCCCTTTTCGAGGAGGCAGACGTCATGAGTCGGGCAAAGGGCAGACCTGATTCTAGAGGCGGACCAGGTTAAGATTGCAGCAGAGGCGTGCATTAGTGCGCCTTCGGTGCATTTGACGATGAAGGAAACAAGCTTCCTTCACAGCAGGTAAATGTTTAAACTGATTATATATACCCCCATTCAAGCTATCTTAGGTTGTCACCTGTTTTGCCAACGACTTGGCAATTTTTTGCGACAGTGTCTGTTGTGAACGTATTTGCGCATAAGCCTTCTCGGTGTGAAGTTTAAACTCAGCTGCAAGTCGGCGTCTCTTCTCTTTGCCCTGTGCAAGATGTCTGTCATTCTATCTATCTTTCGCTCGGTATGCAGCAGTGTGTATTACAGCGCCCACATTCAACAAGGGCTTCTGTCTGGAATTGTGCGCAGGAAAAAAACTCAGCCAATCATGATGCTGCACCTGTCTAAATGTTCACGTAGCTCGAAAATTCGACACAGGGCAAGAGAAAAGACGGACGAAGACGAGCGCTCTCTTGCCCGGTGTCAAGTTTTTGCGCTACGTGAGCAGTTATGCATCGTCAACGAGCCCAACTGCACACTCTTGTCTGTGCCTGTCATTAGCGAAGGTCGCTGGCTAGCGACCAAGGGTGTTTACGTATAAAATGCTTGCTGAGTTGGATCTTAAATTTGGTACATGTCCTTGCGGATATATATAGTAAGCACGTGACAAGATATCTGTTCTTCTGTAATCGTCGATTCTGTTGATAATTGCCTTTTCTTCTACGCATGCCTCCCACATGTGTACGTATATGGTTTTCACTTCCCTATTAAATGTTGTTGAAAGTAGCGCTGTGTGTATGTTTTTCTTCGCTTGTCTTTCTTTCTTGCGCTCTTCTTATATTGACCGGAAGTCAGTTTTTGTAGACTACTTTGAGCCTCTGTTTGAGCGTAAGTCCGGTAATCTAAGAAGGTTATTAGAACTGACTAACAGCGATTCGCATTCCTGCACTGTTACGTATACGTCCAGTACTACGCCCTAACCCGTGCTCACGTTTGCAGTTGTCCTTTGGTCGAGGTTTTGGATGTGACACTAAAACCAAGAATGAAGGAAGGGAGATGATTTTCTAAGGGCTCGTTTATCTTTGTTAGACACAATATTAATGAGAACTAACAGACAATAACGCCAAGGAAAGTATAGGGGGTGTTATCTGTAGTATTTAGAACATAAATGTGAAGAAAGTAAAGTGGACGAAAAGATGACTTGCCGCCGGCAGGGACCGAACCTGCGACCTTCGAATAACGCGTCCGATGCTCTACCACTGAGCTACGGCGGCGGTCATCCTCCCGTCCACTTTTCATCTCCCTTCCTTCATTCATAGCAAGGGTCTCGATCTGGCAGACTTGATGCCTTCAGGTAGTATGCGAGGGATTATTGGTCAGCTGCCAGCTCGTAAAAAGATCACGTGCTACGTGACGCCACCAGGCAAAAAATGAGTGTTCTACACTCGCCGCCATGGCTGCGATTGGCGCTGACTAACACTCCTACGTTTAAATCAACATATATACCCCAAAAAGTGGACGGGAGGATGACCGCCGCCGTAGCTCAGTGGTAGAGCATCGGACGCGTTATTCGAAGGTCGCAGGTTCGGTCCCTGCCGGCGGCAAGTCATCTTTTCGTCCACTTTACTTTCCTCACATTTATGTTCTAAATACTACAGATAACACCCCCTATACTTTCCTTGGCGTTATTGTCTGTTAGTTCTCATTAATATTGTGTCTAACAAAGATAAACGAGCCCTTAGAAAATCATCTCCCTTCCTTCATTCATAGCAAGGGTCTCGATCTGGCAGACTTGATGCCTTCAGGTAGTATGCGAGGGATTATTGGTCAGCTGCCAGCTCGTAAAAAGATCACGTGCTACGTGACGCCACCAGGCAAAAAATGAGTGTTCTACACTCGCCGCCATGGCTGCGATTGGCGCTGACTAACACTCCTACGTTTAAATCAACATATATACCCCAAAAAGTGGACGGGAGGATGACCGCCGCCGTAGCTCAGTGGTAGAGCATCGGACGCGTTATTCGAAGGTCGCAGGTTCGGTCCCTGCCGGCGGCAAGTCATCTTTTCGTCCACTTTACTTTCCTCACATTTATGTTCTAAATACTACAGATAACACCCCCTATACTTTCCTTTGCGTTATTGTCTGTTAGTTCTCATTAATAAAACCAAGAATGCGATAATACGCTGTTTCTGCTCAAAACCATGTTAATTACAGGCACGGCAACTGATAAAAAAAGTCAACACAGTTGATCCGCGGCACGAGTGTGCTCATATAGACGCTGCTGATTAACAGAAAAACGCATGAAACTTCGTTATTAAATATCAAAGACGCAAGGACAACAGTCAAAGAGGAAAATAGGGCGCTATTTAAAGGGGATGGAGGGGGAGCGCCTGGCAACCAAGAACACAACGCGTATCCACTCTTGAGGATGGTTGAGCGCGCGAAGCCGGCATGACAAGGCAGAAATGCAAAGTTGACAACGAATACCTATCGAGTGCGCTAATGTGCAGAGCACGTGAAAGCGCTAATGTGGCGCACATTTTTTTTACTCAGGCATTATTGAGTAGGCCTGACATTTGAAAACAACTGTTGTGTGAAATTCATGAAAAATGTATTCATAAATCTTTGAAACAAAAAACCTATGAGGTGCCGCCATCTAAAAAGATAGAGGGGGCGGGGGAGGGAGGGGCGAGAGTGCAGCCACGTTCCCTGAAATAAATTATTTTATTCGAACGTTCATGAAGAACGATCACGAAAGTTAGATTGTGTGGACACTAAAATGCTACGTGCAAAGGCTCCTCGTTGACTGATTTTCCCTGAAGAGTGTTCCAGATTTATTTATCATAGCACGTTCTTATGAGAACTTGAACGGTGCTGGGGATGAGACACAACAGTAGAAGAATACAGACTAACAGCTGGCTTATTGAAACCACACAATCTTGCCTCTTCGAACAATGTTCCTTGCTTTGCTTTTGTGTCAGTGTATCCATATGACAGCATCTCAAGTGTTCGTGTCACGTGTGTAAATTTAGCCACTGGAAAGCAAAATGCGCATAAGTGTATCGCAAATATTTAGTTATCTACTCTTCACGCACCTATGCGGCGATTAAAACACTTAGGCGAATATGGCTCAACTGTTTATTTTAAGTGGGATGACTTTATTTCACTCATAAGAGTCTACATAGCTTTCGCATACTCTATAAATGCATCACTGGTTCTTCATACATGCAATCCTCCAAAGCGCCAGACGTATAGTACACGGCTGGTGTTCGTACGATATAGCATCCTTGGGTTAGGACGAAATCGTACGAGCATTTCACAATGACGAGGCTATATAGCTCATGCCGAAGATTTCTCAGGCCATCGAGTATGCGAGATTGAAAACGGCAACGAGATGCGAACTTGATCCGACGATAGCAGTCACACACCCGCATGCGCCTGCACACAGAAATAGCGCATAACCCATTCATCCGTGAGCATTCACATCGAGGAAAGACTGCGCCGACGCTTAGCCGCTGGTAATAAGGTACTCGGCCAGAATATATTGATAGATCAGGCTCAACGTCGTCGCCTCTCGGTGGAGGGCGCTGCAAAGGACGCGTGCTCGAGATATATATCTCTGGGCTTTAAGCGACGAGTCAGATACGCGTCCGCGAAGCAGCCGGCGGGGTAGGTCGCCTCTTCCAAAAAGTGCGTGAGAGAGCTTCCAAATTAGACGAACCAAAATAAACGAAGGGGGAGTCGGTGTAACTCGAGGTGCGTCGGAGTAAGGCCGTCGCAGACTTGCGCGAGGATGGGGAGGGGGCGAGTTAGGGACCAAGTGGGCGGAGGTGTTCGGTGCACTTGGCAGGCACTGAACGCGGTGTGCATGGCGACGGTCCGTCCGTGGCATCGGCGCTGACAGGCTCATTAGCCGCGGCCCGACCCGAGCGTGCCCGGCTAATTTATGCCATCCCCCGAGAAAGTGACACGGGGCCCCGACGAGCCGGGAAACTAATTACACGTCAACGGACTGCTTCGCCGTCGCGGAGCCCCCATTGGCCAAGAGGCTCCAGCCTGCTGGGCCGATCGTGGCGTTCGCCTTGCGGCGGTCTCGCACGTCTCTGCTTTCTTGTACGGCAGACTGGTCCAAAGATGAATGCTAACGACGCACTACGGCTAATGCCATCGACGAAGCAGCCTTCAGCGCAGCGGTGACGTCCGTGCCCGCTCACACGTTATTCGGGTGGCCAGAAAGCGCACACTGCAGCTACTTCCTCTTCATTCTCTTTGTACGTGTGGATTTCCCAACAAAAGGGCAGGACAGCCGCCTGGATCAACTTGTCGCTCCTCTGTAGCACCTGTCAGCACCTGCGCAAACGCCGATGCTTTAGTAATAGTGAGCTCGGCAGTGGAACTTTGCGCGTACGAAGTCCTTGCGTCTTGCAGTTTACGAACTCCTACAGTTCACAGACCTATCGCTGCGCGATAGGTAGACAATTCAACGTAGATGAATTTGCCTGTTCTGTGATATATTAGCGCTTTTATCCTAACACAGTAGGGCAGCAGAAAATATTGCAAAAGAAGGGAGCCCGGAAGCATGATTGATAATTATCGAAAGCCGGATTCTTTGTTTTTTCCTGCTTTTCTTTTTCCAAACAGTTTCTCATTAAGGACCGCTACAGGTGCTGCACGCTGCGTTCTTGGCCGATTATGACAATGACAAGTAAGCAAGCGCATCGCAATTTCGGCACGTGAAACCCCACATGTCATTATTATTTTTGCCTGTAATATATAGGAAAACAGAAAGAAATAAACAAAAAATCCCCACCATATCCACGAAGTGAATGATGTTAGAGGAGCTTTCTCGGAGATAATCGGGTAAAGCGTGAAAGCTCTGTAAAATTCCTCTACTGTCATGTAAAGACGTGACACGTTGTTATAGCAGCGATTTTGGCCAGGTTGTTGTCGCACCACAAGCGGTCGCAGACCTTGCAGCTGTGGCCGAACGTGTGGTCGAGGAAATCGCGCTTGAAGCGCGCGTCGGCGCCACCAACTTCAGGTAGCGACCGCTTTCGGCGTTTGGCCGCTGCATCCAGCACCAGTAGCTCTTCGAGGTTCTCTTGCCGCCGCGTCCGCGCTGCTTCGGCTTCACTGGCTTGTATCTCGGGGTCCACACGACGCTGACGTCTGTCTGCGGCTTCGGGAGCTCTCACCGCAGGGTCTTGGTGGCGAGCCCACGCTGATGCTGCCTTGCGAGCCTTCCGCTCCGCCGCCTTGTCTTCGTTCATGTTATTAGTACCGAAGCGCACTGACTGACGACTGTCGAAAGAGCGAGGAAGCGCGCAGTTGTGGCCCTCTAGCGGTCTCCTATCAAACTAGAGCACGGGCCGGAGGGGAGCGAGCGCAGTATGCTACAGTTGGTTATGCTATTTGTGGTTTTGCCTGCCATAATATCATCATCAAGGCGCTCGAAGAACAAGAGGAAGAAGACTTCTCTTTCGCGCGAGCGTGCGCTGAGCCAAGCTAGCGGGAGCAATGAGAACTAGCGGCTACTGCGGTGATGGATAAGCCCCGAGCATAAGGAGCAAGCTCCTAAAATTGGGGCAGCTACACTAGTGGTGCCGAGATTGGGGAAACAGCGGGGCTGCTGGTGTTTTCCTCACTCTCTCTTCCCTTTCCCACCGCTTACTATACCAACATGGCTATGTTATGCTTAATCCTCCTCCTCAACCTCGCTTCCCTTTCCCACCCTTACTATACAATGCATGACTATGCTGTGCTTCACCCTCTCCCCTCCTCTTCTCCCTACTACTCAAGCTCACTTCGTATGCCCACCTACTTGCTGTATTATACGTGACTATTCTATGCTTTCTTTCTCTCTCTTTCGGTTTCTTTCTATCTCTTTCGTTATCTGTTTATTTCTTTTAATTTATCTGTATTTATCTTTCTCTCTGTTTCTCTTTTTTTGTCTCTTTTTCTCGTGCTGCCACCCATAGCAACGTAATCATATGGTTGCCATAAATGCGTGTTCTGCTTTCGCGCCTGGATAGCCGAGTTGTTGCAACGCTCGCCTTCGGACCGTCGGTATCCGGCTCCGAATCCCGCCTCACCAAGAAATTTTATTTTTTATTTATTTCTTGTCCTGCTCCGCTCCCCTTTTTTTCTCCTCTCCTCTTCTTTCCTTCCTCCAACGCGCTGCTAGGCGGCGCACTTGGCGAAGCCATGCGCACCTGTGCCAAGTGGTTGCTAGGCACGCGAGCTTTTGCGAAGGTGAATGCGCGGAACCTGGAGTTTAAGCAGTTCGGCTGGTAAATCCAGCTGCGAACAAAAACAAAACAGAAAGTTGGAGGACGCTTGAGCTTCGCGTGCAAGAGTAGAACGTGATAGTGCATTCAGACCGTATTCGTATTGCCTTCCCACTCGCTAGCCCATGTTCGCTTCTCGGTGAACACTGTGGAGAACCGTGGATAATCACCAGGTCACCACTCTCGCCCATGTCAGCACCGGCGGTGACAAGGCACAGCAGCGAGGGCCACTGCGCATGCGCCCGGATAGAGACAAGCTTTATAAGCGGGCACGGCGAACGGTCAGGGGGGAGTTGCCAGTGAACTGTGGTCAGGTGTGCGTGTGTGCGCGGCGTGCGGTCCGCCGGGGCCAAGGTTAACGGCACAGGCACGGAAGTGTTCGGGAAGTTTGCGTTTATGTACTCTCATTTGTTGTCTTAACAGTTTTAAAGCTTGTTTAATAAATGGTTTTCGAGTTACCCCAGCGTTGACGAGCGGCCCATTTCATTGGAGTAGACGGCGAACCCCACAACACCTAAACCGTGCCACAAGGAAAGCCAAAGTGCGAACGCCCTCCGGTTGTTATCCATGCATGTGGCGCGACGAAACACGGAAAGCGCGCCTTTTGCACCATCTCGCGGGTAATAGTCAAGCCACGCAAAAGCACCTCTGAGGTGTACTTACCACCAAGGGTAATGGTGTATATAAATAGCTCGCCGTTAGCACGGCTGAGGGTGTATGCGTAGTGGCCGAGCGGCTGTACGCAACGTGCCACGAAGTGAGATGTCGTAGGTTCGAATCCCAGGTCGTACTCGAACAGAAGTTTTACAGCGAAAGCTGTTATGAGATCATTTCAACGGCCGTTTTTGGTGGCGTAGTTGTCCGCCGCCGGTGTCCGTAACCACTATCGCTCGAAATAAGAAAAAAAACGACATAAGAAAAAATTTCCAGGATGGAACGAGGTTCGAACCTGGGCCCTCTGCGTGGGAGCCCAGTGTTGTACTTCAGAGCCATGCCGGTGCTTGGAACTGCCTTGCAAAACGAAGCTATACAGGCTTCATGTCCAGAAGGAACCATATTGACATATGTAATTTAGTGTGGTAGAAGAGTGAAATAAAAAACCACGCACCACACAACGCGAATTCTGTAACCAGGCGTCACACAATGCGAATTGCACAACGAGTGGGCTGTTGGATGCTTCCAACCCACTACAAGGGGCTCTGCAATAATTCTTCATCGTCATCAGGCACAACACCAACAAAGTGCGCATAATGCCTTACATGTTTTTAGCGGGTACCCCGGCTCTCCGTTGAATGACGAAAAATAGCATAGTGGCTACTTCCCCACTTCACAGAAATTATGATTTATAGCGTAATGGGTTCCTCGTAAGTGCACTTGCATTGGTTGCCAAGGAAGCCCATGAGCCCATCATCCATTTCCTCAGGGTCTCAATAAAGTTCTTCCCCCCTCTCTCTGTCTCTCTTTCTCACGTCAATGTATGTTATATTGCATGGTGGGAGAGTTAAATAGCAACCGGGCGTCACCCAATGCGAATTACGTAACTGGTGAGCCGTTTAAACCTTCCAACCCATTACAAATGGCTGAGCTACCATTCTTCGTCGTCATCAGTCGTCACGTAAACAAAGTGCACATAATGCCTTACATATGTGTAGCTGGAACCTCGCTTCTGCGCACAATGACGAATAATGGCGTTGTAGGTGCTTCCCAATTTCACAAATATTGTGATTTATGGCGTAGTGGGTACCTTGCTAGTGTACTTGTATTAGTAGCCCCAAGAGAGTTTACAACGGGCTCTAGAAATGCCGCTCTTCCAGCTTTCGCTGTGGCTGTGCTGCGCTTTCCGCGCAGGCCTGGCATTTTTTATTATTTCTGTATTTGCATCTACCTCGAATTTTCGCTCACGGACAACGCTGATTTTTCGCGCAAAACCAACGACACCTTCGCTATCACCGACGCCGAAATTTCTACAAAGAAAAAAAAACTATTCTAGACCAATATTGATGAGAACTTACTTAGTTCTCATTATTATTGTGTCTAACGAACAAAAACGAGCCCTTAAAAGTCATCTTCTTTCCTTTATTCTAGAGCAAGCCACTGCTGAACGCAAGATATTGTACACCCTTGCAATTTTTCAACATCGAACAAGCGCTGAGCGTGGGACATGGTAGTGTAATATTCTCGAAAGGTGACGACATCTGCTGACGATGCACAAGCGCACAAAGCGCACTGAACTGCGAGCGCTGTCTGCTCTGTGGGAGCCCGTCGACCCCTCGGGTATAATATACTAGAACAGTGGAGTGCTCTGAACGAACGTCGAAAAGTGAAGCCCAAAAAGGGTCAATCCGCTTGTGGCACTGCGATCGGTAGTCTGCAATGTGTCGTCGTTTAAGAGTTGCGCGCGGCTCCGCCGAAGTGGTGCAGGGGTAGAATGCCTGCTTCCGACTCAAAAGCCCTGGGTTCGAATCGCACCTGTAGATGCAACGCGATCACTCGGATTGGGATGTTTGCTGGTTTTGGGCCATCAGGTCGGCAGGGTGTCAGACTGTCATCGGGATTCACAGACAGATGTCTGGGTGCAAACGCTGCAAAGCGTCTGTGGTGCTTTGCGGTAGATCGAAGGCCAATCTCATTCGTCTCATTTGGGACGCAATCACTTGAGCGTCGAAGTGAATAACCGGTGGCTTTTCTGGATTTTGACAATCGGCACCATACTTAACATGTATATTTCTTGTACATATTCTGCTTATGGACTTACATGTGAAGTGGCGAGGTGAACATTTCGTGCAGCTGTTTGACTGTTTAGTGAACTGTTGATGTGTAATACAGACATTTATGTGTTATGAAACTATTACGGTAAACAAGTGTGTTAGTTAAACTACATAGTGAACATTATACTGGACATTTGCACTATGTAGTGAACTGTCCGGTGGCCATAGTGTGTTGTGGTACAAAACGCGCACTTACCGGCAGTTTTTTTTTTTAAATAAATGAAAGGGGGGCTTCAGTGTGTCGCATCTTGGCACCGCATCTTTACCTGCCATGTAGTGCAGGTAAGAGAGTTATGTTTTGCTCGCTTGAACAATAAAGATTGACAGCGCACGCATAAACTGTTAAGGTTGGCTGCAAGACGCCACGAGTCACACCGACCATTTAGTACAAAGCCGCCTTATGTCACCTTTTTGATTATCCATCTATTCGCTGGCACTCCGTGTTGGCCGCACCCGCGTTAGCAATGATAGTGCACAAACCCGCAAAATATACCTAAGCACACAAAAACCACGGCCACTCAACAATTTTTTCAATGAGCAGCACTGCACAAACACAGTAGCAGCAAATATCAGGAACGCCAGCGAAGAGCGGCGCCGCGCCTGTATCGTCTTCTTGCCGACGGCGTCGCTAGCCCTTCTCGAGGAGCATGGCTATGCGATGAACGACAGCTGGCGATCACAGAATGACTCTCCTGTGCAATTTTCGCTGTCGTTATTCTAGACACAAATTATAAATAGGTGTCCGCTATTCGCGGCGTCTTACGGAGCGATGCACTTACAACGAACGAGACGGCTCGCAGGCCCAGTTTTCTCCGTGCTCGTACTCGCAGTGCACCGGCGGCCGCACGTTGGTTCCGTCTGCCTCGTATCGGTAGGTATCGGGGCTCGCCTTTACACTAGATGTTTCACAGCGGTGGCCGCATGGAGCGCAATACACAGGTTAGACTGTACAGAGTCCGGACGAAGGCCGAAGTCGACGACACGGGTCCAGTCTATGCAGTCGTGTGTGTTGTAAACTTGGTGTGTCTCTCGACTCGAGGCAACGGCGCTTTGTCGACTGTGGCTTGCTGTTGCTTTCACTACATCTTTTGCCTTCCGAATCGGCATGGCACACAGTGCTGCTTGAAGCCAGTGTGACAGCGAAACGATAGACCGCGTTCTTTGTCGCTGCCCTCGCTACAGCTCGCACAGACTGTCGCTAGCTGCTGTGTTGGCCCGCCTTGACGACAGACTCCTGTCGGAACTGTCAGTGCTGGAATGCCGACCCGAACTGTCTGCACACCGAAAATCAATTAAGGCCTTACTGAACTTTTCGCGTGCCAGTGGCCTATTGAATAGGCTTTAGTACTCCCGCTCTACGCCTTCCTGCTCTTCTCTCCGCTTTCCTTTCCATCTTTGTTTCCCCCTCCCCTTAGTGTAGGGTAGCAAACCGGATGCTACAACTCTGGTTGACCTCCCTGCCTTTCTCTCTTTTTTATTATCTCTCTCTCTCTCTTGGACTGTACACAGTTGGGACTATTCTGTGAAACAAAATCTATGCGACGTTTGTTTCACCTGCTCCGGCGACGCACTCACACGGGCCGCTGGCCGGCTCGGTGCCGACGACGTAGTGAAGCCTTTTTCTGATCGCTTCGAAGTTCTAGCGGGTCACTCTCCAGGTAGCAACAACGGACGATCATACCAGCTTGATTTTGTTGCCGCTGGGAGTGTTCTTCGTATCTCTTGCGATTCGGAACGGAAGCAAGATAACCGCGGCGTCCAGGCTTGGAGGCTTGCGCTCGTAAACCCGCCCACAAAAGTTTACGGAACGTGGGCTCCCCTGCAAATGCGAATTTCTGCTCTGTTAGTGCACGGCGCTTCTAAACTAGCAGGTAGCTGCGTAGGTCGCAAGAACTACTACAGGCTGGAACACCTATTTGGAGGCTGTGTTCTCCCACAAAGCGGGAATATAGCTTTCTCGGAAATTTCGTGTTCCGAAAACTTTTGGGCACTGGGGTACGTGCACGGCCACTCGATGATGAAAGCATGTTAGATCCAGCCCACTGTGCGCAGCTGGACGTCAGCGCGAGTTGATCTTGCCATCGCCGCGACAAGGCATATCGAGCGCAAGCTTCTTACACTCGCCTGTCTCCAGGGCAACTAGACAAGATGCGCCAACGATATGCGAAAATCTGCAATATGGCTTTCCAGCAGGTTTTTTTTCTTCGAGCAAGCCCTTTCGTTCACAGACTGCTTTTCTCGCTCGTTGTGCTTCTGCAGGTGCAGTTCCAGTGAAAGTGCGTAGGCTGAGGGTCAACCATTAGGCGCGACAATGCCATATCAGGTTTGAAAAAAAAAGAAAAAAAAACATTTGTGATGTTCGCACACCTTCACTTGAACTGGAAGGGGCGCTCATCGGCGGGCATAAGCCCCCGAAGCAGGGGGAGCGGGGGGGGGGGGGGGTGAGCTTGAGGTCACATGGCAATACACTCTCAAACGGTGGTTAAAAATCACGTGACAGAAAACTCCCAACGTAGTAAAATTGGATTGACATCATTTTACTACGTTCCTCAGAGATGGTGGTAAAACTTTGTCATGTGCCACTTTTACTCCAAAATGAAGTAGTACTTTTAGGAGCGAGGGAGTTTTAGAGGCAATGAGCCGCAAAAACCCCAATCTCGGCTAACTTTGGCTTGCAGTGTAACGAGCCTTTGCCATGTGCCCCGTTCAGAGACAATGGTCCCAAATGGACTCCCTTCAGTGTGCGTTTTCACTAAGAAAAACTGAGAGAATAGGACACTTTGCTGCCTTGACTAAGCTTCCATGCTCCGCCAGCCCCACGTGGCAAATCCTGACAGCTTGTGCCTTGATTTTTGCTTGGTTGAAGTTGGCAAGGGCCAGCAATGGCTATATCATCCTTGAAAGCGGTGTCTCGTGCCGGGAGGAGACTTTTCGTAAGGTGGCAACGACTAGAGCTCAAGACGCCGCGATCGCATTTTGGGGCAGCCTCTCGGCGCCTTCCAGCAGGAATCAGCCAATTTTTGTCCCCTTGTGCGCACGCTACGGTATAGTTCGCACAAGGGCGAGCAAATGAACCCTGTCGAGTCTCAGATGTTCGCAGAACTTCGCTCCATCTTCTAATACTTTTTGCACCTCAGAAGGGCTGGCGCGCCTCTTCAAGGATCACACGAGCATGTCCAGGTGACGCTTCCTTGTGGCTCTTGTACCTCAGCCATTGTAGAAGTTGACACCATAAATACTCAGCAGTTTTAAATTCCGAAGAAAAAAAACTTCTCACCTCTTCCCCTGGGCGCTAGTTGGAAGTTTGCAACATGCAGGTAATCTTTATAGAGCCGCACGTGTCCCGGAGCGAAGAATACGACGCAATCTGCTGGAATGTCCGACAGACGGACTGCTACAAGAAGGCGTGTTCTAGAATGGTGCCTTAATTTTCTGCGCACCTGACTTTTCCTACATATCGCAGGCGAGCATGCAATAAAGAATGGTTATTAACGCTGTACCTGTTGTCGTCCCACTGTTGCGCTGTTTGTTCCGCTTCTTCATGAACCTACCAGCCCAGTTAAGTGCTCTCCTCCAGTTATCGTAGTTATCATGCGCGCTTAAAGATAAAGAGTGTCACAAACTTAGCTCAGTCCTATAGCTATGTAGACTCGATTCGTACTGATTCGGTTATTAGCGGAGGAGGTGACAAAAAGTGTATTTTAAGAGCTCAGCTGTTTAAGCTAGGAAAAGCCCCGTTAGTCGTGAACAGAAATCATCATCATCATGAACCGGCACGCGCTCTCTCCCTCACCTTCTGCTTCGCTGCCAGAACGCGTGCGCCGATTTGTCCGACGTGGTATGCAATAACTCTGATGGGCGAGAGTACAGAGCAACAGAGGGCGAGAGTACAGAGAGTACAGAGCAAGAAAGAGAAATAGCGAAATTCTTGGCTAGACGCGATTCGAACCCGCGCACCCACGATCCGAAGGCGAGCGGCGTAACCGCTCGGCTGTCCAGGCACACTAGCCGAGCATAGCATAGCCTTGTATACTATAGTATGAAAAGGGGGTAGGGAAGGGGAGTGAGGGTGAGGAGGAGAAATGGGAGGACCAGGGAAAGGAGTAAGACATAGCGTAGCCTTTTATAGTGTAGTACAGCAAGGGGGTTGTAAAGGGAGGAGGAGCGAAAGGAGAAGGGGGGAGGGTACAACATAGCATAGCCATACTACAGCATAACTGCTCCACTGCAGCAAAGGGTGGGGAAGGGAAGTGAGGGTGAGGGAAACGGTTCAGCTGTTTCCTCAGTCTTCGCACCACTGCTGCGTAGCTGCCCCAATTGCCTTTCTGGTTTGGAATTTCGGGACCAAACTACGCCACGGTCAGTTGAGATTGGGCCATCTTAAATTGGAATTATGACCCATATTTTCGTTTTCTTACTGATATACGCGGGTGGCTGTAGAAAGATTGAGGTAGACGCAGCCTCTCGGCTACTCCATTCTTTATTTATACCGTACGGTATTTTCACCAGGTTTGGGTTGCTGTTCCTCGAAAAGGTTATCAAAGCTCTGTAGATCGAGCAATCTGTTTTCTTCGAATACATTAGAGTAATTTTTGTTTATCTATATGCTGTCGATTGATCTTCATTCAAACGCTCATAAAATCTGTTCAAGTCATGAGAAGATAGCGCGGGTAGTTCAAGCCCACGTTTCCTTCTGCTCGCGTTCTTTTTTAGCTCAGTAAGAAGCTTTGAAGTGTCTGCTAATGCGTCAAAGATGCGTTTCGTCTATTCTGAAACTTATAAATCTGGCTCAAATGAACAACTATGTTTAGGGTCTTTTTAAAAATACATTATGAATAAAAGTAAAGGTGAGTTGATTAATAAACACCTGCACCTTGTACAACACCAAAAAATACATTTACTGTGAGAAGGTGGCTGATAAACCAGAAACGAGACAAATGGATGGGTCTCGGCGGCGATACTTTGCAGTTGTCGCTCACGGGCAGGTGTAGGATTTAGACGGCGTCTTCTCGGGCTACAGGTGATTGATTAATAATTTATAGTGACAACATTTTATCGTAAAAGACCCGAGGCGAAACTTTTCACTCATATTTATCTTGAATCTTAAATAAAACTGACATAAAAATTAAGCGCTGACCAACCGAACATCGCACATACAGCTAAACATGTAATGAAACGGATAAACCAGTTATCAAAGCATGGACCTTAGCACCAAAAACACGTAAAAATCAGTGTATACTGCATCTGCAAGAACAAGTTACGCAAACACTTTAACACCTGCGTCTATTATTCATGTAAACGTGCACGAAAATTGCATTTCTGAAGCTGAATGCAGCCGCATTCTCACGTTCAGTTTCTTCAAGATGAAGACACGAACTGACTTCATGGTTGAATGGGTTTACAACATAATAGAAACGGTAAACCATGAAGCCTAACAGAGTAAAGTAAAAAAAAAACACATAAATAAAATCACTGGAAACAACACGCAAGTGCCAAGTTTCAGTGAACGTGCAACACAAAATAAATTTAAGCAGACTACGTAGATAGTATTCTGAATCATCGCCAAGGGCCTGGCCAATAAAATCACCAATAACATGATGACGATAGTGGACTGATGCCGCTTCGGCAACAGTGTCGTTTTAAGCATCCGACTATCAATGTAGCGTCTGCAAATGCTTGGGCTGCAAGCATCGCTGTAACGCTATGGTTAAAGCAAAACCGCTTGCTGTTCCAACGTTTTGTTCCTTTGGTTCTTTCCTGTCGGTGCTCATTACTCCAAAAATATTCGTTATTTCTAATATGCACCACTCGACTCGAATAACGAATAGAATAGAACGCTATTCGATTGGCTATTCAAACTTGTCGAATATTCGCACACTCCTAATGTTTGGCCTTCATTTTCTTTACTAGTAATTAGCTTTTTACCCCTCAATAAGAATACACTGTTGAGCGCTGCGCCGTGCTCCCTGATGGTCTGCAGAAGTAAGCGCCTTTTCATCTTCTGAACCACTGTAATATATAATCAGTGTAATGTAATTTAGCGTATCCCTTCATTAGTTATCGAGAGCATAACTTGTCTTGCCTCAAAGAGCGGCAGATAAGCTGCAGGTTTTTCGTGGAAAGCATTACGGGGAGTATAATTAAGTCACTTCAAATGCGATTTTATACTTTGAATAACGGGCACTGCGAAAAAATGCCTCACCACCCACCGTGCATCAATGGCGCTCTCAAAACGTTCTCCCCTCTTCTTTCTGAGACAAATAATTAGCCCAGTGTTTTCAATCATGCTAATGAATCAGCTGAATTGCTACTCATGAACTTCTGCAGGCACAATCTGTTTTGGAGGAAACAACGCAGGGGTCCAAATGTTGGGTGTCCGACGCCACAAGATACGAATAATAATAATAATAATAATAATAATAATAATAATAATAATAATAATAATAATAATAATAATAATAATAAAAAGCTTCATATTTTTTATGTCCACCGAAGGAAGAAGGCCTCTCCCAATCACCGCCTTGTCTTGTGATTTCAGTTGATGTCAGGAAATTTCTAAATTTCATCACACTGCCGTCCTTGGCTGAGTTTCCCAACTTTGGTATCCATGCCGTTGCTCAAACTGACCACCGGTTATCTCTCCTACGCATTACATGGCGAGCCCAACAATGAAAAAAATTCCGCAGATTCCACAAATTGTGGCAATCGATTTTATGCGAAGCACTCAGCGGATAGGAGGCTATATGTCGGATGTTTTGCTTCGAGCCAAGCTTTCCGAGCTGGATCGACGTCTTTCTGCAATTTGAGTAGTTGTGCGCATATCTTGGCCTTAGCAGGCTGCCTTGGTGCCTAAAGGGCAGCCCATGATTCAGAGTGGAGGTGTCAGTTTTGTCGCGACAAAATGCACGCTCCGGTGCGATGATGTGCACAAGTAGCGGTCGCAGGTTGGTTTTCATAGCATAGCACGCTTGCATAGGTGGGTTTTCCTAAGGAGGTTTAACAACTGGCGGGGCTCTGTGGTAGAGTACCTGACTGGCATACCGAATGCCAGGGTTCGATTCCAGCTGGAGCCGTGATTTTTATTCTTTGCTTCATCGGAAGTTTTCGCTCATTGACAGCACCCTCCTTGCCGACACCGCATTTTCTGCGGTAGGGGATGCTTAACGCTATGGAGTTAAGATGCTCTAAATCAGTTATCGCTGTCCCATGCTTGGTATAGGCTTTGAATCACCTGTGGCACATACCCGTATTCCACGAGCCGTGGTATGCGGATATGTGCCATGCCAAACTGAGCGAAAGTGCTTGATGACGTACGCGACAGGCGAGTCACGTTATTCGTGGCATCGCCTGGGAATCGTGTTTCTCATACACTCATTTCCCCCAGTGCCAATTTAAAGGAGACAATGTTGCTTGTTGGGCCAGTTGGAGCAAGTCAGTCATAATGGTATTTAGCGCAAACAGTGGACAAAGGACAAAGGAGAGGACGTGGACGCAGCGCATTCTTCCAACTAAAATTTATTCGAGAAGAACACACATATACATACAGAGTAGGTGATCAAAAAAAAGAGAAAAAAGTAGAGAAGAAAAAACCTGAGAGTAAAAGGAAAAGTATATACAAGCAAAAAATATGCCCGCTTGGAAAAGAATAACATGTCAGCGCTATGCCGTGGTACCGCCCCCGTCCATACGTCGCACCGGAAACAAAAGTTCTTTATCGGAAAGGTGGAGCGATGGCACGCTCACGCATGCGTCGCCGGACCGTGCGATTTCCTCAGCCTCAATAATCTCCCTCACCCTTTGATCCTGGCTGCGTGCAATGACCACAGTGCCTTCAAAGATAGGGCTACATTAGGAATTCCGCACGAGGATGCCAAGGTGCCCTGATACCGTGGTTTGGACGCTGTAGCGGTGCTCACGGAGCCTATCATTCAGACAGCGCCCGGTCTGGCCTACGTACCTCCTACCGCACGTCAGAGGAATAGCGTAAACAACGCCTTTAACTCATGGCACAAATTCGAGCCTATGGTCTGTGCTGCAGCCTATTTTCTCGTTCATCCGAGAGGTGGATCTACACAGGCCAGAAAGCTTTTCAGGGGCCGAAAAAACCACCCGAACCCCAGCGCTTTCTCCTATTTTTTTGAGCATGCGTGATACGTCATGCACATAAGGCACAACAGCTGTCTTACTCCTCCCTTGCGCCTTCGATCTGGCTGTGCGCTCCTCTTTGCGCCTGGGATCTTTCAGATCCCTAAGCAGGCCTTCGGCCACAGATGACACCACGTCTTGAGTGAAATCTGCGACCTTAAGACGGGACACTTGCTCCGAAAATGCATCATCCACCTTGTGATGGCACGAATTGCACAGGGCCTTCTGCAAGGCCGAGTGCGCAATCGCCCTCTTCACCAGCTTGGAGTGTCCTGACGAGAAAGGAAGCAATGGCTTACGAGCACGGGGCTCGTATCACCAACAGGTGTGCCGTTTCGAAAAAAAAAACAGCCTCAAGTCCAGAAACTTGATTGTGCCACGTTCAGGAAGCTCATGCGTGGCCTCAAAAGGTCGGAGCTCCTCCTGAAAAACCTTCAAAATGGACAAGGCATCCTGCTCGTGGCCTACCGATTCTGCCTAATGAAATATCAAAAAATCATCCACATACCGGAAGACCTTCACAACGCTGGACCCTTGCAACTGGTTATCTATTTTTCTATCAATGCGGGCCAAGTACAAGTCGAAAAGGATCGGCGCGATGCACGACCCTATACAAATACCCTAGCGTTGGGGTTCGGGTGGTTTTTCGGCCCCTGAAAACCTTTCTGGCCTGTGTAGATCCACCTCTCGGATGAACGAGAAAATAGGCTGCAGCACAGACCATAGGCTCAAATTTGTGCCATGAGTTAAAGGCGTTGTTTACGCTATTCCTCTGACGTGCGGTAGGAGGTACGTAGGCCAGACCGGGCGCTGTCTGAATGATAGGCTCCGTGAGCACCGCTACAGCGTCCAAACCACGGTATCAGGGCACCTTGGCATCCACGTGCGGAATTCCTAATGTAGCCCTATCTTTGAAGGCACTGTGGTCAAGTCGAGACGGCTAGATAGACAGATAGACAGAAACGGTCAAAGCACCTTTGGTTCGCAAAGAAATGCTTTGCACTTAATATCGCCTACCCCTGTTTGTTCTCTCATCCACTGTAGTGCTTCCTGTCCTTTCATCTTACGCCTGTCATATTCTGTTCCACCGCACACTGCGTTGCCTTTAACATTTTAACGCGAGATCGTTAAAAGGACACTAAAGGGAAACAATGAATCAGTTGATAAATTGTACTCTGAGAACTCTAATGTCGTTGATGTAGGCATCACAGGTTTATTAATATAGGAGAAAATGAAGTTCAATGTTTCATTTTTAAATTTCGCGCCGAAATCTCTACGCGTGACGTCACGGATTTCAAAGTGTAGTTACCGTATTTTGGCGCCATTGGCCCAACGAAGTTCGCTCAAACTTGGTATGTTAAGTCTATGTCCCCCTCAGAGGACAATTTACTTCATTTTTACCGATTAGGAAGTACGTAGTCCCTAGTAGGCGCGTCAAAATATGTGACGTCAGGGCGATTACTGCGGAAGCTTCAAGGGGGCGTCGCCACCCACATTTTCTTTTTGCGCGTTTGCTCGCTTACTAAGCGTCTTCTCGCAGCAAGTGTGGTGTTTTTGGTATCGTAAAAAAGTAGTTTACTATAATACGAGAAAAATCGTTTTGCTCTTTAGTGTCCCTTTAAAGAGCTCGTTCCGCAGAAATTCCGATGTCGGCGTCGGTGTCGATGTAGGTGTCGGTGTCGGCGTCGGTATCGGCGTCGGTGTCGGCGTCGCTGGTTGTGAGCGAAAAATCATCATCTTGTCCGTGACCAAAAAATCGAGAAAGATGCAAATAAAATAAACAATAAAAAACTTCCGTTCGAGTGAGAATCTAACCCAGGCCGTCTGGGTGTCAAGCAGGTGTTCTGCCACAGAGTCATGCTATTGCTTGAAACTGCTTCGAAAAAAAAAAAAACTATATGAATGTCATGTAGTGAAAGGAGTCTCCTTAACGTTTGTAATATTGGTTGAGGCACGCATCGAGAACCGAAGCTAGGCTAGCAGTTGAGAAGGCGATACGCGCCGGGCCCGATTACGCTATTGCGTTCTACTCTTGAAGGCGAAGCTCAAGCGTTCTCCAAGTTTTCCTCAACTTTTTTTAGCAGCGTCGCTGTTGAGCAAATTGTTCTTTATTCACCCCCATACCAAAAAAACTATCATCATCATAAACGGGTCACAGAAATTGGGTCTATCCCACTCCTTGCTACTGGTTCACTAAAAATGAAGAAGAAAACAATCGTCATCAATCGGGTATGTGCCACTTTCTTTTTTTTTTTCCTTCACAAATCCTGCTGCCGCATGATTCATGGCCGATCCCCCGTGGTGGGTTGAGTTATTCCTTTAGGAACCAACCAACCAACCAAGCAACCTACCAGAAAACTATCAGCATCATAAATTGGTATGTGCCACAGAAAGTCGGTAACTCCCAATACTCATCCCTGGTCCACTAACAATGAAGAAAGCAAGAGTTAGCCTAAGAAATGGCTGCGAGGCGACGGTAGCGAGCCGAAGATCCCGACTACGTACAACGAGAGTACCAGGGAACGGGAAAGGCAACGGTGGCTGCGAGAAGACCCCGAAGCGATGAAAGGCCTAGGCCAACGACGACCTGCCCGAGATCTATGAGAGGTGCGAACGCTTGGTTTCAGCGCAAGTTTCTGTCTGCGAAGTTTGGACATCCGTTTCTTGTCTGACTATCTGTGGTTTAACGGGAACCTCTCTGCGCTGAGAAACAACGTAGAAACAACCTAACATCACCTAGGTAAAGCCTGGCTACGACCTAGAAGCAGCCTAGAAACAACCTAGAAGCAACCAGATTAGTCTTCAGAATCGTCCAGCTTCGCTGTTTCAAGCCTTGCGCGGCTTAGTGCAAGCTTCGCCTGATATTTTTTGTAACACTAATTGCATTTTACCTGCGCTATCGAGCGGGGTAGAAACTAGGAAGATATATTCTCATAGTTTCTATCCCATTTGTTTGCACTGGCAGAATGCAAATATTTCACAATCTCTGCTTTAAGGAATGTGGTAAGTTGCTTGTCATGAGTTGAGAATGCCTCCCGTATGCGGTCCAGCCCATCCTTATTCTTCGGTGAATTGAGCGCGATGCCGATGCTAGTCAGAGCA
The DNA here is from genome assembly GCF_013339695.2 of Rhipicephalus sanguineus. Taxonomy (NCBI): domain Eukaryota; kingdom Metazoa; phylum Arthropoda; class Arachnida; order Ixodida; family Ixodidae; genus Rhipicephalus; species Rhipicephalus sanguineus. The sequence goes on from NC_051176.1 coordinate 29,178,957, forward strand.
CGATGCCGATGCAATGAGCACGATGCCATGTTAGTCGTTGACCTAGGTATGTATACGCTTGCATAGATTCTACGGGTTGGTTGCTAATCATGAACGCTTCTTCTCATCACACAAGTTGCGGAGACATTTTCGATTAATCTTTATGAACATTTCTGCCCAACCTATTGCCTTGAATGTTTCTCCTAAACGCATCGGAGAGATTGTAGCTCCTCCCCTTTCTCGATTGAAAATTTTTTGGTTATCCTTGTGGAGAAGAAAGGTAGCTGTGGAGTCTCTTTGGCTAAGGCATGGACATATATTTCAAGTACTCCTTGGCGACACGATGCTTCCAACACTACTGGCATTCCCAACGAGCCGAATGCCTCTTCGCACTCTATGCAATCCGTATAAAGTTTTTTTTTTTTTTTTTATCCTCAGCAGGTTTCTCAACTGCCAGATTGATCACGTGGCTATGATTCATTGTAAAGTACCCCTTCCTGAAGGCAGCTTGCTCTTTAGATTCGTTAAAGTCAAGTGTTTCTGTCACCTTACCAGAAATCAACTCATTGAATATTCTGTATAACACTAAATGTAAGCTGAAAGATCTGTTATTCTTCAAGTATTTTACGTCTCCTTTCTTGTAAATAATATGGATGTTTCCCACTTATACTGGTACACATGAAGTCTCAAGACATCCTGCATACGTATAGAGTGTCGTAAGTTTCCTAAATATCAGATTGCCCAAGCTTTGATCAAATCAATTCTTATGACGTCTTCTCCGGCCGTTATTCAGCGGGCCATATACCGTGTGGCTATTGTAACCTCACAGTGAGTTACACATGGGATTTTAGTATCATGTGTGATTTTGAGTTCATTCAATGCTGGATGACCGGCCTGCAAACTGCACAGATCAGAATAGAAATCTTTTGCCACCTTCACTGTGTCGTTGAAATTGCTAATAACATTGTCCTGCCTATTTTTTACTTTTTGAATTATGGTCCTTCTTAAAGAGAGTTCCCTTTTTCTGCTTTGATAGTGCCGCCTTTTTTACTGCTGCCTCTATATTTTATTGACGTTGCATTTCTTACGTCACTGACAGCTCTCTTGTCGTTCAACACTGAACAAACTTTAATGTACGAAATTATCAGTGAATGCGTGGCCTCGTGGAACGATAAATCAGAGGCACTGTGCTGGTTTCCCATGGGCTGTACGTTTAACATGTAGATCGGCTGTGAATTCTGTAGGCCGCCCCGAAGATAGCGCGGCAGCTTTGTTTCTACTTCTTTTTTTGCATATTTCGCGGGCCGTTATCTTTCTGGCGTCTTATGTACACGCAAAGTGCGAAAAATTGAAAACAATTAAATGTGTGCACGCGCGGTTTCTAGTATCTAAATAAGTAAAAATACTTTCCCCAAAGTGCTGCAGTGATACTTCGCAAAATGAGCTGGCCACGTCATTGGGGACTTGGACGACTGTTTGAAGTTCTACGCGGCATTCGAGTTATCGGCCCAGTAGTAGACGGACAGCGATTGAATACTAATTAGAAATGCGTACACGCTCATGACCGCTGCATGGTCCACACAGTCGGCTTGCCCGCCTGATACGCCTATACTATCTGCGCACACAGTGTGGGGGCGTGCGCTAGGCCAGGCAGGCAGGCTGGCCGCCGGTGGGACAGATAGATAGATGATGGCTGTGCGGATTGAGAGGAGAGGGGAGGGCTAGAGACGGGCTCGCGAGACAGAACGCTTCGGCGACCCCGCAGTTTAATCGACCTGGGCGGAGTCCTGGGCGCGCGCGACGCTAAGCCCCTTAAAGATTGATTCGCCCGTGCTGCGCCGCTGATGGTAATGGCCTTTCTTTACCCCCCCCCCCCCCCCATTTTGCGTTGCTGGAGAGCCCGCTCACGCACGCCAGATTTGTCTGCGTGTGTGCACTGCGCACTGATCGGCGCGTCCCCGCGTATTGATATGTCTATGTATTTAGATATGTCCGTAAAGGGCTTGGCACAGGGTTAGGTAAGGAAGAGGCGCTTCTTTTGTGCTGCTTTGGCCACACCTCCTGCTGCGCACCCATTGGCTTCCCTCCCACGCGCTCAGGAAATCATTAGAAGGGCGCTCTGAAGAAAGGCTCCATCTCGCAGACGGTCCGCGTTTGTTTCTCTCTTCCTTTTTTGGTATTTAAGTGAGTTCAGTTCCTTAAAACGACTACACGATTGACCTAATACCTTAGCCTCGCCAAAGACTGAGACAGTCCCAAGAGTGTAGCGTGAATAAGCTGTTCTCGTGCGAGTTCCTGTGGATTTGCTTGCAGCGACATGAATTCAAAAACAATGTTCAGTGGAGAACGGGGAGTGCAATGGCGAATGCGGATAACAAACTCGGCACTTTGTTCGCACAGGAGGAAACGCCATGGCTGTATTGTAGAAAACATTATTCGGAGCTCTGATTTTTCGCCGCGTCTGCCGTCACAGGGACTCAGAGAATCAGAGAAGGGCACTCTTGCCTCGGAGGGCTTGGCATAAAAACGCAAAACTCCAGAGGAGAGCACAAAAACGAGACGAATGTTTATTCCAGCGATTCAAGTCGCTAGGCTTGTTAGCGCATATTCGGGCACCACAGCCAGCAACAAACGACCAAGCGAAATGACAACGAATATGTGACACGGCGAACAGATATATGTGTCTGCCTTCAATTCTCCGTGCCAGCTTTCCCGCTGATATTCCTGTATCGCTGCATGTGGCGCCGGACCCACTGGTGACGGTCTCCTAAACGGGCTAAATGCACACAATGAAGAGTTGTAGGTTTTGCGTACCCGGAAGGAACCTTCGAGCACCAACAGCTTCGCGCTTCTTTTGTGTTCTCTTGAATACCGGTTTTATCGATGTGCTTCCTTTTTGTACTCCGGCCGGCTTGCGTTCCCAGCTTCGCGTGCGCAAAACCTGGCGCTACATGACCAGTCGTTAAGGTCGTACCAGGAATAAGTGTGGATCTACCTCCGAAAGAGCAGGCTGCTGTTCAGTCGCTCAGTGGCCGGTTGCTTTGAAACCGCCACGCATTTACCGTGGGATGCTTTAGAACACACAGAAATACTCTTTCCGGCAACTATGCAGCACTATGATGTGGTCCACTATGCCGCTCTATAGTGCCTAGAATAGCCACGCGGTCAATTCGTGAGCCTTATTTAGTATACGTCATGGAGAGCAAGAAATAATAGAGAGCTTTAGGTTAGGGAGCCCCTAACTCTTCGCATTCTCTTGCACTCTCCCTGGCTCCTTTTGTTCGCCTCTTGGTTTGCCTGTCTTAAAGCTTTCTATTGCGGGCTCCCACGAAGCGAAACACAAAGCAACACAAGGCTGGTGTACTTCATCAATGAAATCACGGCCGCACGACTTCAATACTGATCTCCGTGGTTCGTTTCCGTTGCGCACCCGTAAAAAAAAAGCTTGCTACGTAGATGGAGAGCGCACGCCGTTTGCCGAAAGCCGGCTCCCCTGAGAGTGGGCTGAACGGAAGCCACAGTCGTGATCGCCCCAGCCGGCCGCCTTTCCAGCCTCCCCTTCTTCCGGCGCCTTCAACTAGCGAGCGGCAATGACTCAATTAGAAGCGACGCTGGTCGAACCGCGACTGCAGGTGGCATTCACACTCGGCCTCTGCGGATGCGCTGCAAGAAGAAAGATGGCCGAATCGCCGTCGCTTTTCATTAAATCGGCCTCACCCCCCCCCCCCCCCCCCTTAACGCACGAAAAGGTGTTCCCCCACGACCACTATTCGCTCGCGGTCCGTCGTGAAATGGGGATGGCGTGACCTACACAACAGGCGTGCGCAAAGCAAGAAGATGCACGTGATATGATTTATCTGTCTTCTTTTTTAATTCAAAACCCATCGGTGTAAAAGCGCAGCGTAAAAGCCGGCGTGCATTGAAAGGTCAAGAGAAACTGGGTGGTTTTTCGGCAATTGAAAGTAGTGGTCTCCCGTTGTATGCAGGAAAACCTGGAAGCTCTGAATACGTCTGTACTGTTTGACTTAGTGCGGCTGACGTCGCAAGGGGGCGTCCGCGAGGGTTTCTTTCTTGCTTTAATTTCTCACAAGCAGTACGGATTCCGTCTGGCAGCTCGGGCGGATACATCGCTCTCGTACTGGCTCAGATATGGCGCGCTTTGTATTTTTTGGACTACAGGAGGAGGATACAACTTTATTCAAAAGAAATTTCATGGGTTTGGAGCTGGCCGCTTGTCTGCGGCGACCTCTTCTGCCCATGCAATGACTGCTTTCTGCAGTTTTTCGTCGGGGGACCGTATTAAGGTCTCCCATGTCGTTTCGGAGGGAGCTGGCAGAAGCTCTCTGGGTGGGGGAAGGCCAGGGGCGTAGCCAGAAACTTTTTCGGGGGGGGGGGGGTTCAACCATACTTTATGTATGTTCGTGCGTGCGTTTGCATGCGCGCGTGTATTATACGCCAGCAAAACCGAAAAATTTCGGGGGGGGGGGGTTGAACCCCCCCAACCCCCCCCCCTGGCTACGCCCCTGGGGAAGGCCCTCGCATTCCCAGAGGATGTGACTTTGGTTTGCTATGGCATTTTTGTCGCAATTTTTGCATGTTGAGTCAACCTCCCCGCCTGTGAATATCGCTAAGCGGTGAGGAGTGGTTAGAGTGTTCGTTTGAATTCGGCGGAGTACAGTGGCCTGCGCTCTCGTGAGGTTGCTGTGCGGTATGGGGTATAATCTCCTGTCATCTTTATACATATTTGTAAGTTCGTTATAGGAGGTCACTACCTCTCCCATCGGGGGGCCCGGTTCCAAGGACAGCGCGACCCGGTTTGCTAACCCTCGGGCCACTTTATGCGCCTCCTCGTTACCGGGGTTTCCTGAGTGAGCAGGGACCCAGGCCAGATTGATTTTGATTCTGTCATTCTGACTGAAGTTTCTCAGAACCCTGGCTGTATTGAGTCCCACACTTCCCCTTACAAAGCTGAGAATAGCGCTCTTAGAGTCGCTAAGGACAGTGTGGGTAGTTGGATTCATAACTACAAAGAGTTTTCATAAGATCACCTGTCACGCATAGCGTTACTGCAGTCCTTGAAATTGACCATGTAGTTTCGGATAACACAGCAACAAACAGCTGAAAAGACAGTAACGTTATGTAGTACTCGAACAAAAGAAATTATTTTCTAAATGTTGACAGAGTTAGAGAATGTCTCATAATAACAAATGGCGCATGTTCATCATTGAGGAGATTAGGAATTTGCCGTTGTAATAATTGGTTTCCGTAGCTGATTCGTGTTTTCGCTTTAACAAGGTTCCTAGATCTTAACGTATAGACCGCCTTTTTCATTTTCCTGTGCTGCCCTCTGCCGTTTTGGTAGGGGATTGGTAGGGGCCAGGAGAACCGGTATTGCCAGAAGCAAAGCCTCCGAGCTGAGGAGACGTTTCGCGACTTTTCCTCTAGGGGAAGGCGCATGCTCCGGGGCGTCGTGAGAAAGGCAGATTGGTTGTGGCATTGGTGTACGTCGAAAAGAAGTTCTCGCGGTTACCTTTAATTTCTACAAATGCTTTTTCAGATAATTTTTGTTTATATATATTCCTGATATGCAAAATACGGTCCCGCTGAAAGTGCTCAGAAGTGTATTCACACGTCGAGATGTTATAGATGACACGAATACACTTTCTGCATTCTCAACAGGGTTTCCATATTGGTATTAGAAGTCACACCCCAAAGGAGCACGCAGTAGTGGAGTCTGGAGTGAAGTACAGCTGACGCTTAAGCTTTGAAGGTAATGATGTGCGATATTTATTCAACATGCCGATTAGTTGTGCTATATTCCGTTTAATATATTTAACATGATGCGTCCATCGCAAGTTATCATGAAAAAGTACTCCCAAGAACTTGCATTTGGAAACTCTTTCAAGTGGTTGCGACTGAAGTGATAAATGAGATGCAAACGCAACTGGTTTCTTAATTGGAGTAAAAACCATATACTTGGTTTTCTTGACATTTAAGCGGAGTTGATTAGCCGAGAGCCACATTGAGAGAGATTCTAGGCAAATAATAATTCAAGGAATAAGAGTAGAGATGTTATCAGAGGGGAAGCAAACGTTTGTGCATATAATTATGCCGCACGCGCTCCTTTCCTCCGATCTTTTATGTTACCGGCCCATTGCACGTGCAGCTGTTGCGTTGCGCAAACCGCGCCAGAATGTCTGGGCACATTCCAGGTTATTTTAAGATCACCTGTTAGGCTGGAGCGCGCAAACGCGAACAGCTGACTTTACTCTCGAACTAAAGTGGCCACCAGCGACAAGGCTGAATGTTCGATGCGGCAGCATAAATGCCGACGTGCCCTGCCGCGGATCAGATTATCGACGGCCGACGCTCTGTTCAACGCTGTCAGTGTACAGGTGTATTGCTTCTAGTTTGACTTTCCGTTTCTCGGGCACAATTTCGCCCAAATGAAAAGTTTCGTCTTAAACCCGCGGACTGCTGCCTTCTTCAACGTCACGACCACGTGACAATACGATATCTGGTGTTTCTGGTAGTGCTACGTTGTATTACAGCTGTTGTATTAACAGCGAAGCTGTTCTAGCTGGGCGTAAAATGTCTGTCGTGACCCAAAAACCTCGCCTCGCGTTGCCTAGCAACCAGCCTCGCCGCAGCTGGGCAACACCAGGCATAGCCGCGCACGCACAGAGCCAAGGCACGCCTATCGACGGAGACACCGCGTGCAACCGAGTTCCGCCAGGGGGCGGAAACTCCCTATACCTCGCATGGGACACCCTCCCGCATGCTGATACGCTGCAGCAGCGCCGCTTCCACCACTGGCGGCTGCCGGGTATCCCAACTAGAAATAATTAACAAACAAAACATTCCTTTCATGACGTCACTGGTGAGGTTAGCAAACAAAGGGAAAGGGCGCGGAAGCTCTCCTTTCCCACTTCGCATGCATTCTTTCCCATTTTTTCCCACTTCGCTGGTATTTTTCGTCGTGAACTCAAACGCGGACGCGTCATTCCTGTTTTCAGAAAAGGTGATCGTACTTTGTTGCAGAATTATAGACCTATTTGCGTTCTCCCATTTCTAAGTAAAGTTATCGAAAAAATAATCGAGACGCGCATTACAAAAATTCGGCTTTCGCTCCGGCTTTTCGACAATCTAGCGCTTATAACACTTACCGATTACCTCAAAAAAGCGATTGATAGAGGTGAATTTGCAGCATCGATATTTATAGACTTATCTAAGGCCTTCGACTCTATTAATCACCCCATTCTTTTTGCTAAATTAGAAGCTATTGGAATAACCGGTCCGCCTTTGCTTCTAATCAAAAGTTATCTTCAGGACAGAAAACAAATAGTTGACATTTCTAGATCTTATTCCAAAGAAGCAACAACTAACATAGGTGTACCGCAGGGGTCTATCTTAGGTCCCCTACTCTTTTTAATTTATATCAATGACTTGCCGACTAGCCTTTCAGTGTATTCTATACGCAGACAACACGACAATATTTAATACTAACAGCTGCCTATCCACACTAACTAGTATGCTTAATGAAGATCTTTTGAAAATCTGCTCGTGGTGTACACAGAACAAACTGCAAATCAACCATAATAAAACCAATTTTGTCATCTTTACCTCACGCCTACGTCCGTCCGATCCTTTTCAAACCATTTCCATCAACAGTCACCTTATCACCCCAGTTGATCACTGTACTTTTTTAGGTGTGGAACTCGACTGCCACCTTAAATTTCATCTTCACGTGTCTAATGTAAAAAAGAAAATGGCTCACGGTATACGCGTTCTTATCAAAGCGCGATTGCATTTCTCCTTTTCTACTCTCTTATCCCTTTATTACGCTTTTGTTCATTCTCACCTTAACTACAACATTGAATCATGGGGTAATACATACAACAGTCACCTGGCATCATTGCAGACTATTCAAAACCGGGCCATTCGTCTAATAACGTTTTCATCGCGTTCTGTTAATGCAAATCAGTTATTGCATTCCCACAATATTTTAAGTGTGTCCGATCTTACTAAATATAATCCGGCCATTTTGGTTTTTAGGGCACTGCAGAACGACATTCCGGTGTTCATAATACCAAGGGCATCCCTCGTTAATACTAACAATACTAGATTTGCTGGAAACAATAATTTCATATTACCCATAGTTCGCACGAATTACGGCAAGCAGTCGCTACATTTCTCAGCACTTGCTTTTTGGAATTCGCTACCATCTACTCTAAAATCACTAAATGCTCATAGGTTCCTATATGAACTTAAGCATTTTCTGCTTGATTATTCTGATTCCGGTTCTTCGCTGCTTTAGGTGTTCTCATTCAGTAGTTTTTTTTCTCTATCTTCTCATGTTTCCTCATTCTTGTATCCCTTTTCTGTGATTTCCCTTATTTGTTTTTATAATTTGTTTATTGGTTTGAGCTTTACTATGTTTTATACTGCATTTCTGTTTATTCCTTTTGAAATGTCTCCCACTGTCCTTACTCTCATTGACTATGGCACATTACTTGTTCAATGCTTTTTGTGAAAGCTGTTTATCAGTTATTTTCTTACTTGATTCGCATTAGTCATTATTAATATTATTATTAAGTCCATGAACTGCCAATTTACTTGTGTTATTCATTATGTTATCATGTACAGGAGGTCCCAATTCAGTTTGTAACTCGGGGACCTCCTTCTGTACATACTAATGATATATTCTCTCCTTTGTTTGACGTGAAAAATAAAATGATTCTGATTCTGAAGCGGAATGTGTTCGGGCCCTCTTGCAGGTCCACTGGCCGCTCGGGCGAGGCGGCCATTCGTTAAATTTAGTTAGCCATTTTTTCATTTTTGTTCGCGTGTGGTGAAGTGCAGAAACTAAATCTGACTGATTTCTCAATAAGACAAAACTTGATCAAAACAATTAAAATGTAAAGCTTTCTTTTAATCACTTGTTTTGTACTAAAAAACAGAAATATACACGTATGTGTGTTTAATCTGCAAAAGCAGCTTTAATTCACAACTGAAACATGCACATAATGAGCAAACATTTAACCCAGAATATCCGAACAAATGCGAAATTTTTAACTATCACGAGCAGGCCACGTCGTACTTGACTCAAACAAGTCTGTCATGACGGCGCACATATTTTTCTTGCAGAACTCGAGTACCAAACAAGACAGAAGTTCAGGGGAACAGAGAGGCTTGAAGAGGTGAAAAATCGTTGAACAGGGAATGCTGCTGGAGGCAGTGTTTCGGCAAGTTGACTTGTCTTCTTCAGGGCAGCAGAATTGCCTTGACGAAGAAAAGTACACTTGTAAAAACGTTGGCCACCTTCCCCGTTAACCCTTTATGAGTTCATAGATATTTTTCACATGACAACAACAGAAAATATGCCTGCGGAATATCAAAATAACTTGCTTAGAAATACTATGAAGCAAATTTCAACAAAATACGACCATTAGTTCATGAGAAAAAAGTGGGACCTATGTGTCCCGTTGGCCCGTGGCGTGTCTTTGAAAAAGTGGGATAACACCTGTCGCATTGTCTCATGAGCGCACCACGCCGCAATTCTTCGCCAAATTTCTTGCACGAAAACGCTCGAAGCAAGTGGTACAGAGGGGCACTTCAGAAACTGTGCAAAAAAAAAAAAATTCTGGCGCAACTCCTTTCCAGCTGTGATACACAATGTGTGCCTGCGCCTGTTGTGCTGTGCTAGCGGCTCTGTCTGATCTCTTTGCATACACCAACCGTTTTAGCTCCTTTCTGTCTCTTCTGCTGGCGTAGATAAGAACGAGCACCTTAGCTATGCCTGAATTTGCGCCCATATATAATACTGCGGCTATGAATCAAGGCGTGCCACATCAATATGGTGTCACCGAATGCACTGAATCTTGCAAATGCATTCATGAACTCCATCCAGGTCTGAGGTATTGGCTTTTCTCTTAAGCTTTGCATATTCGTGTTCTCTTTCACTTCCTGACTGTCTATAGCATCGATCTCGTCATTCCTTTCTTTCGCGCCTCCATTTCAGGAAGAACGTCTTAGCCACAGCTTTTAGTCCTTTTACCACTGGTACCGCAGTGGTAAAATAGGACAAAAATGAATTTCAGGGCCTTCTCCGTCATGAAGCATTCTTTTGACGTAATAATGTCCATCGAACTTGAAAAAGCATTTACGCGTGCTTGTTAAGGCGCAGCAAGGAACTGCTTCATTTTTCGTTCGCTTCGTACGCTTCGACGCTATTGTACGCTTCGACAGTACGCTTCGACAGTACGCTTCGACACTATTGTTGGTCAATATACTGCTCCAATTTTCAAACAAAATCTATAGTTCTCTGCTAGAACTACTTCTTTCGAAATTCAGAAAAGCAGAAAAATACCATAAATCTAGAATTTTAGCATGCCATGGAACAGCAGTTTTAAAACATTTCTACAGAACAAAACAAATTTAGACTCATTGTATCACCGATACCATGTATCGTAAACATATGAAATATTTCTTCTTGGTTTCCTAAATGTTTCTCACCCATGGCATCAGAAAATCATAGCGCTGATGGCGATGCGCAGTGGCAGACAGAGGAAGCTTCTACTGAAGAAGAAAAAGTGGGACAGATTCGTCCCATTATCCCTCAAAGGGTTAAACGATTTCTCAAAGCATCAGTGAGTCCATTACACGTATTTCAGTGGCAGTATTAGAAGTAAAGGCCCAGAAAGGTTCAAACTGGCTGCATGCATTTCCATGAGCAGTAATGAGCCCAGAGTTGCTTCACATCCTTTGAACTACACGCCAGAAGTAAAAGTTGAACAAACTGTGTAGCCGAACCAACACACATTCAAGCCTTTGTTTAAACGTATTTTGCTGGCAACAGGTAGGCTGTTGTCATGATGGATTAGTCTAGCGACGCTGCGCTTATGCGACGCTGCGTCAGTCCAGTCAGGCTTGCAGAGAACTGGGTTAACTAATGTAGTCATACAAAATGAATACCTGCCCAAATAATGGACTCAAATACTTGTGCTCACCCGTTGTCACTAGGAAACCTGAAAAACCTTCGCGGAACTGGAAATCCCTGGGTTAACACATGCACCACCACACAGCCGCGCAAAACATGTGATGTCCCGATTTAGCCATCTTCGTCTAATGCATGGTTGACCTGGTCGGCATGGCCTACTGCGGCTTCCGTGCGCTGCACGCCACATCAAATCAAACTTGTGATATCGCTGAGCGAGTGGCAAGGGTGAGCTGAGGCAAGCGCTACTAACACAAGTCAACCAGTTGCCGCGCTTCACCCGATTTGAAGTTCACAAAATAAGAAATAAAAAATACAAATAAACGAAAAAAGAGTTCTGTACCGTTCAATCAAATTTCTTTATTTGTAAAAGCTCGTGAAAGAAAATAAATGCGATCATCCACATCAACCTCACTTCATTCAACAAGATATTAGGATGCCCGGCAACCGCTACGAGCGCGCATGTTCCTTAAAACCGAAACTGGCGCTCAATTTCCGGGGCCTGGTTCCGCCGCGCCGTAGTTGGACTGACGCAGGCCGCGCATACGCAGAGCCGGGTTTCGCGGCGCCTAGCGTTGCCTAGTAACCGGTAACGCCGCAGCTGGCCTTGCATAACCGCGGATACGCACAGTTAAGAGAGGGGAGAGGGACAGAAGGATGGTGGGCTCAGGGACAGCGATTTGAACATATTCAGAGTGGGAAGCTTTGCACGTATTCCGGGTCTCTTGGCTGCCGGTTCTTCGGACAAGCACGCTGGATCCAATCGCCGCCGGCGTTATGATTCCCGCGCTGCAGCCCAACGAGCTGAGGATCGACGAGATTCGTTGCGGCAAGCTTTGCGCGACTTAGTGCAAACATCTCTAATTTTTTAGATGCGAAGTATCTCTTGCTCGGGGGTATGTAACGCGGCGTGGTCATCCGCACGCAGCGTTGTAGTCCGCACTCACAATACGCATGCGCGACTCTCCTTCCCTCTCTCCAACAGCTGCGCGTTACTCTCTCCACTTCTCTACCAGCACCCGCTTGCGCTTCTCCTGCGTGCTCGCTTCTGCTCTCACGGCGCATACGCTTCTCTCCTCCTCTTGTCTCCTCTCCTTCAAATGGCAAAGCGCTGCGCGCGTTCAGTCCAGCGCTTGCCTCGGTTGCCTCCTCTGAAATGCGGGCTCGACATGCCGAAATTCTCTCCTGCGCAGCGCCGTAATGAGGGCCAGCGCATGCGCGTCCCCTCCCCTCTCTCTCCTCTCCTACGCTGCCTCTCTCTCGCGCGCCTTTCGATGTTCCCCGCACGCCCTATGAGAATTAACGGTCAGGCTAGAGGGAAGACACGACGCGCGTAGTGTTCCTCTTCGCGTTCCACGACGCGAGGTCGGTAGCATGCCCAGCGAACGCCAACGGAACGCGGTCGTGCATGTGCTCCGGCTTCGCATCGCCTCATGGTCCCCTTTAGCGGGAGATGGTGTAATTGTTTAACCCCGTTACAGTATTTCAACGTCCCTCTTATTACTGCAATCAGATTTCAAATGCAGCAAATATACTACGGCGTCAATCGCCCTCAGGGGTCCCTGTACTCGCAACATATTACAACATCATGTCACATGATATAATGGCAGTTCATCGGCAGTGAACGAAATAGGCAATGTCGTTAGGCATTTGACATGCAGTACATTAGGCACACAGAACTTACAATATTAATTCGATATAGTTATTGTGCTACTACTGATTCTTAATAATAGATGGTGACATAAGAAAAAAAAATACTGATAGGTAGGAAAACACAATTAAACAGAAAAAAATGTAAAAAAAGTTTACAAGCATTAAAATGGAACGTTGTACATGTATATAACAACAGTACACACAGATGAAGCGCACGAGCATGAACATATACGTATTCACATTAGAAAAAGCCCCCCCCCCCTCGAAAAAAAAAATAAACACAAGAAAAAGCAGTTGATATATATATACATATATATATGAGAACTAACAGAGAATAATGCCAAGGAAAGTGTACGGGATGTTAGTTGTAGTAATTAGGATATAAATTGGAAGAAAGTAAAGTGGACGAAAAGACAACTTGCCGCCGGCAGGGACCGAACCTGCGACTTTTGAATAACGCGTCCGATGCTCTGCCACTGAGCTAAGGCGGCGGTGATCCTGCCGTCCACTTTATGGGGTATATATGTGCACTTAAAGGGACACTAAAGGAAAATAAAAATTTAGGTCAGAGTGAAAGCCCAATGTATGACAACTTCTAAAACGGCAATATTATCAACAGCAGTGCCCTACTCACCGAGAAATTAAGCTAAATGTATCACATGATGAGCGCCACGAGTGGGACATTTTCGAAGTGATCCCGATGACGTAGGGAAGTCGGCCTGCAATAAATCACTAGTAATCAAACTAGCAGCAGTAAAAAAAGAACATTCCGAGCATCAAAAGACGTAATAAAATGCTGTTTGTTTGTTTCCGCTTGATTCATGGAAAACAAAACCTCCGTGGCGTTGCCATGGGGAACGGCGCGCGTGGTTCAAAGGTTCCGTTTTCGCCGAGCTGTGCCTCGCCCGTCTCAGTGGTAGTTTCGGGATCGCGTACTGCCGTGCGTGTTTTGCGCGCTCGTGAAAGTCGCTCTGACAGAAAGTTCGACAAAATGCCGCATGCGTGTGATATTGCCGGATGCCCGAATGGTGCACAACGCCAGTGCTGCAGCAAGGAAACCGGTGTGTCTTTTCACTGGGTGCCGCGGAATGAACCCTTACGCTCGAAGTGGCTTAGTGTCATGCCATTGCGCCAGTGTGCTAAACAGTCAAAACTTCTGCGTGTGTGCTCGCTGCACTTTCGTACTGAGGATTACGAGACCAACCGCAACTTGGTGACGGCTTTGAATGTGCCCATCCGAGCAAGTCTTTGCCGCAGCGCCGTTGTTGCTACCAGTTGCTACTGTGGGTCCCGCTACTTCCGCTCGGCTGCTACTAGTGTCGGCGGCCGCGCAGTAAAAGCGGGCAACGTTGGGCACGGCAGCAGTGACGTATGAGAGTCGTATTTTCAGGCGGGAGATTTGAAGCGCGCTAACGCGATGCGGACCACTAAAAACGTGATTTTATTTCAAAATAAGCACTTCCTTGGCACAAAAGCAGCGCTACGAGGTTTCTGGACCGCTGTTTCAACAATCAACGTCGACTTAATATTTGCCTTTAGTGTCCCTTTAAACCTAGGATCGGCGCTGACTAACAATCCTAGGTTTAAGCGTACATATATACCCCATAAAGTGGACGGGAGGATGACCGCCGCCTTAGCTCAGTGGCAGATCATCGGACGCGTTATTCGAAGGAGGCAGGTTCAGTCCCTGCCGGCGGCAAGTTGTCTTTTCTTCCACTTTACGTTCTTCCCATTTATATCCTAATTACTACAAATAACATCCCCTATACTTTCCTTGGTATTATTGTCTGTTCGTTCTGATATTAATATTTGTGTCTAACAAAGAAAAACGTGCCCTCAATAGTCATGTTATTTCCTTCATATATATATATATATATATCTATCTATCTATCTGTATATATATATATATATGTATATATATATATATATATATATATATATATATATATATATATATATATATATATATATATATATATATATATATATATATATATATATATATATATGTTACAATCAACAATCACTCTCTTAAACCCGGTGTTAGTATTGATTTCAATATTACCTTCTAGCTTCTTTAGGATTATTACTACTTGGTAGCTGGTTGTTTGTTTACCATAATTAGTCCTTGTTCTTGAAGTCCGTCTTCTGCGCAGTCTCATATCGTAAGCAACTTCATTAATTTTGTCGTGTAGATATAATGCATTGATATGTAATACTGCAGTAGTTTGAAATAAAAAGATTCATTTGTTCGAAGCATTGTGTATTTTAAAAATAATGGTGACGTGCTTAGTTGATGACATTATTCCGGATAATTTTCACAATTGCGGAATATCATTTTTTGTCGAAGAATAAGCCTGTTGTAGTTACTTTTGTAGTGTCACCCCAAACCAATATTTTGTAAGATAGTCTGGAGTAGAATAATGAGTTATGTAAGTTCTGCTTCGGCCAGACAGGTACCAATGGTGCAGTTTTAGTTTTTTTTTAATTTCGAGAGTTTGCCCAACGGCATACATAGTTAAATATACAGATAGAGGCCGGCTTCCGCTATATACATCAACAATGCTCTATGATGGGGCCCATAGAGCCACAAATCATAATCCGGTGGTCTCGTCGGATGAAGGCCCACTGTTCTCAGGTAGCGCCGCCGTATCTGATTCAGGCCAGGGCGTGTCCACAACAGGTGCTTGATTGTAGCCGCGGACGCTTCAGTGGTACAGAATGGGCAAGTATCCCCAAATGGTCCATGCAGGTGTTGTGGCCAGGCATATGTGACCGGTGTTGCGGAGACTTCGTCTCCGCAACACCACCTCCTTCTGGCGGGTAAGCCCGCCTGGGAGGTTTGAACCACACGGTGGAATTAAATCTCGTGTGGTGCGGCGGAGAATCTCCTTGCGGTGGAGGAACTCACTCCGGGGATCACTCGGGAAAGGCGCTTCTAGAGTACGTGGCAGCTCACTGTGGGTGGCGGTGTCAGCTTGTATGTGAGCAAGCATCCAACAGCTCGGGACAGTTCGGTAACTAAATTGTTAGCATGAACATATCACGAAAAGTGCTCTTGGAGCCAAACACCAAGAAACTTTTGCTCTTTAACTCTGGTTAACTGTTGCCCTTGAAAAGTTACAATAATTTCCCGGCTTACTTGCTTGTTAAGAGCCCGAAATGTAACGTAGTTTGTTGTTTATATATTAAGCTGCAACCTATTTTGTCTCAGCGAAACCGAGATCGACGCAAGGTACGTGTTGGCCATATATCTGTTAAGTCTGTGGACTTAAAAAAAGATGTTAGTGCCACCAGCATACATAATGAGTTCAGGAGAGTTGCGTATAGTTAAAATGTCGTTAATGTAAACAAGAAAAAGAAACGGTCCCAGTATTGACCCCTGTTGAACTTTGAACTCCTTGTGTTAACTTTAGTTTCGATGATGAGGCGTTTTTTATTTGCATAATTTGATACCGGTGACTGAGGTAGTTTTTATTGAGCTATATAGTGCTAGTCCCCGCACCCAATATTTAGACACTTTCTCCAGCACGATATTGTTAATGAACCGAGCACGAAGTGTCCATTGTGGCTAAAAGAAGCCAGTGTTTCAGCGTACGTCAGAGTAGTTCACGCCTACCAAACACCTTCGCGCACTCAGTATTCATCGTGCATGTAACCTCGTAGAGCCCCTCCTCTCTCGTGTCTTTTTTTCCCCTGCTATAAACCTCTTCCAACTAGCTCAAGGTACCATTTTACCTGGCTCGTTGAAAATGTGATCAAGTGGGGAGAAAGAGAGCGGAAGTTGAGAGCGGAAGTTCCTTATGCCTGCGGGACGCGTCAAGAAAGTTTACCGTTAGGACGACAGACAGTGCGCAAACGCGTAACACGTACTGCGCCTTCCACATCAGATTGTATGATCGAGGGCCTGGGCTGACGGATCAGGTGGTTGGCGGGCGGTTCTGTGGCGTAGCTGTTGCTATTCACTATTATTGCCATTACTAAATACATCTTACTACAATACTTCTAGGAATGTTAAACAATTAAAATCTGAAACCCTTGAAACTGAAAAACAAATGAAAGACAATATAAATATTTACTATAAATATTTACTATTCTAAGTAATGTCTACCGCAAAATCGTAAATTGCGTTTAGATATATCTTACAGCTGTAATTAGTTCACCGGAGGGCTCCAGGGATTTGGCATGCAGAATATACATAGTGCTACCACTGGGCAATGCAGATAGCTTTATCGAGGCTTTAGCGAACGTGCGGCAATAGATCGACGCACCAGACTTTAGTTTTAGCACACGCAGAACTTTTATTTATATTTATATTTTATATTTATTCCAGGCGGGTGTTGATGTTTATGAGGAGAACAGTCGCTTAGCCAAGCCACTCGGATACGCGTATACATGCACCAAAGCAAGCGCTGCTAAAGATAACCTGCGGTTGAAGGGGGAACGAAATGCAGCAAAGGTGCAGTCCAGAGCGGCCGTTGGCGGTTACATTGCGCCAAATTGGCTACTTGATGATCCCATCTGGCGACGAAAATTTTACGTTGGCTCCATCGCTACTTTTTGACTACCTCCGAGCTTCTGTTTTGGCGCCTTAGGTCGCCATTTTTTCTCATCACTTGCAGATAAGCTTTTCTGTCGGTCCGCTGATGTGCGCGCGAGTCATCCCCCCACCCTCACGCTGATGAACATCGAGACACCCCAACGCAACGCGCGTCGAGCCTGCAAATTCGCAGTGGCGAATTTGCGTGTATGTGGGCAAGCGCGTGGCCATCACGCTGCTCACGCTGCCCGCCACCTATGCTGATGACGCAAGTTTCTAATTCTGATGTGGAGCGTGTGTTGTCGCGTGAACGTGAAAAAGACAGCTATGCGCAACAAGAAAAGCTTGGCTGTTCATCTTCAAATACACCTCGCTACTTGAAGCTATAATAAATAAGAATTGTTGGGGTTTTACGTTCCAAAACCATGATTTCATTATGAGAGGCACCGTAGTGGAGGGATCCAGAAATTTTGACCATCTGGTGTTTCGTAACGTGCACCTAAATCTAAGTACACGGGTCTCAAGCATTTGGCCTCCATTGAAATGCGGCCGCCGCGGCAGGGATTCGATCCCGCGACCTTCGGGTCAGCAGTAGAGCACCATAACCACTAGACGACCGTGGCGGGTTCTACTTGAAGCTGAACTTGTACTCTCTAAACTCCACTAACCAAATTCGGTCGGCGTCTCCAAGGAAGAACTGCTTCAGCGTTTATTTTCCCACTGATTTGTCTGCTGGAATGATCGAAAATTGCACTGTATCTGGCAAGAACTCCATACCTTCTACGTAAACTATATGCAGGCGCATTAGTTATATAGCAAGCGAATATATTATAACTTATTCATTTATTTGCAACTTATCTGTGGCTTGAAGGCCAAGAAAGGAAAAAAAATGTGCTCTTCTTTATATAGTTTGCTTATTAAAAATGGTATTATTTATTGTTCAATAGTAAAAACTCTACCCAGAATACTGTTTCTGTTCCATTTGGCTACTAATTTGGCGATAAAATTATAGCATGCCTACTTTTAGCTAGAATTCTGGCTCCTTTTCAAATCCACCCAACGGCAATCTTGGGTGTTACACTCTTCATTATGGCCAGGGCGAACAAAAGAAGAGACACGAAGACTAGAGACGACCATGGGCGCCGACATGATTTTGTCTTGGGAGGGTGAAAACCCGTGCTGCATCGCGGCTGGGGAAGGGGAGGGGGGCGTGTGCTGGTGTGGCTTGAGGGGGGCAAGTACCCCTTTTGCACCCCCCTGCCGACGCCCATGGCACGACACAAAACAAGAGACAAGAAGAGTAGAGACGACGCAGGCGCTGACGACTCAGCGCTTGTGTAGTCTCTACTCTTCTCGTCTCTTGTTTTGTTTGCGCTGACAAGCGTGAATATACTCCAACTCACCCAATTTCCTGCCTTATTGGAGCTACACACTTGTAACACTAGAGCCTTGCTGCACTCATATACGACAATATGAGCCCCATTGAGCAACACTAAAGTGGACCTTTTGAACTCCTTATGTGGGCTCTTTTCATGTTTACGTACTCCGCGCTCGTCCGCTTATCGTTTCTGAAGTTCTGGATTCCTTTACCTTCCGCATCGTGCAGACACAGAAGCCCGAGCAGCGGCACGCCCTTCTTCCGCAGTGGCGTGCTTGCGCGGCCGTCATCGCGAGCCGCAAGAGTGTGCACGCTCCATCGCTCGCCGCCGACTAGCACCACCAGCAACAGCCGACGCCACCGCAACTGTAACTAATTTGACGCAAATGCGCAGTGCGCGCTCCCACTTTTATGAGCAACAGCGCATGTTACTCCAAAGAGTAACAGGCGTTTGTTTTTTTTTTTTCACTCGCTTAAAGCTGTTTCCGCACTCATCTGCGGAGAGGTTTTTACCGTTACGGCGGGTTTCGCGTCAAGGTAAGCGCGGCTCTCTCAGGGGACCTCCAACACAGACACCTTGGGCTTCACTGTCAAACAGAACACAATCTGACAGCAATAAATATGACATGGTTTGACGATGCTGCCCGGCGCGAAACCTTGCGAATTCCATTGCTACGCTGTCTTTAGAATGTGCTCTTACGCCCCGAAATTTGGCAAAAACTTGCCGCGCATTCTTCCTCGAGGAGCCTGTTTCACACATCTTATAGAACGGCCAGACTAAATGAGCGAGCCTGAATCGCTGACAAAACAATCGTTTCGCCTACTACCAAAGCGAAGGTCGAGTTCTCTGAGCGCCAAGCCCAACTAGCTTTGAAATGCTGCCCTGCAATCGGAAGGCTTCAATAAACAGTCGACATATCAGCCGTCCTGGCACTGAAATCGACTTCCGGGGCTCCTCAAACGGCAAAAGTATTTTCGTGAATTTTCCTCCCGAATCCTTTTTTGCAGGAGAGAATGATGAATTAGACGTGTGGTAGTGGACAAGTGGACCATGCACAAGGCGGCATGGGGATTCACTTGCTGATCCGCCTCCACTTAAATCAAAGCTTGCACCACCTGGTTTTGCCCTGGCTACACAAAAATATAGACTCGGGGTGCTAGGCGGCCCCATTCTTTTAATCTCTTCAGAATCTACGTCCCAGTGAAGAGTTGGAGCCAAGCTTCTGATAAGAATCTGTTCAGAAAAAGCCAGTGGTAGGCTCCCAACAAGGGTTCGCAATTCGGACGGTGGGCGTGAAATATCCTCGGCTCCTTTAGAGTACTTTGACAGCACCGGGCTTCTTAAATGCCCAGCAAAATGTTGGAGGAATCATTTTAAAGAAAGATATAGGGCGAGAAAGAGCTAATAACGGGACGATGACGACAGTGGGGGTCCTGTAATCCCGCTTGAACGCACCAGCGCTCCTAGTATATACGTCATGCTTCGAGGAGGACGCACGACAGGGCGTCCTCGAATCTGAAGAGGTCGCAAGGAAAGTGAGTCGACAATGGACTTGCGTTAGCGACGCACTTTGTCTGCAGCAAACATTTTTGAGGAGATCCCCAAAGGGCACCACGTTCAAACTTGATTTCTTGCTTTAAAAGAATAGGAGAGCAGCAAAAAAAAGCTCCAACAGCTTGAGACAATGCTTTTTCTTTTCTGTGTTGCGCCATACAGCTGTTTTTCTTCTCGATGAGTGCAAAATCTAAGAACGCAAAACAAAGCCTTCAACTAGGCAGGAGTCCGATAACAACGCTCCATTCAACATATAGAAATGTAAATACATGGCGAACCTCTGACGGAAATTGGAAGGAAACAAAGCCAGGCTCTTTCTTACATATATTTTTTAGCCCCCAGTCGGAGCTCTTACGAGGCGTTTTCTGTGAGAGGGATGTGTTTACAGTCAGAGGTGGTAAGCGCCAAACAAACTGTTAAAGGGTTTACGCGGAATAAGGGGACGGGAAGAGGGAAAGTGGTCCTTCTGCCCACTCTTCTCACTGGGATCAAGATTGCTGCCGCTTACACAAGTTGAACGGGTGCAGGAAGGCAGCCGAGGGTTTTAGAAGGAAGCGGGGCACAAGATAAAAGCGGGAAGGCGGTGTAGGAGGGATTTACGAAAATTTCGCGAGAGAGCCTGATCCCCCGGTTTTGCTTCCCCCGCGAAGATTCTTGATCTAGTTTCAGATAGGGTTGCGTCTCCGCGCCGCTCCCGCGGCAACGCGCCCTGTGCAATACTGCGAGGAAGCCCGGGCACGCGGAGGAACGCGAGGGATTTGCTGTCCCTACGAAGATCGCGACATCTCTCCCTCTCCTCGTGAGCTGCTGCATCCGTGCGAAGCAAAAGGAACCACCAGTTTTGTACGCGACGGTGGCGCCCTCTTCCTCTAAGTTGCCGCTTGCTCGCCGGCGGTGTCGAGCGCGCTCATCTTGTGCACTGCGGCACGGAACGTTAAGGTCGCGAAGGAAGAGAGGTCACAGAGCTCCTTTTGTGCGCTCTTTTTCCTCTCGAATAACAGCCCCTACACTTCGCTACATTCTTAGCGGTAAGAAGAGAGGAGAGACAACGAAGATGCGAGGTGTTCCTCACTTCCTCGAGCCAAGTTTCGCAACGTTCCTGCGGCGGCCAGTCGACGAGTAATCCCTATCTCGATGAAGGGAAAATTGGGACCTTTAGGTGGGAGGGCGGCTGCGCCCGCTCGCGTTTCGAGATAAGGAAGCGGCGCGGCCGGGCATCGGCGTCCTCTGGTGACAGCCGCCTGGAGGGACGACAGCACAGACGGGTGGCTGATGGCGCCTTAGAATCCTGGAAGGTGGGCTCCAGCCCCAACACTTTTCCGCTGTGGGTTCGAGAGAGAAACCACTGGTAATTAGTGCAGATTCTTACGTGTCATCTCGCTATGCCCTTTTACTTACGGTGTTAACATAAGGGACACGCGGGGGCCTTTTATTCACATTTATTCAGTGCAGCTGTTTCCTCGCCTCTAAAGCTTTCCAGTAATCTTTGTTATTGCAAGCGTGGTGAGCGCTTCCACGGCGGAACCTGGCGCGACGCACAGAAGTGGAGGCAGATCCATAAACTTGTGGCGCACACCCTGATTAGCTAAGAACCCGGTAGTTTTAAAGGCAATGTTTAAAATGTTATCTTTTATCACTTAATGAAGATCAACGTAATATAATTTAACTTAAACAGAATTCGAAACGATCAAAATTAGATAAATGGACAAAGTACGAATGTAACCAACGTAGCGAAGAAATTGCAATGAAAAATAAAGCGATTTGGTAGAACGAAACACATGCAGCAAGGACTGGTTATATAGCCTAAATCTCTTTAAACCTTTCCGAAACTCCTGTAAGGCACCACCAATGTTCCCGTCGCTGTCGGGACCCTTAAAGAAAATTTGATATATTTGAGTGTAATCTAAGCAGGCGAAAGACTGTATCTAGAGTAATTTTATGCAAACTGCATGAGTGACCACAATGTCGCCCACTGCGAGTATACCATAAAAGAAAAAAAATCCCTTAAAAAACAAGGAAAACAGCACACCATAACAACAGAGCCAATGTACGCGGACTAAATAATGACCTACTAATATTTTCTATGAAAAAATCCGTAAACAGGGGGTTGGTTCAAGGCTGGAACTTCCAGCCTTGAAGAAGACAAGTCCACTTGTCGAAACGTCGGCTCGAGCACCCACCCCCTGTTTACGGATTTTTTCATCGCAAGCTCCCATCTTCCACTTACTTCCGTTTTTTTTAATTATTTTCTAGGCAGTCTTCCATGACATTTTTCGATGGTGATACACAGGAAAATTGGGGGATCCTTGAAATGACGCTAATTTAATTTAAAGCGCCAGTAAACAACCCCGCGGACCAAAAGTTGCCATGAAGCCATAACTGCCCACTTGTACGTTGTGAACATGCTGCCGCAAGAATTTTACGAATAAGTGCTATAATAAGGAAGGGTATAGAGCAACCCGCTTCGGCTGGTTTCGGTTTCTCGCACGGCCTTACACTTATCAGCAGTCAAGGGGGGTAGGCCCAGCCCGCTGTCGCGACTACGCCCACTTCGGAGACGTAACACGACGTCAGTGATTACGTCATGGGCACGCCGCCAACGACCTGGGAAGGCTTCCTCCACGTGTCGCTCCTGTCAGAGCGGCGCTACATTCTTATTCAAGTTCCGTATAACGTCCGGCACATAAACGGCCCATTTTTATTGCACCACAATGTACTCCACATAAGCGGCCCTTCAATCGCTATTAAGCGTGACAAATTCTGCAGTAACGGGCTGGGCCCGCTATATGCGGCCGCGAGCGGACGCAACGCTTATATGGAGCCCGGAGCTCATTGGCGCGAAAATGCCTCGAGCGGACGCAACGCTTATATAGAGCCCGTTGTTTTTATCGGGAAATTGAGATCGGCGCCCCAGCGAGAAGCCAGAGAGAAACTCATAGCAACAGCGCCGAGTGAGCGTGCTCAAGGCTCGAAGTCCACGTTGTCGTCGTGTAGTGCTTCTCGTGCTGGCACCGAACTCAAGCTACAGCCAGCGCCTCCCTGACCTTGGCCGATCGTCTGTGTTCACGTGCTAAGCACGTGCGTTGGAAACACAGCGGCCGCGCCCAAGTTACGTCAGTCGCCTCGACGCTGCTGCCTCGTTCGCCTCGCAGCGTTTTTGTTTAAAATATGCAAGTTCATATTGTAGACGTGCCTTTGTTTCTGTTTACTCGTTAATATGCAAAATTATCACGCAAACAACGCCCGCGACGTCTACAAAATCAACGTGCGAAGGAGGTTTTCACCTTTTATCACGTTCTCTCCCTGCTCACGCTGCTGATCTTCTTCACCCTACAGTTCTCTCTCCCATGAGCGTCGAGCGGCGTCTGTCTCTCTTGCGCCTGCTCCTTGCGTCGTCTCTTTGTTTTCGTTGGGAATTCGTTCCCGCGGTCGTCTTGGCGAGCTTCAGCGTTTCGGCAGCGCCGATCAGGCCCTGTTACGCTGGGTGTACACCTCGACGGACGTCAAAGGCATTCAGAGGGGCTTGTGCAGTTATGATGGCACGTGTGAGTGCGATGTTAGTGTGAGTGCATCAGATTGCTCGCGGACAGCCGCCAGCCAGGGGAACCAGGCTTGCCACATCAAGTTGCTTGGTGCTCCTACTGCGAGCACAGTCCCGTGAACCATGCACGACTGGTGAGTTTATTTCGATGCTCCCAATCTTGTGTTGTGCTGTTAGATACAAAGCACCGCTCCTAACGAGTCCCTAGATCTGTGAAAGGCGCATCGGAAGAGCCTCTTGCTCGGACCTTTTCTTCGAAATGCATGAAGGTCACAAACTCTCAGAAAGCGAAACAATGTTGTTCACTATTCTGTCGTTCGCGAATCAAGAACGATATATATGAAGCAGCATCTACAATGGTGCACCTGAAGCGGATCTATCTCTCATGTATTGCTCAAAAAGGGAATCAGTATTGTACGCCCATGACTACCGTAAAACGTTCGTAAACAATATAACTATTTATCTGCGTTTAGGTACCGCTACAGATATAACTCAGATATTTGGTTTCGGTATAGAGTTGCTAAATTACAATTAAGTCTATAGCTACCTCATTCCGTTGAAGAATTTTCTTTCGCACGAACAGACGATGAATACGTGTTTGTCAAGACCAAGTTGAAAGGAGATATTCAGGGTAATTTTACGCCCAATTAAATGTGCTATATGCAAACACGAAATACTCTTGAATACAAAAATGTTTTTCTGCAAAAGAGCTTTAATTGCAATGAAAGAAAGACCAGATTCAGTAAGCAGGTGGTGGCACCACTCTCAGACGTGTGCATTGACAGCCGAAAGGATCTGCAAAGTTGTGGTATTAGGCTATATACAACAGCACCATTCACTGCATGCATCTGTGTACACAAAGTGGGCCCTTTGAGTATGCTAAAATTCTCTGACATTGACTTTTAATGTAATTTGTATCATTCACTCAACGAAAGATTATACGTCAAATTTCAGTATTAGAACATCCATGTAGATTGAAGTTTGTTTCCTTGGTGCTACAAAGAATATTTATACTAGCCTATGCGTTGCCACCTTACATGCATAGCCACCTTACATGATGACTGGAAACTGCTATGTATCCTAGTGTGGACATGGCCTTTTGTTTTTTCAATGTGGACTTTGTCGCTACGTCCACCTTGTTTGTAGCAGAGTCCTGCCATTGAATAGGGCCTGGTCAATTCCTTCAAAAGCTGCATTAGTAAGATATTTCAAGTACATCTGTGTGCACAAAGGCGTGCACACATAAGCAATAATGTAAGTCAATGTAGGCAATCCATTCGGGTCTTTTTCATTGCCCTGTGATACTTCCATTTCAAAACAGAAACAGAAACCAAGTATTTCCAGGTTTGCACTGTGAGCGTGACACTACAGCACTGAAGTTTAGTGCAAAAAGACGTGCCCAACACACTATAGCATGCCGTCTGTCATCACCTGTGATATGTCATCATTGAGAGGTGGCTTCACGCCTCCATTTCAGCCTACTATTGAAGCAAGCCAAGGCTCTGCATTCCATAACTTATGGTCTCAGTACACTCATTTGGCTGCTGTATTTTGCCCGTTTTCATGGAACATATATGATATGAACATTGCGTGTGAAACACAAAGAAATGCTTGCTTCTACACTTGTGAGATCTGGCATTGTACTTGTGGCTGCTTTGAATGCATTAGCAAAATTTCAAGCAATGGCACCTATAGCTGCGTATTGGGGTTGCTGAAATTGCTTTCTTTATTAAGGCATAAACCACGCCCATAACAATCTCAATTTATGCACGGTTTTGCATCTAAAGCTTGCGATATTTTAGTGCTGGCATTCATCCATCCATTACCTCTGAATTGTTAGCTTTTTGTATAAAGATGTGCTATGCAAAACATGAAACATATATTAGTTTTTGTTACATTTTTTCCCAGCATCTTGCAGATGTCTATGGGTCGCCAGGACCTATGATTGTTTGGAGCCCGGCAACAAAGCTTATTTTTTGTGCTGAGGACGAGCGCGTTACCCTGAAAATAACTGCACGCTTGAAAAGGCACTTTTATTGTATTTGACCATATATTACATAAGGGATGTTACCTACCCGTCTGCTCTCGGCCAAACATTGGGACTAATTCAAAGTTTGCTGCACAAGGACGAGAGTTTTCCACGTTGCTGAGCAAGCAGTAAACTGCTGAAGATTCTCGACAAGCTCAAGGAGAATGCCTAACTCGTGTTCCTTTTGTGCAGTTTTATTTCGTTTGTGTGTTTTTGTTACATTGTTAGGCTAGGTGGTTAAGGCTGCTGGCTAGCTGAATTTTCACAAACTTTAGAGATATTTAAGTTTGTTTTATGTTCATGCACTTTTCAGGGCTCTTTCTTTTGAGTATATCTGAGTAGCAGGTTTCTTAATGAGGTTTTTCGTCTCTTGCGATAGCTTACCAGTGTCCTGTCTAACGACTGCACCCCCGACTTCCACTGCACACTCTTTAATGATACTAGTCAGATTATCATTCATTGCGTCAGCGCTAAGGCCGGTTTCCTCGGTTAAAGCCGCGTACCTATTCTGAAGTGAAACTCTGAATTCCTGTACGTTCCCTCTCAGAGCTAGTTCATTAATCGGCTTTTTGCGTATGTTTCTGCCGTTCCTTCCTTAAGTCTAGTTGAATTCTAGATCTTACCATTCTATCGGATCTTGTTAACTACTTCCACATCCTGTGCAATGCCCGGGTGGACACGCATGATGAAGTCTATTTCATTTTTAGTTTCGTCATTAGGACTCCTCCACATCCACTTACGAGTAGCCAGTTTTCTGTAGAAGGTATTCAAGATCCGTAAATTATTGCGTTCTGCGAACTCTACTAGTAACTCCTCTCTGGCGTTTCTAGAGCCGATGCCATGTTCCCCAACTGCATGATCTTCAGTCTCCTTCTTGCCTACCTTTGCATTAAAGTCGCCCATCAGTACAGTATACTGTGTCTTTACCTTACTCATTGCTGATTCTACGTCTTCGTAGAAGCGTTCAACCAGTTGATCATCATGGCTGGATGTAGGCGCGTAGGCCTGTACCACCTTCAACTTGTACCTCTTATTAAACTTAATTACGACACATATCACCCTCTCATTAATGCTATAGTATTCCTCTATATTTCCAGCTATATTTTTATGAATATAGAACCCCACCCCTAGTTCTCTTCTGTCAGCTAAGCCACGATAGCATTGGACGTGTCCGTTCTTCAGCACTGTATAAGCCTCCTGTGGCCTCCTAACCTCACTGAGCCCTATTACATCCCATTTAACACCCTCTAATTCCTCGAATAGTACAGCTAGACTCGCCTCACTAGAAAAAGTTCAAGGGTTATACGTAACCAAGTTAAGATTCGAATGGCGGCTGTCCAGACCCAGAGATTCTTAGCACCCTCTGCTGCGTCGCAGGTCTGACCGCGTACAGGATTTCGTACAGGCTTCTCAACAATAGACCATATTCATACTATCAATCAGGGGATAGAGAAATGCGCGAAATACAACCAACCCCTATACATAGCCGTCATAGATTACAAGAAGACATTTGATTCGATGGAGACATCAGCAGTCATGCAGGCACTGCGGAATCAGGGCATCGACGAAGCCTATATAAACATAATGGAAGAAATCTACAGCGGATCCACAGCCACTGTAGTCCTCCATAAAGAAAGTGACAGAATCCCAATAAAGAAGGGCGTACGGCAGGGAGACACGATCTCTCCAATGCTTTTCACCGCGTGTTTACAGGAAGTTTTCAGTGCCCTATATTGCGAGGAATTAGGGATAAGAGTTAATGGAGCGTATCTCAGTAACCTGTGATTTGCTGATAACATTGCATTGATGAGTAACGCGGGAGACGAATTACAGCTCATGGTTACTGAACTGGATACGGAAAGTAAAAGAGTAGGTCTGAAAATAATATGCATAAAACTAAATTAATGTGGAACAATCTTGGCAGAGAACAGCGCTTTGCGATAGGTGGCGAGACACTGGAAGTTGTAAAGGAGTACGTCTACTTAGGACAGGTAGTAACCGCGGAGCCAAACCATGAGAGTGAAATAACTAGAAGAATAAGGATGGGATGGGGCTCATTCGGCAAGCATTATCAAACCATGAATGGTAGTCTACCACTATCCCTCAAGAGAAATGTATATAACAGCTGCATCTTACCGGTACTTACCTACGGAGCAGAAACCTGTAGACTTACAAAGAGGGTTCCACTTAAATTGAGGACGACGCAGCGAGCGATGGAAAGGAAAATGACAGGTGTAACCTTAAGAGACAGGGAGAGAGCAGAGTGGGTCAGGGAACAAACGGGGGTTAAGGATATCATAGTTGAAATCAAGAAGAAGAAATAGATATGGGCCGGGCACGTAGCACGTCGGCAGGATAACCGGTGGTCATTAAGGGTAACTGACTGGATTCCAAGAGATGGCAAACGCGTGAAGGGGAGACAGAAAATTAGGTGGGTAGATGAGATTAAGAAGTTTGAAGGTATAACGTGGCAGCAGAAAGCACAGGACCGGGTTGATTGGCGGAACATGGGAGAGGACTTTGCCCTCCATTGGGCGTAGACAGGCTGATGATGATGATGATGATGATGATTGTAATGATGATGATGATGAGTAGCAGGTGCACTAGCAGTGGAATCTATGGTAGACATTATGTGCAAAAATAACTGTGTGTGTGTGTGTGTGTGTGTGTGTGTGTGTGTGTGTGTGTGTGTGTGTGTGTGTGTGTGTGTGTGTGTGTGTGTGTGTGTGTGTGTGTGTGTGTGTGTGTGTGTGTGTGTGTGTGTGTGTGTGTTTATATATATATTCACTGGTAATTTTGTAGTTTTCCCCGGATGACATCCACAGTCATCGTATTATTTCTGGTGCATGGATTATGAAAACTTCTGTTTATTAGGGCATTATATTAGCATATCACTTGTCGTTCATGCACAGCTGATACCCATGTTTTGAAATTTTATTAGCCACTACCTAGGGAAAAGCTGCCTCCTCAAACTTCAGGCCTACTAATATACAGGGTGTCTAGTTTAGTCACATTTGTGATAAATCATAGTACCTAAGTGAACTACATAGCTCATGATATAGAACAGAATTTTTTCACTGTGTATTCTAGTCATACATTGCAAATTAAGTGCCAGAAACAGGCAGGAAGCACACCTTAAGCCCTTCGTCTGTTTCCAAGGCTACATATTTGACGTCGATGAAGGACAACTTACTTGCAATGCTTCTTTGTCACAGTAACGTTATTATGATTGAAGGCATTTAGGTAGCTCCTGCGATTTATCTGGTGCAATCTTCCATGTATGTACTGCCTTACACTGTGCAAGAAAGTAGAGTTCTTTCCACGTATAGGCATGCTGAAACTCAGTCTAGGTCATTATCAATTAATTCTAGTCAGATGAAAAGGCCTGAAACCCCTAAAACGCAGAAAAGCAACAACCTTTCTGTTCAGTTATTTGATCACCTTTGTCGCGGTTGTTTTTTTACCTTGTTTCTGTAAAAGTGTAACATCCACTTATTAGTTTAAAACTCTGTATTGGTGTATACATTGTTGCACAGTTTTGTTTGTAATTGAAAATAAAATATGTCAAACTACAAAAGTGTGCACTGTGTGTTCAGGCTTACTGACTGTTCAAATAGAGGTAAGTCATGCTGTTTGTAAAAAAAGCTGGTTAAGTTATGCAAAATATTTATAGCTGTTACTGTCTAGAGAAGGACACAGGGGACTTGCGAGATCACAGGGCTAGTGACAAGATGCACGAATAAAGCATTGCAGAATGCATCAATCCGTGCATGCAGATGACGGTACCGAGAGTTGCATAGCAAATGTGCTCATTACTGATAGAGAAACTGGTTAGGAATTGCAACTGAAGAGTTTGACATGCATAAACTATGTGTCAGAATGATACATCCATTACAATGCTGCATTACTGAACTTGTAAGACTGCTCATAAAGAAATTTTTACTGATAACCGATAGGCCACTGACTGCTCTCACCAGACTTAGAATGATGTGTCTTGTAGTTCATATAGTTTGGGACACAATTGCAAGGAAACTGCACATCTTCAAGGCCAAATTGCTAAGGTAGCTTGCTAGAAAATAACAAGTGGACGGTCCCCTTATTTGTTTTGAAAGGATAAGTACATGAGATTCAGTTAGCTTAATGTGATCCAATAGAAGCTTTCAAAAACCACTTCAGAGAAACTAGCGCCGAGATCCTTTAGGGGGCCATTATGTGCACAGGCGCTGAAGTGGAACACGTGGAGGTTGAGAATTGAGGAATAAGAAATATGTCATATATGTTAAGGTGATTTCATTTTTACATTCATTATTTTGCTCACACGATGCCCTATTACTCCAATAGAGCATATAGGTGAAGAACCCTTAAAATGCATCCCATTGTATATGTATTGACGCGTGTGCTCTGCAGGTGACAAAGACAATGGGGACATTAATGAACATCAATGTCTTGTGGGTCTTTGGGATTTTGCCGAAGACATTATGTTTGTCCTTCATGATGAACCGGCAGTGCAACCACACACGGACGTAGGGAAGAAGGTACACAACATAGTGCTGTGTTTTGTGTACCTTTCCTCTGTCCGTGTGTGGTTGTGCCGCCGGTTCATCTTGAAGGACAACCAACTGGCACAAGTTTCAGTCTTGTTAGACACGTTAGTGCCTGCTATTTTTTCTTTTTTGTCAACTAGCTGTCCTCCTACTCTGGTAGAACTTCTCACTGTCTTGCGTTTGCGTTGTACCGTGACAATATTCTCTATATTTTCTCTCATGACTCTGCATCTCATTGTCCTGGTCAGTGTGCAGCTGCGAAGCAGCATAACATGTTCCTTTATTCACTTAATGCACTAAATACTGGCATGGGTACTCGAAGAAATGGCACAAAATGTAGCATCAATTAGCGGTGCCAGATGAAACACCTAAATTCCACAGTTCTACAGTAATGGGTGAAGGGAAGGGCATGGAGCAGACAACAGAAGATCATGAAAATAAGGGACCCATGCATACACAATTAAATGCCAGGCTGGCACAGTGACGAATTTCGACTCAATGCCTGACTAGCCTATTGTAAAGAAATGTCTCAACACTGCAAGGGAAAGGTCATGTTTTGAAATGGTGCCAGAAAAAGAACAAATACAATTCAGGTCTCAACATTTAGTGAAGGACAAATCTAGTACATTATGCGAATACCCTTTATGTCCGACAGATGTTGTGCCGTGGTAAGTGCCATGGAAGGGGGCTGCATGTAAAGGATAATATAGAATTGATCGCTGGGCAAGTTGGTAAACCATGACTACAAAGAACTGCGCGAAATAAACTGGCACAAGGAAGACGCTTGTCAATGCGTCTCCTTGTGTCAGTTTATTTCGTGCAGTTCTTCGTATCAAAGAATAACATCTGCACATTAGACATGTGTATGTCTGCATGCTTTTGTGAGCCACCGCTATATGAGCTGCTAAATCTGAAAAAAAGCAGCAACACTTGCACTTGAACTACTACAGAATGTTTTTGTGTAGACCTGGTGTTGGTACTGGCAATAAATCTTGAATTCTCAGGCACAGTTTGCATTAGCTGCTGTACTAGCCAAAGCTAAGGATGTTGTATGACAGCTGATATTTAAATAAAGGTGCACGTAAAGCTACATGGTATGGAACAGGGGCGTAGCCAAAGGAGGAGGGCGTTCGGGGGGGTTCAAACACCTCCCCCGCCCGCAAAGTTTCAATTTTGCTTCCGTATGTATACACGCACACATACAAACGCGTGCACGAAAATAAAGTATGGTTGAACCCCCCCCCACCCCCGCCCGAAAAATATTTCTGGCTACGCCCCTGTTATGGAACATAAGAGAGGTTTACTGGGGCACGTAAAGCTCAACATTTATGGGTGTGCTATTTGCGGGAAAGCGTGCTTTTTATTTGCAGCTGCTATTTGCAATTATGACACTTATTGAGTATAAGAATTCTTCCTCTATATGCACTATTTAGTATTATACGTTTACATGTCGTGTCCCGTGATCCGAATCAAGCAGGATGCTACTGACTGCGCATTTTTAAGACAGGCGATTATTTTTTTCCTAGAAGTCAAGATTACTGCCCGAGTTCAGCCTCTTTTAGCATTTGCTGGTTTATACATTAAAGTTCCGTTAAGCTGAAAGCATACTCGACTGGATGATGTGGAGTGAAGTTATACTGGCCCTTTTCGCTGCGATCACATCTCGTAGCCAAGGAAATGATCACTTTCACTCGTCGACAACGGGTGGAATACGAAAACAACCTTCAACCTGCCATGTTCCCCAACACAGGGCCTCCACCAGATCGCTCTTCGGCGCTGCCTTAGGGTCAACTGAGACGTGTTGTAGAGATTAACGTTCATGAACCTTCAAGGTCCAAAACAAGTGCATATTTAATTTGGGGTTGTTACTTAGATTTAACAGCATCCATTAAATATTAGAATGTTTCAAGTTAAACTTTGCATTATTCAGTAATTGTTCACATGATACATCTGAACCCTTCAGGCCACTTCTGACTTTTAAAGAAATAGCATGGTTTTATCCTTGAACGCTGGATCATATTGTGACTTCATTCAATTTCAAGAATTGCTAGCTTCTTTTGATGCGACGCTTGGCAGGAAACAAATGTTCTAACGGGTGATGCAAGCGATTTCATGCGTGGTCTTTCCGCGCCAGTCATGCACTACGTTTCATCGTTTGTGGAAGCCAAAGGGAGCATCACTTCCAACTGTCAACAACGAACGAACCACAAGAACGAACAACCTTCGACCCGCCGTCCTCCCCAGCATGACAATTCCACGGCATCGCTCGTCGGCGACGTCAGCTTCGAGCTCATTCGAGACTGCATTCTTTTTCTGCGAAGGCTCGTTGTTTTTTCGACTCAACAACAACGTTTCTCTCTCGTGTATACTATACCTGCCGGAGAGAAATGAGCGCGCCCGTTCTGAAAGCTGGCCCGTCGCCCCGTACGCGCTGCACTACACCAAACCCACCTGTTGCGCGAATAAGCAATTATGTGTTTTAATCCGATTCCTCGAGATGAAACACTACGCAATACTGTCCGTATAAATGCACCGACATCAACGTGATGCTCGCGAATAGCGTGGGAGACTGTACTTCGCCGAGTGGAGATGAGATCAGCTGACTTCCACCGCCTACCGCGTCAAACATCGCAGAAAACTTTTCTTTGGTGGCTGGTTGCACATCAGGGCACGTTCGGCTGCTGTATGATGCCGGCAAATGGAAACGCACTGCGAAACGCGTCGTTCATGGTTCACGTCTGTCTCCGTGCACGATGCGCAAGCCGTCGAACGAGAAACATCATTCCACACACAAACTGACTGTGACTGCCCGCGAAGGTTTGCTTAAGGTCGTGCACACGTATACACGCGCATATATACGCGAACGCTGCATCTCATATTGCAAAATTATAGCGTTGTAACCGATCGTAAAATCGTCCAAGATAACGTGAAGTGCATATACAAAGCCGCGTAAGTCCGCCCAGATCGTGTGGCGCGGTGGTGTGGTGGTTACAGTGTGTGCTTGTCACGCGGTTGGCCTGGGTTCAAATCCCCGCAGTGGAGTGTGTGAGTTGATACATGGTTTATGACTCTCTGTGCAGTGTCCTTGTGATGTGTAAATGCATATTCACGAGTTGGAAGGCTGAAAAGAACGAAAGGAAAAAAGAGGAAGACATGCACGATCAAACGAAATTTCGAATAATTTCTTTTTTTCTAAAAAATTTGCGAAAAGTACCACATACATTTTGACCGCATATTGTGCCGTATATAAGCCGGACACATTTGACAGGAAATACCGCTTACCCAAATCGACAATACGCGTTGCTTTAAGCGGTCACATTTAAACGGCCTTCTGGCAACGAGATGGCCTCGCATATGGAAGAGCCGCATAAGCTTAGGCCGCATAAGAAAGAGCCGCTTAGCCAGAGGCCGCATAAAGAACGGCCGTAAAAAAGGAGCCCTATAAGTAGGCCGCTTAGAGAGCCATTTATAAGCGTCGGAAATTTGACCTACTTTCCGCTTTATATGCGTTGTTTTAAGCGGTCGTATGCTAAAAGTGTAGGGTCATAATAATAATAATATCTGTCGACACTCTCCGGGCACATACCCGTTACATATCCAGAGTGCCTGACCACCACCTCGCTAGCTTGCAACTAGAAAGACCACAGGAAGCGTTTTCCAAAGTTGTTGCAGCTAACCAGCATTCCATCTCGTGGAGATTCTCGCCCGCAACCATACCACTATCTCCGGAGTGGTGCATGAAAAAGCCCACTGTGCACCTTGAAGTGCTGGGGATATCAAAAAAGGCAAGCCTGTCATCTGCAGCCCTCAAGCAGATCTCATTAGACCTTTTGCATTTGTCGTATGCTAACCGAATTCATGTTTACACGGACGGTTCGGTCTCGGGAAGTTCGACAGGTGCCTTTGTGATACCATCTCGATCAATCACCGTCAAGTTCAAGACATCACACGTCACGACATATACGGGCTCCGAGCTCGCCGCTCTTCGAGCCGCTATGGAGTTTGTTATGCAAGAATCCCCTAGTAGATGGGCCATATTCTGCGACTCCAAGGCAGCCCTTCAATGCGTGCGAAGTCTACGACGTGGAAACTACCACCAGTTGGTGTCTGATATCAATGCAATTTGTCATCGCGCCGCTGATCAAGGGCACGACATTGTTTTACAATTGCTGCCGGGTCACTGTGGCATCAGTGGTAACCACCTCGTTGACGACGCTGCCCGATGTGCCCACGATGGAGCGCCCACACTGTTCATACCCTTGTCAAGAGTAGATGCAGCTAGAGAACTTCGTCGCATCGCGCATAATGCCACGCTTGCGCACTGGAATTCTCCGCTTAACTCCAATCCTCGCCCTAAGACCCTTGAATCATTACTCCAGCTACAACTGCCATCCAAGATTTCTCGACGTGACGCTACAATGCTGTGCCGGTTGTGGATCGGTGTAGCGTTTACTAACTCATTCAGCCATCGCATTGGCATGGTAGATTTATCCATGTGCGAAAGCTGCAATTGTACAGAGACTATCGAACATCTCTTGTGCCACTGTGCCCAATTTGATGAAGATCGCCGGACTCTCCAGTGTGCCTTGAATAGACTGGATGACCGGCCCTTTAATGAAGCAAAGATCTTAGGAGCCTGGTCGCGTAGCATATCAGCCCAGAAAGCCACACGAGCCCTCCTGCGGTACTTGAAAAGAACCCTATTGAGCGACCGCCTGTGAAACTCGGCACTGTGTGTGTGTGTGTGATGTGACATGTGTCTATCCTCCTCTCTCTCTCTCTTTTACTCCTCTTTTCCCCCTCCCAATGTGTAGGGTAGCAAACTGGACGCATAGTCTAGTTAACCTCCCTGCCTTTCCTACATTCCTTCTCTCTCTCTCTCTGGGGTTTAACGTCCCAAAACCACGATATGATTATGAGAGACGCCGTAGTGGAGGGCTCCGGAAATTTTGACCACCTGGGGTTCTTTAACGTGCACCTAAATCTAAGTACACGGGCCTCAGACATTTTCGCCTCCATCGAAAATGCAGCCGCCGCGGCCGGGATTCGATCCCGCGACCTTCGGGTCAGCAGTCGAGCGCCATTACCACTAGACCACCGTGGCGGGGTGAGTGTAGGGCCATACCAGCGGCGCGGTGAAGAAGTGCGGTAAATGCGTGGCCAAAACCGCAACACCACAGGGCCGAGGCGCCGTTTCGTAGTGCAGAGGACCAATCGACGAAGCCGGGGAGACGTAATGTTGCCCATGGGCAAGATTATGTCACTGCGCGTACGAGGAGGATTGGACAGGCGCTGGAGAGGGGCGCCGCGGCCTTTTTCACGACTTAGCGGGCTTGTTTGGGAGGTGTAAAAAAAGAAAAAAAAAGAGAGAGAGAGTCGGAGCCTGTTTACTGGCCCAGTAAAGTTGAATTCTTCACCCGCGATCTGAGGATCGCGATTCAGACAGAGGCTGACCACCAAGCTAGTGAAGATTTTACACTCGAGGTGCTCGGTCAGAGACGGTCGTTGTGGCGATTGCAAGTCAAGTGGCTTGGAGATTGTGGAACATGTAGTTTTATATACAGCAAAGGTTACAAAATGAACATATTTACAACGTATTTACAAGCTCTGGCCGTCTACTTTTGAAGTCGTCCAAACCTCGGGAGACCCGAGAACTCCCTAGCAGTAACACCGCTCACACCAGACTGCCCTTCTGCCCACGGTCGAGCCTTTTTGTCCCCCCTTGAGCCCCTACTTTCCCCACTTGCAATCACGTGGCCTCGCCGACCTTGGCACTCCTATTCCTAGCGTCCATGAAGCTGCACCTGGCGGGAAAAGGGCGATTCCGAAGGGGTGGGGTGACCTCCCGCAGTGTTCCGCGGTAGCGTACACTCGGCAGAGTTTTCAGCTAACGACGCGGGCACGCCGCCACCGACTGTCTTCCCTCGGCGTCAACTTGCCCCGGTGACTGACCTTGCTGTTCAGCCATGCTGGCATTATTCTTGCCCAGGCGGCAGCCGTCGGCAACCCCCGCGTCTTCTCTCTGTTTGCGCGGGCGACGTTGCGGGCATACCGGCAACGTCGCATATCGTGCGTGGTTTGCACTCCCTGACTTTTTATAATGAACAATATAATAAGTCATTAACGTCGGATCTCGATAAACTCGCATTTTAGTGTCGTCAGTGGCAAATGCAAATTAACACTTCTAAAACTAAGGCCATGACGTTCAGAAGAGCACCTAAACAGGTAATAATAATATCTGGGGTTTAACGTCCCAAACCCACGATATGATTATGAGAGACGCCGTAGTGGAGCGCTCTGGAAATTTCGATCACCTGGGGTTCTTTAACGTGCACCTAAATCTAAGTACGTGGGCCTCAATCATTTTCTCCTCCATCGAAAACGCAGCCGCCGCGGCCGGGATTCGATCCCGTGACCTTCGGGTCAGCAGTTAATCGCCATAACCACTAGACCACCGTGGCGGGGCAGCATATAAACCGGAACTAAGCCATTATGAAATTCAAGGTGTCCCAATTGAAAAAGTATCGGCATTTAAGTGTCTCGGAGTTCATTTATCATCTTATTTATTTTGGAACGAGCACATTATTATCATAACTAGTAAGCGTTCCAAAACACTGCGCTTCATTAAACGAAACCCATACTCAGCGAACTCTGCCACCAATGGATCGGAACAGAACGCAAATCGAAAACGACAAAAAAAAACGATATTTTTGACCGGAACGAAAACCTAACCGAAACTTTATTATTTTGTTCCGGAGTGCAACCGAAATTTTCTCAGTCGTTTTTTGTTCACGAGAAACTTCGCAATCCTGAACTGAGCTCATGCAATGTGAGAATATCTCAGGGAACAGTATTAGCGCGTTCCTCATCAGGAATTCCAAAGCAAAGATACGTTGAAATTGTGCGAAAAATTAAAACAGTGACAACCAGAGATGTTTATATTAACGTAAGTAGACTTCTGCGCGCTTCTCACGCAGGACAAAGTGGAGAGGGCATTGTCGGCGCTGAAGTTTGTTACAGCGAAAGGTGTTATGAGATCACAACAGACGATTTTGGCGCTATAGTTGCCCGCCGCTGCCGGTGGCCGTGACCGCTATTGCGTGATATAAGAAAAAAAAATGATAAGAGAAACAAATTTCTAGGATCGGATGAGATTTTAACCCGCGCCCTCTGTGTGGCAGTCGAGTCTTTCACCAGAGTGCCGCGCTGGTGCTTGTAACTCCTTCGCAAAAATACTCTATACAGGCGTCATGTCGGGCAAGGAATCGTGTTAAAATATGTAATATAGCGTGGCAGAAGAGTGAAATAACAACTAGTCGTCACACAATGCAAATAGCGCGAAGACTGTGTGGTGTAATGCTTCCCACCAGTGTTGCGGATTTGCCCCATCAGAATTGGAATGACTCCGGAATCATGCCACATTTTCGCGTCCCCGGAATAGAGTGGGGACAACGCTTGGAAGAATGGAATGGGAATGGTATTAAGCGCCTTTTGCACGGAATAGAATGGGAATGGAATTACGTCTTTTTCCAAAAATAGAGCACGTTTTCGTCTACGTGCTGTTTTTCAAACTTCAAACTTCAAGAGGCTAGAATTTAACAATAAAGCGGTATTTTGAAAATGGCTTGGCTGATTACAAGCACGGTACATTTATAAGCAACGCGCCTGCTACAAACCGAGGTATAAGTTAGTGTACAAACAAATGCATTATCCCAGCAGATACTGAAGGGAGAAAGTTCACATTGATGCCCCTACACAAAAGTGGCGAATACTCTATGCACAGCCTGATCTTTATCTCACGAGCAGTTTAGTACCTGACACTCGTAAATAACATTTGCAATAAGGAAGACATTGCGTACCTGCGCCCAGTTGAACACAGAAAGTTCTCCTCACCCCATCCATGCTTGCGAGGCGCGCTTGACAAGCGTGAGTGCTGACGAGCAGTGCGGCCCAATGTTCCGTATTCGATGCAAAGGCGCAAGGTGCCTGAGCAGTGCGCTGTTCCAACTAATACCAGCAGATCTAGAGGGTTTTGTTCCCCATTAACCAAATCTTAGTTTTCTCCATATTCACGACCGCTCCAGAGGGGTGGCAAAACTGCTTGGTGTTCTTGAACACTACTTTTGTCAGCATACAAATACGCTATATCGTCATTTTAGCATTAATACATTTAAGCTTAAACAATATTAAAACACCACTATTCGTTCAAGCATGCTGACCATGCAAATACCATAGGTAGCGGGAGAACTGCCACTATGGGAATTAGTAGGGTGGTCGTACTGCACCAGATATGTCACCAAGCTACTTTCCCTGGACCTTGGTAACGTGTTTTGCGCGCTTTTGCAGTTCTTAATGCATCTGATGACATAAGCTTTTATGGGGGCGTTCATTCTGAACCCGATAAAACTATGAAGATGCCTTTGCTACGTTGAGGAATTAGAGGAATGAAATTAAACTGCCCGGCCATTCCCAGAGCGTGAATGGGCTAAGCTTTTTTTCATTCCGCGGCATTGAAAGGAATGGAATAGCAGCAAGTTCGAATTCCCCGGAATGGAATTGGAATGGAATGAAGGCGCCCATTCCGCAACACTGCTTCCGACCCGCTGCAAAGTGCTCTGACATAATTCATCACCATCAGCCACAGCGCAAAGTGCACATAATGCCTTACAGATGTGTAGCGGGTACCACGATTTTTCGAAGAATGTCGAAAAATGGCATAGTGGGAACTTCGATACTGGAGTAAAATTGCGATGATTTATGACGTAGTGGGTACCTTGCATGCGTACTTGTATTAGTTGCCCCAAGAGACTGTAAAACGGGCTCTACAAAGTCCGCTCTTCCAGCTTTCGCTGTGACTGTGCTGCGTGTTCCGCGCAGGCCTGGCGATTTTTTTATTAGAACAGCGGTCTCCCACATCAGAGAGTACACTCAATGACGCGCTGCATTAAGCCCACCAAAAAAAGTTTGTATTTGTCTTTTTGAGAAAATCAATACTACGACTTTGAAATTAATACTCGTTTGTGCTAGTTGGCAGGAATTCGTGGTATGGTTACGTCCCCTGCTCTGAAGAACGTGTTTTACCCTTGTCCCACTTTCTTAATTTATTTATTTATTCATGATACCTTACAGGGCCCAGTAGGGCATTGAGTAAGGGGAGCAAGTACAAAGCAAAATATCACAGAAAAATACATCAACAAATACAGGGAAACAAATGACAAGAGAAAAAATAGAAAGAAATAGGGTACAGTGCAGTTAGAGAACTTTTTTTCCCCTCATTCTCCTCTTTTTACACACGGCAAAAAAACAGCAAATAACAACAGAGAAAAAAACCCAAATATATATATACACATATATATGTATGTATACAGTGCAAAGCATTTTCACACAGAGGAACAGCATTTCTTATTCCATGAAAAAAAAAATATCGCCAATCACACACACTCGCATAGGAGGGAAATATAACTACATAACGAATCCAGTGTTTTTTATGATTACGTTAACTTCGAATTTTTGCATACAAAAAAAAAAAGAAACCGTTACGAACTGTTGCGGAACATAACATTTTTTTTTTTGGCCCGGAACTGAAACGGAACGGAACTTATTGTGGTCGAACAAAACTAAAACCGAAACGAAAAACATTTCGTTCCGACACCCTGTCTTCCACTAAACCGTTAGAATACACCGCACCTGTCCGTTCAAAGATGGAATACGCATCTGTCACTTCAAACCCACATCATTCATATCTGATCGATCAATCAGAATCAATATAAAATAAAGCGGCTACATTGATCGCCGAAAAATACTCGCGCAACTATACCATTACATATATCAAACACTCAAACACTCACTTTCATTGCCTTCTCTTCAAAAATGCAAACCATTAGCACTGTTATTACATTGTCGCACACTTTGTCATGGTAAATAACGGTTCCCTGAAGCTCACATTCACGCACCTCATAATACTTCTCAGTGTTTCGATCATCCATTCAAAGTACAGCCTTTCTTTGCACACACAAACATGTATCAATATTCACCGTTACTTCTAGCTACACATCACTGGAACGCACTACCAACCGAGGGACGTTGCCTCCATCATTGATCATGACGCCTTTGTTAAGGACCTGAAGATTTTCCTGAACATGTGACTTTCCTACTTATGTGTATACACACACAAACGCAATATATATATATATATACATATATATATATATATATATATATATATATATATATATATATATATATATATATATATATATACATATATATATATATATATATATATATATATATATATATATATATATATATATATATATATATATATATATATATATATATATATATATATATATATATATATATATATATATTATATATATATACATATATATGTGTGTGTGTGTGTTTGTGACCAATACCTATTCGCTTGAATGTTTTTATTGTATATTTTGATTTTCGATCTCATTGTTCCTTTTATAATAGCAGTAGTACTTTTTCCCTTTTGCACCCTTGATTTCGCAACTCTGCTTTACTTTCTTGACGTTTTTATTTGTATATTACCAATGCTCTTGTTTGTACCTTTGTTTGCATAAGTGTCTGAACCTCCCTTATGACATGCCCGAATGGGCATTCAGGCTATATGAATAAAAAGAAAACTAGAAAATATTTTAGAAGAAATGAGAAAATGTTCTGTTGTCTCCTGGTCTCCACCAAAAGAACAATTGGGTAATATGCCAGACCATCTCCGCGTAAGTAAATATTTAGACATGAAATTTTACAACGCAGTCTAGCGATTGCGAATTCAGCAAGTTCGTCTTAGACCTATCTAGCTATTACCAAGATGTTTCAAGTGCTGAAATGTTCGGCTGTTCGTCAATGACTGGGCACAAAATTCAAGTAACATCATTTGCGTCCTAATTATCGCGCCTATAATGAATTTCAATGGCGGCAAGAATTGAATAACCAGGCCATTCAAAGCCTTATTTGCTAGAGCATCCGCCATTTTTTTTCAGGAATAGGCCTTCATGCCCCGGAACCCAACTATTCAGAGCTATGTGCGGTGGAACTAATTACTTAAATGTATTTGATTATTGGAAACTACTTGAGTGGCAACTCTCAAAATTGGAGAGTTGCCACTTTAATTGAAGGAGGATACATACAGCGAGTTCTTCACTATCATAGCAGAACTTCTTGATGTAGCTAATTTACGGAGAGCTAGAATTCTGCTAGAAGGATAGGTACACAATCGGGAAGGTGAAGGGAAAAGGACTAATCTTGAGTATGTCCCGATTCCCCATTTTCTTTACTTTGTGGAGCATCGTGTAGTCGCTGTGGCTCTCTTTATTGGCATATGTAATAAGTGCTCATCGAATACCTAGCGTAGAATAGTAGTTTTACGTTGATCTGAAAAAAAAAATGCCGTCACACTGTGTTTCAGTAGAGTTGTGGTCACCTCACGAATTTGAATATCTAATTGGTCAAGGCCCTGTACATAGAGAAATATGAAATCCCGGTCAGTACAATAAAATAAAAGAGTCGGGCCGGGAGATAGAAATTGTTTCCTCGTAAGTGATTCACATAGCCTTAAAGATAATTGTGCAGCTAAAAATCTGCATAACAGTGTGCGTAATATTGATTCTTAGTTATTTTCCAAGTTTTGTCCAAGAGTACGTGCACACGTGTGCTCTAAAAAGAGGGGAAAGAAGTGGGCGTTGGTAGGAGGGGTTGATAGGTGCGATGCTTTTATGTAATGCAACAAGAACGACGCTCATAGGATCGACAGAAAGCAGCGAAGAACAAATATAGACCTCATGCAAAATTGCTACCATCTGTCGGCCGTCTTATGCATAGCCGCCATGTTAGAGGCTAAGCACGGTGCAGTCCGTTCAGTCCGCGTGCGTATACGCATATGTACCTGAGGCGTATCGACGTGAAGCGTGCAGTGGATGATAACAACAGCAATGCTGACGTATTCTGCGTCCCTTGCTGCACATAGAGAGGAACTCGGGATGCTGAAGGGAAAAAGGTAAGCAGTAAAGTGCCCCTTGTTATTTTCCCTAGCTGTCGACGCTTGCAGCATGTGCTCCGGCTACTGCTCCCGAATGATGTGTTTGCGTTCGCCTTTCTAAGCAAATAAGACGTGTAATAGCATCTGTACTTTTGTTCCCACAAGTTGCTGGATGCCGAAGCGAGGGAGTTTTTGCAACGTTTTCGCTAGCAGCCGTTTACCAAGTGAAGGCGACTTGTAACTTCACAAAGAAGCCACCTTCACGCAACGAGCTCTATCGCGGCTACTCGCGCGTGTCTGCATTTCGTTGAATGCGCTGTGTCGTTTACGTTTCAGTGGCGGCACACGTTGAATGGGAAGCTAGTGCGCGTCATCGGTGGATTATGAGAACGAACCGATGGTGTTAAAGCGTCCTTTCTTTTCTGTTGTTTCGTTTTCGATTCTAGAGTACGTGTGACAAGCTGCCGTTTAGTGGGATGGGAAGCATTCGATGTGCTACGGCACGTTATCAGGAACCTCAGGAGTGTCTTGCTCCTATGGCAAAAATTGGCAGATCCCACGCATTGTGGGAATCGATGTACCGTATTTACTAGATTGTAACGCGACCACAATTGTAACGCGAGGGGTGACTTTTCATTGCGTCCAGGAAGAAAAAATAAGTGTTTCGTATGTATTTAGATATTCGATTGTAACGCGAGTGTCGACTTTAGGTACCGAAAATATTGAAAAAAAAGTTACACCATCTCCCACTCAAGGGAACCATGAGGGTATGCGAAGCAGCATTGGGGGCGCACACCAAGTTTCCGTGCATTCACCCGGCCTTTCCGTTAGTGTGTGAGGTTTGTATTTAGTGTTTGTGTTATCATTGCTTTGTGTTTGTGCGTTGCTTTCCGTTAGCGCCGAGTGAACGAGTGGCGCTGACGTTGACGTTACAACTCATCTGAACGGGAGCGAAGCGAGAGTGACGGATGCCTACCGAGTGCACGGGCTTATATACACATGAAATAGGGGAGGGAGAGGAGAGAGTGGGTTACAGGCTGTATTTGGCTGCGGCACGGCTGCATCACGTGGGAGGAGAGGCTGCGCCGCGGCTGCAGCGCGATGGAGGAGAGGAGGGAAGGCGACCGAACAGCTGCGTAAAAGAGGAGAGTGGGAGAGAGTAGGCGGATGCGCAGTGGAGCGCGGAAGCCACCACCGCCACCGGACACAGCCCCGAGCAAAATCTGCTTGCATTTAAAACACTCGCGTTACATTCCAGTAAATACGGTAATGCGAATAACTCAGCGAGGAGATGCATACACCGCAATTTTTTAGGCAAATCAAGGCATTCATGACATGAGTGGGGCATGTAAGTCACGCCTGAAAAAATTTTGATTTTGCGATTTCTCACATATGTTTGTCATACAGTCACGTCATGCCACACCAATTTTCGATATATCACACTGGCGAAATGACC
The DNA here is from genome assembly GCF_013339695.2 of Rhipicephalus sanguineus. Taxonomy (NCBI): domain Eukaryota; kingdom Metazoa; phylum Arthropoda; class Arachnida; order Ixodida; family Ixodidae; genus Rhipicephalus; species Rhipicephalus sanguineus. Next base: position 29,222,638 of record NC_051176.1, read on the forward strand.
GTGAGAACACCATAAGGGTGGCATTTAAATCATTCCGTAGATGACATGCATTTATAGATTTTCATGTTTCGACCTGTCATTTATGCTCGTCATAGAGACATGTCACCCCATACCAATTTTGGTATATGTCAAGCTAGCGAAGCGGCCACCAGCATATCATGAGCGTGCCGTGTAAAACATGCTGCACATGACATGCATGTCATGATTTTCGTGGTACCACCAGTTGTTTATGTTTGTAATATAGTCACGTCACGCCATACCAGTTTCGGTATATGTCAAGCTAGCGGAACGGCCTCGAGCCCATCATGAGCGTGGCATGCGAATCATGCCGTATATGACATGCGTATTATGATTTTCATGTTACCACCTGCCATTCGTGTTCGTCATACAGGCGCGCCTCATAATACCAACTTCGGTGTATATCAAGCTAGCGAAACGGCTGCAAGAGCACCAAGACCGTGGCATGTAAATCATGCTGTTCATGACATGCATCTCATGATTGCTGCGTTACCACGTGTCATTCATGTTCGTCATACAATGACGTCGCACAATACCACTTTTGGTATATATCAAGTTAACGAAATGACCGCTAGAGCACCAAGACCATGGCATGTAAATCATGTCATTCATGACATGCATGTCATGATTTTCATGTTTATGACCTGCCAATTATGTTGGTCATACAGTCATGTCACGCGATACCTATTTTGTTATACATCCCATTAACAAAACGGCCACGAGAGCACAAAGTCGTAGGCGGCTAGGTGGATCGCTCACAGTCGCAGAAGTTCGCCCAAGAAATGCTTCGCATTCAAAATGCTTTTTCGGTAAATTGATTAAATTCGACTGTTCAAACGGGTTTGTGGGTTGCGCCACAGTAGTTGCCGGTGAACTTTGCCTCGGCGTCTCAAAGTTGAGTGTTGCTGCACTGCGGTGACACCCGCAAGACTGTCGTAGGCTCCGAGTGCGACAGAGGGAAACGTGTGCTTTATATTGACCTAAAGTGCCAGTTACCTGCACAGCTCGGAATGATAACGCATCAATACCAGTCAATCAACACTTATGTTTTGTAACAACACCCTTCGTGTTCACTTTTGACGTGCAGATGCATAAATTCTTGACAATTTAAACGCACAATATTTGTGTGGAGTACATAATTTTACACTAGAGGAAATCATCAGTTTTATGAAATGGAAAAGAGAAAAGCTTGATTTGCAACCACACTTACAACGTATATGTACACTGCAGTAGGAGTTAAGAAAAACATAATAGAAAGTACTCATTTATAGAGGTCAGTTGCACTCCCTTATTTGCATCTCAGTTACATGACCTAAATAAATTCACTTATATATAAAGCCATCAGAGAATTATCGGTATTTCAGACATGCCAGTCTCGTGCAACTCTTAATTCTTTCAGGTGTCATTTCACTGCATTTCTGATGACGGCAGCCTGCGGAAAAGATGGCTGGCTGCGGTCAGGAGGGACCCACCGTTTAATATTAGAACAGCCTGTGTCTGTTCCAGGCACTTTAATGAAGAAGATTTCTTCAAGAACATTGTTAGTGGCCGCCGATTGCCACTAGTGAACGCAGTTTCGTCCGTTTTTGCATTCAAGAAAGCTATCAAAAAGATGGCTGATCTCTCTGTCATAGGAATCGGTATAACACGAAAGTGAAACGTGGCGTCACGGAAGTAGTTGATTGTTTTAGTGCATTGGTATATCAGAGCTTGTATATTGTCTATTGTTGTTTGGAAGATGAAGCACCGCCTGATGTGGACGCACTCACGTTGACGCCTAGTGACACATCTCCGTACCGATGACTGACGCCCATGATCATGATTTAACGCTTGCGGTAGCTGAAATTCTTAACATATACGTGGACACCGCATGTGGTAAATTCCGCGCAAATATGGCATTAACAAGCACATAATAAACACATATACTCGATATGCACTCCTCCAAAGCGTCGTGAAACGCGAAGAGAAACGCTACGAGCATCGTGTCTTCCCTCTAGCCTGGCCGTTACTTCTCACAGGGTGAGCGGGGAACGCGGTGCGACAGCAAGGCGAGCGTCGGAGAGCTATTTTTCGTTTAGGATAACTGCCAGTAGGGCATGTTGGTAAAGGTTTATGATGAAACAAGCGCAATATACACGGAGACTTAGAAGGGACACAGGACCGAGGGCTTACCAGCAAGTGAAAATTTTTATTTCGGAAGAACATTCTTATATATGCCTCACATGAATGCACTGTGTCCCTTCTAAGTCTCCGTGTATATTGCGCTTGTTTAATCATGAGCTATTTTTCGATATGGATGGATACTATGAGTGAAGCTAGGGCTAAAGTCACCACATCGCAGTCGAGGTGGTGGTGCGCCGAATGGGACGGTCACAGCAACGGCGTGTATTTTTTTTTTTTTTTCGAGCCTGATGGCACACATGCCACCATCCCGTTATAAAGGGACGCTCATAGCATCCATCGATCCATCCATCCATGCAAGAGCACTGCGACAGGAAAGTGTGAAAGATAAAAGGCGCGTTCATGTAGCCTCCGTTATCTGTTTGGAGGTAGATCAGTGGGCTAAACGCCCGTTAGCTATCGTCGCGGACTGAGAGGGCGTGTGTTCGACTCCTATCAGCGGACCTTTTTAATAGTTTATATTGCGATAGCAATTATATGGACAGTCTCGGCTGATTTTTGCCGTCGCCGGCCGCCGTCATTCACCGTGTATATATATATATATATATATATATATATATATATATATATATATATATATATATATATATATAAGCCACAAAGAAAACTAATTCAGAAAAGCTTTCCCGACGCGCGGAATCAAACGGGCGACCTCTCGCTTTCCAGCGAACGGCGTTAGACGGTTACGCCACCAACTGTACCGTCTTACAGCCGGCTAACGGCGAGCTATTTATATACACCATTTCCTTCAGCATGCTTTCTTATTCGTCACATAGATGGCGCGATGTGCGCGCGTTGCGTGCTTTAAAGATCATCAAGGTGGACGATTGGGCGAGTTGGTACTACCGCGCAGTTACATACGTTAAAGATCATCGCCCCGCTCCTGCGAACGCCGTTGGTCTTCGCCCTACAGGGCGTGGTCACCTTTGTGCGCTTATCTCGAGGAAAGAAGGGGGCTGCCGGCGGGTTGAAGCGGGGAGTTGTATGTCTTGTGCTTTCCCCGCGATGTCCGAGCTGAAGCCCCAGAGCGTACAAAGGTCACTTCGCAGCGGTTGCGTTTGCGAAAGGAGCGCGCTATTCAAACAGAAATAAGTAACTGTGACAGTTCGCGCTCGTCCTGTGTGTAACTGTTCGTTCGTTTCGTGCGTCCTGCTTTATGTTTGAGCAGTGCGCTTCAAGTGTCGAGCTGTGACGCATGATAGTTCGCGCTCGTCCTGTGTGCGTTCTTTTCGAGCGTCCTTTCGGCTCGAGCGACGCGCTGGCAATTTCGAGCTGCTTTCCGTTCTTCGCGTTACATTCCAATTTGTTGCTATCGCATTCATTGCTTCGCCGTTGCGGCGAAACCGTGACTTTTCTTTTTCTTTGCCATTTGATGCCATTCATTTTGCTGACGTATTTCCGTGACGGAAATGCGTCAAGAAAATCTTGGTGGACCCTGGCAAAAAACACTTTTGTGTTAAAAAATAAAGCCGCCAAAAAGCCCCATATGCCCCGACCATGAAGAATCCTCTTCGTGCCATGTTTGTGGAGAACACAGTGAACAATGACACACCAATCACAGAAAAAAGTGACAGCATTCAGCAAGCCATGCTGCCAGATGCTTGTGAAGATGCAGAATCCCCATGTGACTTCGCAGCGTTGCCGCAGCAACACACATCACACCTACAAAACGAGTTGGCAGAAGCAAAGGTAAAAATTGCAAAACTTGAAGGAAGAGTGTGTCTACTCATGCAGAGATGCAGCTATCTTGAAAATGCTGCAGCACAATTTTGCATTGAGCAATTTAGAGACAATGATGAAGATTTTGAGTTTTATACCGGCCTGTAATCATATGGTGACTTCATCAAGCTGCTTCACTATCTTAAAACTGACCTGAAGAAGGAGGACGAAAATGCACCAAATCTGAAAATAGGAGTCGGCAGGCCTTCAGTGCTGACCACCGAGAACCAGCTGTTTATAGTTCTTGCGAACTTGAGGCTGGGTCTATTTCAAAAGGACCTCGGCCACCGTTTTAACGTTCACCAAAGCACACTAAGCCGTCTTTTCAACGACTGAATTAATCACATGTTCGACAGGCTCCCAGACCTGCCAATGTGGCCGTCACGAGCTGTTATTGACAAAAACATGCCTGATGAGTTCAAGTATCCAAAGACTCGAGTAATCCTTGATGGTACCGAGATAAAATGTCAAGTCCCAAGTGCCTTCGCAGTCTAGTCACAGGCCTATACTCTAACTATAAATCGAGCAATACTTCAAGGGACTGGTTGATGTTTTCCCTGACGGGGCTCTTACTTTTCTATCACCACTTGTGACAGGCAGTTTCAGACAGGGAGCTTGTGGAAAGAAGTCGTTTTCTCAAGCTTCCATTTGAAGAAGGCGATTTTGTGATGGCTGATAAACCATCAGGGGCCATCAGGTTCACCATCAGGGACGTTCTTGAACCTCTTGGGGTGCAGCTGAACATGCGGCCATTTTTCAGAAAACCACAATTCACAGAAGAACATGATGCCCAGACAGAAAACCATTGCATCTCTACGCATTCATGTGGAAAGACGCATTAAAAGAATTAAGTGTTTTCACATATTCGATCGGAGAATTCCCATTATGATCGCACCTATGATCAACCAAGTGTGGACTGTGTGTGCTCTCCTAACTTCCAAACACCCCTGCTAAAGAGCTCTTAAAGTACTACGTATTTCTAGTTAACTGTTTGTATCTGCAATCTAATAAAGTGTTATCTATTTTTATTTACCTTTTTATACCAGCAATTTTTATATGTGTTCAGGTAAGCCCTGCGCAGCCATGCATAGCTGCTAGCTCAGAATGCTGAAGCTAAACCTTTTCCTTGTGTATATTCATAGAGGTAGCTTAAGTAATTGAGACAGAACGCCATAGAAGCTACAATAAACAGCGTTTCACTTTCAAAACTGGTTCCGTTTATTGCATTTGTATCCTGGCATGCACTTCGACGCAATCGCAATTATTTCCAGTTCAAGTCTGCTCAAGAGAGCTTAAATAAGGCAGAGCTTGTTCGAAATAGAACTTGTCCAATTTTGCTCTGATTGCTGCCCAGATGTCATAACAAAAGTCAACTCTGCAGACAATCATCCATGCTTCTGCATATACAATAAAGTGTGTCCAGAGAAGTCCTGCACAGAACACCTGTCCCATCACTTGTGCATAGTAGTCACGTGGTTCTTTCAGGTGCGGAATGCCATTTAACGCTTCAATAAAAAAAATCTGGTGAGGCGAGTGCTTCTTGGAGACTAGATGACCTTTTGCTCCACGGGCACTTCGCCTCAATCAAACCAAAAGGTGGATCTTCGTGAACGTCGTACACGACGCGGTCTGGTGGGGCACCCAGCCGTGGGGAAGCAGGCCGCATCATGAGCCCACAGGTGTGAACGGTTACCTTGCGGCCGATATGGTCCATCGACTGTACGTACCGCTGCACTGCTCGTGGCTCACTCAGAGTTCCATACCTGCAAATACATTCAAGGAAAAAAGTTAATAATATATAGATAAGTGTAACTGTTGTTTGTGCTGTTTAGTGTTGGTTTAAAGAACAGTCAGTTAACAGCATGTATTTTACACAACTAACTTTGGCCAGAGAAATGGTGGCATTGCTCTCAGTTGTAAACCGCAAAGCACATTTGACAGATTGGATTAAGTTGCCCAGTTCACGGTAGGACATGAGGAAAGTCACAATGGCGCCAGATGAATTTTTATTTCTTTGGGTTTATGATATGCATTTAACCTCCACTGAAATAATAGTACCGTGGCCAGAATTTAATGCCACAAACTAGAGCACAGCCGCAAGACATGTTCGGGTTCCACTACTGCAGCGGATGGCAAAGCACGTATAAACAAACGCTTGTTTGCTCGCAAACAAAACTTAACCGCTGAAAATCCAAAAGAATGGAAAGTTGGCGCGTTGGTATGGTGGCATACTTGAAAATTTGAGTGCGAAGAGGCAATGACCAAGATAAAAATTGATAATTAATGGACAAGGCAAGCACCTACTCAGAACTGTTCTTTATAAAAAGATGCAAAACATGCACCTGGAAACAGTCTTCGATATATGCAAGCGAAAAAATTTCTGAGTTTCCTTAGATACGCATCTAAAGCGGCAACATATGTAAAGATAGTAACGTGCAAATTTGTTGCAAAGAATCTATCCAAAGATACCCTGTAGGTGTATGCCACTTGACAATTGCACTCTCACTTTACAGTTACGCGCATATAGCAGTATTGCTATTAAGCCTATTTTAAGTTGAGAAACATTATTTATCGTGTTGGCTCAGTCGGTATTAGCGACACAAGCTTCATAACTGTCAAGCACAGACAGGCAGCTCCAGGATGGAGACCATGCACTGACTGCACAGCACTGAATTGTTTTCCTCGTGGCGGAATTCAGCTGCCATCACCAGGGTAGACGTAGCTTTATGAAAGTTCCATATCAGCAGAAAAACTGCATGCATGCTGCAGCCCAACTCGCGATTTTAATTTTTGGCTAGAGATAGCACTGTTTAAACTGTCTTACCTTACAATGCCATTGGAAAATTCCTTTGGCCTCATGACATTCGCTGTTCTCCGCTCAGTCCACGAGGCTTTCCTAGGAAGCACGGGGCCAAATATGAAAGCCGTTATCCTGTTGGCTCGGGAATTCCTCCAAGTGGTGCTCTGTCTCTGCTGTCTAGTGTTTTGCTCCAGTGCTGCAGCATCTTCGCTTGAAATTCTGTGTCCCTGCACACAAGCAATATTTAAGCATTTAATTAACAGCGAAATGCCAAGGCTGTGTTGAATTTTTTTTCCTTTCGGAGAGAAATATTGAACCTGTAAGCTGTTATGTTGGAAGGTTATGGCCTATGTTAGCCAGGAGAAAATTTCCAGGGGCATTCCAAATCTCTTTTCCTTATCCTTTTCGCTAGGACCTATTAGACTGCATGTCCAAGTGTGGCAATGTTGGCATGTTAGTAGTAATTCATTTAAAAGGTGAAAGCTCAAAGAAAATTGTCGCACAGGAAAAAGGGCACACATACACACACAAGCACCTGTGAATGTATATATGTGTTCCTTTTTTTCGTCCGTGTTTTCCTTGTGCTTTTACCTTTCTTGCATGTCTATGGTGTACTACAATTATTGACTCTTTAGCAACATGCTTACACAAGTAGCCACTGACTTGTAACACCTGATTGCTTGTCATTTCTTGAGGGGGACACCAGCTGCTTTCTGCCGGGAACTACTAGTAAGCTGGTGCAGGAACTGGCAATGTTGGCTTGACGAGCATGATGCACTCAAAGCCAGTTGGTGTCTTTAGCATTTGTATATATTTTGCTCATCCTACAAATGTTTTTCCCATTGGAGTTTCTGCGGTAGCATAGGAATCAGTATCAGCAAGAATCTCTGCCAGCAGTGGCGTACCATGTTGTTCGCGAGAGAGGGGGGGGGAGGCAAGCTTTCTCCACTCCATCGGTTGTATATATATATATATATATACAACCGTATATATATATATATATATATATATATATATATATATATATATATATATATATATATATATATATATATATATATATATATATATATATAGGGAGAGAGAGGAATAACTTCTTCATTCGCGCTCAGTTTCACGTGGTTCTTGATATACAGAGGGAGAATTTCCTTATCTCTGTTTAATAACACTATAAAAGAAGTACGCTCAGTCCTACGTAGCATACACCCTTCCCAGTAGCATAGATTTGTATCATTCAATGAAATTTCGTTAATGTCTTAAAGCTGCTCACTAATAATAGCGTTTTAATGTACGTAGCAATGAGTGCACCCTTTTTTTCATTAATTAGTACCACATTTTTTTGCACACATTCATGTTTGTGTATATTATATCATGGCCGCGGGTGAAAAAGCTTTTTCATCCAGCGGCCGTGATTATATTATATCTTGTTTGCTCCTAGTCGAAATAGTGTTTTTCGTGCTTTTTATTATTATTTCTACTGTTGTATTACTATTATGTTACCGTTGTTGTTAATTTGTCAACCACGAGTTTCCTTTAAAAAAGTAAGAATTTGTGGTATTAGAGGCATAGTACATTATTTATACTCATTGCATTTGTATTTGCAACATTGCTTGGAGGGCCTTCCAGCCCCTCCAAGTAAATACGCCTATGCTAACGTGTTAGCATTAACTTTCGTTGAAAACATGTGGGCGATTATAATGTGAAACTACCCCGCATTGTTTCCTTCTGCATTCGTCATTAGCTGTTTGAAATTGACTGGTGTCGAAATTTTCTGGGTGATGCACACAAGACCTAACGCAATGCAAAAAATGACGCGAAAAGGATCAATCGCGTAGAGTCCGCTTATGCACGACTGCGTAAAAATATAAGAGAACACACTATTTTTGGCCATTGGTTCTTCGCCATTGCGTCGAAAATTTTTGGTGTGCCATAAAATCACCTGCTTGTTACGCGACGTCACAAATCTGTGAAATCTCGAGGCGTTAAAATGACGTATGTACACTAAAAAGCCCATTGCAATGCTGAACAATACCTAAACTTTTTGGGAATAGCAGGAAAGTGTCTTATTTTGAACGTAAGACGGCTACCGCCGATCACACAGGCAGAGGCTAATTATAGCAGCTGGCGAGTTGGATTCATATGACTATATAAGATATTTTCAGTTGTACAACGATGTTGAGCTGTTTGTGCCCGTATACAACTCTGTGAACACAGAGAGAGAAATCATCGCTGCTCGTGTGTGCTTCTTTGCCGTGCGAGTTGTATATTGCGCTGTACAAGTCAATTCAAGGTGAATCAAGGCCAACTAGGCCGGCTGTCAATTCAATCTCCTTTGTCCAGAAAACAATAGACCTTGACCGCCTCCTGGTCTAGTAGAACAAGCTGCGGGTCAAGCTCGAAAGGTGGGCTTCCCAATGTGCTCGAGTCCTCATTCGTCGCCTTGTTGAAAGCCGCCGCAATCGCTCCAAACTACCATATTGTCACGTGGTTATGACGGTGAAGAAGGTTGCAGCAAGACTGGGAAGCACGGAACTCTTCATGTGGGCGAACTTGTGCCTGTAAAATGAACTTAAAATACAAGCGATACACGCTGTGCACTGATAGCGGCGAAAAGAGTGGTCGGCCGTCGAACCTGATCATCGCTGGAACGCGCCGTCTTTTTTACGTCACATCAAACCTCCAGCGTTACCGCTGGTGCTCGGGCAAGCTCTCGAATATACTCGACTCTTCTAGTTCTGCGCGTAATCTTATCGGAATGATTTCAAATGACCGCGAAGCCTCCCGAACATTGCGGCGCGGTCTGCACTGGGCGTTGCTAACAGTTTTTGAGGGTGAAAGCCGAATACATCAAAATGAATCAAGAAACACACGTGGCAATACGTTAAGCAAGAAGCAGGTTAATCAGAGACTAAAGCGGAAACCTTCTTTAGCGCTCCCAGTTCGGCCCAAGTAAAACACTTCTGCACTCTCATCGACCCACAGCAGCTTGGATATAGAGCAACGGTGACGCTGGTCTCTTTCGATGCAAGAAAATGAATTTTCTGAATAAGGAAGAGCGTTTCATCGGTCTATAAACCTTTTACTGGTTCCTGTATTTGCGACGTCGATGATGTAAATCTCAGGCCAGGCAGAGCAGAATAAATGCATGTGCAGAGCGTTATAGAGTCCCTGCTCAGCGGTAGCCGTCTTTGGAGTGCTGGAGTGCAAGGCGCGGAAGCACCGTATAGGCGGCCTGCACCGCAGAGAGCTTACAGTGCGTGGTCTTGAGTCACGGAAGACAATTTTCATAGCAGAAGCGTATAGGACAAATTTTAGTATAGAATGACATGAATGCTGTGTTGAAGGAAAACTTCGCCACAGTTGTTCGTTTCCCTGTGTGCAGCCGACAGCGACCACTCTCAAAAGTGGGGGAGCTCCATCCCCATAACTTTTCTCAGTGATGGCGCTGGCGCCTCCTTTGCCCCCCCCCCTCCCTCCCCCCGGTAGATACGCCTATGCTGTCCAGCAACCATGCGTTTCCTTTAGGCTTGCCCCAAGTTCCTTTGTAGCCTTTAAATGCTCCTCCCATGTTAGACGTCAACTCTTGCAGTACGCACTGTCTCGGTGTTGATGGTCGGCCCTCTGCCACTTGGCGCCAGTTCACATCCATTACACGCTTTGGTGCCATATATTTCCGTGGCCGTCGCCACTGTTGAGGCAGTTCAGTTGGTGACAGCTCCTCAGGTGGTTCCATGTAGCCAAGTTTCTGAAGCCGCACCACCTGGCTGAGGACTGCAACCAAATAATAATAATAATAATATCTGGAGTTTAACGTCCCAAAACCACCATATGATTATGAGAGACGCCGTAGTGGAGGGCTCCGGAAATTTCGACCACCTGGGGTTCTTTAACGTGCACCTAAATCTAAGTACACGGGCCTCAAACATTTTCGCCTCCATCGAAAATGCAGCCGCCGCGGCCGGGATTCGATCCCGCGACCTTCGGGACAGCAGCCGAGCGCCATAGCCACTAGACCACCGTGGCGGGGCGACTGCAACCAAATGGTTGCAATGACCTGATGTCCCAGATGGGCCGGTACATCGAGCCTGTGTCACACGGTTGTTGGCAGTGAATATGAGGTGTACAGTGTACGTGTCCGTGGTCTTCTTTCGACTCCGGTAGCACAGGCGTCTCACTGCAATGGCAGGCCCTGAGGGACTGCAATAGAAGAAGCAAAGCTTACGATTTAGTGCCAGTACACATTATATTCAAGCATGAATTAGATTAATGTAACGAAGCCAAGTGTTGCCGAAATGACAACGTGCCCTAACGCGCCCAATGCATAACTAAGCACATTGCTTCTCCGGAAATATTCGCTGTGCGATCAAATGGGAGCCAAATGATGAAAGAATAAGGCTCACTTTATTGTGTTGTCAGTAATATCGCCATGAGATGGCGCTACTTGACTACTTTAAGTCTTGCTTTTGCTTCATTCGAATCCACCCAATTATCGATAGCGATCTGAAACTGTTTCCTGCACTACGCTGAGTGAATTTCCAACCAAATCAATACGAATTTACGGACCGTGTAGCAGCGATCATTCTTGACAGCAGTCGTGAATTACCGAGGTTTTTTTACGCGGTCTTCTAGGCATACACGCCATTACACGTTTCTGCAGATGGTACGTGCAAGGAAGGCACCAATATGCAACTTGTCCAGCAGAAATCAAACTTCACAGACCCTTACTGAATACAACGTTCATTACTCAAGTACCTTTATGATCCCAGCCTAGAAAGCGGTGCAGTTTTGAAACGCCACGGACTAAAAACTAGTAAAATATCTTGGCTAGTTGGTTCATCATAATGAGGGAAAATCTAGACGCCTAAAACACCGCAATGAGAACGAAGAAGCACAAGGAAAGAGCGCCGTTTCCTTGTGCTTCTTCGTTCTCATTGCGGTGTTTTAGGCGTCTAGATTTCCCTCATTAGTAAAATATCTTCGTGAACTGCGCAGTGAACTGTGGCCGAGCGTATGCAACATTCCGCGTTACCTTTCTCACAAAGGCATGTTATGGGATCACAGCCTTACCGCAAATAAGTAAGAAAAAGCCAGCGGCCACCCTACTGCGCGAAACAAACGTTGCCCTGACTGCTTGCTTGTTACCGGCGTCGCTGCGCCTGCTAGCGCCAGACGCAAAAGCCCCTTCACTACCCAGGATAAGAAGGTGACTGAAAATGGTTGATGCCCCACACACAATACAGACAAGGAAAGTTTATTACCCTGCGCACTGATTCGTCCGCAACGACGGCACGCTCACATGGGACTCTGTGACGAACTTGTAGCTTCGTTGTCGTTGCGATGCAATTTTTGAAGCGTAATACCTGTCGACGAAGTCGTTTGGTAGGGCCTGTATTGCGGACACATCCTTGGACCACTCGACCGGCATTTTTTTATGCAGCGATTGACAGCGGTCGAATCACGTAGTCACACGGTTACGACAGCGATAGCGGCACGACAGAGGAACATGCCTTTAACATGGCGCCGCATCGGTAGTTTCGTGAAGCCGCCGACAGATGGCAGCAATTTTGCATAGGGCCTATATTGATAACTGGCCGACCATTCGATCCGGCCATATTGACATTATGCCAGATTATGATCTTGTGGGTTTGGCTGCCTCCTAGTATTTAACACCGTTACAATGAACTCCCTCGCACCCACTTTGCCACACAATACCACATTGATAACAATTCCAAATCGATTAGCATATTTCGCAACGTTTTACATGCGGGGCATTGCCGATCCCCACGTTGTGGGTACTGGGCATACAGAACAGTTAACAACAACGGCAACAGCATACCGCACCAGGCCCCGCTTCCCTCATAGACTTTTCAAAAGTGCACTACTGAACTCTACACTTGCTTAATGCTGGACGTATTGCGCTGGTGAACGAAAGATAGCTAGGGCTGAGTGTAGCGATATTCCCTCCATTCTCCCACACTGCGCAACACGTATTCTTCTCTCTCAATAATAGATGACGTTCGTAAGAATTAGCTGTTGAAGATAATTTCCAGCGAAGCTGTTAGCCGCTCGTTAGTTATTCGTTACGTACTCTACGCTGAAAAAGAGGGGAGCGCGGGCCGATTCCGGAGACGGTGCAATACCGGGGCGACCCGCGGAGGAGGCTTCAAACACTCCGCTGCACGAGTAGCACTTGTTGGCGATAACATTTATACGTGACACGTGTGCCTGCCTCGAAAGGCTTGCGAAGGGATGGCCCATTTGGTAGCCGCAAGCGATCGTAAGAGCTGGCTTCTCCAATATCGGCAGTGCTGGTGCAAAAAAGCCATCTATTTCTCCGCTAACTCGCATATGGATCGTTCTGGCGGCCGTCTCAGATTTCCCTTTAATGCACGTATTTCGGCTTTTAACTGCGGAGCAGTTTAAGGGACCGCCCTGTCGTCGTCTCATGTGTCGCGTTGGCGTCACGCAGGTCCCACGTTTGATACACATCAGCCGAGCAGACTGCGCGTTTGGAACTCCAGGGCTTGCTTGCCCGTGAACGCCAGGGTTGCCGAAAGGCTCATTCGTCTGTCCGAGCCAGCGAAGCGACTGCTTCGGGAGTGAGACACAGATCTACCGACTTGAGAAGCGGATACGAAACGCCAGCGCCGGGAGTTAGACGCACCGCGCTCGGAGCAGCAAACGGTAGAAATGAGACCGTGGAACAGAAAACAGATAATCGCAAAACAAACCCGATAATCACAACGAAAGAACAGAAAAGGATATAAGATGTCACATACTCACACAAAAAGAACGGAAAAGAGCAGGAAAACAAAAGACAAGCACATTGGAAACACAGGCGAATAAACGCTCCGCAGTTCGTACCGCTTTCACTTGGGGGGGAACTGGCCTTGATGTTTACTGGCTTTCGCAAAGCATTTTCGAAAAATATCTTAGCTGAAGAAAACGTTCTCGGCAATGCAAACCGAATAGGCTTACAGCGCAGCAGCGCCATGCTTTCACGACGCTCCACCCGTATTCAGCGAAGCCGCTCTACTGTGATATATAGGTAATAACGAGAAATTATACAGTAAAAGTTTGTTGATACGACCCCCGTTAAATCAGAAATTCGGTTCTTTAGTCCCCGAAGCAATACGTATTGTTTATGTCATCGAGCTCTCGTTAATGCGGTCATATAATTTTGCCGCAACCCAGGTTAATTCGGGCGGTCCTCGGAGCACGCCAAGCACGAAGGCCGCAAATGTGCCACTCAATGGAGCGAAAACGGCGTTCGCGAACAACTGAAACGGCCGCGGGCCTTCAGAAACGCGTAGTCGCCATTGACAACCTTACCAAAATCGCGTTGTTCGCGACCAAGGCTTCAGCGGCCGCGGCAAACTTGTTTCGTTTTCGATTTTACTCGGCGCATGCAAGCTGCATGGACGCTATCGATGATCACGTCGTTAGCGAGTGGGGTCAAAGCTGCGCATTAGCCGTCCATGATTGTGCATTAGCGAGTCAGGTTCATTCAACAGCAGGTGCTTTGCTCAGCAGTTTCTCTTTGACTGTGGGCGTTGGCCGCGGGTGTGCCTTCAAAACTGCGTTGACGCTATCATCGTGTCTTAATTTAGGGACACCGGTTCCATCCACAGAGGATAGAGCACTTCGTCTCTACTTTGGGTAATGTGCGCGCATTGTCACAAAACTGAAACATGACGGAAGCTGTTGAAGATGAAAAGCGTCCGTCGCCGTACGCCTGTTGGCATATCAGAAACCTCGCTTGCTACATTGTGACGAACCAACAATCAGTTGCCGGCCATTTTTTCGGCAAAATAAATCGTCACGAGCGCCTGTTCGTGGTGTTGGTGGGGGCAGTAGGTAAAATTGGATGGGTTCAGAGCACGTTTCAGCTTAAGCCACAGGGGTCTTGCGCCGCGGTCGCATTGTAAACAAAGTTACGAATGACGAAAATTGTGGCTTCGACACTGCTGTTATGCAAAATAAGTACTGGATATACGTATTCATCAAGCAACTGCAAATGCATTGACTCAACAGACATTTTTTTATTGTTTTCTCGATAATTCGGCATTCGGTTAATTGGAAAATTTTTGCCGGTCCCGTGAGATCTGAATTAACGAGCTTTTATTGCATATTCTTGCCTCCGCAGTCTGAATCAAGCGTGATGTGGATAGCGCGTAGAAGTGTGCATTCAGATTTAGACATGTGCAAAGAAACATGACCAAAATGGCCGAGGTGCCACCAGTAAAGACAAACGCGCAACGGAGCATTTTTAACATTTGCTTCATCGCCGATTTGCCAACAGTTAGGCCTTGTTGCGATAATTTGGTCTAACTTGGGTAACATGCCTGCTTGCTGTAAACATGGCCACTTTTTGCACGCCGACTGCATGCAGGCGTCACTGGATGTCGGTAATGCGCACGCGGCATTACACACCACGTAGCTCGAAGAAGCCAAAGTTCTGCCCCTTGCACTGCAGCGAAGTTGCACGTTGATTAGCGTTGCCGACGCGACGATGCGAACCGAAGCTGAGCTCCCCGCAGTCCCATTTTCTGGTCCCGTCGTCGCTCTCGAGATGCCGCAACCCTTATCCGATCTCGCGCCTCTGGAGACACCCAACGCGCAGCGCGCTGACAAACGGTGTGCTGCAGAGCCGTTGGTGAAAATTGTCCTGTGCTCCTCGACGTGATTTTTCATAGCTCGTGCGCGCGTGGCTTGATCGACGACCGCAGGCCGCGGAGTCATTAACTATACACATCCTCCACCAGTCTTCCTTCCACCCTACTCTCTTTAGCCTCCGCGAGTCGCCGTATATAATAAGGTCGCCAGTTTCATATGTTTCGAAATACGGCTGCGTAAGCATTCGGTATTGGTCGGCGAGTCTGGCCGGTGCAAGAATCATGGCCTTCGAAAGGTCGCCACGGCAAGGAAAGGATGTTTCGCTTGTTGAGAGCTCTCAGTCGCGGTTTTTCGATCCCCATATTCTTGTTTATTGTCGCTTTAAAATCTCGTTCCTCACCACGATTTATTGACTGGCGTCCTCTGTCCACGCATATCCACCCTGTCCATGTAAGACACTCGCCTACGTAAACTCAATTCTGTCGTTGAAGAAGAAAGGACATACGGTGAGTGATACAAAATCCGTGTTTCTTCTCCTTGTTTCTTTTTTTATGTCCAGTAAAGACATTGAGTCCTTTGCATTTTTCTTTTTCAACAGCGCAGCTGTTTAGGCTCGGAGAGAGTCCGTTAGTCGCGAACAAAAATTATCATCATCAACCGGCATCTTCGTCCTCTTCTTCGCCTTGTGTCTCTCTCCCAGAACACGTGCGCCGATTTGTGGAATGGTCGAGAGAAAGGGAGAGAAAAGAAAGAAGATGGAAAGAAAGAAATGCAGAGAGAGAGAGAGAAGAAAGGCGGAAAAAAAATAGAAAGACAGAGAAACAAATAGACAGCGAGAGGAAGAAATAGAAAAAAAAACAGACACAAAAAAGAGATACGTAAAACGGAGAGCAAGGCAAAATATATAGAAAGAGAAAACTTCAAAGAAATGGAGAAAGAAATAGAGAGAAAGACACAGAAAGAAAAAGCGGGAAATAGACAGAGACAGATCGAAAGAGAAAAATAAGGAGAAGCGAGGAAGGCCGCCAAGTGCCGCTGTTCCTTGAGGCTTGGCACCACTTTTTCGTGTTCTCGCTCTTACAGCTATCGACGTGCTTGTATAGAAGTTCTAAGGGTCAGTTTCTATGCCATTCACTTTTTTTCACTTTTTCTGAAGGCAATGTACAACGGTGGAAATTGGCGGGGAATGAGCAGATAGCGGAGGCAAGGTAAGTGACCCCGGGTAAAACTGCTGACATCCCGAAATGACAGAAAAAAAAATTGCCATGTTATGCCTTTTGCGGGTGCCTGACTGTCCGTAGCCTTGTTTCCTGTTGCCAAAACTGCTGCTCGATGGAGCAACGTGGCTGCGTAAAGCGAGTGTAAGTTGGTGCGTGAGGCGAGCACGTGATTGGCCAAGTCTGTGAAGGCCGCACGCAACCTATGCCTTGACGTCTTCTTTTCTGTGAAGACCCACAAAGACGGTAGCCCATTCAGAGCCATCGTCTCTGAACGTGGAACTTGGCAACGGAGCGTGGCTTCCTACCTGCAGTCATCCCTAGATGCCCTCCCCATCGAGGATCCGTGTGTCATTGCCAGCCCGAACAGTGTGTCTGAATACCTTCAGACCGAGTGCCCGAAGCAAGTAGGTGGATTCTCGGTTGACGTGAAAGACTTGTTTTATTCCTTGCCCCATAACCTTGTCTGTAATGAAGTGAGTGAATGTATTGATAGGTATGGGAACACAAGATTTCAAAATGTCTGCGGAATCCATGTCGACAAGTTCCTTGAACTACTTACCTTTTACCTTCATTCGACCTTCATCAGCTTTAATGACTCCATTTTCATTCAGCGGGATGGCGTGTGCATCGGTTCTATTATTGCCCCCGTCCTTAGCAACCTCTTGCTAGCAAGATTTGACAGAAGCCTCATGGCCCACCTCGCGCTGACCAGTGTGACCAAGGTTTTCCGGTTCGTGGACGACTTCCTTGTGCTTCACACAAGTGGGTCGTCAACACAGGATATTTTCGACATATTTCAGAGTGAAATGAAGCCACTAATTCTGACGGTTGAGCACCCCTCCGACAAAAAGATAAGATTTTTAGACCTTGAGCTGTCGTTTAACACTGACCATGTGTGTTGGCAATATACACCCCGCTCGAAGAAAGCAATCCTCCCCTTCATGTCAGCGCACTCGAAACTTGTTAAGAGGGGTATTGCCGTCTCCTGCCTAAAGGCGTCTCTGACTCGTTCGTGCCACCACCAGGTGGCGGCTAGCTTCGAGCACCAAGTGCAACGTCTCAGCGATGCTGGTTATCCTCAGGCGCTGCTGGTGTCTGTTGCTGAGAGGCTTTTGGTGAGCTTGACAAGGGGAGAGGCAGCACGCGACAAAGAGGATCAAAGGCCTCGTGCAGGTACGGCGGTTATACCCTATGTTCACGAGGTATCGCACAGACTGAAAAAGGTTGCTGGCAAGATTGGTGTACGAGTTGTATTTAGTGCAAAAAACAAACTTGCAGCGCTGTGCCAAAAAGTGAACAAAGGCGGCAAGAAAGATATGTGTGAGAAGAAGCACAGAAAGCACTTTGTCGAATGTAGGAAGGCTGTAGTATACAGTATTCCATTTACGTGCGGAAGTTGCTACATCGGCCAAACCGGCCGATGTTTAAATGACCGGTTACGAGAGCATGCATACTCGCTTAGCGGTTCAGTGCCCAGTCATTTAGCCCAACACTGCAAAGCGTGTGGCTGTCAGCCAATTCTTGAGAGGTGCACCGTTTTGGAAGGGTACAAACAACAAAGAACACGGGAGATTAGTGAAGCGCACCATATCCATGCACACGGAAATGCGTGCGTCAGCGTTCCTTCCATTTATCTGCATAAGTGTGAACTTAATTATTTGTCCAAAACTTAGCAGCCTGTTTTGCCGACGGTTCTAATATGATGACTTCGCATCCCTCTGTGCGCATTGCGCAGTTACTGTGTTTTTGTTGTTATCCTGCGCAGTGTTTCCGTATATATTGCATATCCAAGCAATAAACCAGTGGTTGTTAGTTCAGCGCTTGTGTCTGTCGTTCTTCTTCTCCGTCCCGTGTTTAGCGCTGTTTGCTCTCGCCGTAATCATGTACCAACCAGCCCAGTTAAGCACACTCCTACGTGATTAACGACTGCACACGTCTACTACGGTGACGACGACACGATGCCATTGACGATAACGGCGATTGCGCTCGCCTTGCAACCTATACCGGAAGTCATTCAGGCCATCTGTTACCCCGTGCTCATGTGCACGTCTCTTCCCTGCTCCTGCGAATATTGCGAGGAAGCAAACGCAAGTCGGGAACCACAACGTCACCGGAAACTAAAGGGGGAAAAATACCATTCGCAATAACGTTGTCCATTTTCGGGATAATCTGTGTTTGGACTTGAACACCGACATGGAGGCGCAGACGTATGGGAAGCATGCTCTGCCACAACAAGGTCACGTGAATGGCAACCTTACTGAGTGTCTAAATGTTTTGATGCCTGAGCACTCAGGACAGCCTTCGTATTCCGCCTGTGGCGGCTGCGACTCTTGGCAGCCACACGTCGACTTACTTGGAGGCTTCTCTTGGAGGCGAGTGTAATAGAGTGCCTTGAGTGGCATTACGGAATTTCACTTTTATAAGCATCCAGTGCTTCTACTTAATTCTGCCGTTACCTTTGCTGTACGTTAATTTCAACATAAGTCATCTTGAAACCACACACCTAGGAATTTCTGAGTCTTACCTTGTTCTAATATATGGCCCTGGTAGGTAATGCTCGTGTTAAAATTTCTTCACGGGGGTAAACAGCATGTATTATTGGCTATACAAATAGTTCTCGGTCTCTGGGCCAATCGTTACTTTCCTTCGTGAACAGCATTATCTACGCCCTTTATGCTTACATCTGTCACCGAAGAGCACAATTTCTTTGCTTCTTTCTTTTTTATAGCCTGCCGCGCTGGGCATCTATAACAAAGAAAAGAATATGGAGCTTTCTTCATGTACAACTTGGCTGGTCTTTCAAAATTATCATTCTTGTTAACAAAAGCTGAACCATGTCGTCTGCACGGTTCGTTTCGTCAGCATTGTGATGGGCTCTAACTTTTATTTATTTTATTTATTTCAGCATACTGTAGCCTTGAAGGGCTATCGCAGGAGTGGAGGTAGAATACAAAAAATGCAACACAACACAAAATGTACAGGACATGAAGATCAGTGGTTAATGTACAAAACGAATTCATCAAGTGGTAAAGATTTAACATGGCCGGGTAAAACATTCGTTATTTCAATAGTGCGGACAAAGAAACTATATTTATTCGCTTTTTTTTTCGGTGAATAAAAGCAGACACGTTCAGCTCATGATGATGTTTGGTGGATGTTGGTCTAGCGGGTGTGTGTAGATGCCGAGTAAATGAAATCATGAACAGTGAATGAGTTAAACGAGTCAACGTGACGACGAGAAGAGAAAGTAGTAAGCTGAAGACTATCAATTTGAGCTAGGTGAAAAATACCTGTCGTAGCGGCGACATTTAAAGCGTATTGCTTTCTTCTGGACAGATTCAATTGTTTTGATGTCAGATATTTTGTGAGGGTTCCATATGACAGAGCCGTACTCGAGTATTGGACGAACCGGGGCTTTATAAGTAAGGAGTCTTTTGTTACTTGGGCCCGAACGTAGAGTACGTTGTAGGTGCTCTAGCCTTCTAAGAGCACGGTTACACATGACTCTAATGTGATATGACCAAGACAGATCCTTAGTAAATACAAGGCCTAGACATTTGCATTGAGATGCATTTTCTATGGACGAACCAATAAACGAATAAGTAAAAGAAGAAGGATTTTTAGTAAATGAGATGGAGAGTTTTACGGAACTTAATTTGCATCTGCCAAGTATGCATCACACCATGACTGGATTGATGCAAATGAATCATTAAGGATGATGTGATCGTTAGAGGTTTTAATCGTATGGTACAAGACACAAGACACTTTGACATACAGTAGGGAAATTTTCTTAGAGTTTGTAGCCTAATCGTCTGGCCAGTCTTGTCAAAACAATCGACCTCGAAGAGGACCAAGCAGAGGCGATCACGCAACCATCGCACCGAACCGTGCGCGCCCACGTTTCACGAAGGGCCTCGGGAAACCTGTGGGCATCCAAATACTGTCTTCACGCCACTGTGATTTGTCCCTCAGTCCACGTGAACACATATGGCGGCAGTAAAATCGAGACTCGCTTCACGTTTCCCGGAAGCATACGATAATACTACTTTTCATGTAATGAAGGCTCCGTGTTTTCAGTGTTTATTTTTCTTGAAATTTGGAGAGTGTTTTTCGGAATTTATTTTTTTTGGCGGAAATTCGGCGTTTATCGGAGTTTATTTCTCGTAAGTTCCTAATTTTACGAAATTCGGAGTTCAATTTTGCGTTATTCTCAATACAAAAAAATGATACCTGAACACGAAAACATCAGAACGCACCAAGCGTGTTTCAGTTGTCTGGTAGGTTCAAACGCACAAACACATATACACACGAGCACAAATAGTTGAAAACAAACAACCTATATTTTTGCGCATCACAACCCTAAAGCTTGTTGTAAAAGACGCAAGCATATTTTAATTTGAGAAAAACCTGCACGCCTAAGCACCGTCAGCAGAAAGAAGCAGAAGAAAGGAGCGTGGTGCTTAGGCATATAAGGTTTTCTTGAAGTTATATACCAACTGGCCCCGCGACAAGTTCTAATATACTTTATTAGCTAGGTTGCTGTCACTGAAAGAAGCGCGCTCCTTTCGATTGATGATTCTCAGCTTTGAATTGGAGCACAACACAGCTAGGTCGTCTAAGGCCTTTCCAACCTTCCGATGAGCGTTTTGTGCCAGCATGCCAATTGAGACTGCGCGACACTGCTGAACTACCTGCGAGTCCGTCGTGGGGGTCCTACGTTCAGGAAGCTCGTCGTCGTGGAAGGTTGCAAGCACCGCCACATCCGGACGTTCGCGGAGTTACGGCAACCTTTAGATGGTGATGAAAATGGGGCGCGCTTTCACAAAAGAGACTATCGTCGCAATGTCTATCGCACGGACCTCAATAAGGTATTTCCAATTAGCTGATCACTGCCTGGCATCGGGCGTGCCGCGGTACACTTGCTTCGAAAGAGGCTGCCAAGAGGTCCATCAGCCTGGCGCCGTGGAATACCAACATGATAGAGCGCACGGCAAAACTGGTGCGTTTATTTCGTCCAAACCGGCCCATGTATCAATGACCGCTTAGAGCACACCCTTTCGACAAAGAACGGAGCAGGGTCATATTGGTGGTTGAAATCGGAGTTGGTCGGACAAATTCGAGTTGTCGAAAATTTTACCGGTGAGTGTTCATCGGATTTTTTCGAATTTATCCGAAAACACAGAGCCCTACATATAACGTGATCACTTGCTTGTGCCTCACGATGGGTGCACACATATGCAACGCTGGTTCCCGCCACGCAGGCAGCAGTGACAGCAAGTGAGCAGCGCCCCTTGTACGGCTGGCTTCATTCACTGCTCGTCCCCTCCAGGAGTTTTGTTACAACCTCCTTGGTTAACCCATGTGCTTTGCCTTTATTTTCCTCCCTCTCCCCCGGGCCGCTCTCGCATTTACGGCGCAGTTGGAAAGAGGTCTGCGTCACAAGTGTAATTGGCAAGCAAAAGTTATTGCCCGTTTATTATGCACGCGTTAAAAGATTGATCCGTGCTTGCGTCTCTGTGAGAGAGGATGCAATGAACTGGTACGACACGTTTCGCTTCCGAACAATGTTCGCAGCCCAATTTAGCTGATCGCTGTGTTGCTTGCTCCTACGGCTCACCAAACGCTGCTCACGACCGTGCAAAACTTGTCCGTGCCTGAGGAAAATAACTCTCCTCCACATCCCTGTTGTACAACAAAGCCCGAAGGGAAGCAGGAAAAAACATGCACATAACTTCACTAGTGTATGTGCGCTCGCCAGTGTCCTTCCACTTCGCTAGTGACACGCGATCCGTCGAGGTGGGGTCGGTCTTGCGCTGCGCAGGAAAAACAGTCCCCGCTTTGCGCGAGGAGAACGCGGTAGCGCCTCACTTGCGACGTACCGAACCGAAAGAAATAGCGGCCAGGTTTGACAGGCAGCGCCGGTGCTCGGGCGCCTGCCAGCCGGAGCGTGACACGATCACCCAGCGGCGGCCGCATCTTTTATGCATTCGTTGCGCTACAGATGGCGCTGCTACGAAGGACGCCTGCCGGTAAGGCTGTACGGCTGGCGCTCCTGGTCTCAGCCGATCGAGCTGCGTCGGGTCGGCGACCCGTTCGGCGAGCTATGGGGCTCCGCCGCTGCCTGCGTTCCTCTCGCAACCCGTCGCCCCCAGTGGAGCGCGCTACATGTTTTCACCCGAACGCCCGCGTTGATGGAGTTGTTGGCGCTTGACCCGAGGGGTGCGGACCGACAGGGTGCGCGCACAGCCTCTGCTAGCCTGCGCTCGAGAAGAGAGAGGAACCAACGTTGGGTGGCCGACACTTCGGACGACACTACGCGTTACCTAATGTTTACAATAATAGTCCTCACAACGAACGTGGGCCATTAAAGGCGGAATTGCGAAACATAAAGGAAGAAAAAGGCAAATCCTATACATTGTCCGAATAGATTCAATGCAAACTACTTCGCACATACCTGGCTCTTCGTGCAACATCACTACGGTTTCATTAGAGCTATCATATAATTAATATTTATTGATATTTATTTATATAAATAATATTTATGCAAGCGCCCAAGTGTCCCCGTCGTCGCGCAGGGTCGGCACGGCACGCTCACTTGTACAGACGAGATTCCCTACTTCTGAGACACGATCAAGCGTGATCTGTTAAAGGAAGCGCCCCGCCTTCTGCGACGCTATTCAGTTTCCCCCAGCAAACGCGTCGCTGTGCGTAGTCGACACGGCACGCGCAGCAACGGAAATATTCCGTACTTCGGAGACAACGAGTCCGATGTATCGCAACGCAGCGCACAGTGTACGGACTTCTGCGACGCCATTCAGTTTCCTCGGAAAACGCGCCGTTGCGCGTGGATTTCCTACTTTTGATACACGATCGAGTCCGATCTGTTAATTGTAGAACGGTGCATACAGCGGAACAAAGGGCTACGACTTCTACAACACGCCGGGACCGTTAAATAAAACGGCCGATGTCAGCAGACCGCACAGGCACTTGCGAAATGCTCAGTGGATTGCACAGGAACCCTACGGGAAAGGTGGAATTGCAGGGGCAGATTTAGCCTTCACATTTGGCGGCAGTCTGGCAACACTGACTACCGAGCATGGTAATAGACTTATGCAACACCAAACGGAACCCTGTCGCATGATCGAGCATGAGAGCATGATCTAGCTACGGGCACGATCGCGTTCGCGCTTAGATTCGCTTGCGCCAGCCTCTTCCTCTGCCGTGCGCTGCACCCGCGGCCTACCCATGGTGACTATTGTATGACACGCGTAATGCAATGCAGATGTATACAGTTCGTCTGGGTAGGGTGGCGTTGCAGTTCCCATTGTTCATATCGGTACAACTGCGAGTGTAAACTGTAGTGTTCTACGATACGTATTTCGTGCGCCATTCTTCTATTGTATACGCTGACGTCCAGATAGTTCTCATCGGTACAACTGCGAGTGTAAACTGTAGTGTTCTACTATACGTACGTCGTACGCCATTCTTCTATTGTGTACGCTGATGTGCAGATAGTCCTCATCGGTACAACTGCGAGTGTAAACTGTAGTGTTCTACGATACATATGTCGTGCTCCATCTATTGTGTACGTTTATGTGCAGATAGTTCTCATCGGTACAGCTGCGAGCGTAAACTGTAGTGTTATACGATACGTATGTCGCGCGCCATTCTTCTATTGTATACGCTGATGTCCAAATAGTTCTCATCGGTACAACTGCGAGTGTAAACTGCAGTGTTCTACTATACGTACGTCTGCGCCATTCTTCTATTGTGTACGCTGATGTGCAGATAGTTCTCATCGGTACAACTGCGAGTGTAAACACTAGTGTTCTACGATACGTATGTCGTGCGCCATTCTTCTATTGTGTACGCTGATGTACAGATAGTTCTCATCGGTACAACTGCGAGTGTAAACTATAGTGTTCTACTATACGTACTACGTCGTGCGCCATTCTTCTATTGTGTACGCTGATGTGCAGATAGTTCTCATCGGTACAACTGCGAGTGTAAACTGTAGTATTCTACGATACGTATGTCGTGCTCCATCTATTGTGTACGTTTATGTGCAGATAGTTCTCATCGGTACAGCTGCGAGTGTAAACTGTAGTGTTATACGATACGTATGTCGCGCGCCATTCTTCTATTGTATACGCTGATGTACAGATAGTTCTCATCGGTACAACTGCGAGTGTAAACTATAGTGTTCTACTATACGTACTACGTCGTGCGCCATTCTTCTATTGTGTACGCTGATGTGCAGATAGTTCTCATCGGTACAACTGCGAGTGTAAACACTAGTGTTCTACGATACGTATGTCGTGCGCCATTCTTCTATTGTGTACGCTGATGTACAGATAGTTCTCATCGGTACAACTGCGAGTGTAAACTATAGTGTTCTTCTATACGTACTACGTCGTGCGCCATTCTTCTATTGTGTACGCTGATGTGCAGATAGTTCTCATCGGTACAACTGCGAGTGTAAACTGTAGTATTCTACGATACGTATGTCGTGCTCCATCTATTGTGTACGTTTATGTGCAGATAGTTCTCATCGGTACAGCTGCGAGTGTAAACTGTAGTGTTATACGATACGTATGTCGCGCGCCATTCTTCTATTGTATACGCTGATGTACAGATAGTTCTCATCGGTACAACTGCGAGTGTAAACTATAGTGTTCTACTATACGTACTACGTCGTGCGCCATTCTTCTATTGTGTACGCTGATGTGCAGATAGTTCTCATCGGTACAACTGCGAGTGTAAACTGTAGTATTCTACGATACGTATGTCGTGCGCAATTCTTCTATTGTGTAGGTTGTGTAGTTAACTGTAGGTATTGTGTAGGTATTGTGTAGGTATTGTGCAGGTAACTGCGCGAAAAAACGGACACAACAAGAAGGCGATAAACACAGGACGACGCGCTACTAACAACTGAAGGTTTTTTATTCAGAACGCACACTTTATGGAACGCAATCCCAGTAACCCCAGCCATGAGGACCGATAACAGACAGTTAACTAAAGCATCACATCATCTGTTCGCACGTGTCCTTGCAGGAACCCTATCTATTTTTCCTGCAAACTGATAGAGGGATGGCTTATGCATCTCAAACCTTCTTGGCTAATGTGAAAGGCCTCAGAAATTTCCCTCTGAGTTTTCACTTGGCGCTTGTAGACCACGGTGGTCCTTTCAAACATAGGCATGCATTTGCTCTCCTTACAGTCCCTGCAGTGCATGGCTAAGTGTGTATAAAGTCTGCCAATCAAGGAGCTGTGGTGTTCCCTTGAGCGTGTGTTCAAGCGCTTTGCCGTCTGCCCGACGTAGGCCATTCCGCATGACAGGGGCAGTCTATATACGACACCTACTGCGCAAAGCGCAAAAGGATTGTGTTTCACAATGCATGCCTTTTCTATCTTGAGACGGACATTGAGCACGCTTGCTGATAGCAGAGGAAATGTGAGCCACCTTTCGATTAGCGGAAAACACAACGCTGATACCGTATCTCGACCCTACTCTCTTGAGGCCCTGAGATAGCCAGTAGACGTACGGTATCTTCGTCACTCGCTTGACGTCCTGGGAGGCGACCCTGGATCTCCACATTTAAATAGTGATACCACCTTGCCCACCAGGTGAAACCTGACGGCCCTCGCGCGGGCCCTCTGGACGGCCAGGAGTGGGCCCAGCCAGGTGACGTTGAGTTTACTCGCGTCTATAGGCTCCGTGCAGACGTAACTCCGCTGCCCGAGCAAAGGCGTCCCTAGCGGCAAGAAGCGCAAATTTGGCGGAATGCTCTTACGCGCTCGCAATGGGGTGAAATCGAGGAACGATGCCTTTTACGATGGCTATGCTTTCCGTGCTTTTCGCGCTTGGCCAGTAACCAGAGCGACGGTCCGTCCGCGTTATCAACGCGATCACTCAGCCACAGGTGGTGGACGATAAGAATAATATAGCATAAAACATCGCTCCGCAACTGCACCCCCATCTCGCTCCACGCTCCCGATGTGACGGCGCGAGGTATTTTCGCGGGCAGTTCGTTTTGTGTCGGTTGCGCTGTTCGTAGGGATGCCGAACTCCAGGAATAATTGCTGCGTTGTTGGATGCAATAACACATAGAGGAATTCTCCGGGCACGGGTTTTTACCGGTTTCTATTTGGAGAATATGAACGGAATCGGCGTGAACGGTGGATCGCGCTCGTTCGACAACAAAAGTGAGTTTTGTGAATAGATGGGGTATTTTTTTTTTCTGGGGTTGCATTTGCCCGTGATTGTTGATCTGCCGAGCAACACTTCTTCCACGACGCCGTGAAGGAGCCCCGCTTCGAGGAGGTCCCTGCCCTTATTAGCTCCTCGAAAGAAACTATCTCACGTCTCTCTGAATCCAAACGTAATATTAATTGGCACGCTTTGCAGTGCCATGGCAGCAAAACACGAGCCGCGATGACGAACTCGGCTATAATGGTTATGTCGGCGCAGCGAATGCAGTGCCATGGCCGTTCGATGGAAAACGTTTTTTTCATTCAGCGGACGTGACAGTGCAATTGCTGGTATCGCCAGTTTCAAGCTACCACTGAGTTCGCTGCCGCTTTAGCCCGAGCGTGATAAGCTGTGATTGTTTAGAGAGCAAGACGGCCCGCCTTACACGTGCGCAGTTTCGCTCAACGGGCTCGTCACCTCCATTGTCGTCCCCCAGCTCAACATTTTATGTTGCCGCGTTCGCCTGAGGGTACACGAGGTCTGGCGAAAAGAAGCACACGCGCTAACGCTACGTTCTCTGATAGCTGCTAAGAATCTGACGTCTTTTGGAAGCAAACGGGAAAGAAAACGCCTCAAGCGAAGCACCAAAACACGGCGCAGTAGCCTGCCGCCGCTTGCCTCGTCTGCTCCCTTATCCCGCTAAATCTGCTGCCGTGGCCGCTTTGGCGCTGGAGACAGAGCGTGACTGTGGCGGCTCGTAACGTATGCACAGTGCCCATTGTGGACCGAATAAAGTTGTTTCACTCACTCACTCACTCACTCACTCACTCACTCACTCACTCACTCACTCACTCACTCACTCACATCACTCACTCACTCACTCACTCACTCACTCACTCACTCACTCACTCACTCACTCACTCACTCACTCACTCACTCACTCACTCACCACCTTGCCCATCTTCCAATGATGCGGTAAAGACCAGGATTCCAAGGGTTGTGAAAACAGCTTTGACAAAAAGATAGAAGAATAAACATCGGTACTTTTCAAAAACTTTGGAGTGATGCCGTCCACTCCGCAAGAGGAAGACAAGTTGAGACCACGAATTAGCTTTTGTACACCATTAAAGTCAATAACAACAGGGTCCATAATGGGGAAGTTATGTTGAATAATGTAGGGAACGGAAACAGCTGATGATAAAAAGGTCCGAACAAGTACATCGTTGAGCACCGAACAACATTCAGAACTTGGAATTGCTACACCGTTGTTGTCACTTCAAGATATTGTATTATGTTAATTTATGACCACCTATGACATTCCAAAACTTTTTCGCGTTTGTTACAAGTAACAAGGGAAGGGTGTTCTTATAAAACGTTTCCTTGGCTTTCTCAACTGCCTCCTTCTACTGTGTAGCACATTCGACATAAGTGCACCATCGACTTGGTTCATTACTATGTCTGGCTTTATTAAACGCACGCTTCTTCCTATTCAGCCGGCGATTTAACGAAGAAGTAAACCACGGAGACCGGTGTTTGCCTCAAATAGCACGCAGTGGGATGTATCTGTCAACAAAACTTGCAACTTTACTTTTTGAAATATTCCAGTTAGTTTCCACAGAGCGTTCTTCAAAATTTAGCATGTAGTCGTCAAGGAACACACCAAGTTCACGGTTAATTGCAGAAAAATCCGCCCTGCTGTAACTTCTAATTAGCTTTCGTTGGCGAACAGGGTGATTAACTTCATCGTGAAAGGTGAAGTAAATGAAAGAGTGATCACTTAAACCGGGTAGATGGCATAATTCATGAACCAACTTGGGAGAAGTGGTTCAGACGAGGTCGAGTATATTTGCGCTTGTTGAAGTTGTTCGGGTTGGTTCGGTTATAACATGGCAAAGATGAAAGTCATGGCACAAGTTTACAAATTTTGAGGATTCACTAGATAAATTGCTTTGGATAGTAACTGCGGAAGACCACTGAATGCTTGAGAAATTGAAATCACCGAGTAAAAACAAAGGCGCGTGAGGGAATCGGACGAAAATACTAGACAATGTGTCACGCAAATCAGTGCGAAATGTCGAAGGAAAAATAGGCGGTCGATAGCAGCAACAGAAAAATGATATCACGGTGTATGATATATCTGCCACTGCCTTGCATATGAACTATATGTTAGACAGCACGCACACACCAGGGGTGGTTTATTCAGACATTCTGAAACAATAGTGATTTGGCCTCGCGTTGATAGACATTTTTCCATGTGACTACTTATTTGTGTTTACGTCTGTGTTATTTGTTTTTTCTCTTTCCTCTTTCTTTCCCCCCTATCTTCATTTCCTCTGTTTCCCCCTTCCCGAAAGAGCAAGCAGGCGTTGTGCCCCTTTAGGTGGCAGTTATCAGCCTGTTCTCTCCCTATTTCCTATGTGCCTTCGTTTTTTCTATGTATTCAAACCAAATAATAATAATAAAAATATTCCGTTGGCGTGATTCTAATTTTTCGAGGGGTTTCCCACACAGGGGAGAAAGCGACGAGCACGAGGAGAAGATCGGACCGGCCGTCACTGGGTGGCACCGCCGGCTGAATCGCCACCGTCTCAGCAACAAAGTGTGCAGTTGCTCAGCTACGCGTGTTCCCTTACGGACGCGCAGAGGGTACATGGCCAAATCGCAAAATGATGAATTAGGGCGTAGTGGGCACTTGGCAACTCTACTTGCAGTAGGCATTCCAGAATAGTTTGAAACGACCAATTTTTCGTGCACAGGCTTTCCTTTCCTTGCGGCAGGTGTCCACCCAGAAACGATGCCAGGCTAGCGGCTGAGAAGGCGATGTGAACGGGGCCAGATTACGCTAGGGCGTTCTAATCGTCAAGTCGAAGCTCACGTGTGCTTCAAGTCTTTGTCCTGCACGGTTAAAGATTATTAGAAGTGCTCAAATATCGATAACATGTTTCCTTACTAGCACTGCGTCATCGGTCTTATTAGAAATATTATCCGCCTTTCTAAAGCGCACGTCATTGCTGTAAAAGATATCAAAAGAGGTCGTCAGAGTGATCGAAGATCGATCTTTTCCCCAAGGGCCGTCGAGCTGCAAAGCCTCGCATGTCAAGTTACTAAAGATTTCAGATATCTCGCGTGCTGCTATTCGTTGTGCCTTGCTTACACTGAATTTCTAAAGAATTAGAAGTGACTGCGTGCGCAAGCTTAAAGCGAAGTAAAATACGGACATTGTATTGCAACGTGTTCGTTGAACCATGATCTCGTTTCCCCAGTGGAAATGGCAGCTAGGGTATACGTGGTCTGAATTGCAAACAACGAATGCGTGTGACATTCAACAAAGCGCTGGACGTGTTTTTTAGCACGAGGCTTTTATTTTCCCGATTTGCTCGCACTAATAGTCCACTAAGATTGTTGTGCACGCTAAAAATTTTCCTCGCTCCGGCTTTTGCCATAGCTTGCACTATCTGATGGGATGTAGTTGCAGGGGGCTATACGGGGGTGGGTAGCGGGAATTGCTGCACGTAAGGAAGACCGCAGCCCTTGAGCTTTCAAAACATGCAGAATTTCTTGCCTTGCCGTCAAGAAAGTCTGCTACGAAGCTCCATAGCACGTTTTTCCCATCATCATTGTTGTAAAAAGAGAAAACAGTAACACGATTAACGCACATGCAATTTGTATGATATTCTTTTGATACTTGCCACGTTGAGGCGCAAGCGTATGCTCCCCATCCTTGTCGCTACTGTCGAAATCAGCGCTGCGTCACTGAAGACCTTTTACCCTTTTTCGTCTTTTGTTGCTGTTGCTTAGCCTTCTTCGCACCAACATGCAACAACAAACGAACGGAATAATTGGTCCTTATGGAGAGCTCTCCCCATGAAGGTCAGGGACCAAATTCACGAAACTTCTCTTTCGTAATTGCGTTTTCCTATTGGTCAGCCGGCTTCACTTATGATATGTTTCGGTTGTTGATATTTGGTTGATGTGTTCTTTTGATGTACCTTCTTTGTCCACTCCTGCTTGGAGCCAAGTGACTCTGCAGTATTCCTAAATAAATAAATAAAAATAAAATGTGCCGCATCGTGATCGGCTGAAATATTCTCTTACGAAAATTTATTATAGCCTAAGATAATTTTCTGAATACGGGCCCTGGATTCCAGTCATGGCGACAGTTCTGCGCGTTAACCTGGCGCGAATGGTATTAAGGATATGGTGGATATTTTTTACACAATGAATGCCAAATAGAGAGCCAAAACGTGGACACCAATGCTCAGACAATGTCGTTCATCGACTATTCTAAAGCACTCGTCTGCGTTGTTCGCTGTTGTCCTATGCACACTTCAGATTCGAAGCTTCGTTCTTGATTCCCTTACGATACTCCGGGTAAAGAACCAGGCAAAATTAGCACACATTCCCAGGTTGATCCAAAATCGTGCATCACGGTTCCTTACCTAATAGTTCAGGGCGTATTCGAGGCCAACACACTTGAAGCTGATAGTGCCATGACCATTCTTAGAATGACGTAAGAACTCAGCATTGGCTTGTATGCAGTATACACTCAATTATAGTGAGCACCTGGCCATTTGTTGCCGTGAAGAATTCATCCATCTTTCTCAACCAGTCGCCGGCGAAAGCAGCTCAGTTGCGAGCGTATCAATCATTCCATACTAATAATTGAAAACATCACTCAATAATAATTGTTGGTGTTTAACGTCCCAAAACCACGATATGATTATGAGGGACGTCGTAATGGGGGACTCCGGAAATTTCGACCACGTGGGGTTTTTAACGTGCACCTAAATCAGAGCACACGGGCCTCAAGCATTTTCGCCGGATAATACTACTCAAATGATAACACTTATTAGTAAAGTCACATCAAACACGAAAAGGCGACCAAACAAAAAAAACGGGCTGGCAATTGTGTCCTAAGCGGTACGCCGCGCACACTCATTGGACGATGAGATTTAAAAAACGGTAAATAGGAGAGGAACGGGATGAAAACAGGAAAGTACGAACGGGAGGAGCACCAAGACACATCACACGAAAAGAGTACAAGCATTTTAAATGAGAGTCCAGTGCTGTTGTTGACAAGAATACCAAAACAGCTTTGTGGGCGTCACGGAAACTTAATGAACGGCATTCCAGAAAAAAAGAATGTCAATAAGAGCTGTTTGAGGAATATTAAGTTGCTGGAAGTTGCAACTTAACACACACCGAAAACTGCGAATTGTTGGGCATTCCATATCAACAAATACTAAAGCGTTTTGCTGTCGAAACCACAGCTGGACATGTAAGGCTCGGCGCACGTCGTTATCACTGAACACCGTGCTATATTGGGCAGCTTCAGCTATAGGCGCCTCCAAGAGCTCTGAGCACGCAGGCAACAATTTTAATACAAAGTTTTAGCGCCGGAGACCGCAAGCCACTTGCGTACGCACGCTCTTGCATTCCCTTTAGAAGAGCGATGAATTGGGCTAGTTGGTGGTCGTTCATGGTTTCCTTGTTGTGCTGCAGATGACGAGACGAGGATGGTAGGTCGATACAGGGACACAGGACAGGTTGTGCACAAACTTTCAACTGGTTTATTCACATCTTGCTAAGTGTCAAATATAGGTTAACAATCAGATGGGATAGGGTGAAGGAAGAGAAAGTGCGAATAAGGTAGGCAAAAAGTAAATATAGATAATGCAAGCATATGACGTGTGCCATCTTGAGCTCAGACAAATTTTTCGCAGATCAGCGTACGCCACTTTCTAGAAATTTTATTTCTGCTTGCGTTAAATGTAACGAGGTTGTGCTGATGCATTCCTCTTTTGCAGTTAAGATGAACAGGGCTTCTTTTATCTCCCTAGTGTCTTTATCACCACCACGTGCTAGCAGCGTGGTGTCGCGGGACTTCGGCGTGCAGGAACATCGTTTGCAATGCGCCGCGAGGTGACCTGCTCCTTGTAACTGCTGGCAAGCGTATCTGTGTTCCAAGAGGCGTTCATTGATGCAGCGTCCTGTCTGTCCTATATATTTCTTGCCGCAAGTTAAGCCACCGAGAACCCTTCGTGCAATGTGCCGTTAAGGCTGTATACAGTATTCCCTTAACTTGCGGCAAGAAATATATAGGACAGACAGGACGCTGCATCAATGAACGCCTCTTGAAACACAGATACGCTTGCCAGCAGTTACAAGGAGCAGGTCACCTCGCGGCGCATTGCAAACCATGTTCCTGCACGCCGAAGTTCCTCGACACCACGCTGCTAGCACGTGGTGGTGATAAAGACACTAGGGAGATAAAAGAAGCCCTGTTCATCTTAACTGCAAAAGAGGAATGCATCAGCACAACCTCGTTACATTTAACGCAAGCAGAAATAAAATTTCTAGAAAGTGGCGTACGCTGATCTGCGAAAAATTTGTCTGAGCTCAAGATGGCACACGTCATATGCTTGCATTATCTATATTTACTTTTTGCCTACTTTATTCGCACTTTCCCTTCCTTCACCCTATCCCATCTGATTGTTAACCTATATTTGACACTTCGCAAGATGTGAATAAACCAGTTGTAAGTTTGTGCACAACCTGTCCTGTGTCCCTGTATCGACCTACCGTCCTCGTCTCGTCATCTGCAGCACAACAAGAAAACCATGAATGCATTCCCTTCTACTCTCAGCCGCACCCACGAAGAAAAACTTGGAGAACGCTTGAGCTTTACTTTCAAGAGTAGAACACGATAGCATAATCGGACCGTGTTTGTATCGCCTTGCCAATCGCTAGCCTGACTTCGCTTCTCGGTGGAGACCTAAACCAAAGAAAGCGAAAGTGCGGACGCCGTCCGGCTCCAATATCCATGCATGCGGCGCAACGAAACACGGCCACACGGCGGGCGATGCTGTTTAATAGCGCGCCCGTGGGCCCTTTGCGCCATATCGCGGGTGATAGTCAAGCCGCTGAAGAACCTCGGAGATGTGCGTACCACCAACGCTAAATGGTGTATATAAAACCTCGCCTTAGAACGCAGAAGATGTATGCGTGGTGGCCGAGCGGCTAAACGCCTCGCGCCGTTCGAATCCCCGGTCCCTCTCAAACCGAAGATCTTTTTATTATTTCTTTAATTGCACGGACAACGATGATTTTTCGTTCACAATCAAAGACGCCGCGGCAGCCGACCCCGAGACAGACACCGCAATTTCCTGAAAAGAGCTCTTTAACGCGGTCGCGTTAATACAAAGGAACGCATGGACTTACGTATACGCAAGCCACTTTGGGGCCCAGGCACTAAAACTCTCCAATAGAGAGTTTTAGTGCCGGTGCCCCAAAGGTGTTCGAATATGCAAGCCCTTGGGTTCCTTTGTGCTCTTTTTGGGTGCGGCTGTCAAACAGTAGAAGGTGGGAAAATTTACAATAGGACGCAAGGACGCGCGGACACAACGGCTAGAGGCCGCCGGCACTAAAACCCCCTAATAGAGAGTTTTAGTGCATTTTATTGTATTTCCGTTGTGTGTC
This sequence comes from Rhipicephalus sanguineus, assembly GCF_013339695.2. Classification (NCBI taxonomy): domain Eukaryota; kingdom Metazoa; phylum Arthropoda; class Arachnida; order Ixodida; family Ixodidae; genus Rhipicephalus; species Rhipicephalus sanguineus. The sequence continues at coordinate 29,256,863 of NC_051176.1, forward strand.
GCTGGCTAACAGAAGAAAGCGGGGAGATATACTGCAGAAGAACGTGTTGTTGGGCGAGTTGGTGCTTGCTGAATGACATAATGCAGCGCAAAAACACACACACCACAAAGTAAGGAACACAAACCGACGGGACAGGAGCAACTCACAACTTTAATGAAGACTACAAGATTGTGGCACATATATATACATCCCAATGCGCAAACGCAACGTCACAAACCATAGGGGGCGTATCATATTAAAGAATTGAAAAAATTGTGTTCCGCATTGTACAGGAAGACTGACGTCTGACTGACGCAACCATCATTCTTCTCTTTGATGTAGAAAGCCTCGAGAAGTTCACGCGCCGTTTTATCATGGCTTCTGCCCAGAATCCTTACATCATTAAATCTTGGCACACAATAGCAGGTCTTACAATGCGCCGAAAGGTGCGCAGTGAAATCCTTCTTTAGATTGTTTGCGTGTTCCCTCATGCGGTCATTAACACATCTGCCCGTTTGTCCCACATAGGACTTCCCACAAGTTAGTGGTATTTAATATACCACCCCCGTCGCACACCGAGAAACACCCCCTGTCTCTCGTCACCCCTGTCGTCCTGCGCTCGCATTGCAACAACCTTTAAATCGCGCGCTCTGCGCTCTTCGCGCCACCTCGCTAGTGATAACAAGAACACGCTGAAGCCACCGAGCTCTGAGTACCGCCAATGGTAAATGGTGTATATCAATAGCTCGCCGTTATTAGGCTGAAGAACGTGCGCTCTGTGGCAGAGTGATTTCGCGCTGCGGAGCGAGGGGTCGAAGGTTCCACTCCCGGCAACAGAACTTTTGTAGCGTTAGCTACACTGGCCTAGCCGAGCCAGTTTAGCGTGGCTCCTCAAGAGCCATGCTGTGCATGTGCCAGGATCAGTGATGTCACACAGCTGGCGCATCGGAGCCGGCACATCCCGCGCACTCCGCCGCTGCCGCGCGAGACTCGCTGCCGCCGATCTGCGCTTTCCAGAAGAGTGACGTCGTAGCCGAGGTAGACGCACTGGCGCCGGCGCGCGCAGCTATTCGCCTTCGCTGTGCAGTCGGCGTCTGACACTGCGCTGGAGCCGCTTGATAGCGCCTCTGACTGGCGTTTGCCAGTGTGGTTTAGCCACGTAGATGGAGAGCGCAAATTCTGCTCAACGGCGCAGAAGGGCGGAGTAGATTAACTCATCGGATCCCGAAGTAGTTGGCTGGCAAAATAAATATGCATGTGACACATAATATGTATACCATGTGTGTGTCATTGGAGCAGCAGTAAGCATGATAATCAAGCTAATCCTAGAAAATCAGGAAAGCTAAGAACAATCAGCTGAACCTTTGCTAACGCTACGTTATCCTGGCATAGCCGAGCTAGGCCACTGCAACATTCTTTCTTCTTGTTTTTTTCTTCGCCATCCGTTAGTCGATATTTTACAACGTCATATCCGTGACGGAAATACGTCAGTGGGGCCGTGGTGGACCCCGGCATAAAATACTTTCGTGTTAAAAGCACCAGAAAACGGGACAGCTCATGTGACTACCGCAGATGTAATAATAATTGTTGGGCTTTAACGTCCCAAAACGACGATATTAATATGAGAGACGCCGTAGTGAAGGGCACCGGAAATTTCGACCACCTGGGTTTCTTTAACGTGCACCTAAATCTAAGTGCACGATTCTTACTTAAATTATGACAGCGCTACATTTGACGAGGACAAGACAGAGAAGCACATGACAGGACAGGCGCTGACTCCAAGTACTTTTATTGAAATAACACGCATTGCATTTTATAGCAAAAGAAGGCAACGAAAGAAGGAGATATGTCAGCGTCGTTCTAGGGCCTACCCGCCCATTGCAGCACTTGCAGAAACTGTGAGCCACGGCTTGAGTAAAACAAAATCCTAACCCATATATGCCCAAACTCAGAAAAATGGCAAAATAAATATCTTTTTCACAAAAAAGTGTAGCTACTTCTACCCTCAAAAGAAAGCACAAGTATCTTATTTATTTCCAGGTAAACGCAACACTGCTTTTCAAGCCGTCCTATACATAGAGGACACTGGGAATTACGGGTGCTATGTGTGGGTGTGGTAAGCCTTGAAACATTTCACGTGCACACCAACAATGCACTTCTTCCTCTACATGACGTATTTCATACAAAGCACGCGTTTGCCCGGAGAAAGCGGTCGGCACGTGGCAGCATGAAAAGCAAGCAATGTCTAGGCTTGCACACGTTGAGAATGAGGCCTGCTTGATGTGCTGTAGGTGGCGCTAGTCATCAGCTAAAGAAATAGCGTTGTTAGAGTGCATCAAAGAAGCGTCCTATGTGTAGGACACTGGGCATATATGGGCTAAGCAGAAGTATAGATAGACCAGCTCTCGAACTATTGGGAGCATTTTTATCACAAGAAATTGCGTTACTATTCATCACTAGGACATATGAGAAAAGGGACATCAATGTATTTATGCACAAACATGACATTTGCGTACAGGTACGCGCGACACAGGAATCGAACTCGCGACCACACGCGCCGAAAGCAAACGCCATAACCATTAGACTACAGCGTCACCACTTGCTTGCGTACATTTTTCGTGGGCGAATACATGTACCAATGTATGAACAAAGCGGCTGGTAACCCGTCGGTGGAACTCCGAACTCCTGTTCTGCTACCATCAGCGTGTGTTTGCGATAGCGTAGTGTCAATACATAATTTATGGGGCGTCATGCAGGCCGAAGTAAACACCTTCGGCTCTGAATTATTCGGTTCGTCCTGTCGTGCCGCTGGAGGAATAATAAAAGTGTACGCTCTCCAGTGCTTCTGCAGATATCGACAATGCTTCGCTCGCCCGAAATTCGTGAGTACCAGCGTGACAAAGGTATCTTCAGAAAGCCGGACGTATGTGTATTCCATGAGCGTATGCTGTGGAGCAATTTTCGTTATTTCTGTTGCCGCGAGCTCGCGCTTCCAGAGGCCGCAGCCTGTTCCGAGCTGTTCGAAGATCGCCTGCGTTCGCATATGAAAGTTAGACACGCAGATGCCAGAGTTACAATTGTAACGCGCCTACATTAAGTGCATGTAATGCGCGCGTACTGTCGCGAGCTGCACGCAGGGGCAGCAGCGCCTTCTCAGCAGCTGAACGCTCATCTATTTCCGCACTTAACGCTTATTCGCAATGTACGCTTTAGCGCCGCATGCATTGATTCTCTATAACGCATATTCAGTATTTAGTTGATTTCATATTCGGATACTACCTACATTTCTCTATAATTAACCTTTATTGTTAAGCGTCACGCCATCGCGTTAAAGCGAATGCCTAGCGTGTGTCCAAAGTTCAAGGACAACCTCCCCAATTTACCAGTGACAGGTCTCCCTAAAAATAAAAAAGTTAATGTACTTGTACTTCTCTCTTGTGAACGTCTATGTGTACATCGCCCTCCCCTTGCACAGATGATGCAGTACGCATTAAAAAAATGCATTACCGTCTTCCTCAGTGAAACATCTGTTCAGAAAAAAAAATGGTTCTTTCGAATTACTAGCGTAGTATTTTCACAGCAGCAGATAGGTTGGCTTGTTTGCAATTCAGAATTTCACACTCATAACGCAGAAACACGAGGACTGTAGCAAATATGCAAAAAACTGGAAAAAGCCTATCATACGTGCACTCCCTCGTCCACCTGCACATTACGTTAAGCTGTATTTATACAACAGGTCCCTTCAATAATACGATGAAAGATCCACGTCAGAACACCGTTATCGCCTTCTGCCTAACTTTTTGTTGCCTATCTCTCTTCTGCAATGAGTCACAATGTGTGAATCATCTGTTCAGCTTGTTTCGTAATGAAACACAAGCGGTTACATTGAGCAGGCGGTGTTTGTTTACATGCACGTAAACATGCATGTAATTTGTAACATGCATGTAAATTGTAATGCACAAGCATGTAATTTGTTTTACATGCACAAGTTCATGCACAATATATATATATATATATATATATTGTCGCGCATAGAACCTAAGCCCAATACTGAACACGTGGAACAACATATACAATGCAGTCTGAGCACTATATACAGGGTGTTTCAAGAAATGTGTCCAACCTTCTAAAAAAAATCATGAAAATGCGATGTTTGATTGCTGCCTTCGGAATTGGATTTCTGTAGTGGCAGAGATTTTAAGATGGTTAAAGAAATTATTTGGGACTGCAATTAAAAAAGTTAGATTAATTAACTTTTTATTTAGTAGAATATTAGGTGGTTGCGTCAAATGGGAGAATTGGCGTTCTTCATGCGAGAAACCCAACCCAACTTCGACATTTCGAAATAGTGGCATCTAGTAATAATTAGGAAGTAATGAAGTTCAACCAAATTCAATGGCGAAACCTAAAGAGAAACATGGGAGAACGCAACTGCCATATTTTTTTGAGACGTCCAAAATGGGTGAATGATTTTTTCTGTAGCACTAGGCATCTTAAGATGGTTAGACACATGACTTGAGACAGTAATAAGAAAGTTAAATTAATTAACGTTTTAATTAGTGGGGTTAGGTGGCTGTGTCAAATTGGGGAATTGAAGTTCTTCGTGCCAGAAACCCATGCCAACATTGAGATTTCGAAAAAGCGGCTTCTAGTAATAATTACGAGGTAATGAAATTCAAGCGAATTCGATGGCTTTCGCTGTTGAAAGCCGTTGTATTTCGTTGAATTTCATTACGCCACAATTACTAGAGGACGCTTTTTCGAAATCTCAAAGCTCGGATGGGTTCCTCGCATGAAGAACTTCAATTCTCCCATTTGACGCAATCACCTAACTCCACTAATTAAAAAGTTAATTAATGTAACTATCTTAATTACTGTCCTAAGTGATGTCCTTAACTACCTTAGGATTCCTGCCGCTACAGAAAAAGCAATTCTGAAAGCCCCGAGCAAATATTGCATTTTTCTGATTTTTGAGAAGGTTGGACATATTTCTTGAAACGCCCTGTATAATTCGCAGCAGAAAAGCAACATGAAAGTAGTGTGTAAAATCTCATCATAATGCACACTGACATGTGCACTTCACCGTCCCAGTATGGACGTACAATCCAAAGAAATGGGGTACCCAAGGAACTTGGTGTCAGCCTATACATGAAGGCAACTAAATTAGTACAATAGGGCTAGTATCACTTTTGAGAAACAGGCAACCATGTAGTCAGGCAGGCTGTACAGTTTTTTTGAACCATTAGTTTGCCCTATGGCATTAAAACATGTCACACTTGGTTGTGCAGTCTAGTTTCCTGCAGAAAAGTCTAAAATAGACCTGTGGTGTTGACTGTGGGTCCACTTACCAAGACTCATAAAGACATTCAGCAGTGCCCACAAAATGACACGGTTGCCTTCATGTATTGCTGTATATATTGCCTCACAGATATCTGAAAACCAACGTAAATTTATGGAATTGTGCTTGGGAACTTGTCGACATAATCACATGACTGCAATGTCTATTATGCATAATAAGTACAGCAATGTTTACAATGTTTCCATGACAACTAGTGCCATCTGCACCTCAAAAGTTCATCTTTATTTCCTCACGTTATGGCTGATGCATAAGTACCATATTGAAAATTAATCCATGTACTATGGCTGCAAATGCTTTGAATGTAAAATTAATCCATGTACTATGGCTTCACATGTTTTGAATATAAAAATTTCGTATAAATAGTGGCTGGTGGCATTGCAAATTGCAACCTAGGACTTGATTTGCCATGAGGTTGAGTAAAATTTACCACACATGTCTAGAGGCTGTAAAGCAGTCAGGAATTAAGTTCATTGTTAAAGGAAGTGTTACGTTGCGGGATTTCTGTGGCATTCCTGGGGAAGAACCACACCGCTCGGCTGCTCGGTACGAATTGCTTTATTTGTGCAAAACGGCGCCTGTTGACGAAGGCGTGGTTTATGCGCTGCGTCCTTCTTGAAGGGAAAAAGTAACCCAATATCCCTTTCGCACTGGCAGCGCGGCTGAGTGACCGGAAGCCGGTGCTTCTGAGTCCCGGAGCGGCAGCACGCCGATTTGCCGGGAGCGGCAGTGCCGTCGCCTGTAAAACATCACATCTCTCCCCTCTTAGATGGAGTCACCATAGAGGTCTGGGGGCTGGCGATGTCGTTGCGGGCGCGATGCCGTTGTCGTGTCCGACTGGGTCGCTGGTTGTTGCGGCCCAGGATCTTCTATTAGGCTGAGCCCTGATGGCACAGGGGAGTCTGCCGGTGGATCCAGCATGTACGGAGCTGGCAGTTGTTGCGAGTCTCTCTCCGTGCTCGCTTGACATACGGTCTTCTGCCTGACTTTTGTCAACAGCGGCTTTTATGAGGTTTAGGTGCCTTCGAACGTTCCCGTTTCACATTTAATCATCAAAGACCTGTGCCCGGGCCTCTCCGTCACCGTTCCCTCCGTCCATGCAGGACTGCCTATGAAATACCGGATGACTACGGATTACTCCACAGAAACTTCCCTCGGGGAGTTGTACCCTCTGGTGTTCGAGGGTGTTTCCTCAGACGGCTGGGGATGGAGTTGTGTGAGTGCGGTGACTATGTCGCGCCCGAACATTAGAGCGGCTGGTGCTTTGCCCGTTGCCGTTGATACGGTGCTGTGCTGCTTAAGTAGGAACCACGCCAGCCTGCATGCAAATGTTCCTGTTTGGTTCCTGGCTAACACCTGTTTTGTTTCGAACACCATCCTCTCTGCCTGGCGGTTAGTGGCGGGAAGGTAGGGGGCGCTTGTGACATGTGTTACCGCGTTCTTTTTTAAAAACTCGTCAAATTCCAAGGAAACAAAAGACAGTCCATTGTCCGTCACCAGCTTTTTGGGGCGCCCAAACGTTGCGAAAAGGTTTCGCATTTCCTCGATCAATGTGGATGGTGCGCATGCAGCGCTCTTCCAGCTACGCATCGACCACCACATCCTCCCAGAGCCAGCAAAGTCCGTATGAATGGTGTGCCAAGGTGTCGTTGCGCGCTCCCACTGAGGCATAGATGCCTTGCCTGGTGCCTTTTGGTGCTAGCGACACGTTACGCAGTTTCTTGCCACTTCTTCAATGTCGCTGTCAACACCTGGCCACCAAAAGTAACATCTAACGCAAGCTTTCACGGCGACAATTCCTATGCGGTTCTCTTGGACAAAACCCAACACAGCCTTTCTCGATACTGCAGGAATAACGACTCTGCAGCCCCTAATAAGGCAGCCCTCCTGAATGGAGAGTTCCGCCCCGCGCTTCCTGTATGCTGCAAACTCTTTATTGTCAAGTTTGCGCAGTTCGCCGCTTCCGACAGCTGCTTTCACGCGAGACAACATTGGGTTTTGTCGGGTCATTTCAGCAAGCAGGCTTGGTGCTAGTTCAATACTTAGCGTGGAAACCAACATGAACACGTCCCCTGGTGAATAAGGCTCATCGACCTGTGCTGGCAGCGGAAGTCTGCTGAGAGCGTCTGCGTTTTGGTGCCTTTGGCCTGGTCTGTACGCCAAATTGTAATCATAGGTGCTAGCTCGAGACACCAGTGAGTCATTCTGAGCGATAGTACTGACGGCACTTGTTTCTTTTCGCCCATGATATCAATAAGTGGCTGTTGATCTGTCATGGCATGACATGGGAAGAACTTTATTATTGTCCAGAGAAACTACGGCCCGAGGGCAAAGCCCCAGGCTAAGTCGGTGGCTCCCCCCACGTAGGCATCGGTAGGCCAAAGGCTTTCCCGATGGCGTGAGTTCTCCGGACGGCCAGGAGTTGATCTTCGAGGACTTCACTGGTTATACGCCGACTCCAGGCCTCGCTGTTGAGATCCGTGGCCCTTTGGTTGGGGCACAGCCAGAACATATGATCAAATAGACACGGAATCTGTCTACAACCTTTACATTCGGCAGAAATATCCCCGTCAATTTCGTTAAGCGGTTACGTGCTGGCCAGCGATGTAGTTGTGAAAATGGCTGACACCGTAAACTATCGCCAATACTTCTTTGTCAAGCTGGGAATAGTTCTTTTCCGCGATTCCCAATGTTCGCAAAGCGAATGCTATGGGTGCATCTCGACGAAGAGCGTCTTCCTGAGCCAGCACTGGCCGATACCGTGCGGTGACGCGTCTACGGACTTTGTCTCCTCGTAATGAGCAAGCACTGTGGAAGTGTGGACCATGTGTTTGAGTTCCTCGAAGGCGGTTTCGTGCTCCGCTTCCCACTTCCACGGCGAATTGTTCTTAACAACTTGTACAGCTTCGTTGCGTCATTCGCTCAGTTTTTTAAGAAGCGGTCGTGAAATGATGTCAGCCCAAGAGAAGCTCGGAGCGACGTTTTGTCAGTTGGTTTTGGTGCCCGAAGTATGGCCTCAATCTTGTTCTCGGTGGCCCGCACCCCGTTGGCGTCTATTCGGTGTCCCAGAAATACAACTGACGTGATGCCAGAGTGGTACTTGTCTTTCTTGAGGCGTAGGCCTCTCTCGCTTAGCCTTGATATAACCTGGTAAAGACGATGTGTGTGCTCACAAACATCTTTCCCGCTGATAATGCTATAACCCCGGTATTCCGGCTAGCGTTACCTCCAACATATGCTGGAAGATGGCAGGTACGGCGGATACTCCGTACGGGAGCCGATTCACTTTGAACAGTCCCTTGGTCGTGTTCACTATGAGGAGCGCTGCTGTTTCGTCGTCGACATTTAGCTGCTGGTAGGCTTGGTGCAAATGCAACATCGAGAAGAGGGTTCCGCCGCACAAATTTGCGAACCCCTCTGCTGTGGTTAGAAGAAGGTAGGAAGCCTTCTTCGCCGCTGCGTTAACAGTGCTCCTGTAGTCACCACACGCACGCAATGTTCCACCACTTTTCCGAACGAGCACCAGCGGTGTCGCGCAGTTGGAATGCTGTATCGATGAGAGGATGCCGTGATGTCGCAGGCGATCAAGTTCATCTTCCATAGGCTGCTGCAGGTCAACAGGCAACAGACGAGCCTTACAAAATTTGAGGCTTGCGTCTTCTTCCAATTCTAGGTAAATCAAGGGGCCTGTGTAGCTGCTAATGTCCTCTCTGAACACATCTGGGTGTCGTGAGATGACTTCCTTGATATCATCGGTTGGATGTTCCATCTGGTTGATTCCGTGGACCTGGATATTGAGAAGCGCGAACCAGTCTCGCCTCAAGAGGTTGCATCCAGCTCCTTTCATCGCCAGAAACGGTAGTACGCAATCGTTTGACTAAAATTTCACCCCAACATGTGCGGCTCCCAGAACACGCAGTTCTACTCCTGACCAAGTGCGCAAGTCGAGTGACTCCCTTGAAAGTTGGGGGGCGTTCCGTGGCCACGCTTTGTGGTAGATCTCCTCGCTTATCAGGGAGCGTGCGGCACTCGTGTCAAGTTCAAGTTTCAGGGATTTTCGCTCTACTTCGTCTACCAGGATCTTGGGGAAGTATGTGCGCCCATTTACTGCATGCAGCTCGTAACAGGAATCGCTGCTTCCAGTTTCATCATACATAGGTAGTGGGTTGACATTGTGCGTTTGTTGCTTGGTGTTCGCACGCGCTTCCTTTTCTTGCTTCTTGCGTGCAATGCAGGCATCTCCAATATGGCCCGCTCTCGAGCAAAAACGGCACTCTTCTGTTTTGAATGTGCACCTCGAAGGTTCATGCTAGCCGTTACATCATTAGCAACGGCTCTTACTTGTTTGTAGATGCCTTGTTGATCTCCGCGGAGTTTGTTGCCACATTGATTCCCCGCTACTGCCTTGCAGTGTGGTACGGAACGGCGTTCCAAGGAACGTTCCAGGAACTAGTTTTTTTTTAGGAACGGAGGAACGTCACCGTCCATTGAGGATCGGTAGAACTGTAACGGTAGCTCGTTACGTTTACGTAGGAACGGCGTTCCTTCTGCAAACGTTCCTCGGAATTGAACAGGCGCACGCACGCAGCCCATCACGCTGAACAGGTCGGATGGACGACCGTGACAGTCGAAAGAATCTACAGCTCGCCTTTTACTTGAATAAGGCGCCTGCCGGGTGCGCATGGAATCTGTCTTCTGACACCCGATTGCGTGGATAGCGGGAAGAGGACCGAAACGCAGTGGACGCGGGTGCCGCAGTGGCGCCTGTCCGGTGCCTTCGATGTTTGCGTTTGAGCAGGCATCCCTTCAACATGCGAGTTATCTCCGTGGCTATCGGTCTATAATATCGTTGCGAGGTTTGTAAGAGAGCTTTATTCGTAAGGAACTGGGCGGCCAGTGTCAGCCAGTACTGCACGTCCTTCTTCTCTTCTCTCCTACTCCGTTGTTGTCGCTGCTACTCCTTCGCTATGGATTAGACCCACTAACATTGCTCCTCTTGCAGACGAAGCCCTCCGGGCGAGAAGTCAGTTGGAGGGTCGCTGAGTAAAGGGCTTCAGGCGTACTATATGCGTGACTTCGGTCTTGGATGACCGTCTTCCACTGGCAGTTAGGCGTGCAATCCTATAAGTCAACTCACTAAGGCGCCCTATCACAAGAAACGGTCCAACATAGTCAGCGAGGAGTTTTTGACACAGTCCACGTTGCCGCACCGGAGTCCATAACCACACTAAGTCACCAAGATTGTAGGTGACCTGATGCTGTCGACTATCATACCGGAATTTATAGTGTTCTTGTGAAGCTAAAGTACGCAATCGGGCGAGGCGCCGAGCCTCCTCCGCCCGGTAGAGGGTTTCCGCGATACAAGCGTCGTTGTGACTGCAGAAAGCAAAGATAGTGTCCAAAGTGTACTTCGGTGGACGAGCGTAGAGGAAAAACGGGCTGTATCCAGTGGTCTCATGCTGCGAGGTATTATATGCGTACGTGACGAACGACAGCACTTCGTCCCAGTTCTTGTGGTCCGAGCTAACGTACATGGACATCATGTTCACAAGAGTTCTATTCGTGTGCTCAGTGAAGCTGTTGGTCAGAGGGTGATAGGGCGTTGAATGCTGCAGGTTTGAGGCACACAGACGTAGAAGTTCTTCAACAATATCAGCTGTGAACTGACGGCCACGATCACAGATGATCACGCGAGGAGGGCCGTGACGAAGTATTATCGAACGCAGTACAAAATGTGACACTGCGTGCAGAGGGTAGCGCCGCCGTCTCGCAGAATCGAGTCAGGCAGTCGGCGCATACCATGATCCAACGGTTGCTTTTAGATGAACATGGGAACGGTCCTATCAGGTCGATGCCTACTTGTTCAAAAGGTGAGCTGGGTGGCGCCACGGGTTTTAGGTAACCGGCTGGGACAGTAGTAGGTCTCTTGTAACTTTGGCACGCGGCACAGCTGGCTACGTATGCCTCCGTTGTCTTGCGCATTTGATGCCAGTAAAATCTTTCTTTGGCACGATGGAGTGTCCGCATGGATCCTAGGTGACCTCAAGTTGGGTCATCGTGCACGACGCGCAAAAAAGAAGGGCGGAGGGCTTCTGGCACCACGAGAAGAAACTATGCACCTGTCGCGGAGAAATTCTTCTTATACTGCAACCCATCTCCAACACAAAAATGGCACGCTGATGACTCTTTAGCGGCAGAGAAAAGTGGCTCTAAACGTGAATCTTCCCGCTGTTCTTTAGCGAAGGTTGCGAGATCCGGGAAATTCCAATGTACGGTGGCAATTAAATGGTAAAAACTGTCAGCGTGACATTCTGTTGCAGGAAGAGGCATCCTGGAAAGGCAATCGGCATCAGCATGCCGTCGCCCGCTCTTGTAGGAGACAGTGAAACTGTACTCCTGCAAACACAGGGCCCATCGTGCAAGGCGTCCCGGCGGATCACGAAGATTGACGATCCAGCATAGAGAGTGGTGGTCGGTGATGATCGTAAATCCTCGCCCGTGAAGGTACGTACGACCGAAACCGCTGCACAGCAAAAATAACAGCGAGGCACTCCTGTTCAGTAACCGTGTAGTTACGCTCAGGTTTGCTTAACGACCGACTTGCGTAGGCGATGACATGTTCTTCTTGTCTAAGCGCTGAACAAGAAGAGCACCAAGACCTACACCACTCGAATCTGTGTGAAGCTCCGTTGGCGCTGAGGGATTGATTGAAGTGTTGAGTATGGGCTGCGACGTCAGCAGAAACTTCAGTTGTCGAAAGGAAGCAGAATGCTCGGGCGTCCACTCGAATGGGGCATTCTTGTGGAGGAGGCTTGTCAAGGGATAAGCGACGTCAGCAAAGCGAGGAATGAATCGCCTAAAGTAGGAGCATAACCCCAAGAAGCTGCGAAGTTCTTTCACAGACTGAGGTGGCTCAAGTGCTTCAACAGCCTCCGTTTTTGCAAGGTCGGGCCTGACGCCGTCCTTATCCACGAGATGTCCCAACACCAAAGCTTGGCGTTCACCGAAATGGCACTTTTTGGAGTTAAGCACAAGTCCTCAGTATGCAGCTGAGGACAGTGGCGAGACGCGCGTTGCGCTCGTCAAAGGTACGACCAAAGATGATAACATCGTCGAGATAGCATATGCATATCCCCCATTTTAAACCTCGCAGAATGGTGTCCATGAAGCGTTCGAAGGTGGCGGGCGCGTTACACAAGCCGAATGGCATAACGTTGAATTCAAAAAGTCCGTCGGGTGTCACGAACGTTGTTTTTTCTTTGTCTTCGTTATGCATCGGGATTTGCCAATAACAGGATCTCAGGTCGACAGAAGAAAAGTAAGATGCCGAATGAAGACAGTCCAATGCATCGTCTATATGCGGAAGCGGGTAGACATCTTTCTTAGTAATGCTGTTCAGCCGCCGATAAGCTACACAAAACCGCCAACTGCCAGCTTTCTTTTTGACGAGAACAACCGGTGCAACCCAAGGGCTCGCGGACTCCTGAATTACTCACTTCTGCAGCATTTCTTCAACTCGCACGCCCATTATCTTACGTTCATTGGGTGCCATGCGATATGGGTGCCATGAGATACGGCTTCTGTCGTATAGGGTGCGCTGACCCTGTATTTACACGATGGCGGACTCGAGACATCAGAATTGGGGACGTCTTGCCGCTGTGCGAGAAGTCGAACACTTGCGCATGCTTGGATAAAACCCCCAGCAACGTGTGGCGCTCGCTCGTGCTGAGTGACTTGGCCACCATCTGAAGTAGCTTCGAGTCCGAAGGGCAGGAATGAAGGGACTCGTCTGCAGCAGCTTTGAGTACAGCCAGGAAAGTCGGTGTTTCTTCTTTGAATAGCGCGAGCTTCATGCCAAAAGGTAGAAGTATGGGCTGGGCCGTGTAAATCATCGTCCATAATCCGGAACGTCCTTCAAGTACCGATACTATGCAATGCGGCACCAAAACATTCTTCTTTACACAGGTCGAGTGAAGGGGTTCTGTTGAGGCATCAAATGTTGCAGTAGCGGTGCCAGAGCAAATGACCGGGACGCAGACGCTACATTGTGCGGGCACGACGACATCCTCAGCTACACAAAAAGCACTCTCTTGGCGGCGTGGCGAGCTCTCCACGAGTCCAGTCATAACTTCGTCGTGTACCGACAACTCCCCACTTCGACAGTCAACAGTTGCACCACACTCCCGCAAGAAATCTATGCCTAAAATAACATCGTGCGTAGAGAGAGGAATAACGGCGAATTCAGTACGGAATATTTTGCCAGACAAGCATGCATCAGCAGTGCAAACACCAACCGGGCACAACGTGTCACCACTAACGCTAGAAAACGTCGACGTATTGTTCCAGTGAAACATAGCTTTTTGTCCAATTAAAGCTTTCAAACTAAGGCTCATTACAGAAATGGTCGCCCCAGTATCCACAAGAGTAGGCACACCATCCACACGCACATGAACTTTGTTTTTCAGCATGAAGGCTGTCGGAGGTATATCGTTTGGCAGCGCACAGTATCCGGCGAGCTTACCCCCATCGGCCGCATTGCCTAGTTTTCCGGAGATGGTGATGGGAGGCGACGCCGTGGCGACGGAGATCGCGGAGCACGTGGGGCAGGCGGAGGCGTTAAGCTGCGGTCAAAGGCTGGTGACGGGTTCCGGAAGTTACCTTGACGGAGTTGACGACTGGCAGGTGGACGTGTTGGCCATGACGTGGTGAAGTGTCGATAATTCGTCTGGTAGGATGCTGGTGAGGGCTCTTCTCGGTATAGTCGACGACGGTCGCAAAATCTGGAGATGTGACCTGGGAGACTGCAGCTGTAGCACACACGGGGAGGAGGCCGAAATGGGCGATGCTGCTGAAACTCCTCAGTTCGGTCAGCAAGCACTGGATATCCGTCCTGATCATCGTGGTCTCTGTACACCCTCGTCGCTGCATACGCAGGGTGGAACCGCGGTGTCGGATAAGTGTTGCGGCGCTGCTGCTCGCTGTTGAAACGAGGTCGGCTTGCGGGTACAGGCTGTGGCACGGCTTGACAATTGTCCACGTTTGCTGCGTTAACGGATGGTTGCCAAGACATAGGCAGTAGTCCGGGCTTATTGCCTCGGAGGTCATCACCACCGAAATGGCTGATTTAGTGCCAGCGGAGCAGTTCCTCCCGTACAATCTGCCATATCGTTGATGAAAGGTCGAATGGTGAACTAGCGTCGACGCTGGCCACGGTCGGTACATTAGCCAGGCTGCCGAATTTCGGTGCAACACGATGCATCTTCAGCGCTTCGATCGTGCGGCAGTGTTGCGTTACCTCGGAGACAGATGTCAGGTTTTGTTTGGCAATGAGATACTGATACACATCTTCGGCCATGCCTTTAAGAAGATGCCCCACCTTATCTTCTTCGGACATACTGGGGTTCACGAATCTACACAGCTTGAGAATCTCTTCTATGTACATGGTACATGTCATGCCGTGGAGCTGGGCCCTTTGGGACAGAGTCTGTTCGGCTCGCTTCTTTTTCGGGATTGAATCCCCAAAGTACTTTTTGAATTCCTCTTCAAATATGTCACACGTCGTGAGCGTTTCTTCGTGGTTGTCATACCACAGGAGCGCAGTATTCGTCAGCGAGAGAACAACATGTGACAGCTGAGCTGCTGAGTCCAAGCTGTTTAATTTGCTCACCCTTTTGTAGTGCTTCAACCACTCGTCAACGTCTTCACTGGCAGTCCCGGCAAAGCATGGTGGCTCCTTGTATAGTTGCGATGGGGCCACTGACCTCGGTGTTTGAGTTCTCGGCAGCATGTCTCCTGCTGAGGCGGGCGGAAGTCCCGCAAGGCGACGACTTCGACGGGAGTCAAAGTGTAGCGATTCCGTTGTTCGGTGCTCACGTACCCCGCACCTCCACCACTCTGTTACGAGGTTTGGAGGAAAGCTTTATTCGTAAGGAACTAGACGGCGAGTGTTAGCCAGTACTGCACGTCGTTCTTCTCTTCTCTCCTACTCCGTTGCTGTTGTCGCTGTTACTCCTTCGCTATGGATTAGACACACTAACAATATTTATTATAGTTTATTTCGGCAACCGCCGCACCGATGACGTCTGTCATGCAATAAACGATACGCGTACATCTAGCGTTACATTCCTCTTGCGCCCGCTGAACGTGCCTCGCCCCTACGACTTCGGTTGACTTTGTTCCTTCTTGTATGCAACACGGCAGTGCCCTCAAGCGCTTGATGGAGCGGCTCTTCAACATTGCGAACGAAGTGCTGACGAGGAAACAAGTTCGGCTGTCGGATACTGTCATCGTCGTCATAATCATAATCATCAGCCTGTCTACGCCCACTGCAGGGTAAACGACTCTCGCATGTTCCGCCAATCAACCCGGTCTTGTGCTTGCTGCGGCCACGTTATACCCGCAAACTTTTCAGTCTCGTCTGCCCATCTAACTTCCTGTCTCCCCTTCGCGCGCTTGCCTTCTCTTCGAATCCAGTCAGTTGCACCTAATGACCAGCGGTTATCATGTCTACGCGCTAAATGCCCTGTCCAGTTATCCTTCTTGATTTCGTCTGAGATGCCCTTAACACCCGTTTGTTTCCTGACCCATTCTGCTCTATTCTTCTGCCTTAAGGTTACACCCATCATTTTCCATTGCCCGCTGCGTCGTCCTCAATTTCAGTTGAACCCTCTTTGTAAGCCTCCATGTTTCTGCTCCGTAGACTGGTAAGATGCAGCTGTTATATACCCTGGCCTTTAGGGATAGCGGTAAACTACCATTCATGATTTGAGAATGCTTGCCAAATGTGCTGCACCCCATTCTTATACTTCTAGTTAATTCTCATGGTTCGGCTCCGTGGTTACTACCTCTCCTAAGTAGACGTATTCCTTTACAACTTCCAGTGCCTCGCTACCTATCGCAAAACGCTGTTCTCTTCCGAGACTGTTGTGCATTACTTTAGTTTTCTGAATATTAATTTCAGATCTACCGCTCTGCTTTCTTTGTCCAAATTAGTAATGATGAGTTGCAATTTGTCCCCTGAGTTACTCATACAAACATCCAGATGCAACTCTTGCTGAGTGTGAACAATGCACTTTACTAAGTCGCGAATATGTATCCTGGACATATTTTCCACTCACACTGCAATGCTGAAACACCCATGTATCGTTAAATGCGAAGCTTTTCTTAGCGAACCCTAGGCACTTCGAGCGTTTCTATCTATCTATCTATCTATCTATCTATCTATCTATCTATCTATCTATCTATCTATCTATCTATCTATCTATCTATCTATCTATCTATCTATCTATCTATCTATCTATCTATCTATCTATCTATCTATCTATCTATCTATCTATCAACCCGGCTACGTCTGGGAGCTCTCGTGATCTCGCCTCCTTAACTTGGTGTAGACCAAAATTGGCATAGTAGGGTAAGAGCATTTGACGAATATGACTGTCTGGTCATGACATGAATAACATAAAAATCCTGCCGCATACGTCGTCAAACCCTTTCCACCAGACTCGTGTGGCACATACCCGTTTACCATGGGTCGCGGTGTACGGGTATGCGCCACAGGTTATTGACAGTTTATATCTACCCAGGAACGGCTAAAACAGACATTGGTAAACTAAATGCGAGAGCGTTAAGAAAAACCGGCATAGGCACGTTGACCCGACGAATGCAAAGATTAAAAATTATAATCCTCTTAGGAATTGAACCCAAGGATTCTGCGTGGCAGTCAGGTATTCTACCACAGAGCCACGCCACTTCTAGAAACTGCTTGGAAAAGCACCCTGTGCAGGCGTAATGTCGGTGTAACGTCAATTGTGGCTGTGGTGCTGGCTATCTAATTTTATGTAACGAAGCAATAAACGCTACGTATGTACTCCTACGGTGCAAGCGTCATGTCAGGTTAACGTCTGTGGTTCCAGTGTCGGCTCCGCTTTCGTAGCAGTCTAATAAACATTACATTTGTATTCATATGATTCAGCAAGCTGAATTCAAGCGTCGCTCGACCCCAGATAAATACGCTAACGCAAGTTACGTATGATATTCACATCATCGCACCGTAAAATGCACTTCCTTTCGATAATACTGGCGTATGTTCTACAACGTGAGTGCTGACGTTACGTCAGACCATAAGTTACCCTTTATTTACCAGTGTTGCCGACGTGCCCGGTAAGCCCCCGACGTGCACACAACTGCTGCCCTTACAAAAACACGTCAATCCACCTCGTAACGCTTGGCTCAAAGGCAAAAAATGCAGCATTGAACTACTCGTTGACTGCTTCGCATGATACCGATTCCCACAAGGTGTGGGATCTCCCGAATTTTTCTTTTTCATGTGGTTTCCTGTGCAAGAAACTTAATGGTATTGGTACATTTGTGGAAGTTTGTACTTGAATATCGGAAGCGCAGTGTTCTGACTGCGCATTTGGAGACTAACGTGGAAAGTGCCACCTGTGTTGCACTTGTAATAGACGAGCACGAAAGTTGCAATTCGATATGTGTGTAGTACGGCCGGTGGTCTATAAAAAAATGTCTAGGAGCATTTCTTTAAATTCCTTTTATCTACATATAACTTGCTGCCGGCGATGTAAAATTCGTACAATATATGTAGCTGGATGTGAGCTTTGAATTGCTCACTTTATTTTGCCTCAGGATTATACGGCACTATATATTGATTAAAATTTCAAATGTAACGTTAGCGTAACGACACGTTCCAATATTTGAAATGTAACTGGAATGTGTTCTTTTCGCATTAATGGAACTTGTAACGGGAACTCGTTACAAGATTGGGAAGGAACGAGCTGTGGTTCCTGTTTTAGAGGAACGCGTGCCTTGACGCACTCTCCGCTGAGAGGGCTATATCCAAAGCGCATTCGAAGGTCAGATCCTTGCCGGCAGTTGTTCGTCGCGGATGCCGCCAACGGCAGCATTGTTGGTCTCCGTTGTGAAACGGGTTTCCCCACGACGGTGTCGATGTTGCACTGGCACACCAAAGTTGCCGCCCACTGTCAAACTCTTGAGGGCAGCGACATAGCTGCTGATCGATCGATGCAGCATGGCCCGCGTCTCGCATGATTTTAATTTCGCCACGCGGGGCATTCGGTGCGTTTGTATTCTGCCGTTAGTATCCTGTCGAACGAATGACGCATGGAGTAATTGTGTAAGTCAGCGCGCTGCGGAGCGAGGGGTCGCAGGTTCAAATCCCCGGTCCAGCGCTTCGGAATTTTTTTCTTCTGAATTAGTTTCATTTGTGGATTTTAACATACAGCTATACGGGACATGAGGGCCACGGCGACGGCAAAAAACCCGCCGAGAGTGGGAATATAATTGCTATCGCAATAAAATGGGCGTAGGTAGTCTGTGCAGTGCATTCCATAGGCGGCTTGCCGGCGCCCAAATACCAACATGACTCCTCTCGAATTTCCTGTTTATGTCGAAAAAAAAATAGAACTTCATCACTTTTTATTATGGATATCGTTTACTATTTAACTTGCAACATGAAACGACGTCTAATGCTACGCAATGCCTGTGCGAGTTCGTTTGCTGTCGAAAAATATGGTTCACCGAAGCTTGTAAACCAGTACTGATAGGAAACAGCCCCTTACAACAGCCACAGAATAGCAACCGCGGTGCTCATGCCCTCTAAGCAGACACTAAAAGCACCGCTGTCATTTCTCACTGCAGATGTGATAGCTCCAAGCCAAACCAAGCCCAAATTAAATCTTTCCTCGGGTGTGCAGTGTCTGCGGTCAATGTCTCACATAACGGCTCCAAGTGCGTTCCAAAGTCAACGCGCCTTCTGTGTCCCGTTTTTGTTTTCGGGCGACCGCCCCTTAACGCCGGCGTGCGTGTTATGGTCCTGGTGCCACGTTTTTGTGGATCCCTAAATGAAAGCGTCTTTGCTGTTTTTGGTCGTTCACGGTCTCTCTTTCAGAGCAATTTTTTTCCGGGCTATTATTCCCAGGGCAGTGAAACGAACGAGCCGGGAAAAAATGAAGTTGTGCAAGAGGTACAGAATAAGTAGGAAAACGGGGAAAAAGGAAGAAGGTGCACGACTCGCAGTGGGCGACGAGCAGCGTCCGCGGATTGCTGGCCGCGAGTAATAAAGAGCGAGCCGCCGCCGTCGAGAGGCAAACAATAAAGGCGCTTGGAATACGGAGGAGGGACGTCGATAGAGGAAGAGAGTACGGAAGACGCTGAGCGAGGAGACGGAATAAAGAGAAACGGACGGACGAAAGAGTATATTAATGGCGCGGGGCTAGGGGAGTGTGAGTCGACTGCGAAGCGAGGCGCGACGCGAAGCCCGGACCACCCCCTCTCCACTGAGATTCCACTGTTTTCATTCTGTTATTTGATTTTTGTCGACGCTCGTTTTTGTTTCAGGGAGTATAACCTTACTCACGAGAGAGGCGGGCCGAGACGATCGCTCTTATTAAGAACGATGTGTGATTCCCTGCTCGAGAGATCGCCCAATTTTTGAGGGCTGCGGCTGAAACAAGCGGGGATTTAGCGCGCTGGGCCCGCTCTACAGTCCGCGTGCGCGGCAAGAGCAAAAAAAAAAGGGATGGAACGGCGACGTATAGCGGCCACGAAAGGGCATAGAAAGGAAAGGAAAAGCGCTACACATGAAAGGCAGCTGAGAACGACGGAATAGAGGGAACGCGATGGCTAACGGCGTTCCTTTTATCTCTTTCCTCATTCTGCCCCTCCCCAATCGTGAGGTCCGTTCTCTTTCCCTCCTCAACGCGTATTTATCTCGCTGGGACACGCCAGATATATTTATACATGAATGAAAAAAGAAAAGACGGAGGAAGAAATGTAGAGATATTGCCTCCCGCTGCCGCCTCGTCCTTCCCCCCTTCTTCTTTTTACCCCAATCCCTTCTTCCAGAAGCGCAGTTCGCTGCGCGTGATTGCGCAGGCGGAAAGGAAAAGGCGAGTGAAGGCAAGCTTCCTGAAGATGTTCCCGATTACGCGCGTTTCTCATGCACGAAATGGTAATTTCTTGCGACGAACGAGGAATTCGTCTCTTTTCACTCTGTCTCTCTCTATTTATATATTACTCCATCAATATGCCTCCAGTTCGACACATATTTTTGTAATCCTTTTTTTCCCTTTCTTTCTGGCCGCCATGCGCCGCTTCCCGTTCCTTGTCTGTTGGGTGACTTTTCGAAAGGCGTGCCGCATATATGTGTGTCTTTTTTTCTCCTCGCACGAGCCTTCGTATGCGCACGAACCTGTGAGGAAAGGCTTGGAGTGCTTCTCTCTGGAAATAAGAGAGAATAATTATTGGTGCCCCCTTTTTCCCCTTCACTTTCATTGACTACGGAAGGAAAGCTGGGAAACGACCAACGAGTGCAGTCGGCAGCCGATACACTGAAAAGCTGGCACCACCTGCGTCCTTCAGGCGCAACAACTGCGCGGCTCTAGCTCATCTGTTGATTTAATTTGACAACGGTGGGATGGGCCCCTTTCGGAGACCTTCGTAGTGTCGGCGGCATGTATAAATGCTGTAGACGTGCCGAGCTCCTCTACCTCGGAGGAGGAGAAAGTTGTTTTCACAAGTGTGAACAACGCAACGTAGACGCATCTTTAGGATGTTTCTTTTATTGTTAATTGGGCGCACTAAAAATAAAATCACCTGTGAACGATTGCACATTTGTACTTCTTGGGCTAGATCCTGCTGAGAGGAGAATTGCACGAGAAATAAAGAGAATTCCACGAGGCCCAAGTTTTCTAAACCTAGTTTTCATGAGTGAAAGGTATATTCGGCTTGGTTTCGCAAAGGCTACGCGCACAGTGCTTCATTAAAGGGGCCCTAAACCACCAACAGACGCTCCTCCACGTGCCTTTGCGCTATCCCCAGCGGCCGTCGTGACGTCACGACGGCCGCTCCTTGTACCTGCAGCGCACTACAAGGATACTGGCGGAACATTTCTCGCCCTCCGGCGCTGCAGATGAGCCCGATGAGCTCTGTTTGGGAATGCACGCGGTATGACGGGAGAGCGGGGCACCTACTCGCGTTGCATAATGAGACCCACGTGTCATGTGTTTATGATGACGTAGTTGTCACGTAAGAAGTGTATTAAAGCTCGTGCACACCTGCGGCTAGCACCGGTCGGCGCGACCATTTGCGACCGGCGAACAAAAAGCGACCGACGTTCACACCTGCGTGCGACTTATACCCGTCGACACAGAGAATTCACGTCAGCTTGCATTGATATTGTCCCGCAAAATAAGCTTATGCCATGTTCCTGCGCATCTGATTGGTTGAGAGGTTTGCGAGTGCCATCTCAAAAATCGAGCAGCCAGCGACTGAGCCATGACCGTCGCTTTGCGACCAAAGCGGCTATTTGCGACCGTTTGCGAGGAGTCGCTTTCCGACTAAAGGCCAAACCCCATATTCGTGAAAATGCACGCAACAGCGACAAGCGATGCTATGAGCGACGAAACGGGCCGTTCGCGCGACGTGTCGCGTGGTCGATATCGCGCGATCGCTCGGTTTTACAGATTTGGAATCCGTCGCCCGTCGCCCGGAAGTGCTGTGCTCAAGCAGCCAATAGCAAAACACCGGAACAGGATGTACATCAGTGGCGTACTGCTGGTTGTCGCCACTTGCTTATCGACGCGCACCAACAACAACGTTAATCAACATGGCCAACGGAGACGAGCGCAACGTTGACGTCGTTGAACGCGAACGTGCGTTATGGGACCTCAGGGATAGTAACTACAAGTCCCGCACTGTCTGTCACGCGGCTTGGCCGCATGTAGCAGCAGTGATGGGATCGAAAAAATACTGCAAGGTATTGGTAAACATTTTATGTACCATTATGCAAAAAACATCGTATTTCACGTTGCATACCGCTGATAACGGGCCACTTTTGGTACGAGTAAACGCCTTCATGCCAGCAGCCGAAGCCGTCGCATGGATGAGGTTTGCCCATCCAAGCGACCGCTTGCGCAAGACGATCTACGTCGCGTCGCTGTCGCGTGCGTTTTCGCGCATATGGGGTTTGGCCTTAACTTGGCCGCGCGTGCAGTGTTAGTCGCAGGTGGGAACTAGCCTTTGGCATTTTCTTGCTTTGTTGGAATGAAAACTGGGCAAGTCTGGGCGCATTCACTAGTGTGGTGTGTTCAGTCGCATATTGAATGCAACGCCTCGACTCTTTTCTTTTTTTTCTTTTACGGCGCTAAATTGGTCCGGCCAGGCGTTCAGAAATAACTCAAACAGGGGCAACAGAAGAGACTCCACCACGGATCCTCTCCAGTCTGATGGTCTCAAGTCTTTGATCCAAAGGCATCGAACGAACGTTTGCACAAAAACATAGACGCCGATAAGAACGTTTTTTTTTTTTTTTTTTTTCGCCACATGTACCTTTAGAGTATATACATGTCATCAAGTTCCCTGCGCTGCCACGACTGTCGCAGGGGACAGGAAGTCCTGCGCAATGGCAATGCCCAAGGAATACGCTTCCAGAAGCACCATCTCGCCGCGCAGCAGGCTGCGCACGTCTTCGCAGGCGGCGCGAAGATCACTTATATGTATACGACGCCGCCCGACGCCCAGCGGTTGACGGTGTCGAGAAACCCTGCCGCCAGTTTTTACGATCCACCGTGGCAGCCTCGCGGACCAACGCAGCGGCACTCGGTCAGCTACCAACTTATACATAGGCTACACCTCTGCGCAACGCGCGTGGGCAGTTAGGTGCAGTGTTTGGCTCAATTTCGCGAAGGTCAAGCTTCCAGACTCGGCAGTATGTAGATACGTGCGCATTGTGGAATGCGTTCTACATTATGCTGGCCCTTTTGGGTACTTAGATGTAGCGAATGCAAAAGTAAGCAGAAAGTAAAAAAAAATGTGTAGCGATTGGTCAACAGCCGTAATGGACCGCGATTTAACTAAAGATGCACAGTTGACCTTTGAAATCTCAATCGATGTGACGCGTTCGATTGGCGCACGAGCAACAAAATGGAAGTGTTTGATCATTAAGTAATTCAGTACAGCAGAGTTGATTTCGTTTCCTCACTCTGTTACGGCACGAGGGAGAGGGCGTGTTGACGTCATAGTATTCGGCTGAAGTCGTGATGAACGTATATAAATGAGCCATTCGTTAGCTTCCCCGTTTTAAGACAGCAAAACATTTGTGCTCGCTTCAAATCTGTTCCCATAGATCAAGGTTCGGTAAGCGGTAAACATACTGCAGCACAGGGGTTTCCAAAGAGTGGCCGAGAGACACGGCGCATATAGAGACCGCGACGCAAAAGGCCATATAGTTGAACGCGTATACATAAGTACGCTACACCTGCGCCAGGACCACGTTGCATGGAACTGGGCGTCGTGCATCGTGGTATAGTACATGGAGCACAGATATACACGAACGAGGCAAAGGTCGACGAGCAGCAGGAGGCGTACGCGACCCGTAATCCGGCCTGTATAAAGCGCGCGGAACTAAGCGACCGGTCGTCGTTTACACAACGAAAGAATATATCGGGGCTGTCGAGGGAAGCTGAGGGAGAGGAATCGACGGGCGTAAAAATCGCGCTGGCGGACGCGCGTCGTAGCGCAGCAGCGTCATTAGCGTGGCTGGCTGGCTGGTTTGCCTGCCTCAGCGCGCGTGGTGGCACGGTTTACCGCGTTGACTATATCAGATGATAAAAAAACAAAAAAGGCGCTAAGGGGCAACCAACGAATGCATACACGGCGCAGAGACGCTTCGCGCGCCCACCCTGTACATACATTTATAGCGACGGGACGGTGAAGATGGGAAGAGGGCGAGGAGGTGATTGTCGCGGCGCTTTTTTTGTTGTCGTGCGGTGTTTAGTGCACGAGAGGGGTTGCACGGTGGACGGACGACACGAGGACCGACTGACTGGTTGGTAGGATGGCGCGAAGCGGGCGAGTAAGGGCGTCCGCTGAACCGCAAGTGATGAGTCGCCCCCATCAGGCCCCGAAGGAGGCCGCCTACGTTGTTGGGCGGCCATTAAAATGGCCGCTTGCCGCCAGCAGCGGCCCCCGACCGCTTGATCCCGGCTATCCTTTATGTCGATGCTTCTTCCCTCTATACGGCCCACGCGATCGCTCGCTTGCTGCCCGGGACCGGCATCGCTCTCCGTCCCCGTGCCTTATTTTTCCATCGTGGCCGCTCTTCCTTCACTGTTCCCTGGTCATTCCTCTCCTTTCTTTTTTTCGTCGTTGTGGCGCTTTTCTCTGCAGCCTCTCGTCTCGCTATTCTTCCGTGCTGCACCTAGGGAGTTTTTTGTCCTGTCTAGACGAATGCCTTCCTCTCCGATGGCGGTGCCACGCGGCGATTTTCGTTATATAACGTTTAAAACTGCTTTTCTTTCTTCGCTTTCTCTCTTTCCCCTTTAAATTGTTGCTACTCGTACCAACTCTCCTGCGATTTCCCCAGTTTCATTTGAATCGTTTCTTTTTTGCTTCTTCTGTTCCTGTTTCCACCCGAGCTCTAAAAAGAAGGAGAGCTAGAATGAAATGTGCCTGTTGTCAAGAAGAGAAACCGGGAGGGCAAGCGAAGGACGGCACTGTCGCGTATGCACAGTGCTCATCGCAGCCAAAAGCATGCCTCTCAATTTTGTTGACGTTTGCTCGTGTCACGTGTAGTCAGTCAGGTGCATCCTGCGCACAAGAAAATCATTGGTCACATCGAGACGTTGGTACGAGAGATCCATAAAAGGAACGTAACGTGGCAATCGTCTTTCGTCCTGCGAAGGTACGGGTCACGCACCTTGTGACCACTGACCAGTGCTATCGAGACTGGGCTGCGTATGACTGAGGAAAAAAAATTCAATGGACATCTGTACCCTCTCTCCCGTACTGATCTCCATCGCCGAAACTAGCAGCTGTTGGCTAACTTTCTGCAATACCTCTCCTGGTGAGCGGACTGTACTGTGACGTAGTGCACAACAAGATCCACGTTAGCTCACGGAGCACTCGGCTCTTCGGGAAAATTAACGCACGGTAATGAAATGGCACTATGGAGCGTCACCCCACGTGCGTGTTGACGCACTTCGAGCACCCGAAACAGGATGCTAGCTTTTGGTATGCCAAACTGTCGAAAATGCTATTTCCAGAGCTCGTTTTCTCAGGGAAGAGAAACGTTGACATTCCACAAAGATATCATCTATTCGTACTCGTTGCAAAGGTGTCCTCACCGCACCGGAAGTGCACCTATAAATTTAGGGGTGACATTCCAGCAAGGAAATAAGTCAAGAGACTTCCCTATCCTACCTTAAACATTTTATCGTTGCCTTCGTTGTCTTATTAGTTTACAGGTCAGCTGCAGAGAGCATGGAATCAGCCAATCATCGGTTTGCAGGTACAATTTATCGTTATAGGTACCTCCAGGTGCAATGTAGCTTTCATAGAAAGCGTTCATAGAAGTCTTACGTGTCTATAAAATGCGAAAATTGACCTTCGGTGCTGGCGTCCCGCGGCGTCGGCGTGAACACGTGTGATACAAAAAATCAGCCTCAGGCGATGACGTCACCATATGACGTTTCCGAAACCTCACAGATTACGAATGTTTGTGACGTCATCAAGACGTCACTATGATTTCACATAACGTGACGTCACATGATGACGTCACCACATGGCATCGCCGCTTGGTCAAAGGTGGGGCGATCACGGAGGTAGTGCAAACCCCGCTGAGGCGCAGAATGCCTCCGATCGTGGAGCCACTACAAATCCGCGTTTGGTGCAGAAAGCTTTCGGAGAGGATCAACACATCGATTGAGAAGAAAAACAGGATGGCTTTCGCGTTCTAGTCGTCTTAGGTGGATGCATACGGGACCCTGTGAGCTTTGTACGGCATGTACAACGCATTCATATGGTTCAGATATATTCACAAATTGTGCAAGCGTGGGTGTTTAGCCTGCAGTGGACAAGACACTCTGCTTCGAAGCGTGGGACCCTTGGCTCGAAACCCAGCACCACCATGATATATTACTTTGTTTTTTATAGTGGTTCGTCTTGCGTGACAGAGGGACGGACACACAATTTTTTCGTTGAGTCGGCATAGAAATGTGAGCTGCACACTGACAGCTTTATTTTGTCCCTTGATGGCACTTCCTGCACTTAGCAGAACTGGGGTACCTACAGGAGCTGTGTACAAAGTGACGAACACTAAATAACCTAGAAGGGTCGGGCTAGTCGGTGCTCCGTGGTCAGAATCGTAATAGCGCGAAAGCAGTACAAAGGACAAGAAGGGACGCGCTTTCAACTAAGTGGTGAGAGCAGAAAGGAGAATAAAAAGAATATGTCCTAGAAATAAACGCCCACGCGTCCTCATGTCACCAACCGGCCGTGTTTCAATGGAGGCGACATTCGAGAGGCCCGTGTGCTCAAGTTTCTTACTTCTTGTTGGGCGAGTTGGTGCATGACTTATTGTAGGATATGTGCGCAAAGCTCGGACGAACACGGGAAAAACGATGTAGTTGGAGGAGCACAAACTATCAACTGATTTATTCGTTCTTGGAACAGCTTATATAAGCTTCTTCAAACGTCACAAGGAAAGGGATTAAGGAGAGACTGCAAATAATTTATGCCCACCTCATGTCAAGCAAAACCTGTGCAAGGAATTGTCTTCTGTATTATATAGGTTAACCTAAGGTGTTGCTTACGCAATCATCACCCTTCTCTTTATTGATAAAAGCTTCCAAAAGTTCCCGGCCCACTCTGTTCCTGCTCTTTCCTAAAATCTTTATCTTTTTGAGCAAAGGCTCGTATCCTAAGCATGTGCCGCTATGAGCGTGCAGGTGCGCTGCTTCTCTATTTCGAACTGCCAAGGCATGCTCCTTGGCGCGCTCATTTATGCAACGCCCCGTTTGTCCCACGTAGGACCTTCCACATTTGAGCGGCATTTCATAAACCACTTTCGTGGCACATTTCCAGGTTTTTAGGCTTAGGTGCACGTTAAAGAACCCCAGGAGATCGAAATTTCTGAGGCCCTACTCTACTGCGCTCCTTATAATTATCTCGTGGTTTTGGGACGTGAAACCCTAACAATTAATATTATCAATGTTTAATGTCAATGTTATTATTATTTATACACCAAGTTATGAAAGCTTTTCGTTAGGAACTGCTACTATTGGCTGGACATCGTCACTGATTATGTATCCAAATTGAGAATTAACTGAAATGTGCTCTTTTTGTAGTGAACAACACGAGACGACGACGAAGCAGCCAAGAAAGCAAGCCACAGCGGCAGTGGTAGCCACACGATCCGAGCTTGCGCTTGATTGTATTTTGGCTCCTTGACGTTCCTCGTCGTTCCTTCACGTTCGTGCGTGAATAAACCACGTGACATTTGGTGGAGGCACGTGGATTCCCCGTACGAACCTGGAACTTCGCTCCCGTAAGCTCCCCGCTGTTCGTGACACCAATATGACCAACGAGACCCTTCCCCATGCTGGACCTTCGACCGTTCACGTCACCAGCGGCGCCGTGTATCCCCAGCAAGATCCACCCATCTTCTCCGACTCAGGTGAATCGAACGTGGAAGATTGGTTGTTGAGGTACGAACGAGTCGGCGCCAGTAACAAATGGGACGACCAAATGAAGGCTGGCTACATCACGTTTTATCCAGCGGACATCGCGCAGCTGTGGTATCATCAGGACGAGGCTGAAATTCCAACTTGGTCAGCTTTCAAGGCTTCTATTACAGACGTCTTTGGCCGGCTTACGGCTCGCAAGCTTCACGCCGAGCAGCGCTTGCGTCAACGTGCGCCAACTACACGGGCTACATCGAGGATGCCCTGAATATGTGTAACCGCGTCAACTCCTCCATGACTGAGTAGCAGAAAATCAGGCACATGTTGAAGGGCATCGAGGCCTTTCAGATGCTGCTCGCGAGAAATCCCACCAGGATCGATGCACTCGTCTCACTCCTTCGACGAGTTCTGTAGGCAGCGCGCCCCTCAAGCCTTCATGACGTCCGGCACGCTCTCAAGCTTGCAGCTAGCTGCCCGTCCTGCAGCTGCTTCTGGCCGCGATCAAGGACTTGGAGAGGTAGCGCGCCAGCTGTCATTAGTGCCACTCACACGCGAGCCTGCGCATGCTCTGGCTCCGGAGCTTCAACACGCCATTCGGACCCAAGTCGCGGAGGCCCTCCCACCGATTCTCCAACAACCACACGTCACTGCGCCGCTTACCTACGCCGCCGTCGCTGCTCGCCCCCAGCAGCCTTGCCATATGCCCAACCTGCCATGCCGCCCCATGTATTGCCGGCGACCGTGAACGCTGCGTTGCATACCTTTGCGAGACCTTCGGCTCCGTTTTACCTCCGCCCAGAGAACGCCGGACAACAGGCCCATCTGCTTCGCCCGTGGTATCGCTGCATACGTCACCGCCACTGCCGCCAATGTCCTTCTCCATTTGACGCCGTGGGCAGGCCTATTGCGTCGTCATCAAGAGGCCACCAAGCTCCACCCTTGACGATCAACGACTCTACGCCAACTACCGGTCACCATCTCCTCGACGACGCTCCCTGTCACCCATGCGTCGCCGACCTACTACGGAAGAGGGAAATTCATCGCTGCAGTTACGGAGGCAAGAGCTGCAAGCGAGTCAAACTGCCCAAGGCATCCATCCTTTTCGCCGCAAAGCGTTATCGACGTCAATGTTGAAGGGACCGCCGCACAAGCGGTTGTTGACACAGTGGCCGCCGTTTCAGTAATCTGCGAGAACCTATGCCGTAAGTTAAAAAAAAGGTGACCACGTCGCTCTCGGGACTAATGCTTTGGAAATTAGTCGGGACTAATTTTAGTCGACATCAGGTTAAGGAGGCGATCTTGAGAGCACCCAGACGTAGGCGGATAGATAGATAGATAGATAGATAGATAGATAGATAGATAGATAGATAGATAGATAGATAGATAGATAGATAGATAGATAGATAGATAGATAGATAGATAGATAGATAGATAGATAGATAGATAGATAGATAGATAGATAGATAGATAGAAACGCTCAAAGTGCCAAAGGTTCGCTAAAAAATGCTTCGCATTTAATAACTCGGAAGCATGTATACCATTGCCGCGCATCGATGATGTTCTCGATTGCTTGCAAGGAGCATAATGTTCCTCATCTTTGAATTTACGCTCGGGTTATTGGCAAGTTCCAATGGCCGACCCTGACCGATCGAAGACTGCATTCGTCACTTCATTCATTCATTCATGATGGACAACATCCTTCGCGGCTACAAGTGGAATACCTGCCTCTGCTACCTTTACGACATCGTCGTTTTTTCTCGCGATCTTCCGACTCACCTTGTTCGCCTTCGTGCAATTCTCACGTGTCTCCGCTCTGCTGGCCTTCAACTTAACATCAAAAAGTGCCATTCTGCTGCGCGCCAACTCACTTTACTACGTCACCTCGTCTGCAAGGAAGGCGTTATCCCGCCCGCCGCTACCGGCTGACACAGCTTCGTCGTCAGCTTCTTCAGCTGTCTGGACGCCAAATGACTTCGCAAACATGTCGTCGGAGCAACGAAAGGATGCGTGGATTTCCCATCTCCTCGACTTTCTGACTGACCCATTAGCTCATCCAGCCTCAAGAACTATCCGTCGTCAAGCCACGCATTTCACTATTCGAGACGACCTTCTCTATCGGCGGAATTGCGCGTCTGACGGTCGGAGGTGGCTGCTAGTGATACCACGCCACATGCGTGGTATCGGAAGCAGTTGTTAATTTTATGAGACTGAACTACGAAAAATGTATGCAATTTTTTTCTTTGACGTAAAGGATTTGTTTTACTCCCTTCCTCACAATGAGCTGTTATTCTGTGTTGAGAAGGCCATTGATGAGTACGGTGTCATTAGCTTCCAGAACGTGACAGGTATGTCGTGTGGGCATTTCTTGGAACCTCTCCAGTGCTACTTGAAATCTACCTTTATTTTGTGGGATGATACCCCGCATTTACAGAAACAGGGTATTAGCATCGGGTCCTGCATTGTCCCCCGCCTTAGCGACTTGTTTTTGTGCCATCTTGGTAAAAAGGTATCTGAAAGATTAGTCGGAACTAAGGTGGAAAAAGTGTTTAGATTTGTGAATGATTTTTTTGTTTTTTGTTCATTGTCATGGCGATCTGTTTGAAGCTGAGGTGCAAGCGTTGTTGCCGATTATTCAAGATAGCCTGAAACCCCTGGAAGTGACACACGAGTTACCGAAAGATGGAACCATGCGTTTTTTCGACCTATGCTTGTCGAGTAAGGGGGATCACTCTTGTTGGCATTACGAGGCACGTGCAAGTAAACCCCTGCTTCCTTACCATTCGGCCCATTCTAAATTGTTTATTAGGGCAATTGCCAACCTCCGCTTCAAGAACGCCTTGAGGAAGTCGTGTCACCACTCTGTTTCTTTGAGCTTTGAACTGCAGAGAAAAATACTGACTGATGCTGGCTATCCGCAGCCTGTACTCGTATCTGTAGATGAGCGCATGTTGCGAGACATGAAAAAGTGCATCAAGCTCTGACTAACTCGTTCGAACGCAAAAGATGCATAAGTGTGTTGTCGTATATACACAGTGTCTCCCATAACCTGAAAAAAAAATTACCCAGCGAACCAACGTGCGGGTTGTCTTTTCAGCCCCGACAAAATTGAAGACCTCTGCAAGATGACAGCTCCAGGAGCACAGCGAAAACGCGTCTGTGAAAAGAAGCACAAAAACAAGTTTGTAGAATGTGCTGAAAGCGTTGTTTATTGCCTGCCGTTGTCGTGTAGCCGCAGCTATATAGGGCAAGCCGGTCGTTGCGTTAACCACCGCTTACGGGAGCACTCGTACAATGTCCAGAACGTGGCTGGTGGCTTTTTAGTGATACATTGCAAGAAGTGTGGCTGTGTAGCTGTGTTTGACACATGTAGGATTGTTGACAAAAATCGAAATCAGCTGACACGAGAGATAATGGAGGCAGAGGAGATTAAAAAGATGGGCGAAAAATGCGTAACCATGCCGTCAATTGCACTAACAAAGAAAGGTTTTGACTATCTGAGTATGACAACGCCAAATTAAAAGTGTCATCTGGGGGGTTTCGGAGTTTGGCGCATCGATATGGGCTGACAGTGTCCTATAAGTAGCAGTGGATCGCAAGAACAAATTTTGTTAGAAGTAGCGCCTACGTGTGTGCATATGTGTGCCTTTTTTGTCGTCCGTGTTTTCCGTGCGCTCTTAGTTTTTCAAGACTTAAAGCTCCACCTGAACGCCCAGCCGGTACACGTGTGCTTTTGCCTTGTCCGGCGCGTCCATTTGATCGCGGTGCTATCGACTTATACGGACCGCCTCCCCCGACGTCTTCTGGAAATAGGTGGATAATTGTCGGCGTGGACCACCTCACACGTTACGCTGAAACCGCAGCACTGCCCACAGCAACCGCAAGAGAAGGGGCGTGTTTCATCTTACGCAACTTTGTCCATCGTCATGGTGCTCCCCGTGAACTTTTGAGTGACAGTGGGCGTGTTTTCCTATCTGACGCAATTCAAGCCTTGCTCGCTCAGTGCAACATCGTTCTTCGCATGACGACCGCATATCATCCGCAAACTAATGTCCTCACTCAACGGTGATATGCTGGCAATGTACACCACATCAGACCAGACTAATTGGGACACCGTCCCTCCATTCGTCACGTAGACGTACAACACAGCTACGCACGTGACCACAGGCTTTTCGCCTTTCTTTCTCTTGCACGGACGCGAACCGTCACGCACGCTGGACACTATGCTTCAATACACTGCAATTTCTGATGTTGCCAGGTACGCCGACGATTGCAGACAGTTGGCCCATTCGCTGACAACCGAGGACCAAGGCCACTAGAAGCTGAGGCACGACACCGACCGACCTTTGCTTACTTTCACGACAGGTGCCCTGGTTTGGCTTTGCATTCCATCGAGCACTCCTGGCCTTTCGTCGAAATCACGGGCCCTACCGCATTCTCGCTCGTACGTCTCCAGTCAATTATGAGGTGAAGTCTTTGGCACCGTCCCAAGGCTTACGTCGTTGTGGTAGGGAAATCGTCCACGTACGTCGCCTCAAGCCCTATTACAGGGTGTCTACCAAGTTGACATTTCTAAATTCCCTGAGTTTTCCAGGTTCTCCCTGAGTGCTTTTGCTAAAAGTCCCTGAGTGAAACAGAACTTTGTTTTATGTCAAGACGGGTAGACACCATGTCGCTCGATGATGTCACTCTCTAGTATTAGCTCTCTCTAGTATCAGAAAATCTCGTTTATTGTGTGGTCTCTCAGACCACACAATAAACGAGATTTTCTGAGACTTCGGTGTATGGTGCCAGGTAGTTTTTGATCGAAGCGCGCTCGCTCGGCGCAGTTCGGCCGGCTCACGCAGGTGGTTCAAAAACAAATCGCCACCGGTAGCACTAAAACCTACCGCACGCTCTGACGCTTTAATCACGTGTTGAGCCGACAAAGTGGGCTTCAATCGCAATGCTCGCTCCTCTCTTCCTTCTTCCTCCATGGCATGACGAACACGACTTCCCTGTTGCGTACGCCATAAAATCGTTGCCACCAGTCACATGTGCCACATACCCGCGTACTGCGGTCCGTGGTATTCACAGTCTATATCAACTCAGACTCTAAATCATAAGGCGACAGTGTCAAATAGCCCGTGCCGCAGAAAATGCGGCGCAGGCGTCGGCGGTGTTGTCGATGGCTGAAATATCCCGATGGAAACAAAGAATAACAATCACTGCTTGTGCCGGAATCGAAACCAGGCGTTCTGCATAGCAGTCAGGTATTCTACCACGGACCAACGCCAGTGTTTCAAACTGGATCGGGAACGATACCCAATACAAGCTGTATGCCTCGAAAACGCCATTTGTGGCTGCAGTGTTGCCTATCCGATTTGATAACAATGTAATACGCATTACATATGTGCATTACGGCCCACTGGTGAAGGGAACACTCCATTGTGCACCTTTCATATTGCTAGCCCCTTAGCGAAATATTACTAAACAAAAAGAAAAGCATCAGCCAAGCATCAGTTGTACTCAGCGATTGTGAGGTTTCTTTTTTGGAAAATATACGAAAACGGTTCTAACTCCGTCAAAGTCATTGTTACACGTGGTACGCTGGTGTGTATTAGTATTAACGCAGCTTTTTTTTTTTAATAATAAGCTATTTGCGAGTGCAGCGGTTGTCCTGCCGAATCGTTTCATCTTATGTTTTGTCTCCGTGCGCTGCTTCACACATTAAAATAAACTGACTCCAACTCCGCCAACTTTCAACTTTACGGAACATCACAAACTCTTGCAAGTGTATTAAATATATCATCATTGTCACAATCATCATGACAATCTGGATGAGATGTCGCACAGCTGTTACGCTTTGCCAATTTGCACTGCATTTTGATCTCCAAATAGACCTAAAATAATGGCATCTATGCATATATTCAGGAGCCCACAAGAGACAAAAGATACAGCAGATCCCACGCATTCTGGGAATGAATTTCATGCTAAGGAGTCTGCGAGTGGCAGCCTGCGCCTGATTTCTTGCTTTGGGCCAAGCGCTACGAGACGGATCGACGTCTTTGTGTGAAGTGAGTACACCTTAAAAAATTTTCGTAGGTTTACAAGCAATATGCGCGTAACACCAAGGAAAATTTTTCTGTTTGATTAAAACCGCAAAATTTTTCGCCACGTTACGGAAGGTGCTCTTGTTTGAAGCCTTGCAAAAATTCTACACGTAATATTGCAGAGACGCCTTGGTTTTGCCCAAAACGGGCAAAAAGCAGAAAAGAAAGACAGTTAAGCCTTCTGGAAACTACGGAACGGTGCTCCCGTTCATGCATTGCTACGGTCCATTGTGTTACACACCACCATTCATGCATGCTCTTCATTCAGATTCATCCATAAGGCCTTTCACTTTTTAAATGCGAAGCATTTCTTAGCGAACCTCTGGCACTTTGAGCGTTTCTATTTACGTATCTATCTATCTATCTATCTATCTATCTATCTATCTATCTATCTATCTATCTAGCCGCCTACGTCTGAGTGCTCTCATGATCGCCTCCTTAACTTGATGTAGACCAAACTTGGCATGGGAGGGTAAAAGGATTTGGCAAATATGACTGTCGGGTCATGACATGAATAACGCGAAAATCCTGTCGCGTACGTCGTCAAACCCTTTCCTCCAGTCACGTGTGGCTCATACCCGTTTACAACGGGCCGTGATGTACGGGTATGCGCCACAGGTGATTGACAGTTTATATCTACCCAGGAACGGCGAGAACAGAGATTGGTAGCTTAAATGCGAGAGCGTCAAGAAAAACCGACATCGGCAGCATTGACCCGACTAATGGAAAGAATTAAAATTAGGATCCCAGCAGGAATCGAACCCAAGCCTTCTGCGTGGCAATCAGATATTCTACAACAGAGCCACGCCAGGTATATAAACTGCTTTAGAAAAACAGCCTCTGCAGGCCTAATGTCATTGCGACGTCAATTGTGCTTATGGTGCTGGCTATATAATTTTGTAAAAAAGCAATAAACACTACATGATACTCCTACGATGTGTACTCCTACGATACAGGCGTCATATGAGATTAACATCTGTAGTTCCAGTGTTAGCTCCGCTTTTATAGCAGTCTAATAAACACTACATTTGTATTCCTATGATTTCGCAAGTTATATCGAAGCATTGCTCGACACCGGAGGAATACATTAACGAACGTTTCGTATGATATTCACATCATCGCACCGTAAAGTGCACTTAGTCCGCCAGAACGACGCAGTGTCCTCTTCATTTCTTACGAGGCTGGGTGATGGCCTCATGCTGACCGAGGATGGTGCCAGATTGACTGCAGGCCTCTTTGTAGACTAGGCTACGTATGCCACATGCGCCCAGGTTATTCTACGAATGCGACAAGCGCCATCCACTGATGTTGGTCTACGTAGCACTATTCACGCCTACCAACCTCGACGGCCTATATGTCACAAACGCGACGGGCGACTTCAGGTTCCGACATTTCGCCGGCTCTATCGACAAACGATTTATCGACGAAATGACGGAGGCATCCACGATTTCCAACAGCTGTAGTATACCTCATACTTCGCTACACATGGATCCCTCATCACCGCGATCACGACCGGATCCAATAACAAGTCATGACCAGCAGCTGGTGCTCACTGACCACGGTGATGATGACCTTGTTCAAGAACCTGTCAAAACCTCTT
Organism: Rhipicephalus sanguineus; assembly: GCF_013339695.2. NCBI lineage: Eukaryota > Metazoa > Arthropoda > Arachnida > Ixodida > Ixodidae > Rhipicephalus > Rhipicephalus sanguineus. Next base: position 29,292,383 of record NC_051176.1, read on the forward strand.
CACACATGCACACGGGTTCGGTGAACGTGCGTGCGTTCTCCATCATAAGAGACAAATATAAGCACTACGTATCAGCTAACCGCTTCTGGTGTTGGTAATACCCACGTTGCCGTTGGTAGCGTTACCCAACTGTAAACAGCTGGTTATATAGCACATCATCAGCTTTTCAACATATATGTGTGCGTATAAAATTCATACAAATCTTTAGCGTCACTGAGTAAAAAAAATTATGCCACAGTCAATTTCCCACCGCATGCTTCGCATAACATCGACTCCCACGGTACGTGGGATCTGCCGAATTTTTTTTCTTTTTTCTTACGCTTTCATTCTCTCTTGAAACAGACTTCTTTTCTTCCCGCGGGAGATCTTCGACACATGTTACTCACGCGTGTGAAGTGCTCTGCATTATCAGTGGTGGCTGCATTCAAGCCTTTTTCAGTTTTTGTCGCGATGATTGCATCTGCTTAGTGAGTTACGTCAGCTGCATTCTCTTGTGTTGCCTCAGTTCTGGCATACTTTTAATTATTTTGCCTTGTACTGTTCTTCTTATAGCATAAGTGTTTGACATTATATATTTTTGTTCCTGTTTGCAATATCATGTGCCATATTCAATATAATGGTTTGCGTAAAATTATGCAGCAACCTCAGCTCCATTGGTTAATCTACTTGTGCTGTTATAGCTTGTAGCTTTTAGGTTTCCTACAACTCTAAGCGTGTAGCTTGGATGGATGAATGGATGGATGGATGGATGGATGGATGGATGGATGGATGGATGGATGGATGGATGGAAGAACTTTATTGAGGTCCAATAGGTCGTGCTAGTTTCCTAGCCCGAAGCGGGCCGCTCCCATTTTGGGACCGAAAGACCTAGCCTTTCGGCCGCTTCGCGGGCGTTGTAGCTTTTAAATTTTCCATCATACTTAAGGAGTGAGACTCCAACCAGCATTTTCATTCATTCTATAGCTTTTGTAACATCATTTGCAGAATGCTTTTTCCTACTGTTTGTAAGCTCTGATGAAGTACTTCGACATCTTGCAGCAATAAAACATTTTAACAAGACGCTCTTCGATTATGTACGCATTTTATTTCGCGGCACGGACGAAACAGTTGCTGCTGTTTGTGATCAGCATGATGTATACACGGTGCGTATTTCTTGCATGGTCGCCTGTGAACTGTTATCACCTATCATCTGAAGTAGCAACTTTTTCCAAATATGCATAGGCACGAAATATGGCTAATTTATTTCGTTTGTTCAGCTTTGTATCTTTTTTGTTTGCTTGTTTTCTTGCCATTACAGTGCACTAGACGTGGTCCGGTCTTAAACCTTGTGGTTCAGTTGTTATGGGCTGCCGATTGATAAAGCATGGCGTTTCCTTTCAATTATTTCCATACAGGGCAGTAAATCCCCACTGCCTACATTAGTACAGCTCCTAATTTTGTCAAAGGCCTTCATAAGTTACTGATGCAGCTTCAACAAAGTTTTCCTTAGGATTTAAAAGGAATGTGCTGTGGACATCCTCCGCTTTAGAACACGCCGTTTAGGACATCTGAAGGGCATTTTGCTTAGGAAAACATCTGCTGTTTTCCTAAACAAAATGCCTGTTCCCGACGTGTCTGGACGTACGATCACCGCAGCTTGTTTCGAATTAAATATTACGGTTTGGCTGCCCAACAAAGATTGTATTTGATCGGGGTCGCCAGTTCGAATTTTCTCTCTATGTAGAGCTAATATAACATCGCTTGCAGACGAATATATCCGCAAACAAACGGTCGCACCCCCGCGGCCGTAAAGAACTCCACGGGATCCCGGAGACGCAGGCGCGCGGTCGGTGCCGAACCGCGAGCGCCCGTTTCTTCCATCCTTTTCTATTGCTTTCATTTACTCAGACCGTCGCTCTGCTGTCCTTTTCTCCTTTCTCCCTAATACTCTCGCCACATCCGGAACATTACGTGAACCCTCTCACGGAAAAACGAAAAGAATAAATAGAATAAATAAAAAAGATACAGATCTCGGAGGGCGCGTTTTTGCAAGCTACACTGTACACACAGATTAGCCAGTATGGGCCTTTTTAGCAGCTGACTTGCCCTTCTAGCACCCAAGCCCGAAATACAAACTCGCGCCGAAGGGGGAAAAAAGGACTCAAACTTTTATTTTTTCCTGATCGTCAAGCATTAGAAGTTATGGGAGAATTGCACCGAAGTAAAATAGGGGTAACAGAATGAAAAGTAATGATGTGAGGCAGATAGGAGATGTAATAATAATTATTGTTTATATTTAACGTCCCAAAACCACGATATGATTATGAGAGACGCCATAGTGGAGGGCTCCGGAAATTTCGACCACCTGGGGTTCTTTTAGGTGCACTTAAATCTAAGTACACGGGCCTCAAGCATTCCGCCTCCACCGAAAATTCGGCCGCCGCGGCCGGGATTCGACCCCGCGATCTTCGGGTCAGCATCAGATAGAGAAAGCACGCCCCCTTGGTCACGAACTAAACAGCGGAAAGAGACAGGGGCGATGGTCAATAGGACGATCAGCCTAAGCGTCAAATTCGCAAAAGCTATTTCTGCACACACATTTGAAACAACCCGCGTAGCGTCGTCGCTCTACTTTTCTGTTCGGAGTAACCGCGGTAACCGCGCGTTAGTGCCACAGAGCCTGCCGAACTACATGCATGGCGGAGGAGCACGTCGGAATCAGTGTGCGAAGCGTGCATCTCGAGAGGCGTCGATCCGTCGCTTGCGGTAGCCATTTTGACGGGCGGCCACGCAGTTCATCCGGAGTCGGCGGTCACCTTTTTGAAGCCGAGGACCTATGGTAAGTTATTCCGAATGACTTTTGTGTGTTATTTCTGTGTGTGTCAGGGGCGTAGCCAGAAATTTTTTTCGGGGGGGGGGGGGGGGGGGGGGTTCAACCATACTTAATGTATGCTCGTGCGTGCGTTTGTATGTGCGCGTGCATATTGCTACGTGAGTTTCTTTATCGCTTTTGCTGCATTCGACTTTCGTCCACAAAGACTGTCAGCAACGCTCAGCGCGAACCGCGCCTCATTGTTCCAGAACCTTCGCGATCATCGTAGATCGTTTTGTTAAGATTGCGCGCAAGACGCGCACACTCGAGCTTATTCTAGAATTTGCACGACAGCCAGCGATAATGCTGGAATATTCGACGGCACATGTTTAAATACCGACGCGCTTCACCGCCTGTCAGTTGATCGACGGTCGACGCTCTGTTCGCCGCTATCAGTTTATTGCTGTAAGCTGGAGTTTCATTTTCCCGGCCACAAGTTCGGCCTAATAAAGAGTTTCATCTCGGACGTGCCGACTGCTGCCTTCGTCGACGTCACGACCACGTGACAATATATACGCCAGCAAAACTGAAAAATTTCGGGGGGGGTTTGACCCCCCCCCCCCCTGGTTACGCCCCTGGTGTGTGTGGCCGCGCTATTGAACTCGCTGCAGAGTCAGCTTCGATCTATGATCAACCGTTGCGAAGGCTTGACCGAAATACTTGTTTCATCCGTGACAGTACGCGCTTTGTAAACGCGTGCTGTTACTGGCCGTGTCCGAGACGAGTTTAGAATCGGGAATGCGTAAAACTGTACTTATCATCGTGTGAGTGTACTATCGTGAGCAATATGAGCTCGAACGCGCGAGCGCGTGGCGAATAGCCTCAAACCCTACATCGGCTGATTCGCAGCGGCCACTGTCGGAAACAAAGTGGAAACAAAGTGGAAAGGGCGCCGCGCTTCCGCTAACTGTCGACACTTCCGCCTCAATATCGTTGCTGCAAAAACTGTAGCTTGTAGCGTGTCAGTGACTGCTAGCGGTGATATGAATTCACATCAACGCGCACAGCCACATCCAATGACCCATCAGACTATGTAGCTGCTGAGATATCGGCTGTGATGTAGCCTGCCGTGTTGCACAGGCTATGCTTGTATTATATCTAGGTGGTTTTGGCTGAGCGTTTTGCTACGCCTCTTTTTTTTATTATTATTTTTCGTGCCATCTTTTTTTTTTGCGTTTTCATTGCTAGCGGCCGATAGCACGCAGTCAGCTGCCGTTTCGCAGCAACGCTAGCGAAGCGGGTGTGCCAACAGTCGGCGGAAGAGCGCCCCTCCTTTCCCCTCCGGTTTCGGCAGCGCCATGCGCGTATCACGTTATCTCGGTTTTGAGGCTATTCGCCACACGCTCGCGTGTTCGAGCTCATATTGCTCACGATAGTACGTGCAAAGACTGCACTGTGTGCCAGGGGCGTAGCCAGAAATTTTTTTCGGGGGGGGGGGGGGGGGGGTTCAACCATACTTTATGTATGTTCGTGCGTGCGTTTGTATGTGTGCGTGCCTATATACGCAAGCAAAACTGAAAAATTTCGGGGGGGGGGGTTGAACCCCCCAACCCCACCCCCCCCTCTTGGCTACGCCCCTGCTGTGTGCAACGCTTATGTGCAGTTAGTATGTCAATTGCCTAGGCAGATGTGTCAAAATCGCAGTTTGTGATAATCACGAATCTTGCATTATTTGTGTGTGTTTTTATTTAATCCTGTCTCGGTGTTTCGTTCGCCCGGCGTGCAACACACAGCGAGAGAACTTGTTACATGCAGTGCAACGCGAGCGCGGTTGCTGCAGCCTGCGCCCGCTGACACTGCGTGCGATTCAATAATTTTCCTCTCATTTGAAGTTCGCTATCAACAATATCATACTTTTGGTGATGGCAAAACCTTTTTCTTTTTGTAGCGATGCGATAAGAGGAGGTGATCCCTAGCTGCAATTTGAAACTTCCGTTGTGGGAGCACAGCTACCGAAAGATCAGGGTTTCGGCTGTCAGCTCGTTTTAGTTTTCTCTTTGCGTGTGCGTGTGTGTTTGTACAACGATCAAATGAGCGACAATCGGCTCCGGTTTGTTGCATGCGACGCCTGCTTGCTGCATGTAGCCCACTTAGCCGTTATTGTGCTGCCGGCACGGTTAAATGTGATCGTGAGCGTCTGGCTGTCTGGACCCGTGCCACCCCTTGCGCAGGCAGTGTACGAACGATAGCGACGCATAGCAAGCTGGACCAAATCGGCGACAAATACAACATCATCATTTTAAACTCGTGAGGTTATAGTAACAGCGAAAGCAATGCAATACGCCCGTGCAGTTGAATGCTGTATGTTGTGTGTTTGTTGCAACTACAGTCCGTAATTTTTGTCGTGTGTTACAGAATTCCATTATTATATTGCAGGTTGGCATGCAGCTAAATCGCTGCAACAAATATAATTGACGCTGAGGAACGGCACCTCATCACGAAAATGCAGATTCATAACCAGACATCAGCTGTTCTGCGGCTGTTCCCTTTTTCGGCAACGGAGGCATTGGTTGGTATGCTTTTACACAGGCTTCTTTTCATCTTTATAGAGCAGTGGCCAGTTCTGGGAGCTAATTTATGGGTCACTGCGACTATATGGGGGAGGGCCGAAGGTTTGTCGCAGCGCACCTCTCCCCCCCTACTGAGTCAAAGTATGGGGCAGACTTCGCCCCCCCCCCTCCTGGGTGACTAGGAGTGAAATACCCCCCCCCCCCCCCCCCGTGTGCACGCCTATGACTGTAACTGCTTTTCTATGTGTGTAGCAGCAAGAAAAAAGCGTGTGAGCTCAACTGTATCTCTTTCTGGATAAGTGCGTCATGCATACTACTGTGTCACACCATATGAAACTACACAAAATTTGGTGCATAGCAGATGCATATAGGAGTGTGCATCAGCGTTTAAAAAACGTGGTGGATGTGTTTAAAAATCACTGTGTAGTTTTTCCTGAGTCGCAATAATATTGCAAAAACGTGCTTGCTTCAAATATATTGCATGATTAAAAAGCATTCAAATAAGAAGTGACTGTCATTGGTGCTTTGATTGGCTCATTCATGGCTCTACTTTTCAAAATACATATTGTAGACACCATGTGCAGCTTGAGTATACTGTTCCAGATTAGGAAGAAGCAGAAGAGTTGGGAAAGTATTATGCAGTGATGCCTGATAAATTGGTATCTCTTGCACGATGTTTTAGGATCTGTAGCCCTTCAGTCATGTAACAATAAGCTCATAGCTTATTTTTCCTTGTGTTGTGTCATCACATGTGCAGCTTTGCAGAATTCAATTCATTGTCTTAACAGTTTAACATATTTCTTTCAAGGACATTTGCACTTAGTAGAGAAAGTGTTCAGCTTTGAGCTGAAGCTAGTATAAGGACATTCGCTTGCACCTCAATAGCGTTAAGGCACATAGCCCCTATATCAAGAGAACAGAGCATTAGGAAGTTCACTAAAATGTTTTTGTGCTTAACAGTTTGCATATGAACTGTTAAGCCATATACTGCAACAGTACAATTCTTAGCATTTGATATAGTATGACTATCACTATTTATCCTGAGGAGCTCTAAAATTTTGAAATTTTCCTCATCGGCACTTCAAAATTTTCTGTAGGACTGCCAAGACATAGCTTGAACAAGATCTTATGGCATCCCTCTGTGGTAAAAAAAGATGAGAAAGTGGTGACTGCTACATTATCCTAACTGGGGATGTAAAAACAGTCGTTCGCTTTTATTCTGGACGGTGTACGACCTCTGTATGTACACCTTTTAAAGGGCGTAAAAGGCATTGCAGACTTTGCAGAGCCGTGTTGAACTTGTCCCTACGTTTTCCAATATTGTAGGTTCGTTTAGCAGTACATTATGGGTTAAAGAGGCTTGTAGAAATCGGTATAACACGAAAGTGAAACGTGTCGTCACAGAACTAGTTTGTTTGTATTGCATTGGTATATGAGAGCTTATACAATGTCTACTGTTTTTTGGCAGATATAGCATCGCTTGATGTGAACGCATCGCACTCACGTTGACGCCTAGTGGCACATCTCCGTACCGACTACAAACGCCCATGATCATGATTTAACCCTTGCGGTACCTAAAGTTCTTAACACATACGTGGACACCGCATATGATGAATCCCGCGCAAAGATGGCATCAACAAGCACATAATAAACACTAATGCTCGATATGCACTCCTTAAAAGCGTCGCGAAATGCGAAGAGAAACGCTACGCGCGTCGTGTCTTCCCTCTAGCCTGGCCGTTACTTCTCACAGGGCGGGCGGGGAACGCGGTGCGACAGCCAGGCGAGCGTCGGAAAGCTATTCGTCGATATGGATGGATGCTATGAGCGAGGCTAGCGCTAAAGCCGCCACCTCACGGTGTGTTAAAGCATTCACGAAATTAAACTTGTATTGGAAACGCGCCGAATGGGACGGTCGTTGCAACAGCGCGTTTTTTTCTTTCTTTCTTTCGAGCCTGGTGGCACGGATGTCACCGCCGCGTTATAAAGGGGACGCTTATAGCATCCATCTATCCAAGAGCACTGTGAGAGGCAAATGTGAAAGTTAAAAGGCGCGTTCATGTCACCTCCGTAATGTGTTTGGCGGTAGCTCAGTGGGCTAAACGCCCGCCAGCCATCGTTGCGGACCGAGAGGTCATGGGTTCGATCCCCGTCAGCAGAACTTTTTCTTATGGTTTTTTTTTCTTTGCCATCTGATGGCATTCATTTTGCTGACGTACTTCCGTGACGGAAATACGTCATGAAAGTCTTGGTGAGCCCCGGCATAAAACACTTTCGTGTTAAAATATTGTTATTATGAAATAGTTAACCTGTTCGCTCTTAAAAAAATTACACCGTCTCATACTAAAGGGAACCATGTGGGGATGCGAAGCAGCGCATGGGTCGACTTACAGTTCCGTTCATCACGGGCTAACGCGTCCTTGCAAGTGGAGCACACCATGAATTCACTGTAGCTGCTGTTGCTCGTCCAGAACTCTTGTTGGAGCACGCCACGCGAGTTCATCGCGCGTCTGCAGAATCTCGTTACCCGACGCCATCACATGATTGCTGAGAGAGTGTAAGGGGGAGAGGCCACAGTGTCTTACCCAGCCCGTTACACAGGCCCGAACGCGCTAGCGCGTGCCAGCACACATGTTGCCTGCGTTACGCCAAGCTAGGACATCATACGGCAGCCCGGTCCTCTAAAGTGCCCTGCACGTATTATCATCAAGGCGGTCGAAGAACAAGATGAAGAAGACCTCCGTGGCGCGAGCGCGCGCTCTATGTTACAGATGGCTATGCTACGTGGTAGAAAGCGGACGGTCGCCAAGGGACGGAAACAGCCCCAAGCAAAAGCTGCTTCGCATCTAAAAGCATAACCGAATATGTTTTAGCATCTGTTAACAGAAGAAGAGTGAAGATTGAACATAAGGAAAGTGGAAGGGGTGTCAGCACTGTGACTGCTCCAGTTAGTATGGATCTACAGTGTAACGTCAAATAGCGCAGGAGGGACTGAATGGAAATAGCTTCATATGTGTTTTCCATGGTTATCTTTCCGTCTTACATCCCTTCTGTGCTACCCAAAGTTGTCTGCAAGGTTTGTATTTAAATGCAGAAATACCTTCTCTCAGCACAGACTCCACGTGTTTGCAGCATAGATAAGCAGAAGGGGAACAGGCCACGAAAATAGGGAAAACAAAGTTAATTACTGCAGTTTTTTATTTCAGTTGTGTAAATGCTGAAGAAAAGGAATGTGAAGTGGAAAAAAAGATAGCTGACTGCCTTTAGAAGTCTTGGATTTGCCTTCCACATAAGGCACGTGTTGCTATATCCTTTCAGCTATGGCAGCAGCAGCCGTGTTCTCGTCCGCTTTCTTTTGAACTTGTGTATGTGTTAGGTCTGTCGCAGCACGTGTTAACCATTACCACATGTGGCAGGGTGGCACAGCCTTCTGACTGGCCCATGAGTGTGGCATGCAAACTTGAATCTAGTTCAAGGTGCACTCCTGCCACAATGGCCATGAGTTACACAGGCTAGCGTTCCTAAAGTGAGACGACTTAACCTTGGTCTGCCAAGTTGCAAACCTTTGTTCCTTACTGTGGATGCCATTAGTACAAATCTTTAAAGCATCTTTGAATGAAATGTTTGCTGGTAATATTGCATAGCATTTTTTGTGCAGTAGATGCGGTTGTGCCTGTGCTGAATTTTGTGGAGATGCATGCAAGGATGACTTTGGCAGTTTAATTACGCACGTGAGTAAAAATGTTTTAGAACTGCGAGTACATATGTTTTTCTAGACGACTGCTTTGTGAAACGCGTGAGAAAAAATGTGAGAAAGTGACGAACACCAACATTTAAATGAATTTGTAAAGGAAGATTCTTTTTAATAGCAGTTGCTGTTAACTCCAAAAACCACAGTGCAAGCATGTCAAAAAGTAACACACTTCAAGCTGCAGCATTGCACCTTTAATGAAAAATAAACTCTGGAAAAAAATCAGTATTTTAAGTAAATTTCTGTCCTCTCGTATGTTTCTTTTATTACACGTATGCGGTAATCCAACAATGCAGTCACCCAAATTTGCTAAAGTTTGGGTGAGGTGTTCTGGTTGCGCATGAATTGAACGGTTAATAAAGGTTTAGGTTACAAAGATCAGTGTCATGGCAATGATTTACTATATTGTCCAAGTCTTACTGTATGAACTGCAGCCCTGGTGTTTGCACCTTCTTTTATTGTATAGCCATTGCAGAACAGGCATATTCTTGTATGTACTTCTAGATAGTGAAGTTGATGGTTTATGATGTTCTGAACAGGCAGGAGCAGGTCTGAAAACACGGAATGAAAGGATAGTATTATTATCCAGGGTTTAACGTCCCAGAACCACGATATGATTATGAGGGACGCCATAGTGGAGGACTCTAGAAATTTTGACCACCTCGGGTTTATTAACGTGCGCCTGAATCTAAGTACACGGGCCTCAAATATTTTCGTCTCCTTCGAAAATGGGGAATGAAAGAAGGGCACATAAAAAAGTTTTATTGCACTAATTGATCATATATATATATATATATATATATATATATATATATATATATATATATATATATATATATATATATATATATATATATATATATATATAACGTAGGCGTTGTCAACAGTGATATAAATATTTATTTCCCAACAGTTTCGGGAGGGGCCCTCCCTTCGTCAGGGGTAGCCACTTTGCTGAAGGCATAAATCCAGGATGTCCTAGCTGTGGGGCGGATAATTCCACACTCGCTCATATGCTCTGGCAGTGCCCGGCGTTACTTAGCGCAAAGTTCAGCACAGAAGAGGACTGGGAGAGGGCTCTTAAAAGCAACGAGCTCTCAGTCCAGGAGGCCTGCGAACGGGCGGATGGCCACGGTCTTCCAGTACCGGCGTGGGCGCGGCCAGCAACTGCGGCGGACCCCCCTTCGGGGGTTGTCTGATCGGGGTTCTCCAGGACCAAATAAAGTTCATTTCATCATCATCATCAGTTAACTCATCCCCTTACGAAGGGAGGACCGCTCCCGAAACTGTTAGGAAATAAATATTTATATCACTGTTGACAACGCCTCCGCTGTGTTATACCCATTACTAGAAAAGAACTGGCCCATTGAACCATTAATGTACACACACACACACACACACACACATACACACACACACACACACACACACATACATATATATATATATATATATATATATATATATATATATATATATATATATATATTATCGTAGGGGATTATTACATACAAAAAATAGAACAAAGCAATATCAAAAATACACGCTAGCATATACAGACATCACGGTAAAAGAGACAACACAGTATTGCCGAGCTTAAGACAGTCTATTTTACTGACGTTTCGTGTAATATTTAAATTGATTCACAAGAAGTTATCAATGGCAGAAGAAAAGTTTGGTGCACATACTATGGTATCGGGAAGCAGATTCCATTCTTCACTTGTTCGAGGAGAGAATGAAAACTTAAAAACCTTGATACGACATTGGTAGGGCCTTATTTTTCTTGGAAGTGTCACGTCTCTTAGAATGATAATGAGGCTCTTTTATATATATGTTTCTATCGATCCCCGTGTTACCACTGTAAATATTGTACAGAAGCTTTCGCCTGACTATCTTTCTGCGCGTGGAAAGTAATTTCCATCCTAGTTCTTCTCTAATTTGTGAACTTCGAATTTTGTAATCGTAGTTACCTGTGACGAATCTTGCAGCCCTTTTCTGAACGCGTTCTAACTTATCTTCAAGAACATTTGTGAAAGGGTCCCACGTTGCGCATGCGTATTCCACCACGGGCCTAATATTAGTCAGATACAACGTTCCCTTTAACGCTTTGGGCGCATACTTGAAATTTCTTTGAAAAAAGTGCAATAAGCGACATGCTTTATCACATCTCTCGTCAATGTGCGATGTCCAGTTCAATGTCGCAGTTAAAGTGACAGCCAGGTATTTGACTTCATTAGCACACTGCACTAATACATTGTTTAGAAAATACGAACTAGACACCTTGTTTATTTTGTTAGTAAATTGCACATGGTAGCATTTTGCTATGTTCAAATCCATTTTCCATATATATATATATATATATATATATATATATATATATATATATATATATGCTGATTTGGGTAGCCCCACATATGCAGGAAGAGGGTATTCATATACAAAGGCAGGCTTGCAAAAATATATCTGATTGTAGTAGGTATAGACAAGTATGCTATTTCATTGTCTGACCTCGTGGTCATTCTTATTAAACACAGTTATTCTTTTATCTCGTGGGTACCTTCAGTTTCTTATGTTTCGTCAGCTTCATGTTGATTAGCTAGAAGGAGACCATTAATCATAAAACATTCCGTAGTTGTGTGGGGTCAATTCAACAAAAAATTTTAGTTATTGTTAGTCTCGAGCATACTTGTATTGTTATGTTTTCCAAAATAATTTCAAGGGGGAATACGCTGGCCTCTACATTGTTCATCTAATGATTCTGAATGTATTGGATATTTAAGGCTCGCTCTTCTAATTGGCTTTAGGTCCATGCTAACCTATGCTGTCAAAGTTAATCCAGGGCTCACCAATACAGCGTGCCTCATCCTCATGTCACTGTGGCACCTAAAACCAAGAATTTTAAGAACTTAATGTAGTTGTGATGTTGTGTGAGAATCAAATACACAGCATACACAGTGAGTCAAGGTGTCATGCACCTGTCAAGACTTGTTTGACAGAGTAAACTTTGACACGTATTGCAGATGGCAATCTTATACAAAGTGTATCACAAGATCTGTCTCAGTGACTGTCAAGTGAACATTTAAGACTGCCAAGGGCATTCACTGAAGCCTCCGTAATATTGTAACGCAGTGCAAGAGGAGAAACACAACCACTGGTTTATTGTGGGTAAACATATGCCCAGGAAAGTAGGCCCGAAAATGATAAAGCCCACTAAAGCGTTCCACACAGGTTTCTCTTCCCAAGCACACTTCTCCGAAACGTCGCAGGTCAGCGCCACTGTCTCATGCCCACGAATGAGAGGCATGCGCCATGCTGCCACAAGGAGAACGAGCAGACACAAGACATTGTAGAGGCTTACACAGCGGCTCGCTGGTTCTCTTGGTAGAAATCTTATTGGAAGCAGTCTGCGGCAACATACTGCAGCAAAAGGGAGAGTTGGGCTAGTTGGTTTGGGTTCATATTGAAATAGCGCAAAAGACGTAGGACACAGAAAGACTTGACAACACGTGCTGTCAAGTCTTTCTGTGTCCTGCGTCTTTTGCGCTGTTTCAATATGAACTGCGGCAATATTTTAAGTTCCAGTTTTCTGAGCACATCAGTGGTATCACTTATAAACTTATCATCTTCAGGTTGATTGGAACAGGGCTGGAAAAGCTGAAGTTAGTGCTTTTTTTCTGGCCGGCTTATGGAACTAACTGACAGCTAACATGAGCATTCCTCACAGCTTGTAGGCATACGAGTGGACCTCTCATTCCTAACAGCGACCTCATGTTCACGGGTCCTATCATTAATGCGTCTGCCTCCACACCTGATATATTACATGCCACGTGATGGAGTGATTTGGTAATGATGTCTACTCTTCAGAAAACAAAACTCCAGTGTGTGTCTTCACAGGCATTCAGATTTTGCTTCCGCGATTGGTGGATACGTACTCAAGATTATTTAAGAGGGGTTGAAAAAACAGTTTGCCACGCTGACCTCCAGTCTACCGTTTTGACAAAAATAGGTATGACGCAGTAAGGACGGGGACAAAGTGAACACACGAAGTGACAAACTCGAGCGCAACGTTCCAACTGTTTAATGACAGAAACCATGCCGATTTTTGCATGCTGCTGAACGAGGTAACCTCATTGCGGATATAATGACCTGGATGAAATAACAAATCATCAGCCAGTGACCTGACAGATTCGAAAGACATGCACCGGAAACTGCGCTGACCTGAGCTGTAAAGTTATGCCAGTAGAACACGTGCCCATTACAGGATCAATTAGAGTGATAGTCAAAAGAGGCAGCGCACAACCTGAACTCGACAGATCTACAAGCTATGTTTCAACAACATCACTTCTTTGGCCCTTATATTTAGTGATGGTGCGCTAACGCAGCGACTGCGTGCCTTTTTATTGAGAACGCTAAAATGTCTCCCTTTCAGTGCGGCTACTTGCTTTCCTTGGAAATGTGGTTTCACTCAAGTGTGGCGCACAACCACAGCGCTTGCACTGGCCTGCCAAATGTCCGCTCATGTTGCTGCTGACCGCCAAGCGGTGCTGTCTTGCACGATCGTTGAGGCGCGGGCCTGTTTGTCCGATATATATACCCTGCCGAAGTTTAGGGGGGTGTATACCCTACTGCTCTTGCCATTTAACAACGCAAATTCTAAGCTAATCAAGAGAGGAACAGCTATCACATGCCTCAATTCAGCTTAAATGAAGTTATGTGAGCACCATCTTTTTCCAGGATTTGATAAACAGATTACCAGAATGAAAGACGCTCCGTTATCACAGGCGTGTGCGAAAGCCTCTTGCAAAAGCTGGAATGTGGTAATAAAGCAGCCGTACTGAAAGGAAGACAATTGAGGCGTTCCTAATAAAAAGGCAGGCAATCAGTGCGTTAGTGCATCATCACTAGATTCAAGGTGCAAAGAACTGATGTTCTTGAAACATAGCTTGTAGACGTGTGTTTAGGTTCTGCGCTGCCACTTTTGCTTATTACCCTGATCCTGTAATGGACACGTGTTCTAAGTGCTGGCATGATCTTGCAGCTCAGGTCAGTGCAGTTTCTGGGGCATGTCTTTCGCTGTTAGATCACTGGCTCATGATGATTTGTTAGTTCATCCATGTTACTGTATCTGTAATGAGGTGACCTTGTTCAGCAGCATGAATGAATCAGGGTGGTTTTTGGTAATTAACAGTTGGAAGTTGGCACCCGAGTTTGTCAGTGCGTGTCTTCACTTCATCCCCGTCTTTTTTTGCGCCATACCTATTTTTCTCAAGTAATGAACCAACTAGCTCAGCAACAAGTCCTCTTGTACCGTTTTAAATTATGCTATACCTTATGGTGCGACACAACTTTGAACTTCTTTTTACAGTGCTTTGTCAACAAGCTTCAATTTTCGTTTGTTTGTTTTAGAAATTAGCATCTGACCTTACCGCACACCAGGACCTCTGAATTCAATTAGTGTTCATCGTCAGTACTGAACCAATCTTAAATATTCTTTCAGTAAAATGATAACTTTTGATTCGTGTTTTTCTTTTTTTAACCGGCTGTTCCACAGTGCGTGATTCTGGCTCACTGAGCACTTCTATATTTGACGAGTTTTTCTTGCAAAACAGATTTAGTTGTCCGCGACACTTGGTGGATAAAATAGAATTTTCTCAATAAAATAAGACATGCTTACCAGACATGCCAGCCAACCTTACCTGAACAGACTGTACTTTTGACAGGGTTCGTACAGGTCCTTGAAAAACCTTGAATTTGAAAAGTACATTTTCAAAGCTCTTGAATGTCCTGGAATCGTATTATGTCTTCGAAAACCCTTGAATTTCGGGTCCAGTGTAGTCCACAGTGCGACCTGCTTTCTGCTGTAGATTAGCATTGATGCGGCAAGCTTCCAATTTCAGCAAAAATGCATCGTGCGAATTGCCATCTATTCTGTTTGTTCATGCCTTGACCTATCGTCCATTTCGCTCCTCACCTGTCAATTCATCTTGTCTCGCTTTCTCTCTCTCTCCGCTTATCTCCTTACGACTTCACTCTTGTCTCCTGCGTTTATGCTGCTGCTTTCGCTGCCAAGCAGCGGTGCATGTGGTTAGTACACCGTAATGATGTCAAGCCTTGTTAATGTCGTGGTGGGTGCTTCCCAACTTCACAAAAATTGTGATTTGTGGCATAGTGGGTGCGTTGCTAGTGTACATGTATTAGTATCCACAAGAGAGAAGCAACGAGTGGCGCCGGTTTATTATTCCTGATAATGCACCCACGAGAACCCTCTGTGTGCTTTCGTTATTTCATGATTTATGCGATAAATAACACTGATCGTCTCCTCGCAACGTTCTTGCTCGTCCTACTCACATAATCACTGCATTCGTTCTCCCCGTCTTTGTATTTTGGCTGCATGTCATAATTCACGTGACTGTCTACCTGGCCTGCATAGCCTGGACCACGTATGTGAGGCTCAATGTTCGGTACACCTGAACAGACTTTTCACACGAGCTCGCGTGGGTTAGCGGCAAAAAGAATGCCATGGTAGATTTTGGGTGTCTCTATGTTAGAATTCTAGGTTTCGAAGGACTGAAACACCCCTTTGTCGATTTTACAAACTTCCCGATTCAACAAAGTAGTTTGAGCGTGGCGATGGCTGCATTAAATTGAGTTTCAGCTGCATGTGTATAAGTGCGATAAATTTAGCCAAAATTTGAAATATTGTTATAGTGAAAAAAATATCCTGGTTTGGATGCGGCTTTTTAGTCCTTGAAAAACACGTATCAGGCCCTTGAATACCCTTGAATTTTCTCCTTTGAACCTTGTACGAACCTTGACATTTTTGGTAGTTCTTAGTTTAGTTCAGCACTATCGACATTAAAGGATATATATGGTAAATAGCATTGCTTTGCCTATTCAATTGCAGGAACAAGCCCTGCTTACCCCATGCCTGGTGCGGAAGGACATATTGGCTTCACCTTGCGGGCAGCTTGTTTTTCAAGGTTCATCACTGCTTTTGGGAATAGCGCATCTTCTTGCGCCATTTTTTGAAGTATGAAGTCCCATACTTCATACTTCAAGATGTCTGCTACTGTACAATTTATAAAATAATTTTTGTTGGTGCTTACGATATACTTGTGATGCATCATTGCAGGAGGTGTCTTCAGCAACAATTACTTTGTTTCTGAGCAGCAACTGCTGCTCAGCGAAAGAACGTCGTTTGAGGAGGCAATCTGCACAGCATTCTTTCACAGCACGGGTTCAGTGTAAAGGGTCTTACATTTTCTCATTATTGCAAAGCACTATTTTAACAGCTGGCCTGTAGGGTGTAGATACACAAGACGGGGGGGGGGGGGGGGGGGGGGGGGGGTTGGTCTTCTGTTGTCGAACTAATGGCACACTTTGTATTGTTACGGACGGCTCGTAGAGTACAGATACAGAAGACGGGGCCTTCTGTTGTCGTGCTATTGGCACACCCGTATCTTAACGGTTCACTCAATAAGTACAAGCATGGTTTACGAAATCTTCTGTTTTCTATGTACGACGACACCTATATCTTGTTGAACGGTTTCTACAAAACACACTGGCCGTCAACGGAAAGGTCGTTCTTAAGTTACGAAAAAGTGTTCGGTCACAATATACCATCAAATTTTGTCGTAAAGTAGGGTTATAATTTTTTACAGTGTAGTTGCGCACATACGGTGGGCTTGCGAGCCACGCGAAGTATACTGGCATGTAAAGGGCAGCTCATGGTCCGGCGTAACGTCCGCACTCACGTTATAGCGGAGACGTCAGTTTTATCGCCACAAATTGTACGCTACGGTGCGACGATGTGCATAACGCATGTAGCGGTTGTAGGCGTATTCGCGCAGAGCTTGAGTGTAGCTTGCGGAGTCATGGGTGTGCAGACGAGTCCATTGTTAATGTTAACGGGAACACTTGCGTGCAGGGCATGTCCGGAGTTCGCTCTCTTGCAAGAGCATATATGGCATAGATTTGCATAGGGCAAGTGGTGGTTGACATTTCTCACCTTTATTCGACAGATTCATGCAGTGCACGAACAACGTTGCCACATCCACTTGCAGTTAGGAGGCTAGCAAAATGAAAGGTGCACATTGGAGTGTTCCTTTCAACAGTGGACCGTACTGTACATACGTAATGCGTATTACATTGTTATCAAATCGGATAGCCAACGCTGCAACCACAATTGGTGTTTTCGTGATATAAAGCTTGTGTTGGGTATCTTTCCCTATTCAGTTTGAAGCACTGGCGTGGGTCCGCGGTAGAATACTTGACTGCTATGCAGATGGCCTGGGTTCGATTCCGGCTCGAGCAGTGATTGTTATTCTTTGTTTCCATCGCGATATTTCAGACATCGACAACGCCGCCGACGCCGGCACCGCACTTTCTGCAGCACGGGCTCCTTCACGCTGTCATAAGATTTCTAGTCTGGTTTGATATAGACTGTCAAACACCTGTGGCGCATACCACGGGCCGCCGTATGCGGCACGTGGGAGCGGTGTCAAGGATTTTATGGCGTGAGCAGCAGGGAAGTCACGTTGTTCATGTCATGACCCGCGAATTGTGTTCGTCATAAGCTCAATTCCTCCTATGCCAATTTTGGTATATATCAAGATAAGAAGACGACCACGAGAGCTCCAAGACGTAGGCGGCTAGATAGATAGAAACGGTCAAAGTGTCTTTGGTTCGCTAAGAAATGCTTCGCATTTAATAACGGCCTATGCGACGGCACTGTGTGCATCGCACAGGTGCTCTCGTGAAGTTGGTGGGGTCGTTGTGAATGCTGCACTAGTAAATGAACCCATGTACTCGTTGAAGTCTGCACCTTTTTTTCTTTTTTCTTTTAAGTGAAGCTTTTTTGGTCGCTTCTACGTCCAGCTACCTTGAGCCCGTTGCGCCCGTGTATCTGGCGTGAACACAGCGTGACATGCGCTCTGCAAGATGACGCAGCGAGTCCGAGGGAAGCGCGAGGCAGGAGACCAGTCGCCCCGTTTCGAGCAGCAGCAGCAGCAGAAGGCGTGGCGAGCGAAAACGTGCCAGCAAAATCACTAAAGGCTAGACCACACTGGAGAATCTACGGCGACATAGATTCGGCCACCGAAACTCCGCATCATTCACACTGCTGCTTACCAGCAACGGATGGATGGATACTATGAGCGTCCCCTTTATAACGGGGCGGTGACATGTCTGCCACCAGGCTCGAAGGAAAAAAAAAACTTCCTTGTTTCATGTTGGCCTAATACCTTATCTACATTGATATTAAATATATGTTATTATACCAAAAAAAATATAAATTCACGGTCCATCTCTCTGCCTCTTAAGGCAGAATGACCTTATTTTCCCCCATTATTTATTTTTGTTCTTTATCTCTACTTTTCTGCCACCAATACTCTAACCGTCTCTTACTTATTTCTATCGCGGACGTGTGCAGCTTTCCATTGTTGTCCCTAAAAGCCAAGGCTTCATGTAGACTCGTGCCCACACGTATACCTGGGTGAATATCGCCACATTCAATCAGTACATGTTCCATCGTTTCCTTAGTTCCCCCGCAGCATGTACATTGTTCTCCTTCGTTGCTGAACCAAAACGCGACACAGCGCCGCCCGCCGCGTAAAGGCCGAAACAGACGGTACGATTTTCCATGTGATGCGACGTCGGAGGTGGCGGAGGGGAAACCGGCATGGTGACCTTTCATAGCATCGCACAGCCACCATTCTGGCTGTCGAACCGCCGGGTCGGACGTCGCATCGGAAGGAAAATCGTACCACCTGTCTCGGCCTCAAAGCGCCAACCCGGACGTTCCCACGGCGCGTGTCCGTTATGGTCAATCACATAAACAGGCGAATCTCGTTGATACGATTCTTACAGGCATAAAAATACAAACGCATTATCCGAAAAATCGCATCAACCAAAACAGGGCCCAAATGATCAGAAACAGTGCGTACTTGGCTCAGAACTTGCTTTTACTAAATAATTTTAAGCTAGTCCGTCACTTCGAGCTCAACTTTTTGTTTTTCGTTGTCCGGCAGGAAGCTTTTTTGGAACTCGTGGAAACGAGTAGCAGTTTCATCACTAAACTCCCCACCTGCAACAAGGCTACGTAACGCGTCGAAAGCTTCGAGTGCATAGTCAATAGGCCGACGATCGCCGGTGCCTCTTCATTGCCGTCATCGCACAAGCGCTGGGGTGCCTCGACAGGCCGGCACCGGACGAGCTTCTTGGTGCAAAAGTGGATACCACGCGAGGTTCTCAGGCGTGTTATCCAAGCCTGCGGAGAAATGCAATCGTGTTAGCCGTACGAAAATGAGTTGCCTCTGTGGGGCGTCGGCCGGGAACAGAAAAAAAAAAAAGTTATGCCGAAAAACGTATTAAGCGGGATCACATCAACGATATTTCACTGTATTCTGCTAGACCTGCTGACAAGCAACTTTCTGGCGATGCATGACGAACAGAAACATGGATTTGCCGAAGAAGAAACGCCGCAAGCAGGGGTGATTAGTTCGTCCTGCTTTGCAAAAGTGCGAGAACTTTGGTCGTGCCGAGATAATGCTACCCCTTTTGCGAGATCGCGACATGGTGTATTGCAAAGATACATTACTACTCGTAGAACAGTCATTGTGCTTCACTTGGCGCTTGTCAAAAGGAACGGGATGATTACAAAGGATCTCGCTGTCGCTACTTGTTTCGACGACTACGATATGACTAGCGCGCCGCGATTTTTCGCATTTTTCGCTCGCACCGATTGGTTCGCGGCGAGAGAATGCGGCGGCAGCCGCCGTCAAAATCGGTCCGTGACCGATCGGCGTGGACGCAGTTTTTCCGGCTGATCTCGCTGCCGCCTAACTGGGTTCCGCGCCGCCGAATATAGTTGTGTGAATGCGCCTTAAAAAATGCTCTTTTACCGTCGCGGACACCGAGGCTCAAAAACGACGAATGCATTAGGCATTAGGCATGCCTTTTTTACGACGGGAAAAGCGCCAGAACGCGAAAGTATACGCTGATCCCACTGTGCTTGCTAAACGCGATGTGCGTCCTGTTCACGCGGGTGCCACGCATACATGGAAGACTAACGTTTGAGTGCACATTTACTAAAGGTTCGATGAACATTGATTTTGCGCCCCTGCGTGCAATCCGCCGTATAACTGTTTTATTTCTATTTTTGAAGCAACTCAAACGCCTTCGTCACCATTTCTCGGTAGCTGCATAGCAGGTGCGCATGACAATCACAAGAGGCCAAGTGATGATAGATGGGAAATAAGGAGAGCGCACTTACGACTGAAATGCTTTGTTCATTGGGCGTCCGATTTTCACCACTTCCGGCTGCACCCGATTGCGGCAGCTACACGATGGGCGTCGAGCACTCCATAGACATTGCACCACGACCATTGGGAAGAGGCGACAAAGTTAATTCATTAATGGAAATGTATATTATAATAAGCACAAGGCACTGGCGAGCTGAACGATTACTCGTGTCTTCTAAAGTGGCCGTTTTGTTGCCCCCGCTCGGATAGCTGCGGGAGGAAACATAACTGCAAAAGTCATTTCATGGATCGGGGAAACCAAGCTTTCTCATGCGGAGAAAAAGGGAAAGGGGTGATGCGATAGCGGTTCATTGAGGGGTGCTCAAGTCATACGTCGTTGCTGTGATCAAAATTTGACGCAAAGTGTACTTCTGTATTGTACTACGTGCCCTTTCGCTCCTTGCACTAGCCACGGGCGCAGGAATGCGCCCCTGCCTGCCTTCCCATAACTGACGCCATCAATCATATTACTGCACATCAAAAAACTGCGGCATCCGCAGAAATATGATGCCTAAGAAGAGCTGTGTCGTCTTGCTTACTTCGTCCTTGACTAAGTGTGCGCTATTCCACTTAAGAAGCAATATGGTCTACCTTTAGGGCGATCATCCGTGTTGTAGTCGTTGCCTCAAGTGAACTCACACGCACGCAATATGAGACCATCTGAATCCGAATTCATACTTTCGTCCGTAAGTGTCATTTGTCAGTGACCATCCACTTTTGATGGTATCGCCGACATCACGATTGCGTGGCGCATGCTCTTATGACCAGTTCTGACAGTAACACGGATGATAGTTTTTAGAGGAGGTCGAAAAAGGCATTTTGTATTTACTAATACAGTTCGTTCTTTTCCCAAAAAGCCCACATGGCAGAAAGTTCTTGCGGCACTTGAACTCGGTCGCCGCGTAAGCATGGTCTTTCTTTCTGCACATAGGCGTGCGCCCACGTTGCTATAGGCTCACAGTGCGACCAATGCAGCCTCTGCGTCCCTCCCTTCGTGTCTCTCTTGGCGGGATCTCCGCGTAATCAGGGAGTCCTTCTCCCGCCGTCTCGGCTGCCGCCAGCCACGCGTATTACGTGCCAGCGAGAAGAAACGCGCACAAAGAGGAAATCAGGGGAAGCCATCACGCGAGGCCAAGCTCGCGGGATGGGCGAGAAAATGCCAGCGCGGCGAACAAAAGAGCCGGGCTCGTCTCGATCGAGAAGGAGCGGAGGTCGAAGGAGACAACGCCGGAGCACTACTTAATTACGGCGTCAAGCGAGGAACCGGCGTCCTGCGCCACCACCGGCTAGGACCAGAAACCTAATTAAGAGGGCCCGCTGAACCAGGCCTCTTTCTCCTCGACTGCTTCTTGTGTTCCACCGGAGAAGCCCCAGGAAGGGAGGCTTCACCTCAATTGGAGAGGAATGAGCCGGCGAGTCTGGCGTCTGCTGTTCGTGGTGCCATTATATACGCGATGGTGCGCGAGCCCAAGGTTCTCGCGTGTGTGTGTGTGCGCGTGCGCTCGCGCGCGCCCTTTCGTGTCGGCTTGCCTTCAGCGGCATGAATCCGGGCCGCGGACGGCCTACAACGCCGGCTGCGGTGGCATCGGGGATGGCGAGTCAGCGGAGCTAAGGAGCAAGATTTGTCGGATCAAGCCCGGATCTTCTCTGCAGCGTCTGCCTTTCCGGGAAGGCTCCTTCGATCGCACTCCTTGTGGCTCTCTTTCCGCCCTTCGTCTCCTCTTTCCTTGCCACCAGAAGTCAATGGAAGAAAGGAAAGAGGTTTGGCGTGAGGAGGCGGCCGTTGTAGCGCGGTTTCTAGCGCCGCGGCGGATTGTCAAAAGGAGGAACGCACCTGCTGGAGCAAAGCGAATTCGGGAAACCATTGTCCCACCCTTTCCCTGATGGCAAGTGTGTCTCCGGGACTCACCAGCTAGGTTTCTTCGTGGCGTTAGCCACGAAGCTCACTGATGTGTGAAATAGTAGCATTTAGTTCTTTGTTTTTATTTCTAGTACGCCTTCAATTCATAAATGTAGGTCATAAGCGTGTTACCAACGACTCGGAATATAAAAGTTACAAAAAAATATTGTGCCGCTTAATCTTGCCTTCGTTTTTTT
Source organism: Rhipicephalus sanguineus (assembly GCF_013339695.2). NCBI lineage: Eukaryota > Metazoa > Arthropoda > Arachnida > Ixodida > Ixodidae > Rhipicephalus > Rhipicephalus sanguineus. The sequence continues at coordinate 29,314,892 of NC_051176.1, forward strand.
TTCTTCTTATCACTGTATCTCCTCTGTGTCTTTGTAAGTGATTGAACACAGTTGCGTCATTTTCTTCTCGGCATGCATCATCGAATAGTGATTTGGGACCGCATTCTCGTACTATCACGTTCCGAGGTGACTTTCAGCGGACGCGTCTTGGAGGGGACATTGTCCAGCCCTCAGTCCGCTGAGGCGTCGAGCCAGACGCAACATCACGCGAAAGTGACCTCGTAAGCCGTGAAACAATCATTAGTATTTCCAATATTACGCGTTACCTCGTTTGTTTGGCGGCAATACCGGGTATGCTAAAGCAGGCACGTAGCCAGAATTTTTTTTCGGGGGGGGGGGGGGGGGCAAGGCCTAATTATTCGAAAGAAAGTCTTTTCATAGTAAAAAGAAAAAAAAGTTGCCCGGGACTATAAAAGGCTGGACGAATTTCGGGGGGGGGGGCCCGGGGCCCCCCGGCCCCCCCCCCCCCCCTTGCCTACGTGCCTGTGCTAAAGGACATATCTTGTTAACCTACCAATGCATTAAAGCTATGTAGTTTTTAGATATCAGATGATCTGAAATTCATGCCGTTTTTCTTCATGAAAGAAGACAAACGTTTATATGCAGACCGAGGCTTTCAGTGAATTATAGGGCCAGAACAAGAGTGTTGAGCATTTAGATAAGGGAGAAAGTTTCCATGAACAAGTAAACTTGGCCGAAACGTTTGCTCTGACGACGTTGGTATGGCTCATTCACACTGAGGAATCCGCCGGCCACAGCGACCGGAATTCTCGCTCCGCCGAAATCCACTTAGCAACCGCACCGCAAAACCGCAAAACACCACTTAGCAACCGCACCGCCGAAACTATAGGGCGCCTAGCTGTCATCGTCCCTTCGCGCGAAGGAACGCTGGCATCGACGTTCTCTGCGTTGTGTTCGCGTTTCGTTATGGCGAAGCGCATAAACAGGAGCAGGGTCGTCGAAGTGCTGGGCCTGCTGGAAAGCAACTTTCTGGCGACGTCTGACGAGTAGAAACATGCATTCGCCGAACAAGAAACGACGCAAGCAATTGTGGTTGGTTCGCCCTGATTTGCAAGACGCGAGAAGCTTGGTCGAGCCGAGATAATGCTACCCGTTCTGCGAGATCGCGATGGTGTATTGCAAAGATGCTAATCGCGACAACATTTGGCAGTTGTTGAGAACTACAGGATGATTACGAAAGACTTTACTGTCGCTACGGGCGTCGACGACTGCGATATCGCAAGCACGCCACCATTTTTCGAATGTTCGACTCGCGTTCCGATTGGTTCGCGGTGAGGGAATCCGGCGGCAGCTGCCGCAAAAATCGGTCCTCGACCGATCGGCGCGGAGAGGCCTTTTCCGGCGGATCTCGCTGCCGCCGAAGCGGATTCCGCGCGCTCTCGCCGCCGAATGTCTCAGTGTGAACGCGCCATTAAGGTGAAAGCCTCAGATGCCTCATCAAGCGCGAAGACTGACCGTCGGCGGCAACACGAGGGATGCGAAAAATCACCATCATGCAATGACGTCACCCCATGACGTCCTCATGACGCCAATATGGCGTGATTGTGACGTCATTATCTCTAGGTCAAAGGTGAGCCGATCCCGGAGGCCGAAGCTTGCAATGCCTCCTACCGCGGAGGCAGTGCAAAACCACGTTGGGTGCACAAAGCATTGGAGGGGGCAATATTGCATGAGGGAGCTTTCTTGTTCGGGGACAGTTAATTATTCTTTCCTCTGTATCATCCTTCTTCTAGGGAGCAGAAATTGCGCGTCGCTTCCTAATTGCTGTCATGAATGTTCTCGACCAAATCGCTTTCTGTCCAACTCTCGACTGGGTAAGCGTTACTTCCTCCACTGCGGCTATGTTTATATTCATAAGGCCGTATAACGTTGCAGAGTTCACTTTTTGGAATAATTTGAAAGCGTCGCTATTGCCATGAGGCATACCAATCGACTATTAGTGTTCGCTGATATTACTTAGCATCTATAGGCAAAAAATGTAACAAGCGATCAGTGAGGACGACCGACGCTCTATGCTGCACTCTTAATGTCCTGGATAAAGTGCTAGATATAGGAAGGAAACTGGACATCTTTGATGAACCACACAGCGCGAGTAAACAACGGGGACACAGGAAGGGAACACACACAGCGCTGACTTACACATTCATCTGGGGGCACCAGCTCATTCAGCTGAGGAGTTTGCAGGAAGGCAAGCAGCACCAGGGAGCAATTCCTGGCAAAGTGCACACAACGTCTGACGTGGAATTACCGTCCAAAGTCGAGCAAGTTCTCTCGCTGGGACCCAAGTTTGCGGTGCAACCAAAGAAATCCCCACCGGAACTTCTTGCTATGGTACGTGACATTGCTCAGCAGGCTCCCGATAGTGAAAAAGAACGTTGTGTTGCCGAAGGCGTGGCTGTCCTGAATCGTTGTAGCGGCATGAAATCTGTTCTAAATGTAAGAAATGTTGCCTCATTATTGGTCGATAAATCCCTGTGTGCACTCGCCGCAGACAAAGAAGGCGGTTTTTGTGTGCTAACGCATAGGTCCTTCAAAGAAAAGGCCAATAAGGCCCTTTTGGCTGTTTTTGATGACCATGACGATGTGTCACTGAAAAAGTTGCGAATGCAAGCGAAAAAGTTGTGCAATGCTATGAACCTTACTGGTTTGGCAAAAGCTATCAGTAGTAGCAAAAGGGACCACCTGAGTGTGTTCTTCAGTGCTAAAACGCACAAAATTGACTGGCCATTAAGGGTCATCATTTCGGAAAGTGAGTCTTGGCAAAAGGCAGTCTCATTGTTTTTAAAAGAATGCTTGAACAAGCTGCCTTGTAATGACCCTTTTGCCCTCAAGAACTCTGATGAGGTTGTCGGGTTTTTGGAAGACCAGGCTTTAAGAAACATCAGTGCTTTTTCAATTGACGTGAAAGACTTATACTATTCACTTCCACAGGCTGGTTTAATGCGTAGCGTTGAGGCAGCTATTGACAAATATGGAAGCATTCCTTTCCAAAATGACACTGGCATCCATGTTAGCGGATTTTTAGAACTTTTATCTTTGTATTTAAAGTCTACCTATGTAATTTGGAATGGACAAGCGTACTTGCAAAAGCAAGGCGTGTGTATTGGGTCGGCCATAGCACCAGTGTTAAGTGATTTATTTTTAGCAAACGTTGACAACGACCTGTCCAGAAGGATTGAACAGAGCTCTGTTAAAAAAGTTTTTAGATTTGTAGACGACTACTTGATTTTATTTCAGTCTAACTGCGCCTCACTTGAATCAGATGTTGCTGACATTCTTCATATGACTCGGGATTGCTTCAATCCTTTAAACATTACCCATGAACTTCCGATTGATGGAAAACTGCGCTTTCTTGATTTGTTGTTGAATTTTGGTGCTGAGCACGTATGTTGGCGGTATGATCCTAGGGCCGGTAAACCGCTACTGCCTTTTCAGTCAGCTCACTCCAAATTGGTGAAAAGAAGTGTGGCTTGTTTTTGTTTCAGAAATGCTGTGTCAAAGTCATGTGCCCATCTAATGATAGAAGCAGTGCAGCTCCAATCTGAGCGCTTATCTCTAGCGGGCTATCCGATGCATTTGCAAATTTCAGTAGCTGAAGGTCTGCTCAAAAAACTGGTGCGACCACCTGAGGCGCGACCAATTAACACGAAGAAGAAAGTGGTCATCCCTTACATTCATAAGGTGGCACACAATCTCAAACGAATCGCTCAGAAGTCACATGTTCCAACTGTATTCTCTGCGCCGCTTAAGTTGGCCTCTTTGTGTAGGTTAACTCAACCAGACAGAGCTATCGATGAAGAAGTTTCTTGCGCAAAGAAACACCGAGCGCCTTTTCAAGACTGCGCAGTAGGCGTAGTTTATTCTATACCGCTAAGTTGTGGTAAACATTACATCGGCCAAACGGGCCGATGTATCAATGAAAGGTTCCGTGAGCATGCCAGCAATGTCACGAAAGGACAGGGAGGCCTTCTCGCTCTGCACTGTAATGACTGCACGTGCAAACCAGTCTTTCAGGAAGCTGACGTGGTTTGTAAACATAGAAATAAATATGTCCGTGAAATAATTGAAGCAGAGATGATTCAAAGGTTGGGTGACAAATGTGTTAGTTCGCCGTCGATATTTTTATCAGATAAAGAATTGCAATTTCTCCGGTCGGCTTTTCCAAGTTGATTAGAAAGTTATCTGCTATGACATGCGCAGCGGTTGGCTGATCCCCTGTATATATGTGAAATGTTGCTTCAATAAATTTTGTTGTAAGTCAGCGCTGTGTGTGTTCCCTTCCTGTGTCCCCGTTGTTTACTCGCGCTGTGTGGTTCATCATGCTTAACCAACACGCCCAAGTTCACTCTGGACATCTTTCGTCTAGATCTTCCACTTTATCCGGGACCTGATTTGGAGTGTATGGCTCATGCGAACAATGTGTTAGACACGCGGAGCTCTTTCTTGTGGCAACAATGAGCACTCATGTAAATGTTCCACCTTGAAGCAAAACAGACAGGCGAGCTAGTTGCCCACCTCGTTACTCGTCGTCGCGTTCTGGCCCGTACATGCGACGCTTAAGTCTCCAAGCAAACGATCGAAAATGCAAGCTTTTGCGTCCATCACGTGCGCATTTGGTAGGTATAGTACTACGAAAGACCTTGAAAAAGGGAACGGAAGTTATAAAGATGCAAGACAGCTAACCAGGCACACGATCGGGCTTATTTCTATTACCTCTGCTATTATAAGTGTTTATCTATCTATCTATCTATCTATCTATCTATCTATCTATCTATCTATCTATCTATCTATCTATCTATCTATCTATCTATCTATCTATCTATCTATCTATCTATCTATCTATCTATCTATCTATCTATCTATCTATCTATCTTGCTGGCTAGCTAGCTAGCTATCTTACTGGCTAGCTAGCTAGCTATCTCACAAGTTCAGCAGAATCAATTCCTCTTGTGACCTGTATTTCCACCCTTGACGAAATTTCCTGATCCGCCGCGGTGTTCTAGTGGATGTGGTGCTCGACTGCTGACCCGAAGGTCACGGGATCGAATCCTGGCCGGGGCGGCCATGGAGGAAGGAATACTTAGGAAAGGCCCTATCGTATTTCAATGCATTGCGAAAAGTGTGGCGGAAGTGACCTCAGATTTATGGGGCAAACAAACCGGTATGGGGGCAAACAAAACAGCATGCTGCGTCTGCAGACGCCCGGCGTGCTGTCCGCGGTGGTTCGCTTCTGCGCACGTTTGTAGTCCCGGCGTAAACTCAGCGCGTATTGTGCGGTTCGCACGCAATAAAATGTTGCAAGCAGACGTTTACCAGGCTGTTCGTGCGTGGCAGGCACGAGCGCTGCCTGCTGAAATTGTTCGTGGAGCGTTCTTGTGCAACAGTACAGAATACCGGTACGTACCGTGATCAAAAACGTTCAGCCCCTGCATCATCGTATTCGAACTCACCTAGCAGTGACTTACGCGTTCTGCTGGGCGTTAGTCCTTCCCTTTCTCATAGCCCGATTTCCCGATCTATTGCCGGATTAGCGGTTCTTTGTTCGTGAATATGGAGTGAGCGTAGTAGCTATTCGGCGCAACGCCAACGTATAGTTGGCGTAGCTTCACGTCGAAAAGAGGACACCGCTGTATTGTATACGCAATCATGTACGTCAAGTTTGTAATTCCAGTACGCACACAACAACAAGCACGCAGCGAGCGCACACCGCACGATACATACATCACGTAGTCCGATAACAACATAAGTTCATTGCCCTTTCGTTGAACGACACAGCCTCTAAAAACGCACGATGCCTTCGGCGCATGTTATGTATGGCGCGTCAGACGCCAAAAACAAAAGTTCACGTGTGTTCTGAGTTGACACAATGAGTAAGAAGCAACAGAGCGCAGATCCGAGAGCTTCGCATGCAAATGCCACGCATTAGTGATCAGCAATGAAGTGAACTTGTACGTACACATGAAAAGTGACACCCGGTACTTTCCGCAGTGCACGCGATTTGCACCGGGTATACGCAACAGCTGGGCATTGCGTAGCTTTCCTAAAGAACACACACAAGGAGCAGCACACGTGAATCGACTGCGCCGCGGCTTGCACGGCGAAAAAAAAAAAGGCTCGAATCGCGCATGCGCTTGATAACGACGCGACGGAAATCGTGAAATGTTTCGCTGCTCCTTCGCTAGGAGGCAATGCGGGTGTTTGCGATGTGGAGGCTTCACGAATGTGACGTCAGGGCCTCTCCTTACTTTTCCTCATGGAGGAAGGAATACTAAGGAGAGGCCCTGACGTCACATTCATGAAGCCCCCACATCGCAAACACCCGCATCGCCTCCTAGCGTAGGCGCAGCAAAACATTTCGCGATTTCCGTTGCGACGTTTGCAAGCGCATGCGCGCATCGCGAAACTTTGCAGCCTTTTTTTTTGTTTGTTTTTCGCCGCGCAAGCGGTGTAGTCGATTCACGCATGCTGCTCTTTGTGTGTGTTCTTTAGGAAAGCTACGCAATGGCCAGCTGCATATCGCGTGCACTGCGGACAGTACCGGGTGTCACTTTTCATGTGTACCGTACGTACACGTTCGCTTCATTGCTGATCACTAAGGCGCGGTATTTGCGTGCGAAGCTCTCTGACGTGCGCTCTGTTGCTTGTTACTCATTCTGTCAACTCCGAACTCATGTGAACTTTTGTTTTTGGCGTCTGACACACCGTACATAACATGCGCTGAAGGCATCGTACGTTTTAGAGGCTGTGTCGTTCAACGAAAGGGCAATAAACTTTTGTTGTTATTATCAGACTACGTGATGTATGTATTGTGCGGTGTGCGCTCGCTGCGTGCTTGTGTTGTGTGCGCACTGGTATTACAAACTTGACGTACACGATCGCCTATACAACACAGCGGGCTTTTTGACGTGAAGTTACGTCAACGCTCATTCCATATACACGAGCAAAGAACCGCTAATCGGGCAATACATCGGGAAATCGGGCTACGAGAAAGGAAAAGAAAGATCTAACGCTCAGCAGAACGCGTAAGTCACTGCTAGGTGAGTTCGCATACGGTGATGTAGGGGCTGAATGTTTTTGATCACGGCACGTACCGGTACTTTCTGTAGTGCTGCACAAAAACGCTCCACGAAGAATTTCAGCACACAGTGCTCGGGCCTGTCACGCACGAACAGCCTGGTGAACGTCTGCTTGCAACGTTTTACTACGTGCGAACCGCACAATACGTGCTAAGCTTACGCCGGGACTACAAATCTGAACAGAAGCGAACCACCGCGGAGAGCACGCCGCGGGGCGTCTGCTGTTTTGTTTGCCCCATACCGGTTTGTTTGCCCCATAAATCTGACGTCACTTCCGCCACACTTTTCGCAATGCATTGGGATACGATAGGGCCTCTCCTTAGTTTTTCCTTCCTCCATGGTTTTCCTTCCTCCATGGGGCGGCCACATTTCACCTCCATCGAAATGCTAGAAGCCCGTGTATGTATTTAGATTTAGGTGCGCGTTAAAGAACACCAGATGGCCAAAACTTCCGGAGCCCTCGACTACGGCGCCCTCAAATCATATCGTGGCTTTGAAACTTAAAACCCCTACAATTATTGTATTACAAAATTTCCTGTGAGAATTCCAGTAAAGAAGAAAAGGAGAAAGAGCTGAGCACCTCAGTCGTGCCTTTCCACACCTCTTCGCATCACCTCTTTCCTCATTTTTGTTTCCTCTTTGTCCTCCGCGTGTTTTTACGTCGCGCATCAGCGGACCAGCTACACCACTCTGTCGCCGCATAATGAGCAATCTTCCTCCAAGCGCGCGGTCGCCTTCATGATGGCGTCGCCGGCAGTGACCACGCGAACGCGGCTCCGAGTGCTCTCACCCGTTTCTCCTGGCGCACGTCGCTTCGTGCTTCCCTCTTGTGCGCCAGTCCGCGCCGTAGATCCTCGTAACGGCGCTGGCGCTGATCGGCGCGCTAATCCTTCAACTCGTCCTAATCACCCCTGCGCTCCTGTCTGGACTCGAACAAAGTGACTCTCTGCTATTATTGTGTTTATCGGTTGCGTGTGTAGGGGAAATGCGTGTGTATCCTCCAGGGATTTATAGGAAAGATCGCCATCGTGGCCCCGTCCTCTCGAATCAGCGGACGATGATAGCTGGTCAGGCCTGCGTAATGCGGTAATTGCTATTGGCTGACACGGGGGTCCAGTGTTGGGGCAAAAGAAGATCACCAAGAGTACACTGTGGTTCACTGGAGGCAGCGTGATGATGTCGTTAGCTGAGTATCATTGGTATTTGGAGAGACGGTTAGGTGAATGAGGCGGAAAATGTAAGGGAGTCCTCAGATGTGAAAGACAACCACCTTGGAGATCTGTCTCGCCCTGTGTGCTTTGTTACGAGAAAATCTAAAATGTTGAGACTGCACTTCTTCGTTGAACTGAGAAGTTTGTTCGCTGTTGTTCGCTAAGGTTGCAGAATGAATTATCAACGAGAACGAAGACCAATTGCCTTGCTTATTGCAATAATGTCGGAAGGTATCCATGCTGTCACGCCATAGCGACTCATAGTAAGGAAGCTTTACTTCAGGTGTTCCTATGGAAGCAGATGGAAACGACGATATCACTTTTTCTTTTTGTTTTTCGAGATGCACGGAGGCGGGGGCGGTGGACTATCAAAAGGAGAACATGAAGTTCTTCGATAATGCGCTGTAGTGGCTAGTTGGTTCTAGGACATGACGATGCAGTGCGCGGCTTACAATACTTTCGCCATGGATGCGCAAATAACTGAGAGGTCAGGCGCACATGTTTCACGGACTAACAACCACTTATTGTCAGTAGCAAAACAAACAAAAAACACCTATACATATACAGAGACTGAAACCCTCTGCGGAGCCAGCTAACAGGAAATCCTCGGAACAAGGGGAGCCAACTTTTCGACAACGTTTGGGAGAGGGCACGAAACGTGTACATGCGCGCGTTTGCAGCCTTGAAGAAGACGAGTCCGCTTGTCGGAGCATTGGCTCCAGCGACATCCCGTGTCCCAAGGATTTGCCATCGCTTCAAGATTCCATGTTCCCCTGAACATCTACCATAACTGAAAATAACATATTTAGAATTTAGTGATGACTCATTGTGCATATTAAACCATTCATAAACAAATGCGTCATAACGATAGTTAAAAAATTAACTAGAAATCAGTATGCCAACGCTGACTTTGGGCAATGATGTAGTGCGGTTCTACGCTGTTCCGCTTCGCTACGCCTGCCGCAAACTATTACCGATGGCTCTTTCCAGCAACATGCGGCAGTCATGTACTAAAACAAAATGAACTCGGTTGATTCAGAGAAGGGTGAGGCAGAGCGGAACATTTCAGAGAGAATTCCCAATGCTACAGCCACTAGTGCGCCATGTCACCAATAGCTGTCACAGAGGACAAGCTTGAGTGCCTTCTTTTATATCCTTCAGGAAAGGATCGCGCCTTTCTTTTGTATTCATGCAATCGCTTATAGCATTGCGAAGTGCGTGCAGCTCCAGTTACGCAAAAAAAACGCCAAGCCTGCGCGGAAAGCGCAGCACAGTCACAGCGAAAGCTGGAAGAGCGGCATTTCTAGAGCCCGTTATAAACTCTCTTGTGGCTGCTAATACAAGTACACTAGCAACGTACCCACTATGCACAAATCATAATTTTTGTGAAGTTGGGAAGCACCCACCACGACATTATTCGTCATTCTGCGGAGGAGCGAGGTACCATCTGTAAGGCATTATGTGCACTTTGTTGATGGGACGGTTGATGACGATGAAGAATTGTGGCTGATCCCTTTGTTATGGGTAGGAAGCTTTAAACGACCCACTAGTTACGTAATTCCCGTTATGTGACGCCCGGTCGTTATTTAGCTCTCCCACCACGCATTATAACATACGTTTACGTGAGAAAAAGAAAGAGAGAGAAAGATAATTAACTTTATTGAGACCCTAAGGAAATCGATTATGGGAGCCTTATGGGCTTCCTTGGCAACCAATAGAAGGGCACTTGCGAGCATAGGTCGGCAAACTCACTCATGAGTTGACTCACTCAGACTCAGATAGAGCTATGAGTCTGAGTCTGAGTGAGTCCGAGTGAGTATTATTTTGGTGAGTTTGGGTCCGAGTGAGTCAGGCTGAGAAGAATTTCAGTGAGTCTGAGTCCGAGTGAGTCCGGTAGAGGAAAATTTTGGTGAGTCTGAGTCCGAGTGAGCCCTAAGTGCAAAATATATTCCTTGAGTGAGTCTGAGTGAGCTCCACACCGTTTTGCTGACTTATGGTTCTATCTACACAAATTCAGCATTACTATCAGCCTTATTTCGGCTCACGTTTATACTCCCGTCGACTCACATATACTTCAAAGCACTAGCGCTCATACGATAGCTCAATATTTATTAATAAGGGCGTGAGTTATGAAGAGGGGGAAGCAGATTGACCCCTCCCCGCCATGCTTTTCACAGGAAGATCTTCATAAAAATATCTCGTGTGAGGCACCTCATTCAATAACAATGTCCTTACTGGATAGAATCCACTGATAACTCATATTTGAAGGTACGAGGTAAAAAGGCGCCAAGTAGAGCACCAATTAAGCAAGATATTGCTGCTTAACCCTTCCGCCACCTTAACCCTTCCGCCACCTTGCGGGATTCCGCAGAACTGATTTGCAAAATGTGTCCAGTTGCTTCGAGTTGTCGATGAATTCGCCCTCGCGCTGCCACTTGCTAGCTTCCTTGTTAGCTCAATTGGTAGAGCGACCGCACCGGAAAGGCGTTGGTCCCGGGTTCGAACCCCTGACCAGGACGAATTTTTCGGCAACTAATAGGCTTTAATTTCTTAACCCTTCCGCCGCCTTGCGGGATTCCGCTGAACTGATTTGCAAAATGTGTCCAGTTGCTTCGAGTTGTCGATGAATTCGCCCTCGCGCTGCCACTTACTAGCTTCCTTGTTAGCTCAATTGGTAGAGCGACCGCACCGGAAAGGCGTTGGTCCCGGGTTCGAACCCCTGACCAGGACGAATTTTTCGGCAACTAAGAGGCTTTAGTTTCTTAACCCTTCCGCCACCATGCGGGATTCCGCTGAACTGATTTGCAAAATGTGTCCAGTTGCTTCGAGTTGTCGATGAATTCGCCCTCGCGCTGCCACTTGCTAGCTTCCTTGTTAGCTCAATTGGTAGAGCGACCGCCCCGGAAAGGCGTTGGTCCCGGGTTCGAACCCCTGACCAGGACGAATTTTTCGGCAACTAAGAGGCTTTAGTTTCTTAACGCTTCCGCCACCATGCGGGATTCCGCTGAACTGATTTGCAAAATGTGTCCAGTTGCTTCGAGTTGTCGATGAATTCGCCCTCGCGCTGCCACTTGCTAGCTTCCTTGTTAGCTCAATTGGTAGAGCGACCGCCCCGGAAAGGCGTTGGTCCCGGGTTCGAACCCCTGACCAGGACGAATTTTTCGGCAACTAAGAGGCTTTAGTTTCTTAACCCTTCCGCCACCATGCGGGATTCCGCTGAACTGATTTGCGAAATGTGTCCAGTTGCTTCGAGTTGTCGATGAATTCGCCCTCGCGCTGCCACTTGCTAGCTTCCTTGTTAGCTCAATTGGTAGAGCGACCGCACCGGAAAGGCGTTGGTCCCGGGTTCGAACCCCTGACCAGGAGGAATTTTTCGGCAACTAAGAGGCTTTAATTTCTTAACCCTTCCGCCGCCTTGCGGGATTCCGCTGAACTGATTTGCAAAATGTGTCCAGTTGCTTCGAGTTGTCGATGAATTCGCCCTCGCGCTGCCACTTGCTAGCTTCCTTGTTAGCTCAATTGGTAGAGCGACCGCCCCGGAAAGGCGTTGGTCCCGGGTTCGAACCCCTGACCAGGACGAATTTTTCGGCAACTAAGAGGCTTTAGTTTCTTAACCCTTCCGCCACCATGCGGGATTCCGCTGAACTGATTTGCAAAATGTGTCCAGTTGCTTCGAGTTGTCGATGAATTCGCCCTCGCGCTGCCACTTGCTAGCTTCCTTGTTAGCTCAATTGGTAGAGCGACCGCCCCGGAAAGGCGTTGGTCCCGGGTTCGAACCCCTGACCAGGACGAATTTTTCGGCAACTAAGAGGCTTTAGTTTCTTAACCCTTCCGCCACCTTGCGGGATTCCGCAGAACTGATTTGCGAAATGTGTCCAGTTGCTTCGAGTTGCCGATGAATTCGCCCTCGCGCTGCCAATTGCTAGCTTCCTTGTTAGCTCAATTGGTAGAGCGACCGCCCCGGAAAGGCGTTGGTCCCGGGTTCGAACCCCTGACGAGGACGAATTTTTCGGCAACTAAGAGGCTTTATGGATGGATGGATGGATGCTATGAGCGTCCCCTTTAAAACGGGGCGGTGACATGTCTGCCACCAGGCTCGAAGAAAAAAAAAAAAAACTTCCTTGTTTCATGTTGGCCTAATACCTTATCTACATTGATTAAATCTATGTTATTATACCAAAACAATAGACATTCACGGTCCATCTCTCTGCCTTTTAAGGCAGAATGACCTTATTTTTCCCCCATTATTTATTTTTGTTCTTTATCTCTACTTTTCTGCCACCAATACTCTAACCGTCTCTTACTTATTTCTATCGCGGACGTGTGCAGCTTTCCATTGTTGTCCCTAAAACCCAAGGCTTCATGTAGACTCGTGCCCACACGTATACCTGGGTGAATATCGCCACATTCAATCAGTACATGTTCCATCGTTTCCTTAGTTCCCCCGCAGCATGTACATTGTTCTTCTTCGTTACTGAATCTCGCTTTATAACTACGCGTTCTAAGGCAGCCCGACCTTGCTTCAAACAGTAAAGCGCTTCCCCTTGAATTATCATAAAACCTTTCCCTCCTTATTTCGTTTTTTCCCTTTCGGTAGTTACTCAGAGCCGGCTTCTTTTCCATCGCTGCCATCCAATAAGTCCTCTCCGCCTCTCTGACCTTCCGCTTAATGCTCCTTGTTGCCATATCGCCCGCACTGCTAGCCGTATATTTACTGGTGAGCCTCCTAGTTCTTTTTCTCCACTGCGTGTCAACGCTTTTTCTATACAAATACCTGAAAACCTTCTCTGCCCATCTACTGTTCTTCATTTTCCTCAGCCTCTCTTCGAATCTCATTTTGCTCTGAGCTTCCCTCACTTCAAAGCCTGTCCATCCCATATCACCCTTTACAGCCTCATTTGTCGTCTTCCCGTGAGCGCCCAACGCGAGGCGGCCCACCGTCCTTTGATTTACGTCCATTCCGGCTTTAATTTCTTAACCCTTCCGCCACCTTGCGGGATTCCGCTGAACTGATTTGCAAAATGTGTCCAGTTGCTTCGAGTTGTCGATGAATTCGCCCTCGCGCTGCTAATTGCTAGCTTCCTTGTTAGCTCAATTGGTAGAGCGACCGCCCCGGAAAGGCGTTGGTCCCGGGTTCGAACCCCTGACCAAGACGAATTTTTCGGCAACTAAGAGGCTTTAATTTCTTAACCCTTCCGCCACCTTACGGGATTCCGCTGAACTGATTTGCAAAATGTGTCCAGTTGCTTCGAGTTGTCGATGAATTCGCCCTCGCGCTGCTAATTGCTAGCTTCCTTGTTAGCTCAATTGGTAGAGCGACCGCCCCGGAAAGGCGTTGGTCCCGGGTTCGAACCCCTGACCAGGACGAATGTTTCGGCAACTAAGAGGCTTTAATTTCTTAACCCTTCCGCCACCTTGCGGGATTCCGCTGAACTGATTTGCAAAATGTGTCCAGTTGCTTCGAGTTGTCGATGAATTCGCCCTCGCGCTGCCACTTGCTAGCTTCCTTGTTAGCTCAATTGGTAGAGCGACCGCCCCAGAAAGACGTTGGTCCCGGGTTCGAACCCCTGACGAGGACGAATTTTTCGGCAACTAAGAGGCTTTAATTTCTTAACCCTTCCGCCACCTTGCGGGATTCCGCTGAACTGATTTGCAAAATGTGTCCAGTTGCTTCGAGTTGTCGATGAATTCGCCCTCGCGCTGCCACTTGCTAGCTTCCTTGTTAGCTCAATTGGTAGAGCGACCGCCCCGGAAAGGCGTTGGTCCCAGGTTCGAACCCCTGACCAGGACGAATTTTTCGGCAACTAAGAGGCTTTAATTTCTTAACCCTTCCGCCACCTTGCGGGATTCCGCTGAACTGATTTGCAAAATGTGTCCAGTTGCTTCGAGTTGATGAATTCGCCCTCGCGCTGCCAATTGCTAGCTTCCTGGTTAGCTCAATTGGTAGAGCGACCGCCCCGGAAAGGCGTTGGTCCCGGGTTCGAACTCCGGACCAGGACGAATTTTTGGCCACTTAAGAGGCTTTATTTCTGAGAAATCCGTATGGATTTCCTTGTGGCTTCGTGCTACAAACGGGTGGTTGTCTATTTTCCCTTTCTTAAGATATTAGTGTTAAAGAGCATTGACACCATGGTTGAAAAAGCCAAATATACGCAAATGGACTCATAAGTCGACTCACTCAGGCTCATATAGAGCTGTGAGCCCGAGTTTGAGTGAGTCCGAGTGTGTATTATTTCGGTGAGTTTGAGTCCGAGTGAGTAAGGCTGATAAAAAATTCAGTGAGTCTGAGTCCGAGTGGGTCTGGTTGAGGAAAATTTCGGTGAGTCTTACTCCGAGTGAACTCTAAGGACAAAATATAGTGCATGAGTGAGTCTTAGTGAGCTCCACATTTTTTGCCGACCGATGCTTGCGAGGAACCCACTACGCTATAAATCATAATTTTTGTGAAGTAGGGAAGCAGCCACTATGCAATTTTTCGTCATTCTGCGGAGAACCGTGGTATCCGCTAAACACCTGTAAGGCATAATACAGGTAGTATGCGAGGGATTATTGGTCAGCTGCCAGCTTGTAAAAAGATCACGTGCTACGTGATGCCAAAAAGGCAGAAAAAGAGTGTTCCACACTCGCCGCCATGGCTGCGATCGGCGCTGACTAACACTCGTACGTTTAAATGCACATATAAACCCTACAAAGTTGACGGGGAGATGACAGCCGCCGTAGTTCAGTGGTAGAGCATCGGACACGTTATTCGAAGGTCGCAGGTTCGGTCCCTGCCGGCGGCAATTTATCTTTTCGTCCACTTTACTTTATTCATATTTATATCCCAATTATTACAAATAACACCCCCTATACTTTCCTTGGCATTACTGTCTGTTTGTTCTCGTTAGTATTGTGTCTTACAAAGAAAAAAACTAGCCTTTAAAAGTCATATTTCCTTCAAGGCATAATATGCACTTTCTTGATGCAGTGGCTGATGACGATGAAGAATTATGGCAGGGGCCTCTGTAATGGGTTGGAAGTATTCAACAATCCCCTCGTTGCGCAAATCGCATTGTGTGACGCCAGGTTACAGAATTCGCGTTGTGTGACGCCTGGTTGTTAGTTTGCTCTTCTACCACACTACATTATATATGTTAATGTGGTTCCTTCCCGACATGAAGCCTGTATATAGGGTCTTTTTGCAAAGCAGTTTCAGGCACCGGCATGGCTCTGAGGTTGAATACCGGGCTCCCACGCAGAGGGCCTAGGTTCGAACCACGCTCCATCCTGGAAGGAATTTTTTTCTTATGAGTTTTTTACAGCGAAAGCTGTTATGAGATCATTTCACCGGCCGTTTCTGGCGCCGTAGTTGTCCGCTGCCGCCGCCGCCGCCGCCCGTGTCCGTAACCAGTATCGCTCGAAATAAGAAAAAAAAAACGAAATAAGAAAAAAATTCCAGGATGGAACGAGGTTCGAAACCTGGGCTCTCTGCGTGGGAGCCCAGTATTCAACCTCTGAGCCATGCCGGTGCTTGAAACTGCTTTGCAAAAAGGTCCTATACAGGCTTCATGTTGGGAAGGAACCACATTAGCATATGCAATATAGCGTGGTCGAAGAGTAAAATAAGCACCAAGCGTCGCACAACGCGAATTCTGTAACCAGGCGTCACACAATGTGAATTGCGCAACGAGTAGGTTGTTGAATGCTTCCAACCCATTACAAAGGGCTCTGCCATAATTCTTCATCGTCATCAGGCACAGCATCAACAAAGTGCGCATAATGCCTTACATGCGTTTGGCAGGTACCAACGCTGCCCGTAGAATGACGAAAAATGGCACAGTGCCTGCTGCCCTACTTCTCAAAAATTACAATGATTTATAGCGTAGCGGGTTCCTCGCAAGTGCACTTGTATTGGTTGCCAAGGAAGCCCATAATTGCATGATCCACTTCCTCGGGGTCTCAGTAAAATTACAATGATTTATAGCGTAGTGGGTTCCTCGCAAGTGCACTTGCATTGGTTGCCAAGGAAGCCCATAAGCGCATGATCCATTTCCTCGGGGTCTCAGTAAAGTTCTTCGCCCCCTCCCCGTCTCTCTCCCACGTCAACGTATGTTATACAGCATGACGGGAGAGGGAAATAGTGACCGGGCGTCACCCAATGCAAATTACATAACTGGTGGGCCGTTTAAAGAATCCAACCCATTACAAAGGGCTGAGCCATAATTCTTCATCGTCATCAGTCGTCGCGTCAACAAAGTGCACATAATGCCTTACAGACGTGTAGCTGGTGCCTCGCTTCTCCGCAGAATGACGAATAATGGCTTAGTAGGTGCTTCCCAACTTCACAAAAATTGTGATTTATTGTGTAGTGGGTACCTTTCTAGTGTACTTGTATTGTAGCCCCAAAAGAGCTTAACGGGCTCTAGAAACGTCGCTCTTCCAGCTTTCGCTGTGACTGTGCTGCGGTTTCAGCGCAGGCCTGGCGTTTTTTTTTTTCTTATTTCGAGTGATAGTGGTTACGGACACCGGCGGCGGCGGACAACTACGGCGCCAAAAACGGCCTTTGTTGTGATCTCATAACAGCTTTCGCTGTAAAATCAGGAAACTTACGAATTAATACGTTAGCGAGATTTAGTACGGCGTACGTAGCGTCCCTGACAGCGTTGCGTGGGTAACAGTGCCGCGTTTGGCATAAAGCGCGTGCGCAGAACTTCTGCTCATGCGCACGGTGCGAAAAGCAGCGTTCTTACGTACGCAACACCGTTACGGACAATACGTACACCGTACTAAAGCACGCTATTCAAGGCCGAATCTCATGCAGTATCGCGCCATGATGGAATGTTGTCACAAGTACAAACTGCCGCGAGGAAAGCATATCGTTCATACACGGAAAGTTACGGAGCACTGCAGTTGCGGTGCGCAAGTTTGAACAACATGTCCCCTCATATTGCCATTTGAAAGACGGCCTTTCCCATATATGGGCCATTTCTGAAGCTCATCTCGCGTCAGGTTTCGAAGAACATATCGATACTGATTTCAACAATGACTAAAATCTGGACGCCGATTCTTAAATATGGGGCTTTCGTTCCACGGAGATCTTTCAACTCATAGTGACAGCATGGGACGCCTCACGAAAAAAAAAATGATCAGGGCCGTCTCTGAAGCTTACCCGAACAAAACGCTATTAGTTGCAACCGGCGAGAGAATAACGCGAGTACTATTTAGCAAATTCACAAAACCTTATTCCGTGTGAAGCCGCGGGCCGCGTGTTTGAGACCCTGAGATAGACTGTAAATCATGTGTGGCGCACATCCGCATTCCATTGGCCGCGGTGGGCAGGTGTCCCACCTGACTGAAGGAAAGGGTTTAATGAAGTACGCGACAAGCATATCATGACTTTAATTTCATGGTCTAATGCTAATAATTGTTTGTGTTTAATGTCCTAAAACCAAGATATGATTTGAGGGACGCCCTAGTGAAGGGCTCCGGAAATTTCGACCACTTGTGGTTCTTTAGCGTTCACCAGCCGCCGTGGCCGGGATTCGATCCCTCGACATTCGGGTCAGCCGTCGAGCCCCATCACCACTAGACCATCGTGGGGGGTTCATTTCTTGATCTGTTACTCGGGTTCGTCCTACACTAATGTCCTCCTGCGCTAATTTTGGTTTATACGAAGTTGTGGAGACGACCACGATAGCGCCAAGAGGTAGGCGGCTAGAGAGGTACATAGCTAGGTAGGTGGAAACGGTCAGAGTACCTTTGGTCGGCAAAGAAATGCTTCGCATTTAATAATTTCACGTAAGCTGCAAACTAAGGCAGCATATATTTCTGTTTGAAACACTATAAGACAAATAAATTTTAAATGCGAAGCATTTCTCAGCGAACTTCTGCGACTTTGAGCGTATGTATCTATCTATCTATCTATCTATCTATCTATCTATCTATCTATCTATCTATCTATCTATCTATCTATCTATCTATCTATCTATCTATCTATCTATCTATCTATCTATCTATCTAGCCGCCTACGACTTTGTGCTCACCTGGTCGCTTGGTTCATCGAATGTGCACCAAAATTGGTATGGCGTAACATGACTGTATGGCGAACATAAATGATAAGTCATAACATGAAAATCATGACACGCATGTCATGTACAGCATGATTTACATGCTACGCTCATGGTGCGCTGGCGGCCGTTTCGCTAGTTTGATATACACCAAAATTGGTATCTTGCGACGTGACTGTGTGACGAACATAAATAACACGAGTTAACATGAAAATCATGACACGCATGTCATGTACAGCATGACTTACGTGCCACGCTCATGGTGCGCTGGCGGCCGTTTTGCTAGCTTTATATACACCAAAATTGGTATCTTGCGACATGACCGTGTGAGGAACATAAATAACACGAGTTAACATGAAAGTCATGACACGTATGTCATGTACAGCATGACTTGCGTGCCACGCTCATGGGGCGCTGGCGGCCGTTTCTCTAGCTTGATCTACCCCGAAGTTGGTATTGCGCGACGTTACTGTGTGACGAACATAAATAATAGGAGTTAACATGAAAACCATGACACGCATTTTCCTCAATGACATACAAGACGATGTATGCAGCTCTTTGCTGGCTGCTTCGCATTACATCGATTCCCACAATGCGTGGAATCTGCCCGCTTTTTTTTTCGTGCTTTCATGTCACAGTATTATGATGTTGTCACGCACGCCACGGTGGAAAAAGCTTCCATATCGGTTTTTCCTCGCTGCGCTACAGGAAATTTAACTTCGGGCGTCAATTAAGTGTTTTCTTTTCGTTGCTCCTACTTTATGTGAAAAACCGCAGCTGGAAATCGAAATTTAAATACTAACTCTTTGCATATTTCTCTCTCAACAACAAGAAACTTTATTCAGGTTTGTTCCACCTCCTGTTTTATGTGTTGATTGATGCTTTCCTTTACTCAATCGACCCACATCTGCGATCAAGAGTCTCATCCGGAATTCCTCGATATCCGGACACTCTATACCATGTCTAAACACTGCCCATGGAAATGGCTTACGTACCGTAAGCCATTTTAGGTCGGGCAGCAAGTCCACATTGCAACAATTGCGGCTCAATAGAAACTGTGGAACATACTTTGACTGTCGATAGTATGCCGATGAGCGAGCGCTCTATGAACAGTGCATGATCAGGCAGAGACAATTGACATTACGCTGTGTTTTAGGCACTTTAGCCTGCTTCACGCAGCAGAGGCGTTCGATGAAAGTTCTACTTACATACCTGGATAGTATCGGTCAGCTCGACAAACTTTAGTTCTACCTTGCCTGTCACCGTCATTCACCTTTCATGCAGGAAAATTTGTCATCTCTTTGTAGGTCGACGCCCACAATGAAGGACTCTAGCAGCGCACGTCCCCTACCAAGAGTCAGAAAACTCAGCGTCTGATTTTAGTTTTCTCTGATACAACATTTCTTACTTTATTCGTTCGCGCCTCTCTCCCCTCTTGCATTCTCCACGCAGCGTAGCAAGTCGGCGATCTCTAGTAGTAATTATATTTGGGGTTTAGCATGCCAAAACCGCGATACGATTACGAGGCACGCTGTAGTGGACCATCTGGTGCGCTTTAACGTGGAGTGACATCGCACAGTACACGGGCCTCTAGCATTTCGCCTCCATCAAAATGCAACCGCCGCGGCCTGGATCGAACCCACGACCTTCGGGTCAGCGGCCGAGCACCGCAGCCGCTACGCCACCGCGGCGGACTTAGTCGGCGATTTCGATACGCCGGCCAAACTATCTACCTTTCAACAAAGGGATCTCTCTATCTTTCACTCTCGCTCACACGTATTTCATTAAGTGCAAAAAAGGCAGTTCAGGCTGAGAATAAAGGAAATGAAAATGGTCCCTAGTATTATTTCAGAAAGGGTGGGGGCAGCACGTGGATGATGTTCACTGCTCCACAGCCCTGGGGGATTAGTGGACATTTTAATGACTACTGTGATCTCTGGGCAAGCTCCATGATCAACTCGTGTAATTTAAGACTGGTGCCGTTCGCGCCTAAACAAGACATTTGCTGGTCAAATTATTCAAGCCCCGATTGGCTGCTTAGAACAACGCATAGATGGGGCTTAGACCTGAGCGATGTTCCACATATTGTGACAAAGGAGTGCGCTGGTTTTGAGACTTGGGAAGACCGCGAACTGACCAGACCCAAACTAATAGGAGAATGAAAAGTCTAGCTGAATGGAGCCATCCATTACCCCAGCTGGCTGAAATTCAAATAAAAACCTGGAAGCCTGCCATCGTGACGGCTTATTCTCTAACCTGGAGGAAGCCATAGAGGATGCTCGACAGGCCATCCCCCATTCGACTTTTGTAGACTTTGTCAAGCAGGATGGCATTGAAATCGAGTTGGAGAATCTTTTGGGGACTCACCTTCGTGCGTACCCATTGCGCGCAAAGTCTTGCCATGAAATTTCTTGGACGCACTCAAAAGAAAACGCAGCGCTTTATGTATGCTTAGCACTGCATCTATAGCTGGTTTCTCAAGAATGAGTGCCTTTCCGCGAGCACGTGGGCCCCTAAAAGCCGTTGTTCCTTTTATACGGCAACCTCTGGAGAGCGCCGCCACTCATTTGATTGTATGCATCAGCGAGGCAGGAAAACAACAGCAGGTATCGCTGTCCTTCGCGCTCCCACCACAACAGAACCGGCGGGAACGTGGGAGCCAAATTAGAGGTTTTTGGCTTGTCCGGCATTCCGGTAGGAGCAAAGAGGTTTAAGAAATACAGGCTTGCCGAGCGATAGTATCGACATCTTGCGACGCTAATGCAACCACAATAAAAGACACGTTTATTTGTTTTCGCCTAGTGTCCATGGTGAAACAGATTAAAAAGCCAATTCATGCGGCATAGGCCACTACCGAGAGTTTATGCCCGCAGAGAAGTAGAATGCACGAGGTTTTTGCAGAAACAATGCTACACTTGCGTTGTTGATCTCGGCCCCGCCAGATGGCGCCACCTATCTGGCCGCTCACGTTTACACCCACGGTATCCGGTATAACGCTAATGCAAAGAAGTTTGCGGGCAAACTGAAACTCTCTCTTTTCTGGACGGCTTACGCTTGAGGTTGATACGTATCTCCGCATGACCCATCACACTGTGGCGCTGTTTGCTGGCTCCATACTTTACACAAGCACACAGTAAAACAATGAACAGTACCTGAGTGAACTCAGTGCCAGAAATACATGGCATCAGGAACATAATCCTCTTAGTGAACCAAATTTGCCAACGTATATTTACCCAGTTTTTCTGGCTTGGTGCACCCCCTTGTGCAGTCTCACCAGTGAAGTTCAGTATTGCAGTACCTCCAAATCGGCTCGCTGCAGTCGCTACGCCGATCATGCAACCAGCGTCATAGCATAGTATGAGCGGATCTGATGACCTTGACCTACTTATTTTTTGCGATAGGAATTATATGGACACTCTCGGCGGGTTTTTGCCGTCGCCGTCATGTTTCGTATATGTATGTATGTATGTATGTATGTATGTATGTATGTATGTATGTATGTATGTATGTATGTATGTATGTATGTATGTATGTATGTATGTATGTATGTATGTATGTATGTATGTATGTTATAGTGGTAATACGGTTACTCGTAGAGAAACGACGAAGAACACGATTGTTGTGGTTGGTGCGCGTGCTCCTGCAGGCTCCGTTTTGGGAACTGTCTGCTGTCCCGTTCCTGTCCCGTCTCTAAAACGCTCACCGTACTAGACCGTTAAACGTATACTATCAGTTGGTGGAGGGTGCTGGTTTCTTCATCCTGGAACTCCGTTCTCGGACTCTACCCCCCGCCTCGCCAATGCCTGACGACACGCCCAGCAAGATGCAGCCCCAACTCCATCTGTTACCTGTCCCTGTATGCCAAGGCATTGAGATCCGGTGATTTTGAACGCCTCCGACGAGCAAGACGCCGAAGACTAGCTGTCTTCATATGAAATAGTAAGCGCTCACAATAAGTGGGATGAAGCCGACAAACCTGGCTACCTTCACTTCTATCTCGCGGTTGTGGCACAGCTATGGTTTAACAACCACCAAGCCGACATTACAAACTGGTCGTCCTTTAAGACACGCTTCGCGGAAGTATTCGGCCGAACAGCGCTTGCGCAGTAGCGCACAGCGGTCTGGCGAGGCCTTCACGTCTTATATTGAGGATGTTGTGGACCTCTGCCGTCGTATCAATCCAGACATGCCTGACACTGACAAAATCCGGCACATTATGAAAGGTGTCGAAGACGACGCTTTCCACATGCTCGTTGCTAAAAACCCCCAAATGGTCGCAGAGGTAACTCAGTACTGTCAGAGCTACGACGGGCTTCGTAGACATCGCATTTCTACGCGACACCCACGCTTCGACACGACCACCACGTCTGCAATAACCGTTGGCGCTGTTTCTACCGAACAGACCGCGTTAATGCAACAGATACAGCAGTTCGTCCGCAAAGAAGTGGCACGACAATCGTGCCTTACATTCCGGCCACTGCGCACACGCTGACCCCAGCGCTCAGAAAAGTGATAGAGGAGCAAGTCTCTGACGCTCTGCCTCCCACCTACCATCATTCACCTGCCTCCGCACCTCTGACATACGCTAAGGTCTACAGAAGACCGTCGCCGTCACTACCACTCGTCACAGACCTTGCTCGACTGGCTAATGCCTTCTACAAAGCAAGTCCGCCTGTACGCCCGGACCCGCCTCCTTTTCGCCGACCCGCACCACCGTCCACTAATCCTTGGCGCACACCAGGCCGATCTGCTACTTCTGCTGTCTCCCTGGCCATGTCACGCGTTTCTGTCGCCGTCGTGATTTCCGCCAAGGTCACAAGTGTTGAAGATTAGGCGAGTTGGTTCGTCGTACTTGAACTGGTATAGCGCATTACGGGGAAGAAGAAACGGCCGAGCAGACCGACACAAGAGGACAGAGCGCTATGTCTGTCCTCTTGTGTCGGTCTGCTCGGCCGTTTCTTCTTCCCCGTAATGCGCTATACCAGTTCAAGTTCCGCCAAGGTGCTGGCGAAGAGGGTTACGGCTACTATCATACCGAGCCACCTCAGTCGACTTCCTCCCTACCCACGTCGGACACGTCATTGTCAAATCGTCGCGGCTTCGACAGGCGTCGGTCACCCTCACCACGGTGCCGTTCTATTTCTCTTATGGTTCGTCGACCGCCACCCGTCCAAGCGTAAAACTGCAGTTCCCGAGGCAAGAGCTGCGCTGATATAAAAAATTCCAAGGCCTCGATTTTTACCCGCTAACTTAAATAACCGTGTATATTGATGGAGTAGCTGTGCAAACGCTCGTTGGTACTGGTGCTGCTGTGTCTGTGAACTGTGCTGCAAGTTAAAGAAGATTATGATTATGCTTTCTGACGTCTCTCTCCGTACGGCAACTGCGCACCACATCCAACCTTCTGTGGCGTGCACAGCTCGGCTAGTCATACAGAACGGCTTGTATGCATTTGAATTCGTCGTATTTTGACCATGTTCGCATGACATTGTCTTGGGCTGGCAATTCCTTTCCGCTCATCATGGCGTCGTTGGCTGTGCCCGTGCCGAACTAGAGTTGTCAACTATGTGTGAACTGCCGCTGTGTGAAACGCCGATGTATGACGGGCCCTCTGACCAGGCGTTATCTTCTCCAGTCGTCCTCACTGCGGACACTCACATCTCTCCTCTGTCCTCTGCTCTTGTGCCACTCTCTTGCGACGAAGCGTCCTCTGTCACCGCCCTGTTTACACCCTCCGAAGCATCTGGTTCTCGCAAGAGCTTCCTTTTCCCATACGCAGTTGTCACCATAGAAAACTCTTGCGCCGTCATCTATATCACGAACCCGTTTTCTTCCCCAGCCACCTTATTTCGTGGCGAACTCATAGGTCACCTTGAGGACAAAGATTCTCTTTACTCCAGTCGCCTGCCTGATGGCTCGAAAACTCCTCATGTCAACACCTCCGACACCACTGTCACTTCATCTCTCGAGGCATTCCTTCCATCGATTGATTCTGAACTCCTCCCTGCTCAGCGTACCCAACTCTTCGCACTACACGATAGATTCAGGGCGTCATTCAACCATAACCAACGTTCTTTGGGCCGCACATATGCCATCGTTCACCACATTGACACTGGCACCCATGCAGCTTTGGGCCAGCGTCCATATCGAGCCTCTCACGCTGAACGCTGGGTCATCGACGAGCAGGTGAACGATATGCTTCAACGTGGCGTAATACAACCTTCACACAGACCTTGGGCCTCCCCGGTTGTACTGGTGCAAAAAAAAGGACGGCAGCATCAGATTCTGCATTGATTATAGGCGCCTTAATAAGATCACGCGAAAAGATGTTTATCCGCTGCCCAGAATCGACGACGCTCTCGACTGCCTGCAAGGAGCGGAGTTCTTTTCTTCTTTAGACCTTCGATCGGGCTACTGGCAGGTTCCTGTGAATGAAGCCGACCGCCCCAAGACTGCCTTTGTAACTCCTGACGGATTGTACAAGTTCAACGTGATACCATTCCGTTCAGCCTCTGTAATGCGCCTGCCACCTTCGAACGACTGATGGACAACATCCTTAGAGACCTAAAATGGAACACGTGCCTGTGCTATTTGGATGACGTCGTCGTTTTCTCGAAGGACTTCGACTTCCACCTCAGTTACCTCGCAAGCGTTCTCACTTGCCTTGCGGACGCGGGACTGCAGTTGAATATGAAGAAGTGCCATTTTGCCGCACGCCGGCTTCCCATCTTAGGGCACGTTGTCAGCAAGGATGGCGTCCGTCCCGATCCTGCAAAGCTTCGCGCTGTCGCCTACTTTCCCAGGCCGTCTACACTAAAAGAACTACATAGCTTCATTGGCCTCTGTTCGAACTTTCGCAGATTTGTGCGTAATTTCGCGACAATAATCACCCCATTAACACAGCTACTTGCCGACAACCCAGACATCTCGGCGTGGTCTTCCGCTTTCGACAAAGCATTCGCCTCTTTGCGCCATCTTCTGACATCCCCACCTATCGTACGCCACTTTGGCCCGGACGCTCCAACCGAAATCCACATGGACGCTTCTGGAGTAGGCCTCGGCGCTGTTCTTACCCTGCGTAAGTCCGGCTTCGACAAGTATGTCGTTTCCTACGGCAGTCGCAATCTCACTAAGGCGGAAAAGAACGACTCAGTCAGGGAAAAAGAATGTCTTTCCATCATTTGGGCAATCACGAAATTTCGACCTTACGTATATGGCCGCCCATTTGACGTCGTGTCTGATCACCACGCTTTTGTTGGTTGTCGTCATTAAAAAAACCCATCTGGTCGCCTTGCTCGTTGGGTGCTACATCTTCAAGATTATGATATCCGTGTCATCTATCGGCCAGGCCGTAAGCATTCGGATGCCGACGTTCTTCTCGTTTGCCACTTCCCCATGAGTATGGTGCTGCGTTTATTTCCAGCTGCGATTGTTCCTCTCTTGAACATGCCGACATGTCATCGGAGCAACGCCAGGATCCATGGATAGCCTCTCTCCTAGAGTACCTGTCTCACGCGTCTCCACGTACAATCAACCGCTCCCTTCGACGCACTGCTCGCCACTTTAAAATCCGTGAAGGCCTTCTGTAGCGCCGAAAATACCTATCTGATGGCCGCAAATGGTTGCTGCTAATCCCTCGCCATCTACGTTCAGACGTCTGTGCCTCCTTTAACGCGGATCCGCAATGCGCCCATGCTCGTGTGGTGAATGCACGCCTCCGAATACGATACCACTGGCGCGGAATGTACCGCTTTGTTCGCCACTTACGTTCGTTCATGTCCAAGTGCCAACGCCGGAAGAGCTCTCTTCGCACGACCACTCGAGCCACTGCCTTGTCCCTTTCGGCCGTTCGACCGCATCGGGGTCGATTTGTACAGTCCCCTACCGTACACGCCAGATGGAAACCGCTGGGTGATCGTCGCTGTGAACCACCTCACGCGCTACGCTGAAACTTCGGCGCTTCCAGAGGCCACAGCACGTGAAGTCGGCTTGTTCAAACTTCGAAAGCTTGTTCTTCGGCATGGTGCGCCTCGGAGCTACTCAGTGACCGCGGAAGCTCCTTCTAATCCGAAGCCGTAGAAGCCCTCCTCCGCGAATGCAACGTTTTCAATCGAACTACAACCGCATATCACCCGCAAACCAAAGGGATGACCTAGCGCTTCAATCGCACCCTCGGCGACATGCTCTCCATGTATGTTTCTGATGGCCACACTATTTGGGACCGCATACTGCCATTTGTTACGTATGCTTACAACAGCGCCATTCAGTCTACTACGAGATTCTCCCCGTTCTTCCTTCTTTATGGTAGGGAACCTTCCTCGTTCTTGGACACTATGCTTCTGTATCTCGCGGACCCTTCAGAATCTACGGCTCCAGCCGAAGCCGCCACTTATGCCGAAGGATGTGGGCAGCTCGCACGCTCGCTTACCACGCACGACCAGGCCCGCCAGAAACACTGTCATGACCGAAACTTATCTCCTTCGTCATATTCGCCTGGAACAATCGTGTGGCTCCGCGTGCCCTCATCTGCTCTCGGCCTTTCCGCAAAGCTCGTGCCTAAGTATTACGGTCCTTACCGGGTCTTTCGCCAGACTTCACCGGTCAACTACGTTATTGAGCCTATTCAGCCATCTACGAATCAACGGCGCCGCGGGCGCGAGACTGCTCACGCCGACCTATTGAGAGCTCACTACGACCCACCAGCAAAGGTCTGCAAAATGTGTGGAGCTCAGACTCACTCATGAAATATATTTTGCCCTTACAGATCACTCGGACTCAGACTTACGAAAATGTTCCTCAACCAGACTCACTCGGGCTCAGACTCACTGAAATTTTTCTCAGCCGAACTCACGCGGGCTCAAACTCACCAAATTATTACTCACTCGGACTCACTCATACTCAGACTCACGGCACTATCTGAGTCTGAGTGAGTCGATTCATGAGTCCGTTAGCGTATAATTGGCTTTATCGAACATGGAGTCAATGCTCTTTCACACCAATATCTCGCAGAATTGGTGCTCTACTTGGCACCTTTTGATCTCTTACCTTCAAATGTGAGTTACCAATGGCTGCCATGCGGTAAGGACATTTTTATTCAAAAAAGTGACTCAGATGAGATATTTTTATCAAGAACTTCCTGTGAAAGAGATTGCGGAAGCAGATCACGGCACCTACCTCCCACCCCCATGTAACTCACGCCTCTGCTCAATAAATATTGAGCTGGCGTATGGACTCTAGGGCTTTGAAGCATGTGTGAGTCAACGGGAGCATAAACGTGAGCCGACATAGGGCTGATAGTAATGCTGAAGTGATGAATATAGAATGATAGGTCGGCAGAAAGGTGTGCAGCTCACTCAGACTCACTCAAGAAACATATTTTGCGCTTAGGGCTCACTCGAACACAGACTCACCAATGTTTTCCTCAACCGGACTCACTCGGACTCAGACTCAACAAAATATTACTCACCCGGACTCACTCAGACTCACGGCTCGATCTGAGTCTGGGTGAGTCGACTCATGAGTGAGTTTTCCGACCTACGCCCACCAGTATTACCGGTGCCATAGGTCGCCAGGATGGCTCCTTTTCCACCGGGGAGTGATTGTAGTGGTACATACGGTTACCCGTGAAGAAACGACGAAGAAGACGGTTGTAGTGGTTTGGTGCTCGTGCTCGCTCCGCTTTGGGAACTGACTGCTGACCCGTTGCTGTCCCGTCTATAAAACACTCACCATACCTAGACCGTATATATATATATATATATATATATATATATATATATATATATAAGAAGCGTGTGTACTGCTACACGCGCTTCTTTTGCTATTTTTGCCTAACTGGTCCGTTACACGTATAGCCATTGCCTTGCGCAAACCGCGCCCGAAATTGCAGATTATTTTAGAATCTTTTGATAGGCTTGAGCGCGCTAACGCGAGCAATGGAGTTTATTCTGGAACTAACGCGGCCACCAGCGACACAGCTCGAATGTCGGATACCGCATGTATAAATGCCGACGCGTTTTACCACAAATCAGATTATCCGACAACCGACGACAGTGCTTGCCACTATCAGTGTACAGCGTGTATTGCTTGCACTTTAACTTTTCAATTCCTGGGCACAAGTTCGCCCGAATAAAGAGTTTCGCCTTGAACGCGTCGACTGCTGCCTTCGTCAAAGTCATGACCACGTGACTATACAAAAGCCACAAAAAAAAAATAATTCAGAAAAAAAAAATTTCCGCAGCGCGCGACCGGGGATTCGCACCTGCAACCCCTTGATCCGCAGCGTTCCGCGTTAGACAACTCCGCTACGCTGAGTACGTCATCTAACATACTAAAGGCGAGCAATTACGCAATTTACTGCTGGCGGCACGCAGAGCTCGGAGGTGCTTTAGCCTGTACAATATCACCCGCGAGATGGCGCGAAGGGAGCGCTTTAAAAGTCGTCGCCGGAGATGGGATGCACGAGCGCCTGCTACCTGTACTTTGACCTAGAGGGGGTGGTCACCCGCGCTTGCGCGCTTATCTCGTGAGAGATGGGGGAGATTTTTACATCTTGTGCTTTCGCGGCAAAGTTTGCGTTGAAGTTACAGAGCGCACGAAGGTCCCTTCGCTCGCTGCAGCGGCCGCATTTGCGAAAGGAGTGAGCTGCTAGCTAAAAGAGCCAAAGCAGGGGACACAGAGTAGACACATGCAGCGCACTGCTCATACACGGACAAGTAACTACTGTGAAATTGTGAGTTGTGTTCTTTTCGTGCGACATTTGTGCTTGAGCAGTGCGCTGCAAGTTTCGAGCTGCTTGCCTTTCTGCCTGTGAAACTCGAATTTGATGCTATCGCATTCATTGATTCGGCCTTGCGGCAAAACTGTGACTTTATTTCGGTTGTTGCACAATTTGAGAGATGTTTCATTGTGAGCTCGTCGATGAACACAAAACCGTTGCGGTTATTCGACACGCCTATGTCTTTTCCCTATAGAGATTTCGCAGATGTGTTGGTCAGCAGCTCGGCTCTCTACGAAATCGCACAATAAAGCAACGAGTGGCGCCTAGCCACCCTCGCTGCAACAAATACACACTTTCGTGTAGACCATTAATTGAACATCTAATAGCTTTCTTGAAGCGCGCGGCTCTTCGCACGCATCAACAATCACCGCCTGTATTTCCTTAACAATTTTTTAAAGGGCAATGCTGCGCAAGCGGCTTGTAAGATCGCTTCGTAAATTAGCCCGACCTGTTGCTATGTGCTCCAAACTTAAACGTAAAGGACGGTGGATTATTTAGATTACTTAGGTTTTTTTGTTATAGCAATACGTGATTGCGTGACCGTGAGCACCACTGAACGCGCTGACATTCCAAATAACACGGATTAAAATCAGCCCCTTCGTTCTATCTTTTCATTTTAAGCCACCTGTGCGCACATTCTTACATTATCGACAATAAAAGGTGAAGCTAAACTTGCCTTGACTAATACCGCAGTTACAGTCATTACGAAGGCGCCTAGCTTTAAAGCAATCAGCGCGCCCTTTCCTGAAAACCTCATGCGGCGTCAGCCTCTCATATCACCTCCTGTGAACGTGTTAGTAACTCCCTAATCTATTTAACAAAGGCGCTGTAATAGCACGTGAAGTGAGAAACGGGAGCTAAACATTGGCGTTGGGTAAACGCACTGAGTGTGTACTTTCCCCGAACAATGTTTGCCCCCTCAAAGCGTGGCTGCTCCTCTGATCCCGCTCACCGACAACCCGAAAACACGCTCTACTGCAGCTATACCCATTCACGAAGGTGCCCGAAAGAAGCCTCTCTGTCGGATCCTCGGCCTCTTAAAGACTTCCGCACAATCCGTAGAGCTTACGTCAGCAGCGCTCGCAGGGCTGTCAAAACAGAGCCCCACGTGTCAGTAACGCCCAAAGCTCGCCGCGGTCCCCAGGAGCACGCGGGGCTGTGAGTAGACCTCCCCATTCAAGTGTTTTTCTCCGGGTTCCTCTTTCTTTCACGGGACGTAATGGCGCGGGAGGCGGAAAAAAACAGCGTTCGAATCGGGGCACAGCGCAAACGCGGACACAAGGTGCAACAGCATGGCGGAGCCGTAGAGAGCTCTCCTGATCGTGCTCAAGTGGTGATCTCCGTACGTGAGGGTGCCCACGGTTGCGATGAGAACGTTGGAAAGCCGGGCGAGCCGCGAGCGTTAGGCCCGAAACTAAAGTTGTTTCAGCTGCCGCGTTCGAATCGAATGCGCGGAGGAAAAAGCAGCTGCAAAAGCTTTTGAATACTAGCAAAAATCGCTGCCTGCGCGTATTTCAGCGGCCAGCGGTAGCGCTCCTTTTCGCTTCCCTTCAGGTGCCACGCGAACCTACGAAGCTACACGCAGAAAAAGGAGGAAAGGGACAAGATACCTGCGCGGCGGCAGCTACATGGGTCGATGTTGCTGCTTATATAATAATGAACATGACAGTATTGGCAGCAATGCCAACGCGTTAAAATACACGCAAACTTACGCGCATATATGTGACAAAGGAGCCGACGTTAGCAAAACCAGTTGTTGTCCTCGCTGTTTTGTACATTGTTACGTGTATTTTATCCCCATTTTGCAGGTAATGACACTTTAATTTCAGCTGGGCAATTCCTTTTTCTTTGTTTATCTGTGTGCGATGTGTAGAGACTCGATTTTAGGCAAATTACTATTGTGTTCCTTGCGTTCCACTCGCCCCACTTTGACGTATGAGCACGAATGAGAGGTTAAGAAGGATTTTTGTAGTGCCTATAAATGCCTATTTTGGAGATTGTGCCTAAATGGCTACAAATGCCTATCGATTCCCATTTTCGAAATCGATAAGAGCAGTATTTAGCCTCAAGTTTCGGTTTCGGGCGCAGTTTGAGACCGTTATTCATGTTACCGGGCAAAACTGACTGTTCGGAACTCTACGGGGTTCAGCCAAATATCGCACAACAACCGCTAGCATCAGTGACCTGAGACGCGGTGGCCAAAATACGCCGCTGGTTGACATGGCGCGATCAGTTGGCGAATGCGAAACCGCGGAGACCCGTCTCAGGAAAGCAGGGGCCGTATTCTCAAACGATCGCAAAAGGCGACAATCGCAAAAGTATCGCCTTTGGTGCGCGCTGATTGGCTATCGAGCAAAACCGGAAAAGTGAGGGCGCCATCTAGTATTTCCGTCGACGTGACCGTGCCCTACGGCGCTCCTGATATGCCTGGAATAAACGAACGCACCTTATCACCGTCGGTTAGAGGTTAAGTCTAGCTTTTCATAGACATAGATGGCAGCTTCTAGTATTCAATCCTTGGTAGATGTGCGCAGCATTTTTTGCGCTGAAGCTTTCAGCGAGCATTACCTTGGGGTGTTATCAGTACTCGTCCTTTGTCAGCACGTGTTTTCTTTTTTTTAGGTTTGAACGTTACAGGAACATGAACCATGCGTTGCTCGCGCGGTTTATCCATGGAGGAATCGCGCGCCGGCAACATGTTGAGATGTTGAGACGATGTCGCTGCGGCGGCGCACTACAGCTGAACTCTCTTAAACTCTCAACGAAAATACATTTCACACAAAATGGCATCCTTTAAATATTATACTAAGTATTAAACAATTGCACAAAAAACCGTTGAAAGCACTTTCAACACGTCCTATATTTCAAGTAGCCACAGCCAAGCCTGGCCACTGCGTAGGAGCCAGCATACGCTCGAAAACGCCGCACTCGGTTCGCTCTACGGTACGCTCACTCCTGTGTTGTGAGACATTCGTAACAGCAACGGCCAGTGCAACAATGACATCACAGGCAAGTGTTTCTTCAGTTATTGAACGCATCAGATTCTACCTCACCAAACGCGACATATCGCCTTTCGCGATCGTTTGAGAATACGGGCCCAGATGAAGAAAAATGGGATGTGCGCGCGGGTTTTGTTTTGTTTGTAATTTACTTCTAAAGGTGTTCGCCGCCAGGGGAGAAATTTGATCTACGCCATTCAATCCGGCCAATCGGAGGCATCCCTCCCTTCTCGCTATTTAGCGGCCTGGCTCCTGCTCTGCCCTTCTGAGCCATGCTGAAGATACAGACATACAGCAATGTGTTGATCCGACAGTGGACACTTGACTCACCATACTACAGGATAAACGGAGAGACCGTGTTTTGCGCACCGCCCGTGCGGGACAAGGGGCACTTGCACGGCTATATTCAACTGTAGGCGCCTTTGTGCCATCGTAAACAGACAGACAGACAGACAGACAGACAGACAGACAGACAGACAGACAGACAGACAGACAGACAGACAGACAGACAGACAGACAGACAGACAGAGAACTTTATTCGGGTCCTGAGAAACGCCACTCTCTTAGAGGAACGCCACGGGCCGCTCCCAAGTGGGGACGGGGAGGCCTAGCCTCACCGCTGCATCATGGGCTCTCTGGACAGCCCGTAGTTGCGATAAAAACTCTGAAGTTCATAAGGCAGAGTCCCAATCCTGTTCTGTGAGCCCCGTAACGAGGCCCCGTAACGAGGGGCACCGCCAGAGCATATGTTCAAAGTTACTAACCTCCCCGCAGTCAGGGCAGGTAGACTCGAAAGCCTCCTAAGATACGATGCTGGGGAAAATAGACTAGGATAAGACCTAGTCTAGCATTCTAAACGTGATAGCCTGAGGTCTAGACAACTTGCTGTGCGGAGGAGGAAAAGACCGCCTTTTCAACTGGTAGTGTTTAGTGACTTCATTGAAAGTAAGTAAAACATCCCTAAACACCCCACAGTCAACCTGCGGACCTACGTCCACCCCAGCGCGGAGGGTTAGTGCGCGCGCCCGGGAGTGAGTAGTGTCGAGGTTTGCGAGGGAGTCCAGTCGGGGTTCGAGATCTGCAGGAAACCAGGTAATGGTATATGGAGAAAGTGTCCTATTTGCAAGTATTTTGAATGCTTCGTAAACGATAACATTTCTTTTTCGTTTTCCTTTCCTATACAAAGGTCGCGCACGTCTTCGTTTGTAGTTATTTGCATTTATATAAAAATTATTTTGCCTGTATTTACGATATTGGAGGCCTAAAACGTCGTTTGGCCTGCTTATTTCTCGTGCCTAAAACGTGGTTTTCTTTAATGTCCAAAAATCTGATGTGTAGCGATGTGTGTGTGTGTATGTGCGCGCATTCTGCAAAAAAGCGCGCTAAGGATGAGACACACTGAAGACGGATGTGCATAGAGCGCTAAGGGACGCGCATTCCTCACTCTGAGTGCATCTGTAGCGCTTCTATTATCGAATGTATTGTTTTACCTAGGCAACCTTTGCAAAGGTCAGTTGAAAATAAATATTAACGGTGGTCTAGTGGTTATGGCGCTCGACTGCTGACCCGAAGGTCGCGGCGTCGAATCCCGGCCGCGGCGGCTGCATTTTCGATGGAGGCGAAAATGTTTGAGGCCCGTGTACTTAGATTTAGGTGCGCGTTAAAGAACCCCAGGTGGTCGAAATTTTTGGAGCCCTCCACTACGGCGTCTCTCATAATCATATCGTGGTTTTGGGACGTTAAACCCCAGATATTATTAAAAATAAATATTAAGTTTCACATGCCAATGAAACGTTCTGCTTAGCAGTGAGGCTGTATACGGAGGGAACTCATGATTATTTTTGCAACCGGAGTGTTCCTGACGCACCTTTAAATCTCGGAACAATATATTTCTCCCCTTTTTGTCCTTTTCTTTCTTTCTTTTTTGCATTTCGCCCATCGTCCAAATAAGGTCGCTGCGGCCCGCGCGCACGACCTCAAGCCCATAGGAGGCGTAATTTCGTTAGCCAGTTGTCGGTGGCACGTGGAACGGTGCCCAAGAATATGACACCCGCCATGGCGGCTATGCGTTCTGCTAATGAGGTACCGGGCCAAGCGGACCAGATTTGGATAGTGGCTAAACATAAAAAATAGCCGCGTACTTCGATTTAGGTCTATTTCGAAGAACACAAGGGGGTAAAATTTAATTCACAGTCCTCCGCTGTACGGCGTGCCCTACACGGTGCGATTCGACGCTTCTGCCCCGCAGCATTTGAATAGCTGCTAACGGGACTCTTCGAACGACCTGTCGTCTCTGTACGGTTATTTTTCAAGGCAGTTTCAAGCGCTATCGTGGCTCTGTGGTACAATACTTGACTACCACGTAAAGTGCCTGGGTTCGATTCAGGCTCAAGCCCTGGATTTCTTTTTTCTCATTATGCGCGATAGCTGCGACGGACATCGGTGGCGAACGACATTGCTATCAAAATCGGCTGTCATAGTGAGCGCATAACAGCCTCCGCTGTAAAATTGAAAAGTGCGAGATACATTTACGCACGCATGATAGTTGTATTAAAAACAGGGCGTAGATTTTTCCGACTGCTAGTAGCGCAACATAGAACAGGTGGAAGTTACTGGCTTGCGTAAATAAATGCTCCACCTCGGCTTTTGAGACAGAGGCGGCAAATGGGCAGATGGCACAAAAATGCAATGACAAACACGTTGTGACCACCGTTCACAAAGAAGCAATTGGGGCGTAGTGGTTGTCAGGTTTGCTTAGGGCTGACATAAAAGCGGATAAACGCGCGAGCCCACCTGCTAACCTCCGTCACAGAGCGTCGCCTCCGGCTTTCGCGCCTTTGACGCAGCTCCACGGGTCTCGTGACACGCTCCTGCGCCACCCTCAGAGCGCTACCCACCGCCCAATCACTAGAAAAATAATAATGAGAAAAAATCGCAAGCTGCGCGGATAGAAACAAGGAATAAGAGCCTCTCCACATTAGCTTAAACGCGAGGGAAAACAAAAAAAAAAAGGTCACCGAGATTGGCTGCCACTCGCTTACACAAACTGGAACTCCGTATACGTTGGAGGGGATGGCCGAGGGAGCGAGTTTAAAAAGCGATTTGGCCACGCGTACACAACCGCTTCAATCAGTTAAACAGCCCTCATTGGAGATGCAACGACCATCGTCCTGACTGCAACAGAGCGACCAGATGGGTGGTGCGTCGCCGGTCAAACCTCGGTGGCACATCGGCGACCGTCCTCAGTTTCCCGCCTAATCTGCGGGGCAAACCGGCCTGGCCCTTTCTCGCATTTTTTTTTGCTCCGTTTCGACGCATTTACTTTTAAATTGTTTGTTTTTCCCCGTCCCCACTTCTTCCGCACTTTGAGGGAAATCTGGTGGCGGGGGGTCAAACCCACCGTCGCGCACGAGGCACGGCATTGTATCGGGAGCGCTGTCACCTTTGTCTAACGCGGGACACAGCCTTTGCCGATAGCGTCGATCGGCTCGGTGCTAATCGCCGGCTGATTGT
Source organism: Rhipicephalus sanguineus (assembly GCF_013339695.2). NCBI lineage: Eukaryota > Metazoa > Arthropoda > Arachnida > Ixodida > Ixodidae > Rhipicephalus > Rhipicephalus sanguineus. The sequence continues at coordinate 29,350,538 of NC_051176.1, forward strand.
CCCGACGGCGCGTGCCGACTTCCGAGTGGCGCGACACGCGCCGACGTCACTCAGGCCACCGGCTGTCCGACCCTCTCCCCACCTCACCCAAGCCACGCGCGGAGGCCGATCTAGTCGCCCAAGCTCCTCATCATTCCTTTGCTCTCGTCACCTCCTTTCATCTACACGACGGCGTTCCATTTGTCCCGGTGTGTAGACAGGTCGCGTGCCCGTGGCACTGTAATCTGGGCTGGGCAGAAAAAAAAAACGTTTCCCCTGATTCCTATCGTGCACTCGCTCTCTCACCCGCAGTACCACCGTCAACGACACCCTTCCACAGCCTATTTCTGCCTGCCAATTTTTATTCGTCGCTTTATTTCGATCAGCCAATTTTTTCACGTGCATGTGTCTTCATTTGTTTCGACCCTAACGCGCGCGCTACACTTTTCAGTGTAAGCTTAAGCTAACGTTCAGCTTGCAGTCTCTATTCTCCCTCTGCGAGCAAAGCCGTGCACTTTTATTTTTACCCGTCTTCTTCACGACCCTTGTGCAGTCCCGGTAAAACGCGCTGGATTTGGGTCGCATTACCGCCAGGCTATCCCGGCGCGGGCACCTCTAAGCCGGTGACCGAGCCGCGTTGCAAACCCCGGGATGTGCGCGGAATCCCCTTCGGAGACGGTGCATCGCTCGTGCGCGCGCCGCCGCTCGCTTTGCCTTAGCGCGCCTCGTATCGCACCTCTGCCTATCACGAGAAGCACGCGATGGTGTGGAGCATGTTCCTCTGGGTCGAAACAGGACCACCATCTGTGAGTCGAGATTTCGGCGCTGTGTTGTGTGGGCGAGCTGCTCTTAACCGGTATTTGAGACGAGAAGCTTTTCTTGGCTAACCAAATGAACTTTGACCGTATCTGTCTCTGTAGATATTAAATAAATAAGCACACATTAACAAGTCATTTCACTCTCGGAAGGTGGATGACCAGGATGTCTGCATAGTACACGACACAGAATTTTGATTAAAGGTACCGACTCCTTTTGTGGTCTTGAGTGGTGGCGGTGGTCATCGCGACAAAAAGCGCGTACGCGCACGCACGCACGCACACGCGCACGCACACACACACACACACACACACACACACACACACACACACACACACACACACACACACACACACACACACACACACACACACACACCCGCGCGGCCTCCTCATGATGGAAAATGAAATTCAACATTGAGAACGGCCGCTTGCATTTCTGTTGAACAACCGCGCAAACGATCGACTTAGTGACGAAAAGAAGAAGGACGAACAAGGTGCTTCTACAGATCTGAGCGAGCGGCGATGGCGGCGATATACGTTTGCTTTTGTTGTTGGCTCTTCCGCACTCACTTTTCAGGGGAAAGCATTTCCGCGTGGACGCCATAAAATCCCGTATCCTATAGCCATAGACATTTTCGTTGTAAAGGGTTCCAAATTCTGGTTTTGGTCTCGCAGCCTTCTGTACGGAAGCCTAATTAAGGAGGTTCTATACAAAAACCTTCTCTATATAGCTTCCTTAAGAATGTCCCTTGTGCAAGCTAGCGCGTATGAACGACGCTGACCGTTTGCTGTCGGTCTCTTCTCGTGCACATATGCACGGTCACGATGCGAGGCCTGCATCTCCACTGGCGGCGCTCTTCGGTACGGGAGAACGCCAAATGAGGCACGTAATATGCTGGGCGTTCATTACATCCGAAAATGGTAGCCAGCGATTATATAAAACGAAGACAGGCTTGAAGAGAAACCAGACAGGACAAGCGCTGGACTTGCATCCGAATGTTTATTGAAGAAAGCCCACACATTGAACCAGCAGCGCATGCGTAACCAAGCTATCACAGCCGTTTCAAAGTGCTACAAATACACGTAAATTGCCACGAATCACACCAAAATATAAACATAACGTGCACCAGCTATCTAGAGATAGAAAGAAGTGGTATGGGTTGGACTTCGTTTGCTGTGAGAAAAGCGCGGAGCGAAATTAGTTTACAAGAAAGACTTGCGAATATATACGATTAGGTACTTAAAAACGGCGAGAGGGCGGGGATACATGTACCTAAAAAGCGTGGGCAGGGATTATAGGGAAAGGTCGAGAAACTTGGCGAAAGGTAATTGAAAGGGCAAACTGGATGGAAACAAGAGATGTACTGGGAATGCGGCAAAAAAGAACTCTGCCTGAACACATCGAAGCAAATATTCGCACACGCAAAAAAGAGGGAGCCATCTGTCTACTGCAAGAATAGAGTAGAGAGAACTCAACGAAGTGTAGTAACGAGGTCCGTTGAAGGCGTGGATGTTTCGGAGAACGTGAATTTCAAAATGGACGAAGTGGCCGATGTAAGCAATAAACGTTTAGAATATTAGTGGGGGGGGGGGGGTTTATAGCACAGGAGTAGTTGCTGGTGTACAAAATAGCACGTCATAGAAATAGACGCTTGTATGAGAAAAGAAAAACATACGTAAATAAATAAAGATTGTTACTCGAGTGCAATAGTTGACAGAACTCATTTTTGCAGAGAAACAGGTCACCGCCCTGTTTCGAAGGGGATGCCAATCACTCTCCTCCGTTCAGGGCGGGGACACCCTTTGGACTTGTCGTATCGCCCGGTTTGCTTTAGCGATCCCGCCATTACCGCGCCCTGTTCGCACTGGGGCGATGCACCAGGAAGGAGCTGCGGCCTATCTGTCGGTCTTTTTTTAGCAAACTTCATGACTGCTCTGCGCACCATTACAGAAATTTGCAGGTAATATTAATAATAATATAATAATTTTATTTCTGCCTCAAGAAAATACAGTGAGAGGGGAGCTGCAGAAAAATCTCTAATAGACAGCTTGACCGAGCCACAGCCCCTCAATCAAGGCAACAGCGAAAGGCAGTTCAAAGCGAAACCGTCCCACACATAAAACTTCATGGTAAAAAAGACAAAAAAAAACAAAAAAAACAAGACACTGCATAGCAGAGCAGACAAGAAATGGACAGACAGAGTGTTATCGACCCTCTGTACACACAGCGTAAATTGCTTCCTTATAATAATAATAATAATAATAATAATAATAATAATAATAATAATAATAATAATAATAATAATAATAATAATAATAATAATAATAATCTTTATTGTCATCTTGAGTTGTACAAAAGAGATAACAGGCCTGTCAAAGCCAGACGGTGGCTTGGAGGACTAGGCCCGGCACATCGGCAAACGAGAGATGACATACGTATTGAAGAGCTTGTCACGTAAAATAATCAGAAAGAAGACATGTAACTCATTTACGCTACATTGAAACACAATAACAAACAAGAATCAAATTAGCGGAAGCATTATTACCTAAACAACAGAAATGGGAAGATAAGGATTGAACAACTTTAAACAGATTATACCCGGCATGCAAGAAAATAGAAACAATAGTAATGTGATAAATGATATAAATGATGCAGCATTAAAGCAACTTTAGGCTGTTTCGTAGACTGCGTTTCATCGTTGCAGAAAAAACACTGTCGGGGAGGTCATTAAAGACAGTAGGGACATAGACCTTTCTAATAGCTTTGCCAATAATAACAATAACAATAATAATGATGATGATAACGATGATGATGATGATGATAATGACAAGGTCAATCGCCCAAGCTCGTTGCCGTATGCAAGGAAGCCGCACACCGAGCATTTTAGTCGACTGAAGAGCAGCGCCTGCCAGGGCCTCGGGCAATGCTGAAAGCCGACTGAGGTATCGCCAATTTCAGCCGCTATCGCTGGCCTCCAGCGGGACGTGCTAATTGCTTGCATCGCCTGCAGCGCGAGGGAATCCGTCACGGATCGCAGCGCCGCCAACAACGTCATAACGAGGGCATGAAACAAAAAGTTCGGCAGATCCCACGCCTTGTGGGAACCAGTTTAATGCGAAGCAGTCAGCGAGTAGTTATATGCTGCATTTTATGGCTTTGAGCCAAGCGTTACGAGGTGGAGCGATGTGTTTTTGGAAGTGTAGTAGTTGTGTGCCCATCGTGCGCTTACCAGGCATGCCGACAACGCTGGCGTTTAAAGGGTAACTGACAGTGTGACGTAACGTCAGCACTCACGTTAGAGCACATATGTTAGAGCACATACGTCAGTATTATCACAACGAAGTGCACTCTACGGTGCAATGATGTGATATCACACGTAACTTTCGTTAATGCATTTCTCTGGAGTCGAGCAACGCTTCAATACAGCATGCTGAATCACAGGAATACAAATGTAATGCTTATTAGATGGCTATAAAAGGGAGCCAACTCTGGAACCAAAGACGTCGACCTGACGTGACGCCTGTATCCTACGAGTACATATGTAGTGTCTATTGCTTTACCAGCACCACAAACACAATTGACGTTGCACGAACATTACGCCCGCATAGGGTGTTTATCCAAAGCACTTCCTATACTTGGCGTGGCTCTGTGGTTCTATACCTGACTGCCACGTAGAATGCTTGGGTTCGATTCCTGCTGTGATCCTAATTTTTTCTTCTTTGCATTCGTCGGGTCAACGCTGGCGATGCCAGTTTTTCGTAACGCTCTCGCGTTCAAATTACCACTGTCTGTTCTCGCCGTTCCTGGGTAGATATTGTAGCGGGGTTGCAGCTATGACTATGGTGAGGTGTGCGAAGAAGAGGCAGACGACGTGTCGGTGTGCTGGAAGTAACGATTAATTCAATTGCTTTTGCCTAAATTTTAAATTTCCATGTAATGTTTACCGCCGGTTTCATGGCCAATCCCCCTTTGTGGGTAAGAGCCACTAGAAGAGGATCAAGCAAGCAAGCAAACAACCGCCATCTTGACTGCTGGACCATCCTACACTGTAAATAAGTTATAAATATATTCGCAAATTTTTGGTGGTGGTGCTGGGTACTACGCAAGACGGAACTCCGCAGCGGACGTATCCTGGACAGCCGCAATATGTCAACAGAAAGCAACTCTGCTGCTGCCGCTTCGACCGCGCCTCCGGTACAGCCGGTACAGCCGGTCGTATTGACTCAACCCCGCGATCCCGGTAACTTCTGCGGCACCGACCACGTTGACGTCGATGACTGGATCGCGAAGTATGAGCGGTTTGCAGCGGTCTACCGGTGGGACCCTACAATGATGCTTGCCAACGTTGACTTCTATCTCTGCGGAACAGCAGGTACGTGGTTTCAGGCTCATGAAGCTGACATAACCAGTTGGGATGCCTGTAAACAGAAGCTTCGTGACCTATTTGGTAGAGCCGTCGGACGCCAGCGGGCCGCTTCTAAAGAACTCTCCTGTCGGGCACAATCTTCGACCGAATCGTATGTCTCCTACATCCTTGACGTCCTGGCCCTTTGCCGACGTGTCGACACTGAGAAGAGGTTTATTGGCGGTGCGTTCCTGTGGTGACGCTCTGAACAAACACAGCGAGTCGGGGCAGAGCACCGTCCAGAAAGATGCCAGCGACAAGCAGCGCGAGGCGAGCGTTGGCGATACTGCTGACCGGCGACGCGTCTTCTTCTTCACAATTCGCCCCCGCCGGAAAAGAGCCATCCTGGCGACCTAGGAGTCTGGAGGCAGAGGGCTGTGGTATGGCTTGAGACGTGCCACGTGGACGAGGTCACGTCCACGCCGGCGCATGTCGTCAGATGGGGAAACTGGCTCAATGATAAAGTTCACCGGGAATGTTTGCTCCAAAACACGGTAAGGCCCTTCGTACTTTGGGACGAGCTTTGAGGAAAGCCCAGGAGCTTGGTACGGAACGGCCAGCCATACAAGAGATCCAGGGGAATAGCTGGGACTTGGAAGTGAGTCGGTGTTGTTTTCCTTCTGGCGCTGTTGTTCTTGGGATGTAAAGGTGCGCGCGAGTTGGCGGCACTCTTCCGCTTGTCGGGCAGCTTCGGACACAGGTGGGCATTCGGAAGCGTCCGGACGATATGGTAGGAGAGTGTCGATGGTGTGCGAAGGTTCGCGGCCATACAGGAGGAAGAAAGGTGAGAATCCCGTGGTAGCCTGTGTCGCGGTGTTGTATGCGAACGTTATGAAGGGAAGAACGCGGTCCCAGTTACCATGATCAGATGTCACGTACAACGCGAGCATGTCACCGAGGGTGCGGTTGAATCGTTCGGTGAGCCCGTTAGTCTGCGGGTGGTATGCCGTGGTCCGTCGATGAACAACGTGGCATTCGGAAAGCAGAGCTTCGACGACTTCCGAGAGGAAGGCTCGACCTCTGTCACTAAGGAGTTCCCGAGGTGCGCCATGTCGAAGGATGAATCGGCGTAGGACGAAAGACGCTACGTCCCGCGCAGTGGCACTTGGCAGAGCAGCAGTTTCGGCGTAGCGTGTCAAATGGTCCACAGCGACTATGATCCACCGATTGCCATCCGGTGTCATTGGAAGTGGGCCGTAGAGATCTATGCCGACGCGGTCGAAGGGGTTGGCAGGGCACGGAAGTGGCTGCAAGGCTCCAGACGCGCGTGAAGGCGGTGATTTGCGACGCTGACAGTCGGGGCAGCACTGAACAAATTTTCGTACAAAGTTGTACATGCCGCGCCAGTAGTAGCGATGGCGAAAACGTTCATATGTTTTGAAAACTCCGGCATGGCCACATTGTGGATCGTCGTGGAAGGCAGCACATATCTGTGATCTTAAGCTTCGGGGAATTACCAAGAGCCATTTACGGCCTGCGGGAGCGTAGTTCCGTCGGTGTAGCAGCCGATCACGAATGGCGAAATGGGCAGCTTGGCGGCGGAGAGATCGGGATGCAGGAGTGGTCGAAGCTCCCGAAAGATAGCCGAAAAGAGAAGCGATCCATGGGTCACGGCGTTGTTCAGTAGCTACGGAGTCAATGTCGAGAGATGTGACTGAGTGTGTGCAGTTCGTTGCGCAGGCCGAGTCTGGAGGTAGAGGCGAACGAGACAAGGCGTCCGCGTCAGAGTGCTTGCGTCCGCTGCGATAGATGACGCGAATATCATACTCCTGAATTCGGAGTGCCCAACGGGCTAGTCGGCCAGACGGATCTTTCAACGTGGCGAGCCAACAAAGGGCATGGTGATCCGTTACCAGGTCGAACGGGCGACCGTACAAATACGGGCGGAACTTGGTAAGCGCCCATACTAGAGCTAAGCACTCCTTTTCAGTGACGCTGTAATTGGTCTCTGCTTTTGTCAGCGTGCGACTCGCATAGGCGACGACGTATTCGGAGTAGCCGGGCTTACGTTGGGCGAGGACAGCGCCAAGACCGACCCCACTAGCGTCTGTATGCACTTCAGTTGCAGCTGTTGGGTCGAAATGGCGAAGGATGGGAGGAGAAGTGAGCAGACGACGGAGCGTAGCAAACGCGACGTCGCACTCAGGAGACCAGGAGGAGAGGTCTGTGTCGCCGCGTAGGAGCTGGGTCAACGGCGACATGACGGACGCGAAATTTCGGACGAAGCGCCGGAAGTAGGAGCATAGTCCGACAAAACTTCGAAGCTCTTTGATGGTAACAGGCTTCGGGAACTCGGCGACGGCACGAAGTTTCGCAGGGTCGGGTAGAACACCGTGCTTAGATACTATGTGGCCTAAGATGGTCAGCTCCCGCGCGGCGAAGCGGCACTTCTTAAGGTTGAGTTGCAGTCCAGCGTTGGTTAAACACGTCAAAACCTGTCTGAGCCGATGTAGATGGGTAGGAAAATCGGGAGAGAAAACGACAATATCGTCGAGGTAGCATAAACACATAGACCACTTGAGGCCACGCAATGTGTTGTCCATGAGTCGTTCAAACGTGGCAGGTGCGTTGCAAAGGCCAAAGGGCATCACGTTAAATTCGTACAGCCTGTCAGGTGTAATAAATGCAGTTTTCTCGCGATCAGCTTCAGCCAACGGAACCTGCCAGTAGCCAGAACGTAAGTCTAAGGACGAGAAGAATTCTGCTCCTTGAAGGCTGTCAAGGGCATCGTCGATGCGCGGCAAAGGATAGACGTCTTTCCGCGTCACCTTATTTAAGCGACGGTAGTCGACGCAAAAACGAATAGACCCGTCCTTCTTGCGAACTAGCACGACAGGAGATGCCCAAGGACTGTGGGATGGTTGAATAACGCCACGGCGTAGCATATCTTCGACCTGGTCGTTGATGACGCGACGCTCTGCAGCAGAGACGCGGTACGGTCTTTGACGCAACGGCTGGTGCGAACCGGTGTCAATGTAGTGGCGGACTTCCGACGTGCGGCCCAACTGCGGCTGAGAAACATCGAACGAAGTCGTGAAGTGTTGGAGAAGTCGAAGAAGCGCGGCGCGTTCTTCGGCAGTCAGGGTATCAGCGATTGAACTCGTGAATATTTCACTCGACGAGCCCTCCTGTGTTGAAAGGGCAAGAAGGTCGCTCGAGTCAGTATGACACGGTTCGTCTGGCACGTTCAGAAAGAACGAAGGGTCAAGCTCTTCCACGCGACCGAGACATTCGCCGACAAGCAACGTAACCGGTGCGGAGAGGGAATTATAGACAAAAATATTGCTGTGGCCGGCAGCGATGTCAAGAGCAGCAAGAGGCAGTGGGACGGCTCTGCGACTCATGAAGGTGTCGGAAGGTGTGAACAAGACCGTAGCATCGTTGAGGCCACCGCAAAAGACAGGGACAACGGCAAGAGAGGCAGGCGGAATGTCGGTGTCCTCGCGCACGACGAGTTTAGGCAGCTGAACAAGAGCGTCGTGGAATGGCTCTGCACACAGCGGCGAAAATTCAACTTCAGCGCGTGCGCAGTCGACGACGGCATTGTGACGTGATAGAAAATCCCACCCGAGGATGACGTCGTGCGAGCAGGCAGAAAGAACAATAAACTCCACGACGTACATAGTGCCTTGTATGAATACGCGGGCAGTACAGGATGCGAGAGGTGTGATGTGCTGTGCGCTGGCCGTGCGTAGCGACAGTCCAGAGAGCGGCGTGGTCACTTTGCGTAGTGAACGGCAGAGCTTGGCGGCTATAACAGAAATGGCTGCGCCGGTGTCTACAAGGGCAAATGAAGGAAAACCATCGACAGATACGGCGACTACGTTAGCAGGGGAAGTGCGAGGACTTGGGCAGTTCGAAGATGGCGCAGTTCTTGCCTCTTGAACTGCGGCGTTTAGTTTTCCTGGTTCGAGGGTCCGGGTCGGCGACGCATTGGGGAGAGCGATCGCCGTCGAGGAGATGGTGAGCGGCGCGACGGAAAGTCAGGGTGGTCAGTGTAACCATCCGATGGTGAGGGTCCGGTAGGAGATGGGCGCATGGGATGAGCGCCGTATTGGAACGGCCGGGTAGCGTCGCTGGATGTTTGAAAGCGACGGCGACAATATCGAGCAACGTGCCCTGGAGTACCGCAGGCGTAGCAAATGGAGCGATTGTCAGGAGTCCTCCAAGAAGTGCTGACTCGCGGCTCGGCCCAAGATGTAGGAAGAGGTGCAGATCGGTGGGCATATTGCTGCATAGGTGGGTAAGGCTGCTGGGGAGGCCTACGCACCACCTGGGCATACGTAATAGGTGAGGCTACGGGCTGCATAACCGGCGCATATGTAAGAGGCGCGGCCACGGACTGCTGATGGTGAGCGACGGGAACGGCTTGAGCGACCTCTTCGGCAATAACAGTGCGGAGCGTTGGCGGCAGACGAGAGGGCGGCTCCTGTGTGAAGGGGACCAAGGAAAGTTGACGAGCAACTTCTTCGCGCACGAAGTCCTTGATCTCCTGAAGCGTCGGCGAGTGCTCGGGAACAGTACCAAGACTCGAGAGCGAATCGGCGTGCGATGAAAATGGCCGAGTCAGGGCGCGCTGCTTCCTCAACTCGTCATAACTTTGGCATAAAGTGACGACTTCCGAAACTGTGCGAGGATTCCTGGCCAGGAGCATCTGAAATGCGCCATCGTCGATCCCTTTGAGGATGTGCTGAATCTTGTCCGACTGAGGCATGGCGGCGTTGACACGGTTACAAAGATCGATGATGTCTTCAATGTAACTTGTGAACGTTTCGGACGGCTTCTGTGCTCGTGTGCGTAAGCGTTGTTCGGCGCGGAATTTACGGACAGCGGGTCGGCCAAACACTTCAGCGAAAGACGTCTTGAATACTGACCATGTCGGGATGTCGCTTTTGTGGTTGTGATACCACATTTCGGCAACGTCAGTGAGATAAAACACGACGTGGGTCAACTTGTCGGCGTCATCCCACTTGTTGTGCGCGCTCACCAGTTCGTAGTTTGTGAACCAGTCTTCTACGTCGGTCTCACCGGCACCGCTGAAAACCTTGGGGTCCCTCAGCCGAGGAACTCCGGTGCCGCTGCCGGACTGGGCGGACGGGGCCGGTTGGTCGACGTTGGTTGTCATGACGGGCGGAAGTGTTCTGCTTCGCAGCTCCAGGTTCAGTTGACGGGGACCCTCAGCACCCTCCACCAATTGAGAAGAGGTTTATTGGCGGTGCGTTCCTGTGGTGACGCTCTGAACAAACACAGCGAGTCGGGGCAGAGCACCGTCCAGAAAGATGCCAGCGACAAGCAGCGCGAGGCGAGCGTTGGCGATACTGCTGACCGGCGACGCGTCTTCTTCTTCACAACACCAACATGTCAGAGGGTGACAAAGTAAGCCACTTGCTCAAGGGAATTGCGGATGATGCTTTCAATTTACTAGTGTCTAAAGACTGCTCCACCGTGGACGACATCATCAAAGAGTGCCGCCGGTTCGAAGAACTGAAGAGTCGCCGCATTGCCCAGCATTTCGTGCGACTTCCGAACACGGCCGCTACATCATCTTGCGAGGACCTTCAGCCGCCATGCGGTCAACCGCCTACCAACGAGAGCGTAGTTCGCATCGTGCGCCGAGAAATCGAGGCGGCGTCGCCACCATCTTTCCTGACGGGGCCATCTGATGATCCTCGACCAACGATCTCGTTGATCCAGCAGGTTGTGAGGGAAGAGCTTGCAAATGTCGGACTGCAGCCGGTGTGTTCGTTGACGGAACCTCGTGTCAGTTCCATAACGCCTCCTCGTGCACCGGAAATGTTTCGCCGCTATCGTGACCCTGCCCAGTGGAGAACGCAGGACGACAAGCCGATCTGCTTTCGTTGCCACGGTGTAGGACATATTTCTCGCTACTGTCGTTCTCGCACCTTTCCATCTCGCTCGTTTTCTGGCTATCGACGTGACAACAACCACCGGCCCCTGCAGTTTCCCGCTCGTGACGGTGGACCATACGCTGAGGCTCCTGCGACATCGGTCCGACGCTCCAGCCGTTCGCCGTCCCCAAGCGATCGTCGCTCCCGGTCACCTCAGCCCCGTCGCCATTCGTCGCCCCGCCCTACTGGACGCCCATACTCGGAAAACTGAGCAATGCAGCTCCCGGAGGTGACGCTGCATTCGACCCCCGACCTGAAAACCCTCTGCTGACCCTCACTACGGACCAGAACCTGCTTGCTGTGGAAGTGGATGGCCTACCTGTTACTGCCCTCATTGATACCGGCGCACATATTTCTATTATGAGCTCTGATCTCCGTGCACGATTAAATAAGGTCCTTACGCCGCCCGAGTCCCTATTTGTACGTGTCGCTAGTGGAGGAACTCCGGCTGTACTCGGAATGTGCACGGCACGTGTGAGGTTCTCCGACCGCCAGACGTCCGTTCTGTTTCATGTTCTCGCTCATTGTCCACATGATGTCATCCTCGGACTCGATTTCTTGTCTGACCACTCTGCTGTCATTGACTGCTCGGCCGGTGTTGTACAACTTGACTTGCCTGCGTCCGCCGACGTGTCGGAGGAGGTTCAGACCAAACTTTCGTGTGCTGAGGCTATTCGTCTGCCACCACAAGCCCTAACTTGCGTCGCTGTTGAACCCTATCCCAATGTACAGGATGGTGATTACGTGGTTTCTCCTTCTCCCAGTGTTCTACTGGCCCGCAGCGTCTCCTCTCCGTACACAGTTGTAACTGTTACAGCGAACAAGACGTGCCTTCCTCTTCTGAACTTCGGATTCAGCCCTCAAGTCCTACCACAAGGCATTGCTCTTGCTACTCTGTCACCGTCGCACGAGTGCCAGATCTCATCGGTGTCACCTGAACAGCCCGTTGTCGTCTCTCCGAACCCGCATAGAGTCGACGCAGTCACCTCTTCTACACTGCACAACAACATCACCAAGATGACTGCCTCAGAACTTTTGCCCTCTCAAGTTAAAGACCTCAGTGATCTCCTTATGATCTACTCTGACATATTTGACTTCGACGGTAGGCCCTTAGGTCAAACCTCGCAAGTCAAGCACCGCATAGATACCGGTGATGCAGCTCCAATTCACAGGCGTCCTTACCGAGTTTCACCATCAGAGCGCTAAGTTATTCAACAGGAGGTTGACAAGATGCTCACAAAAGGCGTTATTGAGCCTTCTTCGAGTCCGTGGGCTTCCCCTGTAGTCTTAGTTAAAAAGAAAGACAACACCTGGCGTTTCTGCGTGGATTATCGGCATTTAAACAAGATCACCAAAAGGATGTCTACCCGCTTCCTCGTATCGATGATGCCCTGGACTGCCTTCATGGTGCTACCTATTTTCTTCGATAGACCTACGCTCTGGTTACTGGCAAATCGCCGTAGACGACCTCGACCGTGAGAAGACTGCCTTTGTAACGCCTGACGGTCTCTACCAATTCAGAGTCATGCCGTTCGGCTTGTGCAATGCGCCGGCCACGTTCGAGCGGATGATGGACACGCTTTTGCGCAGCTTTAAATGGCCTATCTGCCTGTGTTACCTGGACGACGTCATTGTATTTGCCCCCACCTTTGAGTCTCACCTCGACCGACTTTCGTCCATTCTTTCAGTGTTTCGTGCGGCTGGGCTACAACTTAATTCATCGAAATGCCACTTTGGCCATCGCCAAGTTGCTATTCTCGGGCATCTCGTTGACTCATCTGGCATCCGACCCGATCCCGACAAAGTTCGCGCTGGCCTCGATTTTCCCGTACCAACTTGTGCCAAAGACGTTCGAAGTTTTGTGGGCCTATGCTGATATTTCCGACGATTCGTCAGAAACTTCTCAGATATTGCCCGCCCCCTCACTGATCTTCTCAAGAAAGATGTGCCATTTTGGTGGGGTCCTGACCAAGCCAGCGCTTTTTCCCGCCTCATTACGCTGCTCACCACACCGCCGATCCTCGCCCACTTCGACCCGTCTGCTCAAACCGAGGTCCGCACAGACGCTAGTGGTTACGGCACTGGCGCTGTGTTAGCCCAGCGTCAATCCGGTCATGATAGAGTTCTTGCGTATGCCAGCCGGCTCCTCTCCCCTGCCGAACGCAATTACTCTATTACTGAGCGCGAGTGCCTGGCGCTTGTATGGGCAGTTGGTAAATTCCGCCCCTATTTATATGGTCGACCTTTCACCGTTACCACAGACCACCACGCTCTATGCTGGCTTTCAGCACTCAAAGATCCAACAGGGCGCCTAGCTCGTTGGGCTCTGCACCTCCAGGAATTCACGTACACAGTGGTCTACAAGTCCAGCCGTCTACATCAAGACGCCGACTGCCTTTCTCGGTACCCCGTTGACGATCCAGACCACGTAACGGATGACACGTCCATCTGTATCTCCTCGCTCTCTGCTTTCGGCAACATCGGTGACGAGCAACAGCGTGACGCGTCCCTACGAGATCTAATCACCCGCCTGAATACTGACTCGACGGACAGTTCGCTTCGCATGTTCGTCATCATAGACGGTATCTTATGCCGCCGGAACATGCGCCCAGTGGGACAGGAACTACTAGTTGTAGTACCCACTCATCTCCGCTCGACCGTACTTCAGCAACTACATGATGTACCAACGGCCGGCCACCTTGGTGTTGCCAGAACGTACGACCGTGTCCGCCGACGCTTTTTCTGGCCCGGCCTCTACCGTTCCGTACATCGTTATGTCGCTTCTTGCGAGTCGTGCCAACGCCGGAAAAGGCCAGCTGTACACCCCGCCGGGCTCCTTCAACCCATAGACATACCTGCTGAGCCTTTTTTTCGTGTCGGCCTCGACCTTCTGGGACCTTTCCCACTTTCTCACAACGGTAACAGATGGGTCGCCGTCGCTACGGATTATTCTACCCGTTTTGCCATTACGAGACCTCTCCCGAGCAGCTGCGCTACAGACGTCGCCGACTTTTTGATACAAGACGTCATCTTACATCACGGCGCTCCTCGTCAACTCATCACAGACCGAGGCCGCTACTTTTTATCCAAGGTAATCGAGGACCTACTTCGCTCTTGTGCAACCAAGCACAAGCTTACAACGGCCTATCATCCCCAAACGAACGGACTCACAGAACGTTTGAATCGCACGATCACTGACATGCTCGCCATGTATGTCTCGACTGATCATCGCGACTGGGACATTGCTTTACCCTTTGTCACTTTCGCTTACAGCAGCTCGCGCCACGACACTGCTGGATATTCTCCCTTTTACCTTTTGTATGGAAGAGAACCGACCTTGCCGTTCGACACGCTCGTACCCATCCCTGACCACATCTCCACCGAATATGCTCGCCACGCTATCAGCACAGCCGAAAATGCCCGTCAGATCGCCCATCGACGCCTTTCGGACTCGCAACTCAGCCAGAAACATAGATACGACAGTTGCCACCGGAACGTTCGCTTCAATCCGGGTGACCTCGTTCTCCTGTGGTCTCCGTCTCGGCATGTTGGCCTGGCCGAAAAACTTCTGCCCAAATACTCCGGCCCCTACCGTGTGCTACGCCAGGTGACTGAGGTTACCTATGACATCGCCCCTCTGGACCCCACGGCGCCCTCTACGTCTTCAAACGTCGTCCACGTCGCTCGCCTGAAGCCGTACCTTTCGCCCACCACCTGCTAACAGGCGCCGAGTCGGCGCTTTCGCCGCCGGAGGTCGATGTAGCGGGGTTGCAGCTATGACTATGGTGAGGTGTGCGAAGAAGAGGCAGACGACGTGTCGGTGTGCTGGAAGTAACAACCGCCATCTTGACTGCTGGACCATCCTACACTGTAAATAAGTTATAAATATATTCGCAACAATATAAACTGTCACTCACCTGTGGCACATACCCGTACACCACGGCCCGCGGTAAACGGGTATGTGCCACACGTGTCAGGAGGAAAGGGTTTGACGACGTGCGCGACAGGATTTTCATGTTATGCATGTCATGACCCAACAGTGATATTCGCCAAATCCTCTTACCCTCCTATGCCAATTTTGGTTTACACCAAGTTAAAAAGGCGATCGGGAGAGTACCCAGACGTAGGCGGATAGATAGATAGATAGATAGATAGATAGATAGATAGATAGATAGATAGATAGATAGATAGATAGATAGATAGATAGATAGATAGATAGATAGATAGATAGATAGATAGATAGATAGATAGATAGATAGATAGATAGAAACGCTCAAAGCGCCTAGGGTTCGCTAAGAAATGCTTTTCATTTAAAAGCCAGCAGGAATTTGCAGCAGAATGCTTGGGCCTAATTACTTCACTCTGTCGTGCTACGATTTCAGTGAGTGTATGTGCCCATTCACTCAGGTAAACTGGTTTAGCTGCGAGTCCCAACCATGCGTGTATTTGCGGTGCTACTTTTTTTAAATAGGTGATCAGTGTTGACCACCGTGCTCGAATAGGCTGTTGTGCTCGTGACAAAGTATTCGAAACGCGTGGGCTCGCATGACTTTGTGTAGGGAAACCTTCACGTAAGCTTCGCATGACAGGACTCTGGTGTGGTTTTGCCTTGCGCACTTGCTACTTTGTTCTAGCTGCAGAAAGACGTCACAGGGAAAGTAAAGGGGACTCCGTTGAGTGCCACTGAAATAGAACGGCGCCGCGGCCAACTTCGTTGATCCACGATAGCTTTTCGTAAATCAGTTGAAAATATGAGACTAGTCCTTACTAATTCTCAAGAAAAGCTACACAGTAAACAGTACAAACAAACGCAACACTCTAACGAGTCTGTTAATTATCTTAAAAGCCTTGTGCGCCGCGATGGCACTATTTCCAAAGGTTTTCCAGAGGCTTCTTCCGAAACACGGAGACGCTGAAGCACACGTCAAAAAATTTGTGATAAAAATTTTAGGTTTACTAACAGGGTAAATTGAGCCTGCCCACAGGTTAGGCGAACGCAGGGAAGACCACCTATCATCGTAAATTTTCTGAGCTTGAAAGATACAACAAACATCCGCACAAACGCCTTCAAGCTGAAAATAGTGTGTACAGATCGAGGTGTGCAGCAGAGTAAAAACTCGGTGAATTTAGCACGAGAATAGGTATAAACTACCCTTCACTAAGCTTCCTAACAAAACTTTCTAATGTGTCGGTTCACTGAGTTGTCAAGTTCGTCCACTACCGAAGGCTGATATCCCCGATACGACCGACTGACTTGAACAACACCCGCCGCGGTGGTCTTGTGGTATGGTGCTCGAGTGCGGACCCGGAGGTCGCGGGAACGAATACCGACCACGGCGGCCCCATTATGATGGAGGCAAAATGTTAGAGGACCGTGTACTTAAGTTTAGGCGCACGTTTAAGAACCCCAGTTGGTCGATATTTCTGGAGCCCTCCACTACGGCGCCCCTCATAATCATATCGTGGTTTTGGGACGCAAAGCCCCAGCACTGTTGACTTGAACTGCGAATCACGAGAAGACCTTTGTCAATCTTGGTATCGGAGGTCAGGAGCTTAACAAACAGGACCATTGTAGTGCTTTCCTCGAAACGTCCTCTGCTGATGTCGTTCTGGAACAGAAACATGGTTGTCTGCATGGTGACGGACATGTCAGACAACGAGCTGTCTACGACAGGGGCGTAGCCAAGGGGGTTTGGGGGGGGGGGGGTCAAACCCAGCCCCCCCCCCCGAAATTTTTCAGTTTTGCTTGCGTATATATATACGCACACATATAAACGCACGCACGAACATACATAAAGTATGGTTGAACCCCCCACCCCCCGAAAAAAATTTCTGGCTACGCCCCTGGTCCACGGAGAAAGAAGTATTTGAGGAGGAGAATCTGTGAGCCGCGGCAGCGCGCGAGGGCGGCGCGATAGCGTCACGACGGAATGCGGTTTACGCCGAAGCACGACAGATGACGCTTTCGGCCTGTTGCCATCTTTGACATGCTCTTCTATGGATGCGACGTATAAAAATCGTGATAGCGCCTCATACAATGTAAAATTTCTATGATATCTGTCTGTAACATCAATCGGTAGATATGACAGATATTTTAGCTGCAGTTACTAATCGATACTGCCGGAATTATAGGCCGTACAGCGCTTGAAACGAACTGCTAGTGGTGGCCCCTGAGCAGACGACATCTGCCGCCGCATGCACGCACCCCTCGCTCCTCGCTCGCACGTTGTGCGCACGCATGCGTAGGTGGCCTTGGGAGGGAAAGTTCCCTTCGCGATTTGGTGGTTTTCTTTCGCTTTAGCGCTCTCAGTGGCTTCCGCGCGATGCGCCGGCGGCGGCGACTCCTCGATGTTTGCGCGCGCTTTTCACGCTGCGACAAAGGAGAGGGCTTTGCAGATTTCGACCAGTGCTTCTTCAGGATGGGGCGGAAATGTTTCGTGCCGAACGGCAGCAGTGGGTACGCGTCCTGCAAGGAGACTTTCGAAGTTCCTAGTGACCCAGTGAGGTTGGAAGCGTGGGCTCGCGCCATACCAAGAAAAGACCGACAGCTGACGCCTCGTGACTATGTTTGCGAGAAGGACTTCTCGGACAGTGACATAGACAGGCGGCGCTATTATGGCGAACCTGGTGGCGAAGTTCTCCTTCACAAACCGAAACGGCCAGTGTTGTTCCTTCAATCTTCAATCTGCCTTCAACCTTTCCGCGCTGTCCCAGCTACTTGTCTGCTGTTCTCAAAAAAGACAACGTGAAATTTCGACCACCTGGGGTTATGTAACGTGTACCTAAATGTAAGCACGCGGGCTTTTAGCATTTCGCCTCCATCTAAATGCGGCCGCCGCAACAACCTAAATATGAACTGATGGCATATAGGGTAAGTCCCATCATTCGTTGAAATAAGTTATACCTAACTGAGTGAGTTCACGTTATAAAAAATTATAGATTTCGCGTTGTACAAAATACATCGCGCTGGTAATTTTCCTGTATGTGACGCCATTTTTCTCGTTAATTTACCGAAAAAACTTGGAGTGCGCTTGAGCTTCGCCTTCAAGTGTAGAACGCAATAGCGTAATCGGGCCCTTTGCGCATCGCCTTCTCAATCGCTAGCCTCACCGACACCGACACCGGTATTTCTGCGACAGGAGCTCTTTAACGCCGTCGCGTTAAAATGTGCAGCCGGCGAGGACGCACAAAAACATCCATTCGGGCGTGAAGCGCGAACGGCGAATCGGCGACGAATGGCCTTGAACCGACGAGCTTCGTCGGAGAGCGCGGTGAGAGGGACGCGCGCATTTTCCCTTCTACGCTAGCGGACACTCACGACAGAGGGCGCGTGAGCGCTGTGCCCGATTCCGTGACTTTATTAGGACGCCCGAGCGAGCGCAGTTTCGCCTCCTCAAGAATTCTTGCTCCGTGCCCTGGTCTACGCCTAAAAACTATTCGCAATGCCCACGAGCTATAGGTGGCGCGCTGTGCGATGCAAGATGGCGCCGGGAGAAGGGTCAACCCGTTTGTTAGCATAGGAGCAGATAGGACGTGCAATGGGCCTACGCCACTTTCCCCGGATGTGTTCATGAGCTGCACTGAAATGAATGTGAGACCAAAATACTTTCCCAAACGATGTAAAGTGTTTCATTTTTTGAGCGCACAAAAGAACAAGGACGAAAAACGACGCGGACACACCGCTGTGTCCTCGTCGTTTTTCGTCCTTGTTCTATTTGTGCGTTCAAAAAGTGAAACATGAATTGCCAACATGCCCAAGCATACGCTCTTTCGAGATGTAAAGTGCTAAATGCTCGCCACCTAATTATTTACCGCGGTGTGGAAGGTAATATTCCGGCTCCGTTACCGTGCATCAACAATGATTTGCGAAATCCTGTCCGTGCTAAAGAAAACTGCATGAGCTAGACTTGACGTATGAACTGAACAGCACTCTGAGGTAGTACGTATCGAGCCTGGGATTTGCCGCAGTAGTAGGCCGCTGGCGAGTAGCGCCATTGCTGCTGCACGGGACCACATCTTTGACGTGCTTTGCAAACATCGTACGCCGTCGTCGTTACTTAATTGCGCAGTCAGGGACGCGGAGTTACTTCGTCAACGGAAGACAAGCATTCAGCATCCCAGTAAGTTTTCGTCCGAGGTTGGGAGAAATCGGACAGGTTCTTTGTGGCGAAGCAACGCCGGGCCCGAGCTTCGCGTTGGAGACTGCCGCCGTCTTCGAAATGTTGCTCCGGGGGAAGGCGCCTTCACCGCTGGACGTTTTATAACACAAACTTTATATACATAACTATTTACAAGCAAATGGCAGCAAAAGAAGAATGACCGGCAGAGGGGCCTAAAGAAGCAGTCCAGCCGGCCAGCTCTCGTATAGTAGGCAAACGACGGCTTTCTCGGAGGCCCGTCTTCTCGAAAGACCTGCGGTCCCCAAACCGGCTCGGCAGTTCCGTGAAAGGAGCGGGGCTCTGGCCCGGCGCACCTGCGGAGCTTTCCAGCACACTTCAGTCCGGGAATGTGTGAGGGAGGGGCGATCACGTCGAGCGCAATCCCATTCAGCAGCGCTTGTGTCACAGCCATGCTCAGACTCTAGCCCTGCGCTTCCCTCGGATGTTGCAGGTTCGATCAGCACGATCGAAACGTGAATATCGCAAAGAATGCACACCTATGCTTTTCGCAACGTCGAATTCTTCGACGTTGCGAAAATCCGTCGAACAACAATGCCGTTCGGGAGGTACCGGTAAAGTACAGGTCACGTTAACAGAGAGGCGTGGACCGTGGCCGTGACTGCACGTTCCATCGCTCTAGCTCGAGCGCGTTGGTGGCATGCGGCGCTCCATAATACCCACAATAAGTTGCGCTACATGTAATGCACAAAAAATAAAAAAGCTGATCCCTCTGTCATTGGAATCGGTATAACACGAAAGTGAAACGTGTCTTCACAGACGTACTTGAGCGTTTGTTGCACATTCCTTCGCCCCAAGGGCGAAGGAATGAATGCTACAGCAACAAATTGTAATGTCACGCGAAGAACGGCAAGCAGCTCGAAACTTGCAACGCGCTGCTCAAGCAGAAAGGACGCACGGAACGAACATACGCAGGATGAGAGCGAACTAACTGTCACATTTGTAACTTAATTCTGCGTGAGCACCGCGCTCCTTTCGCAAAAGCGGCCGCTGCAGTGAGCCAAGTGACCTTCGTGCTCTCAACGCGAGACGTACAAACCACCGCGATCACGAGATAAGCGCACGCACAAGCGACTACGCCCTGTAGACGCCGGGCGCTCGTCGCAACGGCGACGACCTTAAAAACGCGCTATTCGAGCCCTTCGCGCCATCTCGCTAGTGACAACGAAACCACGCTGTAACACAGATCTCTGAGTACAGCCACAGGCGAATGGTGTATATAAATAGCTCGCCGTTAGCATTGCGAAGATCATGCCGTCCGTGGCCGAATAGTTTCGCACTGCGGAGCGAGGGGTCGTAAGTTCGATTCCCGTTGACGGAACTTTTTCTTCTGGTTTTTTCTTTGCCCACTCTTTGTCTTTATATTTTACAACGTCATATCCGTGACGGAAATACGTCAGTGAAGCCGTGGTGGACCCCGGCATAAAACACTTTCGTGTTAAAATATGCTTTTATTTTTATCTCGCTCAAGGATATTCTACATTAAATACAGTCACAGTGGCTTACGAGGGTGAAAGAACATTAACGCACGCGGAGACGTGAAGTGCAACTCGCTCCTCGTGAGTTAGCAGCTAATCGTTCATCGTCGCTGTCACTCTCGGTGCTTTCACGGCCTTCTGCGTGCAGTGAAAAATCCTCGTCATCAAGATGGGTTTTTGCAACATCACTGCTGAAAGCAATCTGAAGAATTTCCTCCGCCGAAAGACTTCCACCACTCCGCGTCACCATGTTTACAATTAGAGAAACGTCTGGGCTCGGAGAACATCTTGCTCTCAAAACTTTCAACAAGAAGAATCACATGCAGTGTGCTGCCACGTATCAACAGCATACAAAAACAAGCATATTGAAAGAGTTTGCAGCGCAAGCACGGTAGTGCTCAAGGAAAGGCGTAAAAGCGGGGCGTTTGCTTTCCGTTCCTCGCTTTTAGGCCTTTTCTTCAGCACTACCGTGCTTGCGCTGCAAACCCTTTCAATGTGCACTTGAACCAACTAGCCCAAATAGCCGTTCTTCGACAAAAACAAGCAGCGCAGCGCTGGCTATGAAAGCAACACACAGGTGAAGGACGTCGGTGAGACCGTTCGCTCCACGATAGCCGTGAAGAGGGCGCATCTTCGAATGACTGAAACGTCGCTCGAACGATTCATAACAGCGCTTTTCTGACAAAGAGTAAAGCGCCCTATTTTAACGCCAAACTGAGATTGCTCAGTTATAGAAGAGCACATCGTGAGCCTGCGCGACTTCCCGCGTACAATGTTATGGGATTCATGCACTACAAAAACACTGACGAATGCTATATGCAAGTAAAACAGGGTGAGTTTCAACTGAAAAGGTCAGACGATAACATTTAACCAACTTACGTGGCTACAAAAAAACCTCGCGAAGCTGATATGCGTACGCTGTGGGCTAACATTGAAAGCGCGACTTGCCACGTATTTTCACGAAAACTTGGCGTCTCGCAAGAACGAATTAGATTTCTCGTGTCATGGAGGGTCCGGTTTGTTCACTGATGCAGGAAACACGCAAAGTCGTAGTGTTCTCTTCCTGCCGACGCGTTAACAATCGGACTAGCACAGACCATAAGGGAATGGTTGCAAGAGCTGCCAGTTTGTCGTCTGCTGACCCTCCTCGTGGGGGTACTCCTGACATCCGCTTGATGGCGTGATCAGGGGCGTAGCCAAAGGGGGGGGGGGGTCCCCTCCGAAATTTTTCAGTTTTGCTTGCGTATATATACACCCACCCATACAAACGCACGCACGAACATGCATAAAGTATGGTTGAACCCCCCCCCCCCCACCCCGAAAAAAAATTTCTGGCTACGCCCCTGGGCGTGACAGTCTATGGGCATTGCGAATACAATAGTTAGAAAAGATGCATTTGTTGCAGAAAAGGTAGGCGTAACATTTGCTCCTTCATTGCACAACTCTGTAGGAAGCAGAACTGACTAATAGCATGCCTCTGGGCAACACGTGCGACTCAGCGAGCTGTTATAGTTTGTATTCTGAAACGAACGTGTTCCACATAACGAGCGTGGACGCCTTTTGTATCCGCGCCTTTGTACTAACCTGCCGCGGCGGTCGCATTTCGATGGAGGCGAAGGCCCGTACGATGTCAGGGGATTTTAGAACACCAGACGGTCTAAATTTCCCGAGCCCACCATTGCGGTGTGCCTCGTAATCACATCGTGGTTTTGGCACGTAAAACTTTAGATACTATTATTATTTAACCTGCCACCCAAGAAACAAGAAAAGGAAGCTGTTTCGTTGAAAAACGTTATTGGCTTTGTACTGATATTTCTTTCGTTTTGCCTAGACACTGAAGATCCATTTGAAATGACCTGCGGCGATAGCTAAACGTGCGGCGCGGGGCAACAAGTATATGAAATTTATAGCATTTATTAAGGCGTAATTTTCAAATGGACTGCTTGTGCGTGAATCTATACTCTCGTTGTTTTAATTAGGCCAGCTAGGTGAGCAACTTCAAGGTCTCGAACCGATGTACGCACAGGTTCACTTTGAAGTAAACACATTTTTGCAACGGCGAGCTCGCAGATGGAAGCAAACGAAACTCAGTGTGCACAGTGTCAGCGCAAGGCATGAATTAGCTTGTTGAGAAGCGAATGCGGGCTGCCTTCCTATTGCGGTAAATGTTCCTAGATTATAAAAGCATTTTCTTGATTGCTCAAATTTGTATTTTTACGCGTTATTTGACGCTGAAATGCTACGTATTCTGCATAAAGCGCTGCCGCACTGGCGTTATGGTATGAAAGTTCGTTTAGTTACCCATTAAAAGCATGAGAAGGAAAACAAACTTGCATGAGCAGCTTGATTACCTCATCAGCGCCATTTAGAATTATTTAATACAAGCTACTTATTGTGTCGAACATGTATAATTCATGTCAATGTAGCAGCAGCAATTGCTACTGAAACATGTTACGGATGAACAGACTGTATATTAGTTTTTCCTGTCCTTATGCAACGCTCTGTTTAGGTTTTATAGAGTAAGTAAATAAAAAAAATTCACTGGCATAGGGGTTCAAACCCGCACGAAATTTTTAAAGTTTGCATATTTATATATACACGCACACATACAAACGCACACACAAACATATATGTATACATAAGGTGTGGTTGGACCTCCCCTGAGAAACATTTCTGGCTACACCACTGAAAAAATTACATAAGCAGTCATCGGCAACATATTCGAATTACAATATAATATCATAGCAAGAACAAACGACAAAAAACTTTGCGACATCCTGCGTCACAAACAAGCGACCCGAAAATAAATCACAGTTGCACCGCAAGGGCGAAGCAATGGATGCGATAGCTACAAATTGTAATGTTATACGAAGTAAGGCTGGCAGACAGCTCTTTTGGATCTGATCTCGCGTAACAAAACGCTGGTGTAATAGAATACGGCCGCTCCAGGGAGAGAAGCGCTTTTCGTACAGTCCCTTCGGGCATTGAGAGCACAGGACGTAGAAGGGTATACGAGCCGTGTGCTGATGCCGCATCCCCACATAGCGCGCGCGCCAGCGATCGCGAACGCGCCCCTAATATCATAGAGCACATGCACGTAGAAGGGTGTACGAGCCGTCTGCTGATGCCTGCTGAGCGATCGCGACCGCGCCCTTAAAATCAAAGTTCACAGTTGCTACTCGAGTGACACAACCCCTCCCCCAACCCTCCTCCCCACATTCCTTCATGCTCCTTCAAGACGGGCGGCGCGTCTCCTCTGTGCTTGAGTAGCAATCGAGTGCAGGCCTCGCACGCGGACTGATGTTATCAACGCGCGACGGAGTTGAGTCGTTTCATCTCTGCTTCAGCCTCGTTCGTCGCCCACGCTTTTACCGGCGGGTAAAACACATGATGCGCGGGTAAATGGTATCGATTTCGACCTTATACGGAATATGACGGTGACGCCAAAACCCGTCACGAGTTCCCATATAATTGCTATCACAGTAAAGAGAATGGCGAAGCTTGCACTAACTTGTACAAGTCTTGAAACAGCGAAGCTAGACGACTCTGAAGTCTAATCTTGTTGCTTCTAGGTTGTTGATAGGCTTCCGCACGGTGGTTGTTTCTAGATTGCTTCTCAGCACAGAGGGGTTCGAGTTAAACCACAGACAGTCACAGACACGACACGGATGTCCAAACTCCAGTGACAGAAACTAACGCTGAAACAGAGCATTCACACTTCTCATAGATATACGGGCACGTCGCGGTTCGCGTAGGGCTTCGATCGCTTCGGGGTCTTCTCGCAGCCGCCGTTGCCTTTCCCATTGCCTAGTATTCTCTCGTTCCCCGCACCGCTGAATCAGTCCCTGCAGATGTTTCAGCGCTGTGTGTGTTCCCTTCCTGTGTCCCCGTTGTTTGCTCGCGCTGTGTGCTTCATCTTGTTACGTCTGTCTAGAAATCTTAATTGGTGTTTGCCGCCCGTCTGTTGTCTTCTTCATTTTTAGTGGACCAGCAGTGAGTAGTTGTCCGATTTCTGTGGCACATACCTGTTCAGATGATGATAGTTTTTTGTACACACCAAAGATTTTACGACCGGCTCAATCCGTTTCGCTGTTAAAAGAAAGTGATCTACACCGCCACACTTCCATAGGTAAACAACAGAAACAAATACCTGTTTTGCTTTACGGTTCTGGAATAGTTCATACAAAAGTAGTTTTGATTACTGAACATACAGCAATAGTGCCAGGTCAGCAAAGCTTCCAATAGGTACTTTTAGCTTGTGCGTATACTTCCTAACGTTACCATGTTATCGGAATACCGGACTGCGTTTACCGTGTTACCAGAACGCATGTCTTACAAAAGTTCTAGCTCCTCATACGTAAACGTTTACGTACATATATAAACGTATGCCTTTACGTTTGCGCAAACCACTAAATGGTGATGATAACTGCATTTAAATTATATCTAATTTTGATAAGATTGTATCACCTCTGCGGCAAACTCACAAGAGAGGTTTTTAGCGTGTACAGTATCCCGGTATACGCAAAGGGGTGTACGAGTACCGGGTTGGATGAATGGATGGATGCTATGAGCGTCTCCTTTATAAAAAGGCGGTGACAAGTGCGCCACCTGGCTCGACAAATAAAAAAACGCTTTTATTTTTTTTTTAATGTTGGCCTAATGCCTCTTCTCCCATTGAATCTATCTTACTACAGAAAAAAGAAACACGTAAATTCATGGACCAGTTCTCTGCCCTTTACGGCCGAATGTCCTTATTTTACCCACCATTTATTTTTGTCCTTTCTCTCTAATTTTCTGCCACCAATACTCTAGCCGTGTCTTACTTATTTCAATCCCGGGTGTGTTCAGCTTTCTATTGTCGTCTCTAAAACCCAAGGCTTCATGTAGGCTCGTGCCCAAACGTACATCTGGATAGATATTTCCAACTTCAACCAGAACATGCTTCGCCGCTTCCATATCTTCCCCGCAGTATATGTATTGTTCTTCTGCTTTACTAAATCTCGCTTTATAACTACGCGTTCTAAGGCAACCCGATCTCGCTTGAAACAGTAAAGCGCTTCCCCTTGAATTATCGTAAAATGCCTCCCTCCTTATTTCGTTTTTGCCCTTTCGGTAGGTACTCAGAGCCGGCTTTTTCTCGACATTTTGTGCCGCTTCTTGCAACCACAGTCATGGACACGTTTGTTTTCGCCTAGTGTTTTTGAGGGAAAACAATGATTGAAAAGACAACTCATTCGTAATTATGCCGCGGCAAGGCATTTACACCAGAAGTAAAATGCACGATTTTTCTGCAATAACAATTTTGTGCTTGCCTGGTTCATCTTGGCCGCGCTAGGTGGCACCACCTATCCAGCCTGTCGGGGGCTTTAGGCTTCTCACGTTTACGGTAATCCGGCTGAAACAAGGTGATCGCAAATGGCGCTCGCACTTCCGGCTTATTTATACTCGGCGGCTGAAGCCTCCGCAACGCGGATATCGCGAGTAGCCACGAACGGAGGTGGATTTGCGAGATAGGGCCGTAAACGTAGAGCCTATCCGGCGAGTAATTCACGTTCCGTAAATGTCTACGTTCCGTAAAGGTCCGCGCATGCGCACATTCCTTTCGGTAACACGGTAACGTAAAGAAGTACATGTCAAGCTAAAAGCCCCTATATACCGGGTGTTCAAAGTTAAGCTTTATGGTTTTCTTAAAACTCAGCACCACGAGGAACGTGAAAACCACCTTTGCAGATGAGTTATGTATCCAGGGGGACACAAAATAAGACAGTAACTATCGCTGTCAGCCGCCAAATTAACTCAGATTGAATAATGAACTTTTTAATGAGTGCAGCCAGTGGGCATGTTTGTATTGAAAAGTTGGAGGCAGTCGCGTTTCTACACAGTTCCACCTGGAAGAATTTTTCTAGCATGTATGTGCCCCGAGATACCCCGCTGCAAAGTTTCATTGCGGTTTGCATGATTACGCATGCAAGACGGTGAGGATCGGCGCAATGTTCCTCCCTGATGTGACGAGCAGTCAATGCTTGCTGCCAGCCGGTAGCTAAAGGGTAGCCGTTATCATCTTTGCCTATGCCTTCGACCTGTTGTCAGATTAAACGCCGCACGCAACTGCCGCGGCACATCGGGGAGGAGCTTTGTGCCAGTGCTCACTGTCTAGCATGTGTAATCATGCAAACCGCAATGAAACTTCGCAGCAGGATATCTTGGGGCACAGACATGCTAGAAGGATTCTTCCAAGTGGAACTGTGTAGAAACGCGACTGCCTCAAACTTTTGAATACAAACATGCCCGCTTGCTGCACTCACTAAAAAGTTCATTATTCAATCTTAGTTCATTCGGCGGCTGAGAGCGATAAATATTGTGTCACTTTGTGTCCCCCTGGATACATAACTTATCTGCAAAGGTGGTTTTCACGTTCTTGCCAGTGCTGAATTTTAAGAAAACCATAAAGCTTAATTTTGAACACCCTGTATATTAGTACCACGTCTACAGTTCCGTTACAGAAACCAACATTTTGGAAAGCTTCTAGAAATATTCATTTCCATTGAAATTAAAGATTAACAGATTAGAAACTATTATTACATTCATGTTTAACCAACGCTGATTAAATTAGGCCGATGAGGACACTAGTTTTGTCACGTAAATTTATTTTCAGATCGAGATATGTACCCTAAGGGGCAGCCCAAATTTAAGGAGCTGCTTACCATGCAGGGAAATTTCTGCACAGCGGCCTACTAACTACACTGCTGCCGAGGTGTTTGAGTTGTTGACATGACATTATAATTCTTTTACAGCTCGATCAAGTTGTTAAACCCAAAATTTTCGGCGATCACTGACAAGCGTAATATTCTCTGGGAACACTTTGAATTGCGATGAACTTGCGTTAAGCAAGCTCGTCGGCTGTGTTCCTCATATTGCCCGGGAGATGTAATAAAATGGGGAGGGGCGCAGCATGTAGGGAAGGGTGTTTCTGCTCCACTAACGTGAAACCTGTGGATGGGCAAAGCATGCAGTGTGCGCCGGTTTTCCCCACAGCGATATCACTGCTAATGGGCAATCAGAGACAGAATAAAGATTAGACACAGACACCCGCAGTCCGCTTTTAGTTAACGTGCACGCTGTGAATCTTTATTGTTCAACTACGCACAAGAGAAACCTCCCACCGGCACTACATTGCAGGTCAATATCCAGTGCCCATATATTCGGGGTGGCCGGTTATTGTTCAACTACGCACAAGAAAAAGCTGCCACCGGCACTACATTGCAAGTCATGATCCAGTGCCTATATATACGGGGTGTCCGGTGAACGGTTGTGGAGCGCGAGCAGCCGGTTTTTTCAGTAAAGAAACTCGCTAGCAGACGCTGCCTGCATCGGCGTTGTTTCTGGCGGGCGAGGGCGCATTCTTGTTCTTTGCGAGCTGGTAGTTCAGCGTTCATCGCAGAAAGAGCGTTTCCATAGTCAACGCGCGCCACTCGCTCTCTCTCGCCACGCGGCGAGCGCTGAGGCGGTGGCGCCCTCTCTTGTGCTTGCAAATGGACAAGACACGACGATGCAAGCAAGAAAAATGGGTCACGAAGATGCGCGCGGCGATAGCAGACGACGATGCACCGCCGACAAGCCGAGACCCTAAGGTGCTTCGCCCCTAATAGTGGACGTTGTATAGGCAACGCGGTTTTCCCCGACCCTCACCGTTACGCCCGACTGTAATCTGTAATAGCCTTTTAAAGGGCCCTTAAACAACCTCTGAAAATACAAAGAACGCGCGTGTTATCCTGTCCTCACGTTGCCCGTCTTTTCGGCACAATCAATTCGTGACGCCAGCAGTCTGTTCAATTAACGTCATGAGGAAATAAGCTCTTGATTGGTCCATATACGAGAGATATCAGTTGTGAATTGTATCCTACCTTGCTTTACCATGCAGTCGCGCGCCCGGTCGACTATCGTGCCCGATCAACTGATTTCACTTCGTTTTGTGCATTTTCGACTACGCAAGCGGGGATAACACCGTGTAGCCGAAAAGCGCGAAATCCTGAGAGGCTCACCGCTTCGTGCTGACTTTCTACACGTGTTTTATGAACAAAAAGAAATGAGTGGCGAGGAGGAAGTAGCGCCTTTAGGAAGGGTAGGGAAAGCAAGAGAGAAACCATTGTTTCGTTTTTGAACTGGGAGTGGTTTAGCCCTTTAAGCGTCACGGCGTAATCGTCGTAGTAAGCTTGCCGAGTACGCTGGCGTCACGCACACTACTACTCAATTTTCAAAAGACGTCGGTAACACTCAGCGTCAAAGAATGCGGCATAACTGACTCCACGTAGACTGTTTGACATAACATCGATTCCCAAACTTCGTGGACTAAGTTGGGGCCTTTTTTTTTGCGGCTGAAAACTGATAATTTCCATAAGCAGATACGATTGTGCGGAAAAAGAACGTAGGCCGCACACAATGCGATGTTGTGTTCACTTTCTTTTATTATCTTCTTTGCTGGCCTCATTTCGCGCATTAGATATAGCTTACGAATAATCGGGACTTCTAGCTTGTACGTATACTTCTTTAGGTTACCGTGGCACCGGATACCGGATGGAATCTGCGCATACACGAACCTTTACGGAACGTAAACTACTCGCCCGTTTACGACCCTATCTCGCAAATCTACCTCCGTTGGTGTCTACTCGTGATATCCCATTCGCGGAGACTCCAGCCGCCGAGTCAAATAAGCCGAATTCGTACGAGCGCCACTTACGATCACCTTGTTTCAGCCGGATTACCGAAGCTAGAGCGACCTAGAATACCGAATCCGTAAACGTGAGAGGCCTAAGGCCCTTGACAGGCTGGATAGGTGGCGCCATCTAGCGGGGCCAAGGTGAACAAGGCAAGCGCAAAATTGTTATTGCAGAAACATCGTGCATTCTACTTCCGCACTGTAAATGTCATAATTACGAATGAGTTGCCTTTTTAACAATTTTCTCCCTCAAAAACACTAGGCGAAAGCAAACATGCCCATGACTGTGGTTGCACGAAGCGTCAGAAGATGTCGACACCATCGTCCGGTAACCCGGTATTACACCCCTTTGCGTATACCGGTATACTGCACACGCTAAATACCTCTCATAATTTTGGCGCATCGTAATTCAATATTATCTGAATTAAATGTAGTTTAAATGCATTTATCATCACCATTTAATGGTTTGCGCTGACGTAAAGGTATACGTTTACGTACGTACGTACGTACGTATACGTTTACGTATGGCGAGCTAAAACTTTTCAAAAACATGCGTTCCGGTAACACGGTAAACGCAATCCGGTATTCCGGTAACACGGTAACGTTAAAAAGTATATGTACACGCTAAAAGTCCCTAATGAGAGAACGCGAACTTCTGTTAACCTAGGATAATTATCCTGGGTTTTGCTTGCCAAAGCCGCAATATGATTGTGAGATACGTTATAGTGCGCGACGCGATAAAATTGGACATTCTTGGGTTCCTAACACACACCTAAGTCTAAGTACGTGGATTTTTAGATGCGAAGCATCTTATAACGGAGTTCAAACCGGTGGTGGTGGTGTACGGCGCGACCACCTTACTGCGCATGCGCATACCCTCCCCACACACCTCCTCTCCACTCCCTTCACCACTCCTACTGTCCACTACCCCTCTCCCCCTTTCTCCACTCAACCTCTCCTCTCCCCTTCCCCCTCTCCCCTGCCCTTTCCGCTCTTCCTCTGAAACGCGGGCTAGACATGCCGAAATTCTCTCCTGCGCAACGCCGCGATGAGCGCCAGCGCATGCGCGTCCCCTCCCCCTATCTCTCCTATCCTACGCCTGTCCCCCTCTCGCACGCCTGTCGACCGCGTTCCCCACTCGCCCTGTGAGAATTAACGGCCAGGCTTGAGGGGAGACAAGACGCGCGTAGCGCTCCTCTTCGCGTTCCACGACGCGAGGTAGGCAGCATGCCCAACGAACGCCAACGGAACGCGATCGTGCAAGTGCTCCGGCTTCGCATCGCCTCATGGTCCCCTTTAGCGGGAAATGGTGTAATTTTTTAATTAATTTCCACCACAGGAAAACTGCGTCGTTGTGGCCAAGAGTGAGCCCACGACTTCGTGCTCAAGCAGCTGAAACAAACGACGAGTAGGACTCAATGTCTCTAAGAAAATATGTATGGTTTACTTGTGCGACACATCCGACGTGTAGCGTGAAATCCGTATGAATTTACTTTGTAGGCTTCGTAGGCACCTTTTGCCACAAGCACCATGACAATCTTGTTTTGTTGCACAAATAAAGAAATAAATAAAAAAACGCAGGACAATAAAAATGACGTAATCGATATGACATTGCTGAAACGCTCGGGTTGATCGATATATGTCATCCTCGAGAACAAAAAGGTTACAGAACAAGGAACTGCAAATCGTATTAATTTTTGTTGCTTACTCAAGAAATTCTGAACTACATTATTGCAGTGGGCAATGCGCGTTCTTTGTTTTCCGTAATTGCCAGTTGATAATCGTCGCTAGACTGTCCTAATCACAAACACCAGTTGCGTAAGGAACTTTCCAGCGTTGGCTTGGATATGCTTTCAAGAACTCAACACTGCCAAGCTCCAATCTAGACAAAGTTTCAATTGGGACCAGTGGTGCTATTCTGAGCATTGTCAAATTCCGCTATGTTGCTTGATTTGATTGGTCACGCGAGATCGTTCGTGATGTGGCGCTGCCATAGCTCTATATAAGATACAAGATTTTGCGATGACGTAACGTGATAAAAAAATATAGTTCATTTTTCTCCGAAGAAGCGCTTCGCCGTACTCTACAACGTAGAAATAAAGATTTGTGCTGAAGAGCAAGAACGAAATGTGGTAGTAGGCTGTGGGTACGGTCAATTAGCAGTTTATCGGAACCACTGCTCGCTGGACGAATTAAGAGCCGCCATGCCTGCAACACGATTGGGCATTGAACTGATGATGCTCATTGCGTCACACTTTCTTTGGCGTCAATTGGACGTTCGGGACGTTGCATCCCGCCAAATTCGCTGCTTAAATTGTGAGAATGACGAAGTACCCAAAATTGGCCGCCATATTGTTGTAAGCTGAGTTGCTTGTTCGATGTGCCGCCTCACATACGTATGTGTAGATGTCATTCCGTGAGTTACTTTACAAGCATGTTTCGGTTAGTAATATTATATAGTGTTGCATATGAAGCTTGCTTGTAAATATAAAAGGTTGTTATTTAATTCTACTTGTTCGAAGTTGTGGTTCTTGCCGCATGAGAACGCTAGATAAGCGAAAAAAAATGGCGCTGCCCTTCATCGTGTAGTGGGTGGAGCTGCAGGAAGAAAGAGAATTCCGCGAGTACCGCGATGCTTTTGTGACGAATTGTTTCAACTGCGGTACCGGCTGACGAAGGACATTGTGCGATGGCTCACGATTCATATTCTCACGATTCATGCTAAGCGATCGCCTCGCCAATGAGTGGACCGCCCTCCCTACCATGTCCACATGGATGCAAGATTTGAACGCTGCGTCGAGGCGGTCGAAGGCACGTTTGTGCGCGTAAGTGTGCGGTATGAAAAGGACGACGGTAACGAGGTTGCCTATTTTTGCCGTTATGACTTTTACGCCCTCAACCTCATGGTGATGAGAATAAAGTTCATCTTATTTAATCTTGCCGTTAGTGGAATGCAAATGAGGAACGTGAAAGACAGATTTCGGCCACTCTCCAATATTTTAACGACATTTACGTGGCTCGAACTGCAGTGACAGAAAAGAACGCAGTAGTCTCGCTAAACGGAGTTTCCATCACTACTTATAATTTCGACAGGGGTGACTTGACGGCACCACAAAAAGTTCATCGAGCTTCATATTTGATCGTGGTAGCTGTCTCGCATTTAAGAAAAGTAATGCACGAAAGGAAACCAAACGTACTGATTGCGCTCTGATTTCATGAACAGTGCTATGCAGACATGCAGTAACTGCCACACATGGAACGAAAGATAAAGCTATCGAAGCTGCGCTTCGAAATCAACTCGAGAGAAATAAGTGCGTCGCACCACACAGTTACGGTTGTACTGCATGCAGCTGGTTGTACTGCTCTTGCCAACTTCCCTCCAATGCACACAACACTCTGCAGGTAGGTGACGAACCCCTGCCGATCACTGCCCTCGCCCCCGGGTTCTGTGCACGAGGACTCTTGTGGAGGACATTCACCGTGAGCCAAGACTTGGGCAGTGAACTCCGTGGCCAGGTTGGTGAACAGCTGCTGAGTATGCAAGCGTGAGAATGCTTGTGTGGGGTCTTAATGTAGCAAAGACATTATTCATGGTAATTTTAATACACGCTGCATGGTTCTTTACTCCAGTCTCTTTGTCCAAATTTCTGCCCTATATGTTACAACTGGCAGCATACCTTGGTTGAACACAATCTACTTTAGTGGCACCGGCGGTCCCTTGAATGAAAATTCTCTCAGGCACACATTTGACAAAGCAAGTCATACTGAGACCCGAAGCAGCACGCAATCATCCAACTTGCTCTCAGTGTATAATTGCAACTTATCTTTCTATGGTCATGGGAAAGACCGCTAGTACAATAGAGAGGCCAAGCATGAAAGAAACTTCCATGACCACATTGTATGATCCTTTATTATAAAGTGGTGAAATAATAAATAGTAAGCACGTGATGATACAGAAATGAAATGCTACACCCGGAGGCCTATGTTAATAAAAAATAACACACCAAATGCAACTGCCATAAATGTTGTACATTCATAAAAACAAATATATATAGAAAGAGAAACTTGTAGGAAAAAATAAATACAAATAAGCAAGCACAACTAAGTGCTGTATAGCAATAAAATAATTCAACTGACTCAACTCAAAGGTATTTCAGTCATAGTTCATAAAAAGCTCTGAAAACAACTTAAATAATTGCAAAAAAACATGTTCTCACTTTACATTCACGGCCTAAGCACAAACAAAATTTAGGGAAACCAACCCTTGAGTGTATTGACCGTCTGCTGCTCCCCCCCCCCCTCCCGCTCATCGGTCCCATGCAACCAAAGGAGAGCACAACATCCTTACCACCAAAGAAGACACGCCTTCTGTCACTCCCCTTACCTGGTATATGAAAGAAGTTAAAGGTTGCAGTTCAGCATCTTCATTGTCATTCCCCCTGACGAAGGAATCGAGTTGATTCCAAGCCGTCTGGAAAAAAACATCATTTTTTGTTGAAACCTTTCGAATCTAGTAATTAGCTAACCAAACCAGACAAGCAAATCTGTCAATATATCTAGCTGTAAAAAAACGAAAGCAGTGCATATCAGTGGCACGATGTCTTCGAATAAGTGAAAAGAAGTGAGAAAGGAATAGTACATATTCATGTATATATTCATATTATGCTAAGTGGAACATCGTCCTGCGCAGGTGATAGTGCATACCCTCTGTAGCCTTGGCTGCTAAACCTCATCCCTGGAGCACATCCTGCAGGATCCCCTGCTGCCCGATTCAACCGTACCCACTCGTCACTGCGGTGCGTCGTAGAACGGTGCACCGTTTGAGTCCTCAAGGCCCGCTTTCTGTGCCTGCAGAGATACAGAGCACTGTACTATGGCGCACTCTTCACGTCGAAGTTTGCGTGGTGATTTACAACCTTGGTGTGCGGCAGCAGCTGCCTGAGCCAGACGACATCCCTTGCGCGGAATAACTCGAATGAGAAGATGTGGGACTTTACAACAACAATGCGACGATCCGGCAACAGCATGCATGTACCAGGCGGATAGGCGAAGGCAGGATCACGCTCTGCACTGGTTCACAGCTGGACACCACTGGATGTGATGGGGTTACATTCCTGCGAGATGTGCACACAAGCATGAAACACAAGAAGCTCTTTTTTTAAAGACGATAGTCTTTCTTGGGGAACTTAAACGCCGAAATTTTGGTCTGTCTTTCTGTCTGTCCTTCTGTCTGTCTTTCTGTTTGTCGGCACGTCCCTCGATTCAGCCACTCGGCCAAAGTTGAACCACTTGCCCAAGGGCCAGCCATCGTGAACGGCTGACTAGGTTCATACTTGTGTACATTGTTGATCAAAAAGCAAACATTACGCATATCTGAGGCGCAACATCACTAGGTAAGTATTAGACCGTGTGTTCCTTTAACAGAAAATACTAGGGGTGTGCGAATATTCGAAAGTTTCGAATATTCGTCGAATATTACATTCGAAATATTCGTATTCGATTCGAAAATCGTGTATTCGAAAAGTTTCGAATATTCGATAACTTCGAATATTTGAAAAATTCGAATATGCCATTCGATTATCATGCATAAAATAACTCGTCTTCCACTGCTGCGTTCGTATCGCTAAAAACGTTGCCGAGAGGAGCGATAAACATCGTAAGTACACGGAGGCACGATATCTGCCTGCGATGAGCGCCCCAATACGTATGATTTATTGCTGGTGCACCTCCGACGTGCAGCGCTGTTGGCGATCATGTAACCGTACATTTTCAATATTATGCAGCCGTAACGTGCCGCACTACCACTCATTCAATATGCGGGACCACTTCTGAAGAACGACAGTGACCCACGTGACTGGTGGCGGACTGTTCAGATACCCCAGTCTGGCAAAGCTTTGCCCCATGTAACTCCCTATACCAGCCGCTTCTGTTCCAAGCGAGGGTGCCTTTTCAGTGGCAGGGGGGGGGGGTGTCTGTTACAAGGGAGCGCCTGCTGCCTGATCATGTGGAGCAACTCATATTTCTTCATGATAACATGTGTTCATTACTTTCATTGTGCCGTGATATTTGCTTGTGTTGTGATGTGCATTGTGTTAGCCTAGACATTGTGTTCTGGAGATAGCAGTGTATGTTGTGTTGCCAGTCAGGCTGTTAATGTTTTTTTTTCAAATAGCTGCATGTTAAATAAAAATATTGTTACTGTGGAGGCATTTTTCCTTTGATATTCGATATTCGATTCGATATTCGAAGGGGGATATTCGTATTCGATTCGTATTCGAAAAATTTGATATTCGCACACCCCTAGAAAATACATAGATACGCAATTTTAAAGACCTTGATGGTATGCGTTTAACGTTGAGACTTAAAAGATTGCCACAGCTGAAGCGATCAGCGGTCCAAGCCGAGCAAGCGCGAGCGCCAACAACAACCGTCTTCGTCGTCTTCTTTCGCAGGCGTTCTTGTCTGCGCCCTACCATGTTACAAATCACTCCCCCGCGGAAAAGGAGCCATCCTGGCGACCTAAGGAACAGGTACAACTGGTGGGTCATAATGCGGCTTCAGTCGATCGACGTGAACAGTCTCGCGGCCGCGACGACGGCGGTTCGTAGATGATTGAACAGGCTCAATCATATAGTTAACTGGGGATGCTTGACGTAGGACACGGTAGGGGCCTTCGTACTTAGGCAGTAGCTTTGTGGAAAGGCCAGGAGCGGAGGAGGGAACGCGAAGCCACACCAACGTTTCAGGCGAATACGACTGAGGAGGCAGGTTTTCGTCGTGACGGTCCTCCTGGCCCTACTCGCCCTACAATGTTACAACCCTAGTTTCTTAAGGTGAGCTGAAAATGCGACTGCGCTGAAACTTGTCTTCCTCCGTGCCCTCTGCACAAGCTCATGTTGTGTTTCGGTTTCGGTTCAGTATTGCATTGTACGAATGACAGGGGGCGCCGCTCTGGCATTCCTGTTTTACCCAGGCGACGTGTAAAGTTTGTGGAGAGTACTCGTTGAGTGCGGACGTTTCTTCTCCTTCGGCGCATCGCGCCAAACAGCGTGTTCGGGCTGGCCGGCGTCCCCACCGGTCGCGTTGGTCACCGCCGGTCTTCGCCTGCCGCTGCGCCGGGACTACCAGCCCGCAACTCAGCACTCATGTTTCCCGACTTATTGCCAGATGGCCCATATCTCACGCAGCGCCTCTTCTATCGTCTTTAGATGACATTTGCAGCGAAGCACGCAGATACGCGGCCAATTTTTTTTCATAGCAAAGTAGCCACTTGCATTGTGTTCGATCCTATACCTATCCCATGTACTTGTGTTCTTGCAGGAATAGTATTGTGACAAAAGCTTCATTGTGTTGGTTTTTTGACAGCATGCTAATTGTACCAGGCAGTTAGGCAAAAGCGTGCTCAGCTTCTGCCGCAAATCATAGCGGGACTAGTTTGTTGAGACCATAGTAGCTCTGGAAATAGCCTGCGCTATTTCGCGGCAGTGCATGTACCCTTGATTGTCATTCCAGAGCATTGTTTTCAGCACTTTATTCACAATGCGAACCCAGTGAAAGACATTTCACATTATGTCATGACTGTACGAGTCTCGCAGGTGCTGCATAAAAGCTCTATTCACGTAGTAGCCACTCGTACATGCAAGAGCACAAGCTTGCTCCGGCTGGTAATCCATGTAAACTTTTATAGTGAACAAAACGAACCAGTACCGAAAGGGGCGACGCGGACACAGCTCTGTGTTGCTCCTTTCTGTCCTTATTTCTCTTGTGCACTATAGAAGTTTATTACATGCAAGAGTAATGCGTGATATTTCAGAAGAATGTGCTGCGAGGCCGTTCACCATCTTCTGTAATGATTTTCCAAATGCTTTGCAGAAATCGCCTTTTTTTTCATAGCTCTTGAACAACTATATTATGGTTCGTCCTTGCAATAATAAAAAGCAGTCAACTTGTCTCCTTGTTTACATCATTCTCTCATCATTCACTGCTGCCAACAACAACAACAAAGGATGCCTCCAATATCGTGCCAGCCAGTTTTGAAACAAGCATATATAGAAAAAAGACATCTCTTTGCATGCAATTTGTGCACTTTCTTAGTGCTGCCAGTAGAAAGTAACATCAACTGCGTGAAATACTAAAATTCCTTTTGTTTAGCTGAAGCCATTATATATGCACTTCTTATCCGTATGTTGTAAGCAACGTAGAAGTACCTACCTTCCATCGTTAACACCTTCGGGTATGCATCACTTCTGTGGAACGAGATTCGCCTAGACTCTATTGACCGTGCATTACATGATGTCCTGAAATTTAACTCCTTGTTTGTGATTCTGTATATTTACATGATTGTTACTTTTATTTACAGTAGTCCGTACGCATACTTAACACCATTAATGATCACGACAGTTTAGGAACATACTTCACGCATCGGAGACGTTATAAATAGCACAACTCGCTGTAGGGCTGGTTGGTACATTACTTCAGATAAATTAAACACTGAACGACCACCACCACCACCACCACCACCACAACAACAACAACAACAACAACAACAACAACAACAACACAAAAAAAACGAAGAAACAGAAAGGGCAATATTAATACTTGCAATGCTCTGCAGCTCCTTATCTCGATACTATCGGCAGCGCTTCAGGACGCCGCGGGCCTTGGGAACGAAGCGCCACCGCAGCCCAACACGGAGACGACGCGCACAAGTGTAACGACGCGGGCGTCGTCCACCGAAACGTGCGTAGCCGAATAAAACGGCCCTCCACCTGTCCTCCTGCAGTAAGCATGTGCATAGCTGAAACGTCAAGACCACCCGAGTGAAACGCAGGCTTACGTGATTGCGCTGCGATTCCGCGCCTCTGGCTCGGGCTGCCGCCACATAGCCGCCGCCACTCCGGCGGCCTGCTGCTAGGCCCCAGGCGGTTAGGGCGCTCTCTCAGCGTCAGACAACCGCTGTTAACTATAGGCACCAAGAGCCGATCAAAGAGAATGGTCGCACGCATATGAGCCATTGCGAACGAGTGCTTTCTTTTAGGAGGGCCGATATTGTCGCAGATCCAGCGCACTTGTTTGAATTCCGTTAAGTGAAGAATGAGACATTATTTCAGTTCCAAGTACAAGTGTTCCCAGAAAAAGATAGTGCCATGGTCTGCATGCCTCTCTCGCATATGTAATGGCGTTGCCTTGCGTCGAAATGCTCGCGTTACGTGATTCTTAGAGCCACGCAAAACTGCAGGCTTTGCCAGAGCATTCGGGCGCCATAACTGCCTAGTCAGAATAGTGATGTCGTAAGATGCGCCCAAGCACTCTCACGCACGAGCGTGCATGCTCTGGACAGCGTGTGCGCCCACACAGCGCGTCACAGACCCCATCCGGCTAGCCCTTGTGTGTTGCTGCTAATATGCACCAACCGCAAGCGTGTTGGCGCAAGGCAACGCCAGATGCACTAGGGAGCGAGCCTTGATCGCTTGGGAGACCGCGCACGCGCAGACTATGGCTGTAAGTTAACAAAATTTCGCCATTATTGTCCCTTTGGCAGAAACTTTTAGTTATTTGGCTTTGCGGTAAAGTTGTTGAAATATGCGTAGCTGGCAGGGGCACAGCGGATGCGCGGCAAGACGTGGGCATACATTGCACTCAGGCATAGAAAAAGGTGGATAGAAAAAGGGAGGTTCCCTTTATTACAACAAAATCTTCTTCAAACTTTGTTCTTGGTTAAGCCGATGTACACTTTGTTTTTTCAACGCCTAATTCGTTAGAGAAAAGGACTTGTCACATATGTGTACAGGTATACCAAACACTCATTATATGAGCCGTGTGCGCTGCCTTGTGCTGAGCTTGAATCTCGGCAAAGTTCGCTAAGAATGCTTCGCATTAGTAGATATGTGTCAAGTAATCCAGCCAGGTGTAAATAAATACGTGTATCTGCTTCTGGCAAATAATTTTAGGAATATAGGAGCGTAGAGCGAGCGTGCTGTTCCTATTTATGTGGCCTTTCAGATATGTGTAAAAACTGTTCGCATTAATGCAGCGCATGTTATTTTAACACGAAAGTGTTTCATGCCGGGGTCCACCAAGTACTATCGCGCTCAGTATGAGCTACATCCCGCGAGCGCGTGGCCGAGCGCTCTGCAAGGTTGTACAATGACGCCGATCTTGGCATATTTTCGAGTTATTGGGAGAGAGTTTGGCTGTTCCTGCGAGCGCGCATCGCCTCCACTTGCGTTCTCCCTCGCCCTCGTTTTGCCCTGCGGTGATATCAGCTTAGGAAATGATAACTTCGCGTGTGAAAGCAAAGCAAGTGGGGGCGATACGCGCTCGCACGAGCAGCCAAACTCTCTCCTGATAACTCGAAAATATTCCACGATCGGCGCCACTGTACAACCTTGCAGAGCACTCGGCCACGCGCTCGCGTGATGTAGCTCATACTGAGCGCGATAGTACGTCCGTTACGGATATAACGTTGATAAAATGGACGCCAACGGGTGAGAAAGGAAAAAAAACCACGGAAAATATCCGCCACTGGGAATCGAACCCACGACGTCGCGGCCGCGACAGTAAGCGCCCGACGCTAAACCAACTAAGCTACCTTGGCATTTGTTCGACACTTCACGAACGCGCCTTATATCTTTCACACATTCTCTCTCGCAAGGTGTTCTCTGTTGGCGGTGTAGGTAGGCGGGGTGGTGCCGCCGTCTGTGAGACGTGAAAGGAAGTAATGCACGATCCACACTTATTAGCGGTTACTCCGAGATTGCGCGCGATATCAAAGGTCATGGTTAAAGCGTCTCGATACCACCGAGAGACACTGGCCGCGCTGGCGTCGCTAAGGCACCCTAGACGCAGTTACGTTCTTTGCCCTTCGCTTCGTGTCAGCGTGCGCTGGCTCATCGGAGTAGTGCAGCTTCCACATGCACCGACGGGATTTCTACGCCGCCAACTACTTCGATTGCGAGAGCACCGACTAACAAAACTGCTGCAATACGCGTTGCAGAAATGGCACGATTTCAACGGGCGAATGTCGTGCCTTGGTGGAGCGAGACAGAGGCCAGCGGGACGCACGCGTTTGCGTCTCAAGCTACGAACCTCTACGAACAAGGCGTCAACATGGGTGCATCCACACCAAACGGTGCTATAGCTGCCAAACACGAATAGACATTGTACAAGCTCTGATATATCACTATCAAAATAAGCACTTCTTCTGAGAAGACACGTTTCACTTTCGTGTTACACCGATTCCTATGACGGAGGGATCAGCTATGTTTTTTCTGACTTTAGCTTTATTCCACGTTGACGGAAAACAGCGTCAACAAGTCTCCAGCCTCACTAGCCCGCAAAAAAAAGGAAAAAAGAAAGAGAGCTTTATGAGGGCGCCTGAGGCCTGTTTTAAACTGTGGTCATCGCATACTAAAGTGCAATCGCAAATCTTCCTTGCGTTTTGCGTCACATGCACCGAACCGCTGCTCGGTGCATGTGAGGCACTATCAACAGGAACGCCGTGACCTGCACAGCCTCTTGCGGCTTCCGTCTCGCTCGAGCCAGGAAGCAGGGGAAGACACAAAGTTTGGCATGTGAGCCCGGAGGAGACGAGGCAGAGGCCGAGGAAGGACTATAATCCCTCCCGGACGTTATGTATGCGGGCTCCACGAAGCGAAGGACGCGGAAGCTATCGCACAGAGAGAAAGGAGCTGAAAGGAAGGAAGCAAGCCACATTTGCATACGACAGGCGTCCGCCGTTGGTTCGTGGCTGTATCCATCGCAAGCACGGAGAAAGCGAGAGAGAGATGGAGGGTGTGGGCCAGTGCCAGCAG
Organism: Rhipicephalus sanguineus; assembly: GCF_013339695.2. Classification (NCBI taxonomy): domain Eukaryota; kingdom Metazoa; phylum Arthropoda; class Arachnida; order Ixodida; family Ixodidae; genus Rhipicephalus; species Rhipicephalus sanguineus. The sequence goes on from NC_051176.1 coordinate 29,391,834, forward strand.
CGCGCGGGTTAGCGCGGACACGCAGTGCCTCTGTTTTTGCGCGAGAAATGGGAAGAACGAGGTAGGCAGAAAAGGCTGCGGTCCTGTAACTGGCTCTCTGCGCAGAGGACACGACGCGTTGTCCTCCAGGAGAGGAGGACAGCCTGAGATCCTTCCTTTGCCCGCACTCTGCTCCCCAGCGGGCTTCCCCACTTCTCATCGTTTCATCGTCGCCGGTCGCAGCCACCTCCTGAGACCGCTGGTACACAGCGCAGTATACATGCACGCAGAGAGGCGCGCGAGCCGAGGCAGCGCATGGCGCTTTCACCCCCATTTTTGTGCGTGCGTCGGTGACCGCGCGCGAGCGCTCCAGATGCGTCGCAAGAGCGAAGCCGCGTGGGAGGGTGAGGAGAGAGGCCTGCACGGATTTGGAGGGCAAACAAGAATCTCATTACGCAGCACCGCCGCTGCAAATCCCCCGTGCGGGGTTCTCGGGCACGCCGGCCGCGCCAGCCCTTCTCCTCCGTTCTTCTCTCCGTTTCTCCCTTTCCCTTTCTTTCCCGTTTTACCCGCATGAGACAGGGAAGAAAAAGGTGGGGAAAAAGGGCGAGGGGCTACAAACTGCCACGCGCGCTTCTGCGTGTCGCTAATCCCGGCAGCGGTGGTCGCGGGACGACGTGCCCGCAACTCGCGCGCGAGCGCCGTAGAGAAGAAGGGAAGCAGCGGGGCGTTTGGAAGTCTGCGCGCGCCTCGGACGCTGCCTGCTAGCCCCGTGTGCGCGGCCGGCACAGCCAGCGAGACGACGGCGACGCCTCGTGTCGCGCTGCCGGCAACGGAGAAAGGTTGCGAGGAACGCCGCATGGAGGCGGTGGCGCCGCGAACGCCGGCACACTGGCGTGCCTGCCCCGTGAGACTCCAAACCTTTCATATTTTACCCTACACACGCAGGCGTCGCGTGTTCAAAGCACGTTTCGCTCCCCACCAGCTATAAGGCCATTCTACCACGCCAGCTCTGTGATCGTGAATGTTTCTGAGTGAGTCGATGACGTCGGTGAAAAAGGAACAGGTGGAGTTGGGAGAGCCGTGTAGCGTGAATAAGACATTACTGGTCGTCGTCTATTGGATCAACAGGACGGTAGAGTATGCGACGACAGGTGATTAGGCGATACTAGTAAACTTGCAGCTCTAGCATGAGTATAGGCTGGCGCAGGAAAAGGGTAACTGTACGTCACAGAGGATACTTTGTGCCAGTAGTCGATTCGTGGACGATGGTGACCGTTACACAAGCAGACAGCGCTTCTGCTAAATGCATTGTTAGGGATCCAGCGTCAGTGGAGAACGATGGCGGCAGGGTGCATTGCAAGCCAGGCACGCAGCCAGGGTTTTTTTTTTCGGGGGGGAGGGGGGGGGGGGGCAAGGCCTAATTGTTCGAAAGAAAGTCTTTCCATGTCAAAAAGAAAAAAAATTGCCCGGGGATATAGAAGGCTGGACAATTTTTTTTTGCCCCCCCCCCCCCCCCCTTGCGTACGTGCCTGTTGCAAGCACTCAAGAAGATGAATTGATTGGCGACATAATTGAGGATTGCAAGAGTCGAACGAGTTTCCAAGGAGTTTCCGAGAAAAATCTTAAGGTCTCCTTCTACCCTGATGGAATTTGCTTTGTTTTCCATCACGAATGACGTGCAGTCAGCTACGGGAAACAAGGCTTACTCGAGAACGCAGACTACACTAGCTACCATCTTCTGTCACACTAGCTTGTTCTCCGCGGACCAGTGACAAAAGTCGATGCCAAACACGCCGTGCAGCAGTGTCGTGTTTCTACAGGCTTCATTTACTTCAATGATGATGAAATGAACTTTATTTGGTCCTGGAGAACCCCGATCAGACAACCCCCCGAAGGGGGGTCCGCCTCAGTTGCTGGCCGCGTCCACGCCGGTACTGGAAGACCGTGGCCCTCGGCCCGTTCGCAAGCCTCCTGGACTGCCGACCGCTTTAACTTCGACAAACGTTACATATTGTTTGGGCGCATCTCCAGTTTTGCTTGCTTTGCCCGAAGCTTGCTTTGCCACATTCCTGTCCTGCGATGAAGCGCAATGATTTTTCAAGAACCGTTATTTCTCGTTCATCAAGTTGTGTTCCATATTTCTTCCATGACGAGCTATTCGCCAAAAAATAGATGAATGCGTAATCAAAGATATCCTTCGAGATTTGCTTTTAGCGAATACTTTTCATGGTTGTCCATCAACTTGAGCAGTCTGCCGAAAAGTCATTCTGTATGCGTGATGACGTGCGAGTTCTCTAGTGGATTTGCATCGCTTTTTATCTATAAATGCTTGCGTTTTGCACCCATGGGCAGCTGTAGTTCATTTTCCACGTAGGGCCATTGTGGAAGTTCGAAGAAGCCACCGCGGTGGTTCAGTGGTTACGGTGCTCGGCTGATGGCCCGAAGTGCTCGGCTTTGATCGCGTTTCGATAGAAGCGAAATGCGGAGGCATTGTGCAACGTTTAAAAACCCCAGGTGGTCGAAATTGTCCGGAGCCCTCCATTACGGCGTCCGTCATAGCCTGAGCCGCTTTGGGACGTTAAACCCCATAAAATGATAAAAAATATCCAAGTAACAACTTATGGACAAGGAAGCAAATTGGAAGGTGACCGCAGGTGCGTTAGGCTGTGTAACTATGCGTGCGTGATGTGATGACTTGAGCCGTGCTGCTTTTGACCAAGTGGTGCAGTTCTGCACACATAAGCGAATTCACTAATTCCTTCGTTCCTCGCTCTTATTATTCCCCTTACCATAGCACAGCTAGCGAAAGCGATGCTTTTCTGGTTAACCCTTTCGCCTTCTGCCTTTCAGTTTCCTTCTCGGTGACGCCAAAAACGCGATAACGAAACTCTGGTACGCATTGGCCTTTATGGTAAGCATATTATAGGTTAATGGCGGGGATCCAAGTGATAGCGACATAGTAATTTCATGCTTCGATTCAACTAATGTGTTACTAACTCTGCCAGGCACGGGTTCAAGTAATTTTTTCGTTCTTTCAGAGCCATTTGCCAAGTGACACAGAGACTGGAACGCTAACGAGATTCCTGGCAGATCAGCGCTTAACACTAGCCATGCCGGCGCTCGACTACCCATCGCTTGGACTACGCGACAGTGTCCTCCACTGAAACGCATTCGCGGAGGCCACGTTTGAATGTCACCATTCTGGTGCATGTATGGAAACCGAACAGCATTTCCCGACAAACCAAACAGACATCGGCAGGTGCATGTGCAGTCACATAGTTCATCCCAATGTGAGTAAAGAGACGCGTCCAGCGTTCGTCTGTTCGGCGAGGTTAATGCGGTATATATGGGCCATAAGTAATAATCTCTCCCTCTCTAGCGACGAGTCAGAGAGGAGACGGGTGCGTTATACGCCACATCGCACCGGGGCGCTGCCATGGGGGAGCGTTATTACGACTTTATATGGCGATGCCTATTTACGTGCCTGCTTCCCCTGTGTGCGTGCGTAGTCGGTGATGAGAACGAATAGGAGCTGTGCGCGCTCCACTGCGCGGCTGGGTGAGGGCAGAGCAACTGGCGCGCCCAGAGGAATAACTTGCGCTTCGTGGAGTCCTTATACACCTCGCGGCGTCGGTGCGAGGGGCGCACGTTGCGGGAGACATCAGACGTGCGCTCCGTCGCCGACAGAGGGACGTCATCATTTATGAACGCATCGTTTAGCCGCTCCCCACCACGCTTTGTCTTTCCCGCGCCGAGGCGTTTATCGGGAAAAACAGCGCCCCTCGTTTCCTTCCGCGGCCGGCAGCCACTCGAGTGCGTCGCGCGTCCCGAGACCGATGTGCTGTTGCATCTGCGGCGACGGCTCTGCCGCGCAGCGTCGAAGCCACTGTCTTCCCGCGTTGCGGCGGCAGCGACGAATACCTCTTCCTGCGTTTCACAGGCGTAGTGCACTGCGCGTCTCCAATGTGGTTGGCTCGCTCCGTTTTGGTTCTGTACAGGAGCCCATAGCGTAAATGCCCTCTCGTGGAGCTGGTCTCCGTATTACTGACATGTCGACACACTGATCCCCACATTCTTTGTTCTCCGAATTCTGCCTGTCCTGTCTGTCTGTGCTGTCCGTGTTTGCGTGCGTGCGTGCACGCGTATGTTGCGAACGTAGCGCTTCAGAAGTTTCCTTAGTTGCGTAACGCAGTGTTTTACATCTATACTTTATGTAGTTATTATGGATGCAGGGAAAGCGCAGCGATTCCTCATTATTATCAACTTGCCCACAGTTTTGCTTCACTGGGCGAAGAGTCCACATACACACGCGCGCACGTACATACATACATACATACATACATACATAAATACATACATACATACATACATGCATACATACATACATACATACATACATACATACATACATACATACATACATACATACATACATACATACATACATACATACATACATACATACATACATACATACATACATACATACATACTGTTATGTTTGGCCTGAAAATTCATCGAGGCAGACGCCATTGAGCGTACAGCTGTCTACCGGAATGCTGTCTTCTCCCCCCGTATCGGCGCTTAGACGGAGGCAGGAACGCCAGTTCTTCCTGGAGGAGCCTATGCCGAGCGAGCGAGCAGGTCGCCGTGGACGGATTTCCCAGAAAAAGGACGTCGGAATTCGGAGACCCCTTTTTGGCTTGTTGTTCTCTGCGTGAGATAGCACCACGGGAGAGTTTCTCACCCAGCCACATCTGCCTTCTACCCTACCGCAGCAGGGAAAATTAACCTGCGCCAGAGGGAGCGGTCTGCGTGTTTTCCGGAATTCGACACACCTGCTTTATCGTGCGTTTTGGTCAGCGTGGGACTGCGCCGTTGAAGACGCTCCCATCAACCCAGGTGGGGCCTTCACCCGTGGCAGCCATCATTCAACGCTTCTTCCAAGTATTACTGGCAGTGGAAGCGGAGGTCATCGGCCCTTTCCCCTTTGGACTGAAACTCCTCGCCGACCTTCTCACCTACGAGTCTTCGGGGCGTGGAGAGTGTATTGTGTGACTCTTTGCCTCCTTTCGGGAGGCCGGACGCCAGGACGACAGGTCACCGGATTGGCGGGAGACGCTGACACCGGTTTGCCTGTGCTTCTGCAGTGACGGTCTCGGGGCTATAAAAGCCGAAGACTTTTGACGTTATTTCTCTGCTCTTCTTTTCACCTCCTGACTTCACCATGTAAATAAATCTACGTTCCTTCTTGAAAGAACGCGCCTCCTCACTGGGAATCATCAGCTATGGGGACGGACGGCGGGAGCCAGCTACCGTAACGAGACCCGCCGAACCCCACTCCTTACAACTGGTTGGCAGCGGTGAGATGGACCTTGCGACATGGTGCTGCGTTTGTGGTGAGTGCTTGGTCTTTGCTATGACTTTCCAGGCTTCATTTTGCGTTTACACTTGAGTAGTGTAGAAGCTGGATTGTGTTTTTGTGGGTTAGGTAGATCACCTAGTTATGCGTAACGAGTGAGTTTGAGGGATCACCTAATTATGTGTGAGCAGGACCAAAGCAAAGCGGCAGTCATGGATTTGAGGACGATGCTGAAAGATGAACTTTTGTTTGTGTGCGAGCATCTCGGCATCAGGGTAGATAATAAGATGGCAAGGACAAATATGTGGAAGCTGATTATTAGGGAATCCAGTGAGGAGGACATTAACGACGCGTTAGTAGCTTTCAAAAGGTTTGAAGAAGAAAGAGAAGAACGCGAGCGAGCCTTAGACGAAGAGATTGAAAGGTTGGAGCGTAATGTTGAGGCAATGCGGCGGAGAAGTCAGACGTCCGCAGAGGTTGCGCACGAAAGGTGCGAAGAAGTGGCGAGTGCGGTGCACTTCAAAGCCACTGAGAAAGCCGCTTTTTGTGAGGTACCACAAATGAAAGGTACGCGTCTCTACGAGTGCGACATGCGCACGGAGCCTTCTGCGGAGAAAACCGAGAGACAGGTCGCGGACAGTGAAATCGCGCCTGATAAATGTACGCGTTTCTCTGATTGTGCGAAGGCCGAGAAAATAGAAGACGAGACCGCGGCTGGTAGGGAGACGGAAAGGATTCCGAAAGGCATTCCGTGTGGGACCGAGCCTAGTTCTAGCCGCCCTAATAGGGTCATTGAGGAGCTGGAGGCTTCCCTCGCACCCCAACACGTGAATGGCCTTCCGGAAGTGGAGGGAGAAGAGGACAACGCTAGTCCTAAACGTAGCGGTGACGCGACGCTCCAGAAAGACAGTACTATCGGAGAGGGCCTCTCTAAAAAAGTTCCTTTTGATAGCGGAGGAAATATCCCAGAGTGTGAGAGGGTAGAGAGCCATACTGTCGAGAAGGGCCCAGCTGTAGTTTTTGCAAATGAGAGCAAAGATCAATTGGCCCGACAGTGCAACGGAGCGGAGAAGTCGAATGACTTAAGCAAGAGAGAAAGTGGCGCACAAGCACCCATGAGCTGTGAAAACGCCGATGTCGCAACCCAGAGTGAAGTCCACCGTAATCGGGGAAATGTTCGCAAACGTCGCCGCAAAAGAAAAAAGCGGACTCGTGCGGCGCCGCGAAGTGTTGAGACAGGTGGCACAGGGCAGAGCGAAACACAGGACAGGCGAGCGGGCAGTTCAGGGAAACGTCCTTTGAGGCGTACAGTCGGGTGCAAGCGACCGCCGCAGCGCAGAGAGAGAAAGGACAGGTCATCGGGCAGTTCAGGGAAACGTCCTTCGGGGCGCGCAGTAAGGTGCAAGCGGAGAAAAGGGGGAAGCGGGGGAGAACAATGCGCATCCCCACGACGGAGGGTGCCTTCGACAGGTACAAGTTTGCGGGGACAACCATGTCAAGGTGTTCCTAGACGCAAGGCAGGAGGAGTAGATCGCCGAGCGAGAGCAAACAAAAAGAGAGGATTGCCACTCTTTCTCCCGCGTTTCTCGTGTCCCCTTCGCCTTTGTGAAGGAAACCGTCGGAATTCCCGAATGAGGCGTGACGGAGAAGTACAGCTAATGGCGCGCGCTCACTGTAGTGTCTGGCGAAATGAAATGCCGCCAAGACCGCGACCGCCAAGAGTACGACTAAAAAGAGGAAGAAAGCTGTAAGCTTGTCGGAGAATGTGACAGTTTGTCGAAATGGTTTTTTTTGTAAGGTTATTCTAGTTTGATGTAGTGTTATTTTGTTATCTCCGACTGGTTTGTTTAGCTAAGCAGTTTCTTACTTTTTGGTATTTTTAAGCGATGTATGCGTTTCTTTTATTGAGCCTATAAGCTTTGTGCGAAATAGTTGTGGGCGCAATATTATGTAACTTGTGCGGAAGCTGTGACCCGCACGGAAGTGAGCCGACCGCGTAAGATGAAGTCGCGGTAGTCATGAGTGCAAATTGGTACGACCGCTAATTGTGAAGCAGTGGTAGCGTTTGTCGATCGGAAGCGCATTTCACTTGTTTGTGTTTTTATGTATAGCGCGAAGTAGTATACTGACACCCATTTTAAGGGAGCCAATGAGCAATTTTGAGGAAGGTTTTAGAGTAAAACCAAAGCGGTTTTTGAAATGCTCAGGCTGGCGCTGAATGTGGCTATTTTAGTAGACCACTGTCAGAATTGACAACAAGCATGTGGGGCTGGATATTCAGCACGAATCCAACGCAGATTACGTCAGGTGCTCCCGAGGTGTACGGCATCAAGAGTTATTTTCTTTGCGTGTTGTTTTTCTTAACATTTAGGTTCTGTCGCGCGTTAAGAGACGTTTAGTTACTAGGGATGTGGCGTATGGCTAATTGTGTGGTTTAATGTTTCAGCGCTCTATGAATGCGAGCAGTGTAGAGCTAAAGAGCACAGCAGAGCGCAGTGCGTTCTTTATCAGAGCGGCTCTCAGGGACGGGTAGCATTGACCACACGAGCCTGTTAGTACGCGATGTTTATTCCCTCTATTTTGTTTAGATTCATTGATGGCTTGCAGGTCGTGTGATCACGTAAGCTGAGCGTTACGCTTTACCGAACATTAAGGATAGGGACACGTTTCAGACAGTTGTATGACGCAGCTGAATCTGCTGTGAAAAAGTTTGCGAGTACGTCAGGTTGTGTTTCAAGTAGGTAATAGCGGCTACGTTTTGAGTTTCTTTTGAGTGAGCGTAGAGAATACGCACAGATATCTTCTGTAGATTTTAGGCAGTCTTCATGTGAAAGTTGTGTTGGTTGTTTTTCGTGTACTTAGATATGAGAGGGTAACGCTACATAGCAGTGCGGATGGTAGGAGCAGACTTACTTGTTTTAAAATTGGTTGTTTCAGGGATCTAGAGCCAGATTATATCTGCTTTTGGTGTTGTTTTGCTTGGACGGCCAAAATGATCCATCTTGTAGGCATCTCCTCATCCATGAGTGTTGTAGCTTTGGCGGCACGAAATTCTGCCAAAATTTTAGAGTAGCGGGTTTTTCATTTCTTTGTGTGTTTTGAGAAGCCTGGAGAGTTTTTAGCGAGTCCAACGCGCTTGATCGCGGCGTGGCATTGTGTTGTGTGGTTCGCTTTGCTGCTGTCGATCATTGTGAGGTGGTTTGGGAGTTTGTTGCGAGTTCGCAGTTGCGGTTCCAAGACAGGACGTCGTCCTCGTCACCAGCCTCTCTCTTCGTGCCCAGCGGTTGTGAGCGCTGGCCAGTCGAGATTTTCCGGGTGGCGGAGGAGCTGTTATGTTTGGCCTGAAAATTCATCGAGGCAGACGCCATTGAGCGTACTTCTCCCCCCGTATCGGCGCTTAGACGGAGGCAGGAACGCCAGTTCTTCCTGGAGGAGCCTATGCCGAGCGAGCGAGCAGGTCGCCGTGGACGGATTTCCCAGAAAAAGGACGTCGGAATTCGGAGACCCCTTTTTGGCTTGTTGTTCTCTGCGTGAGATAGCACCACGGGAGAGTTTCTCACCCAGCCACATCTGCCTTCTACCCTACCGCAGCAGGGAAAATTAACCTGCGCCAGAGGGAGCGGTCTGCGTGTTTTCCGGAATTCGACACACCTGCTTTATCGTGCGTTTTGGTCAGCGTGGGACTGCGCCGTTGAAGACGCTCCCATCAACCCAGGTGGGGCCTTCACCCGTGGCAGCCATCATTCAACGCTTCTTCCGAGTATTACTGGCAGTGGAAGCGGAGGTCATCGGCCCTTTCCCCTTTGGACTGAAACTCCTCGCCGACCTTCTCACCTACGAGTCTTCGGGGCGTGGCGAGTGTATTGTGTGACTCTTTGCCTCCTTTCGGGAGGCCGGACGCCAGGACGACAGGTCACCGGATTGGCGGGAGACGCTGACACCGGTTTGCCTGTGCTTCTGCAGTGACGGTCTCGGGGCTATAAAAGCCGAAGACTTTTGACGTTATTTCTCTGCTCTTCTTTTCACCTCCTGACTTCACCATGTAAATAAATCTACGTTCCTTCTTGAAAGAACGCGCCTCCTCACTGGGAATCATCGGCTATGGGGACGGACGGCGGGAGCCAGCTACCGTAACGAGACCCGCCGAACCCGACTCCTTACAATACATACATACATACATACATACATACATACATACATACATACATACATACATAAATGGCGAGCCGTCAGCGTCTGGGAAAAGACGACGAAGTTGCGCCTCAGCTGCTGCGCACGTTCGAGCCGAGCGCAAGATAAGAGGATTCCGGCAAAAGCGATCGCGTCTGTGGTCGTCCATGTCCGAGCAACGATAAATAAAATGTGTGGGAAAGCAACCGCTTCACGTCTTCCAACATATTTGTGCGCTATATTTCACCAACGCAGAAAACTTGTTTTGCAGACAAAGTCCTCTATACGACGATGCGGAAACACTTTGTCGGTAATAAATCCACCTGGAAGAGTCTAATTAGTAAGAAATATGTTTACTATAAACTTGAGGGCTGTCGTTGATGTGGAAAAGATGTATTTGGAGGCTCCGATCCACGCACTATCGAAACCGAGCAATCCGGAGCGCAGGAAAAGCATTGCACTGCGTTACGTTAGACGTTGACGTTGACGATGAAGTGGCAACATTTGTATGACAGACCAGCGCAGCACGACCTGGTCCGAGAAAACGGCAAGTCGTACGAAATACACAGCTCGTCCGCTTCACCTTTGCGAGTGACGTGCGATGGTTATTCTTTTATTTCTAATAGTATAAATGTGCGCAAAGCACTGTTCCGCGTGCCGGACTGACTGGAAGAAATTATTATACTGCGCAGCAGGCTTCCCTGCACATACAGCCATAATGCGGGAGACGAAGTTTTCAAGGTGGCCTGGCGGGAGAAGTTTTATCGCTCATCAACTTACTTTTAAGCGAAGCTTCTATGAGCTACAGGTATCGGTGGCGTCGCCGGCGGCATAATTCTCGAAAAACCAGGCGGGTGTGCACAAATAGGCCCTCGAAGGGACGCCGCTCACATGTGTACGCGCCGTCTTACAATAACTGACGTCGTTGGCTATCAGCCGTTTCTGATGTGGAAATCTCATCTTCTATCGAGGTCTCACTTGTCATTTCACGTTTCATTGCGGCCTTTCATTTTATGGGGAACTCACCAGAGAATGCTTATACGCAGTGAAATCGTCGCAGTGGCCAGCCGAGAGTCGTACGCTGCAGTGCAGTGAGAAGAAAGCTTCCACACCGGGCGAAAGAAATAAAGAAGCGAAAAGGTGCGCTTGCGTTTTCCCTGGCCGCATTGTGCTGTGACACGGGTTCGTTCAGATTTCGTCGCCACGGGGCGCTTCCACGTGACGTAATCGAGGGGCCACCACCTCGGCGCTCCGGGTGCGCTCAGTTTCGATACTGCCTGAATGGGGACCTTAAAATTCGATCATGAATACCTCAAATTTCGCATTATATTGGGGGCTTCCAAAAAGGAGCATGCCGTAGATTGTGACGCCCTACAACTTTTCCATATCGACAACATCTCTCAAGTTGATAATAAAAATCTAGTCGACCAGATTTTGTTAGTCAGTGCAGTGAGGGTAACCTTAGCAGCAAAAAATTTCCACCTCGTCATCGCCAGATGCTTTAGTGTCACAGCATGTTTATAGAAAAAATCAGTATTGCCTAAAAAACATCGTATATATATACAGAGCGTCCCAAATATCACGCAGCACGAATAAAACATGGTTACGCGAAGCACTCCTAGTGCATATTGTTCCCAGTATACTGTAGTAGCCACTACTACTTTTTTCGTTAATTAGTCCTAATTACGTTTCCAGCTCGACAAGTGCTCACCTAATCTATAAAATGTCAATAAGTAGGCTTGCTCAAACGACATCTAACCGCGCTACTTTCAGCAACATACTAATTACGTGCTAATTTTTTTCCGGCTGATAAAGAAAGCACGCGAGAGAGAGAGAGAGGAAAACGTTTATTGGGTGGCCAGTAAGTGAATGTGGGAGGGTCCCTTATTCCAGGAACCCTCTGGCCTGGAGCGCCTGCCGGGCCCGCGCGACGAGTTGGCGCTGGTCGACCAGGTCCGGCTTGGAGATCGCAGCCTCCCACGCTTCACTAAGGAGGTTTTGGACTGCATCTGTTGCTGCTGCTTGTATGGCTGGGTTGCTGCCTTTGCATTGCAGCAGAAGGTGTGCTAGGGTGTCTGCCACATTACAGTGTGGGCAGATGTAGTCGTATGACGTTGGTTTTAGGTGATGCAATAGAACGCCGTGCGTGAAAGTATTGCTTGTAGTCGTCTGTAGTCCGTGCCTTTGTCTCTTGAAAGTTTGGGATGGGGGGGGGGGGGGGGGCTAGAACCTTCGTTCAAGCCGATAGTGTTGCAGCAATTCGTGGTATGGTAAGGGTACTGGTTCGTTTTCTTCTGCTGGTGTTCTTGTGTGGGAGGTGCCTCGCATTTCGTGTGGGGAAGCCCGGTTGATGCATTCGCGGGCCGCGGCGTGTGCCGCTTCATTCCCCTCGAGGCCCCCGTGTCCCGGAACCCAGGCGATGCAGGTGTAAGGGGGAGGAGTGTCGATGCGTTTCAGTATCTTTATCGCTCTTGTGGAGATCCTTCCTTTCAGGTAGTTGCGTGCCGCTGTTTGGGAGTCGGTAAACACCACTATGGGATCCTCGCTCGTTTGGCACGCGAAATATAAAAATTAACACGTGTCTACACTCCCACCCGCAAAAGGTGGGAGCGTAGTCTTGACTTGCTGTCTCACAGTGATCCTGTTTGGGGGCGCTGCTTCCTGATGCGCGCTGTAGTCTAGTGACATCTCATTTTTGAGATTTCGCGGGATTTCTTTATTAGCCAAAAAAGCGAGCACCTGCGCCGTGTAGCAACGCCGGAAAAAGTTCTCGGTACAAGCCGCTTTCTGTTTGTTTTTGTTTTTTTTAACCTACGTGTTATTGGGCTGACCCAGTTCGACAACGCGCGTTTCACGACATCACCGCCGTCTGTGTGTTTTTGTCTTTTTTTATTTTACTGCATTTAGTACAACTGCATGGCACTGCACTGCACTGAATTTAATAGCAGGACGTGAATAAACCGATAAATTTCGCAATTAAAATTCAATACGCTGCATTGTGTTTATAGAAGGGTCAATGTTATCCCAACGCGCAATGTCGTCGGACAAATTGTTCCAGTGGAAAACAGCCTGTCGGCTGTTTTCCACTGGAACATTGGATTTAGTGTCAACACTAACACGACTTGATGGTTGGCGGATTGCTTAGGAATAATTTAGTGGTGATGAGTGCTTAGCAACATCGTGCAGGTAAGGAGAACGCGTTACGTTGAAATGCCTATGGTATAACTGATAAGTGAAATTTAATCGTGATATTATTCTTCTCTGTGAAATTGGTTTTAGATTTGCACTAAGGAGCAAACCTGAAGCCCTATAGACTTGCTTGAGTACACTGAGTACAAAACTTTGTTAAATGCGAAGCATTTCTTAGCCAACTTCCGCGACTTTGAGCGTATCTATCTATCTATCTATCTATCTATCTATCTATCTATCTATCTATCTATCTATCTATCTATCTATCTATCTATCTATCTATCTATCTATCTATCTATCTATCTATCTATCTATCTATCTATCTATCTATCTATCTATCTATCTATCTATCTATCTATCTATCTATCTATCTATCTATCTATCTATCTATCTACTAGCCTACGACTTTGTGCTCTCCTGGCCGCTTCGTTTATGGGATGTATATCCAAATTGGTATGGCATAACATGACTGCATGGCGAACATAAATGACAGGTCATAACATGAAAATCATGATGTGCATGCCATGACGGCATGATTTAAATGCCATGGTGTTGGTGCTCTTGCGTCCATTTCGTTGACTTGATATATATCAAAATTCGTATGGCGTGACAAGAGTATATAATAATAATAATAATAATAATAATAATAATAATAATAATAATAATAATAATAATAATAATAATAATAATAATAATGCTTTATTTCTTCTGTAACGTTACAGAAAGGTGGCAAGAGCAAAAGGCACCAAGGCCTGACAGAGGCTCCTGCTCCGTTCACGAATTTGGCTGCAGCGAACAGATTATTTGTACAATAAAGACATCTGGTATATTACAATATAACAAAATATAACAGCAAATGACACGAAGCAATAACACATTTGTAGAAGTTGAACATATTGCCCGATACAGTTATACATCGCTAACATCAGTAGCATTCCAGTAAAACATACTTTGAGATAATTAGTGGAATTAGAAGGAAGTTATCTATATTCAATTTTGTTTTCAATTAGCAATGATTTAAACGAACTCTTAGGAAGTGTATTGAAATCAGTAAATTCTGGACGATTTAGCAATGCCGGGATTTGATAACCAATGTGCTGTTTGCCATAATGGGTTCTTGTCCGCGTGGTTCGGATAAGTGTCTTACGAAGCGGATAATGAGCTTGCGCTTGTGGCTCATATGCGATGGGCAGTTTATTAGCTTTTATGTGTTGCAATAATTTATAATAATAAATCTGAGAGGCCTTCAGTAGGTCATATCGCAGAAACAAAGGTTCTGAACTCAAGTGTTGCGGCTTCCCGTGGTAATTTTCGAAAAATCTGAGCACCCTTTTTTGTAAAATAATAAGTTTCTTATAATTCTGGGTATAGGTAGTGCCCCATACTAGTATACAGTACGAGAGCCTGGAGTAAAATAACGAATAATATAGCACCTTTTTTAACCACATGGGTACAATATCGCGTATCTTAAAGAAACAACCAGTAATTTTGCTCAGATCAGTCGTAAGGTTAGTAACGTGAGTATTCCATGACAGATCCTCTTTAAACCATACACCTAAAAATTTGAGTGTTCGCACCTGTTCCAGTTCAGCCCCCCGAAACTTCAAGGTAGTTTTACAATTACGTGGTTTATTAATTGGCGCAAATATTATATACTTACTTTTGTTCACATTCAACTGCAACTTATTAATATGCAACCAATTTGATAGCTGATCTAAATAAGTATTAACTGTACTTTGCAACACGGTCAATGAATTGTCGGCAAAAAACACATTAGTATCGTCGGCATACATTATTAGTTGTTGGCAAAATGGAATGAGAGCAAGATCATTAATATAAAGATTGAACAATAGCGGACCCAATATAGACCCTTGAGGAACACCGTTTACAATTTTTAATTGCTGTGATTTTACATTATTGATTGTAACATATTGGTACCTATTTGTTAAGTAACTTTGCACCAATTTTAGTGCAACACCACGAATACCATAATCATGCAGCTTATCTAAAAGTACGTCATGATTCACCGAATCAAAAGCTTTCCGCAAGTCTATGAATAGGCCTATAGTATACAACCTTTGTTCAAAGTTGTCTATAATTTCATGTTTAGCTTCCAGTAGCGCTTTCTCACACGATCTTCCTTTTCGAAATCCGTGCTGTGCCTCGCACAAAATATTGTACTTTGTCATGAAGCAATCAATGCGGACGTTCATTATTGTTTCAAAAACTTTAGATAATACAGGTAACACGGAGATTGGCCGATAATTGTTGGTACTATGATCTGTTCCTCCTTTATGAATTGGGCATACTCGAGCTATTTTAAGCACATCAGGAAATATACCGCACTCAAACATTGAGTTAACAACGTGGGCAATGGGGTCAGAAATTATGTCTGCAATGTGTTTGACTGGAAGTGAAAGTATATCGTCGTTACCTGAAGCACAATCATTTTTAAGCTTCCCAATTATTTTTTCAACTTCATGCGCTGTTGTAGGGGAAAAAACCATAGAGTTTAGAAGGCTCTTTCTTTCCAGCTTCACAGTGTGCGACAGGCCAACTGGTAATACATATTCACCACTGCGTATAAACTGAGCATTTAGTGCTTCAGCAGCTTTTTCATCGCTTAGAGTGCCCTCAGCCGACGTTACATGTATGGTATTACTTGTATTTTTTTCTGTCAGTAATATCATTTACAGCCTGCCAGACTTTTCTTGAGTTGTCTGAAATCCTGGAAAACAAATTTTCGTAGTACTGTAGCTTAGCACGTTTTAAATCAGTATTAAGCTTATTACGATAACTTTTAAACTCGGATAGTTTAGCCAGATCTCGGCTTTTGACAAAAGAGTGGTATAATTTGTTTTTAACTTTTATTCGGTTCAAGAGCGTAACAGTAACCCATGGTTTTCTGTTTTTGTTTTTGCGTTTCCTACTGGATTTAAGAGGAAAAGCCCGATCATAACAATGTTTGAGCTTGTCATAAAAAAGATTATATGCTTTATTAGGGTCCGTGGTAGTCATCACTAATTCCCAGTTTACTTTTTCGACAAGCGAGCGAAAAGCTTCTAGCGAATGAGAATTAATGCACCGATAAAAGGAAGTGCATGTTTTAATGGCTTGGGCTTTTATGGACGGCAGGAAACAGAAAACTGGCAGATGATCGCTGATATCCATCGTTAACAGACCAACAGAAGCGCTAAGGCAAGACACATTCGTGATGCAAACGTCAAGTAGCGTGGCACTTTCAGCCGTGAGCCGAGTAGGTAGGTTGACTAGGTTTCCACATGCATAGGATTCTATTATGTTGTTAAATTCCCTTGCACTTACATCATTGCCTAGCATGTTAATATTCACATCACCCATAATTACAAACATAGAACCAGTGTTACTTAGGTTGTTTAACAGGTCTTCCACAAAATTGAGAAAATGGCCTTTGCTGCCGCATGGCGGCCTATACATAACGCAGAAGTACCCACATTTTATACGAATGACAAGACATTCTACATTTTCATTCATGACACTATATTCCCGTTCTACGTCATACTGAATCTGTCTTTTCACATACATGGCAAGACCGCCACCGCGGCGATTGTTTCGTGTTAGTCCTTCATACGTATATCCATCAAATTGTGGTGCGCTGTCTTTTTCAGATAGCCAAGTTTCTGAGAAACATAAAATATCAAATTTGCATTTGATACCCTCAAGCACTTCTTGCAGATTTTCCTGTTTATTTTTCATACTTCGTGTGTTCAGATGAAACACGGACATAGATTTTTCACAAACTGTGTCACCATAACAGGCATTGAAAGAGGCAGAATCATGATAGGAACAGGCTTTATCAGTGAAACCTGTCCCATCTGCAGCTGTACTGCTAAAATACGGACTAGAGGTACAGGCGCGAGACGAATTCATCCTCATTACTCGTGTGCTTAAAAGCACCAGACAAAGTTATCAAGGCGCTTCACAGATTACGTCAGACCTGCCAGATCGCGCTCATTTCGGATAACTATTGCACGATCTCCGCTCTTCTTTCGCACCAATACCTTTCCGTTTGCGTGCCAGACAAACGCGTATCCAGCGTTTTTTGCCCAATCCTTAGTTGCATACAATAGTTCGCGAGACAGTCGAGTCATATTCTCACAGATGAACACACCGCTATTTTCTTTCCCTAATTCTTTTTTGTTTGCAAGCCACGCATCACGCTGTTCCTGCTTTCTAAACATACCTGGCTGACAAACATACCTGGCTGGTCCTATTGTGCAAATCATAACACCGATATCATGTACAGCATAAATTACATGACATTGTCTCGGGGCGCTCGCAGCCGTTTAATTTGATGGATATATACCGAAACTGGTGAGACAAGACATTTTCTTATGGAGAACGCAAATGACAAGTGGCAACATGAAAATCGTGACATGCATGCGCCATGACATACACGCCCCGCTGATGATGCGATTGCGGCCGTTTCGCTATGCTGACGTGTAGCAGATTTGGTATTGCATGACTTGACTGTATGGAGAACATAAATGGCAGGTGGTGACATGACAATCATGGCATTCATTTGATGTAACGCACGATCTACATGCCACGCTCATGGTGCGCTCGCGACCGTTTTCCTATCTGGTAGCGTAACGTGACTGTATTGCGTGACGTGACTGTATGACGAACATGAATGACAGTCCTAACACGTAGATCATAACATGCATGCCCTGTACGGCATGATTTACATGACACTGTCTTGGTGCGCTTCTGGCCGTTTTGTTAACTGGGTATACATCAGAATTGGCATGGCATGACATGAGTGCGTGACGAACATAAATGTCACGTCATGCACTGTATATACCAGAATATACGTTTCATTATACAAAACATCGTGCATGCATGTATGCATGCATGACAAACATGCGATATGTCATCACACGAAATATCATCGCATTAATGACTTCATTTGCCTCTAAGACAAACGAGGTGATGTATGCAGCTCTACGCTGACTGGTTCGCATTTCATACGATTCCCACAGTGCGTGAGATCTGCCAGTGGGATCTGCCAAATTCGGGTTCCGGTATGATCCAACTGACGAGCGGGCGCAGTTTGTTCTAATGCGCTGCTGGTTTGTTTTTTTCCCTGCCCTCTGTTCCATACAAGTGGTGCGCACCGTTGTCACTATAGCAGCTACAGCGAAGACAAAAGGAGAGAGAAGCCCACATTACAGTTACATACAACGTTAGCTGACACAGGAAACGGCATTTCGAGATAGAGAAGCCGGTGCATCGTCTACCATAGTTGGTATTCTTGCTTGATTGTTTGCTTGTTCCTCCGTTAATAGCATTGTGTTCTTTTCTGTTCTAGCTGGCTTGCCGTGGAGAAGTTAAGGTTTTTATCCCCTCAGCTACTCCATTTCTGTAAGTTCTACAGCGCAAAGAAGAAGAACAACAAATGGTCATCGCAAAACAAAACTAAACAAGTAGAGAAGAAACTTAACGTGGCTTTGCACGGCCTCCAGGATCGGCGGCATTGCAAGCTCTCTGCACCTCACGTGGTTTCCCACTGCCTCCGTGATCGGTCCACCTTTGACCAAGCGACGATGTCACGTGATTACGTCACAAATTTTGGCTATCTGTGATGTCATGTGCGGACGTCATCACGTGATGATAATGTTTTGCATCACTCGAGTTGACGGCGATGCCGCGGGACGCCGACGGTCAATTTTCGTGTTTAATCAGGCATCTAAGCCTTTCGCCTTAATAAGAAATTTGCGATGACGTTGATAAGGCGTTACGCGTTAGATGTCTTCATAAATGTGTTATCACTTTATATTCAGTCCAGCTCTGCACGGTTGCAACGGCTGCAAAGGTTATGCAGATACCCAGTAATCACTCAATTAATCGATCAGTCAATCATTTACCAGTGTTGCTAGCTCATGGTTGTCTGCCTTCCACCTCCCGACATTATACAGGGCGCCTGCAGGAGGACAGCAGAACGTCAGTGAGCGAGCATTGTAACCTCATGCGAGCTATGATTATATCTGTGGCTAGGCTTTCACAAATGGGCCCTACTAAGTAAAGCATGCATTAGGACCAGGACAGGACCATGAAAACATCAGGCGGTGCCGTGTTCGTAGTAGTAGTAGTAGTGTAGTAGTAGTAGTAGTAGTAGTAGCAGTAGTAGTAGTAGTAGTAGTAGTAGTAGTAATAATAATAATAATAATAATAATAACATAATGCGATTTTGCGTGCAAAACCCACGATCTGATTATGAGGCACGCCGCAGTGGGAGGCTCTGGAAATTTCGACCACCTGGGGTTCCTTGACGTGCACATACGTGTAAGTGCACGAGCCTCTAGCATATGGCCTTCATTGAAATGCGACCGCCGCGGCCCAGATCGAACCCGCGTCTTTCGGGTCAGCAGCCGAGCATCGTAACCACCGTACCACCGCGGTGGCTGACGCCATGTTAGCTCTCTATGCGATTAAAAAAAACCGACTCCCCACGGTGACTTAGTCCGGGGCATTATAAGGTCGTGTTTGAGGTCGCGTTTCCGATTCCCGGTCGCGGCTGTCGCAATTACACGGGTGCGAAATGCAAAAAGCTCACGTGCTTACATTTTTATGCACGTTAAAAAACCCGGAGTGGCCCCAGTTAATCCACAGGGCCCTCACTAAATGAAGTGCCCCATAATGATATATTGTGTTTTTTGTACGTAAAACGTGGTATATTTTAGGGGCGAAGCACAGTAGGGTCTCGAGTGCATCGTCGTCTGCTGTCGTGACACTCCATTTGCTTGAGCGCAAAAGAGGGCGCCACCGCGTCAGCGCTAGCCGTGTGGCGAGAGAGAGCGAACGGCGCGCGTTGACTATGGAAACGCTCTTTCTGCGATGAACGTTGAACTACCAGCTCGCAAGGAACGAGAACGAACCCTCGATCGCGAGAGACAACGCCGACGCAGGCAGCGTCTGCTAGCGAGTTTCTAATTGATTGAAAAAGCCGAGTGCTCGCGCTGCTCAACCGTTCACCGGCCACCACGTATATAGTGTCACGCCATACGAATTTTGTTCAATATAATAATATCTGCGGCTAGACGTCCCAAAACCACGATATGATTATGATTATGAGAGGCGGCGTAGTGGAGTGCTCCGGAAATTTCGACCACCTGGGGTCTTTATTGTGCACCTGAATCTAAGTACACGGGCCTCAAACATTTTCGCCTCCATCGAAAGAATTTTGTTCAATCAAGTTAACAAAACGGACGCAAGAGCATCAAAATCGTGGCATATAAATCATGGGATGCATGTCATGATTTTCATGTTATGACCTGTCATTTATGTTTGCCATACAGTCCTGTTATGCCATACCAATTTTGGTATACATCTCATGAACTAAACGGCCAGGAGAGCACAAAGTCGTAGATAGATAGATAGATAGATAGATAGATAGATAGATAGATAGATAGATAGATAGATAGATAGATAGATAGATAGATAGATAGATAGATAGATAGATAGATAGATAGATAGATAGATAGATAGATAGATAGATAGATAGATAGATAGATAGATAGATAGATAGATAGATAGATGCGCTCAAAGTCGCAGAAGTTCACTAAGAAATGCTTCGCATTTAAGAAAAATCTGGCAGATCCCACGCACTGTGGGTATCGATGTAATGCGAAGCAGTCAGCAAAGAGCTGCATACATCGCCTTGTTTTTCTTTTAGGCAAATGAAGTCATTCATGTCATGACATCTAGTGCACTATATACCACACATTTGTGATGCATGCATGCATGCATGCATGCATGTACAATGAGGTACGTACCATGCTAATGAAACGTGTATTCTGGTATGTACAATGGATGACCTGTCATTTATGTTCGTCACGCACTCATTGTAATGCCATACAAATTTTGTATACATCCACTTAAAAAAACCGCGGGAAGGATAAGAAGACAGTGTCATGTAAATCATACTAAACATGGTATGAACGTCATGATTCTCATGTTACCACCTGTCATCTATGTTCATCATATAGGTGCGTCACGCAATGCCAGTTTTGATGTATATCACTGTCATTAAATAAACTAAGACTGAACGGGCGGACGTACACGTGGGATCCTGATAAACAAGTTAGAGTTGAAATAACCAAAAGAGATGGGCCCAATGTATGGAACTCCCAGGCCTCGACATCAGCACAGGATAGCGTAAGGCAACGCAGAAAAAAATGACAAGGTGCCCAGACTCAACAGATTTCCGCACCGCTTTGATTTCGTGTTTGAATGCTCGGAGTATTGTTAATAAAATTGAAAAATTAGAAGAGGTAATCACATTGGATAGTCCAGATGTTGTGATAATTACAGAAACGTGGCTTCATGCCCATGTACATGATACCTAAATTGCACCTGCCTCGTATTCAGTGATTCGCACGGATCGGGACGGCCGCGGGGGCGCTGTGGCTGTTGTGATAAAGAACAATTTAACGTTTCAAGAAGCGCCTGGAATACACAACCACGAAAGTGTTGGTGCAATGTACAGTTTGACAATATGACGTTTCTGATAGGTGCTATCTACAGGCACCCAGGAGCGTCTGAGGAATAGCTTTTGAAGGTTCATGGCTACCTACACAAAAGAATGACCAATCTCCCAAAGCTGTTATTAACTGGAGACTTCAATCTTACTGGGATAGACTGGGATACGTTAACTATCAGCAACAGAGATGTAAAAAACTGTGAGAACCTGTTAGATATAATGTTTGGCTTTTCTTTGTCACAGATTGTTAAAGAACCTACGCGTGTCCAGGGAAAGGCTCGTGCAGTGCTTGATCTTGCTTTTGTATCGCAGTCGCAGGAATAGCAGGAATCGATAGCAGGCATCGCTGGAATAGCAGATCATAAAATGCTTGTTCTAACATTCCGTACCCTAAGCAGGAGCGCTAGCCGTAAGGCGAAACCATCTTCTGTTGCTTTGAAAGACTATAGCTGAGCTAATGATGAAAGTATTATTGACTATCTAGAAGAAACATTCTACAGTTTTTTAGCTCACATTGACGGAGACCAATGGTCTATGGGTAAAACTCAAGGAGGCTATAAGATACTGTGAAAATAATTTCATACCGACAAAAATTAAAAGAAGTGAGAGGAAAACGCCATGGATAACGCGGGACATAATTCATCTAAAACGAAAATTAAAACGTCGACGAAGAAAAAAAGTAAATTCAGCAGTAATAATTAAGAGAACTCGCTTGCAAATTAAAGTTAGAAATTAAAGTTGCAAAAGACTACTTCTTTTCAAATACGTTATCTAATTTCATAAAAACCAACCGCAAAAGTTCTGGCGCTACTTATCGAAGCCAGATGGTGGGATCAGTCAAAGAGAAGTGGCAGGCTCAGTCATAGAAGACATCCGCATATTGTGACTAATACATTTAACGCCTATGGCCAATCTGTGTTCAAGCGCTCGGCTATGGCGCCGGTGCGCATGACTGACAACCGGAAAGGTGACCTCGAGATAACAGAACCAGGTATTCTGAACTTGCTTTTGCAGATAGACACAAAGAAATCGCCCAGGTCAGATAAAATATCAAATATGTTTTTGAAAAGATACGCGGAGCAACTGTCTCTCTTTTTGCCGATTATATTTTCAAAACCGATGGGTACAGCTTCTATTCCCAGTGATTGGCTATGCGCTAAAGTAATACCGGTTCATAAAGAAGGCAATAAGTTACACGTCGAAACATAAAGACCAATATCATTGACATGTTGCTGCTGCAAATCAATGGGAACACATAGTAAGTAAAGCTGTCATGACGTATCTAGAAGAAAATAACGTGCTATACCTTATGCAACGGGGTTTTAGGAGAGGATTATCAGCGATTAATCGAATATTAGAGATAACACACAAGCTGATATTATTTTTGTCGATTTTTCGCAGGCTTTCGATCGTGTCATGCACTATAAGTTAATCGAAAAGATCAGGTTCATTGGATTAGCAGACAATATTGTGGAATGGATAGCAGCATATCTATCAAACCGAACACAGTATGTTTCTATAAATAATTATGACTCTGATGAACTCGAAGTTTATTCAGGAGTGCCGCAGGGGTCTGTGTTGGGACCATTGTTATTTCTCATTTACGTTAATGACATGGCTGATTACGCAGAAGAGGGAGTAAAATTACGGCTCTTCGCCGATGACTTGGTTATTCACACTTGCGTGCAAGGAATCGATGATCAGCTCAAATTAGATTGTACACTCAACAAGATAGCTCGTTGGTGTGACAAGTGGGGATGGAAATTAATGTTAAGAAAACTAAATGCATAATCGTAACTCATAGAAAGACGATTTTTAGCTTCAATTATAGACTAAAAGGAAATGATTTAGTGCAGACAGACTCGGTTAAATAGCTGGGCGTGACCTTTACAAGAGCCATAAAATGGAATGCTCACATTGAACACACGTGCACAAAGGCCTTTCGAACACTAGGTTTCTTGCGAAAAAAACTGTCTGCGGCTCCGTCGCATGTGAAATTAACAGCATATAAAATATTAGTGAGACCGATTCTGGAGTACGGTGCATTGTGTGGAACCCGCACCAAAAAGAACTTGTACAGAAACTACAAAGTATACAAAATAAAGCATTACAATTTATATATTCTAAGTGCTAGTATTCAAAACACGTTCGTTAAAAGTCGAGATATAGAACAAGTTGCTTTCGGACCCCTCGACACTTGATGTCGGTATAGAAGGAGCATCAACGATGTGGAGCGTGCACCCATTTCACGACCGACGGCTCTCCGCAACGCTTCCCAGGGCAACTTGGCTGACTCCATTGTGTCGTCATAATTGGTCAAACACTGACGAACATCTGGAACAAGACTCCGTGTTACTTCTTTGCATCACAGGAGAGAAAGCAAACTGAGGAGATGCCTTCTGCCGCAGTTTGCCCGAGGTGCTACCTAAAAAAGCCACCTGTCGGAGATATTTACGTGAACACCCATATCACATGAAGCAATGTGCTTTTGACGCGCCACCAGTGCAAGGCAGCTAGAAAAATACAGTGCATTAGTTACGCGACCATGACGAACTGGAGACAGGCACTTGAATGGACCACGGCGGTTATGACAGGACTTGGGGATTGCCCACCGACGCCGTGGTTCCAGGACCCATCGCTGCCGTGCATTCACTGTTCGCCTTGTTGGCTGCCCGGACCCGAGCGGCTATTGAATACAATTTCTCCGGTCGTTATGGCCGGTATCATTCTGGCCCTCTCTTCCAAGTCAGCTTTCGATGGGCGGAGGATAGGAGGACATGATGGTGCTGCAGCAGGGTAGAGCGCTCTCGTTTGTTTGGTCGCGAGGCACATCGGCGGGGAAACGACCAAGAGGTACTGCAGGTCTGCTGGCGGGGAAGCGCATGGTGGTCCGAAGGCCGGCAGACAGCGTTCACGGCTAATGGAACGATCACGGGAGGAGGAACGGCCAGATTTATCTCCTCTCCCTATCCATCGCAGTCGCCAGACCGTGCGTAGCCAATTGGGGATTAGCGCAGGAAGGAGCGCGCACCGCCTGTCCCGCCGCTCGTTTGTGCGCGCATCTATCTGCCTATTTATATATGTGCGTGTGTGTGTCTGCCCCGGGGCGCACGCTCTGAAACAAGCCTGTGCGCACGCACACACAGAGAGAGGGCAAAAAATAAAGGGGGGGGGGGCGCACTCCGAAGCGCGGTTTTTTCTCCTCTCCGCTCGGCAGCTCTCCTTCCCGTTTTCCCCAAAGCGGGAAGGAGAGGGACGCCGGGATTTGACCGACGCTCATTTCGTTGGCTCGTTCGCGTCCCCGAGCGCGCACTGGCGGCCGGGGCACTGGAAGGGAAACAGAGACACTGGCAGAAACAACGCCGGCGTTACGCTCATTGGAGTTTTATTTTCCCCATGGAGCTGCCTTCCTTTCTCTCTGCTCTTCGTCCTCCCCAGTTCCTCCACGGCAGGGTCTTTTCCGTACTCCTCCCGGTCGCCTCTCCGCGTGTTCGAGTCTCATCGCCTGTGTGTATACCTTGCAGGGTGGCTTCCTTTTGTCGCTTGCCGTTCCCGGCGGCGTAATGGCAACGCTGATGAGATTGTCGTTGATGCTGGTGGTGATGACTGTAGAGGTGAAAGTGCGGCATGCACCGGTTCCCCTGGGGATATCTTTTTCTTTACCTTTTTTTTTCTTTCTGCCTCGCCCAAAAGGTTCTCGAGCACGTGCGTGCGCGTAGGCAGAGAGAGTTTCGCTTTTCTTTGCTTTCGCAAAATGCCTTATAGCAACTAGTTTTACTGTTGCACCGTAGCAACGCGGTCTTGTTTGTCGTCGCGTAGCTGAACGGCGACTGAGGATGCACAAGGGCAGTAGTGGCTTCTGCTCTGGTTTGGAACAGTGAAAAACAAAAATATCCCGGCAACTCCCTGAACAGAAATTATCGAGATGCGAAACATTCAAACTAAATAACTAACTAACCCATTTTTTCCAGTTAACGTTAAAGAGCAAGCTGAGTTCTTCACCCGCGATCCGAGGATCCGCGATTCAGGCTGACCGCCAGGCATTGTTTCGCAGTCGAGGTGCGGCGACGAGCGAGCAGAGTTCGTGGGGCAAGCAGTCTTATATGCAGTAAAGGTTGCAAGCGGGAACTTATTCACAACGTCTGCCCGGCTACTTTGGACACCGTCCGACCTCGGGAGACCCGAGCGCTGCCTTGCAGCAACACCGCTCAGATTAGACTCCACCCTTTTTATTTTTCCGCGATTGCGCTTTTGTCTTTCTTCGAAAACATTCCCCTCCTGCAGTCACGTGGTAACGCCGATCTCGGCGTCTCCGCAGCTGCACATGCGGAGAAGGTTCCCCGCTCACACGAGAAAATTTCCAGCTAAGCTTGCCCTCGGTGACTGACCTTGCAGTCCAGCAATGGTGGCATCGTTCTTCCCCAGGTGGCAGCCGCCTTCTCTCGCTTTGCGTGGGGCGACGTTGTGGCGTACCAGCGCCATCCGCCTCCTCCTGACCCGCTGGTTTTTCCAAACCTTACACGCCCCTCCTAAGACTGACATAAGAGGCCAACGCGTCTTATGGTAATAACAGCAACAACAACAAAAAAGGGCTTGGCAAACCTTAAGCTCCCGGTGCTCGACTAAGGGTTAATGTTCCTTCGCAGCGCTAACCCATTTACCACCACACTTGCACCAGCACGCTATCGATTTGCCACAAAAACAACAACGACGATAAAAAACGCAACAACAATATCGTATACGTTCCGTTACATGACAGTGCACAGACACTGGGCCAGGGTCTCAAGTTATTGATGAGACCCGGCGAGATCCGGCGAATGGAAAAAGAAAACAAACAAAACATTCACGTCCAATAGCGTCCACTGCACACTTCCACATACCAGTTTGTGGGTGACACGGTTTGGCTATTCCGAAGTGCACCGAATGTTAACCGCCGCACGGAGTTCGCTGATTGAGTTTCTGTCACTGGCAGCCTGCTGGTCCGCTAACTGAAGCACTCCTCCTCTCCCGCCGACTGCTCGGCACTGTTGCTCGGATGCCAACATGCATTAATTTGCTATACAAGGAGGGCTATAGTACGGCCCAGCGATCGCGTCAGCGGCGGAAGACGGCGATGCCATGGTTCATCAGCTTACGTTCACGCGTAGACCGAGCACTCTATACTTCTATACTCCCACGCGCCCGCCGAGCCTCGTCGTCTTGACGCATTCGCATTTGCCTGCGCCCGGCATCCCTCTTGTATGGAACTTCGCGGAATCTCGCGATTTTCGTTATTTCTCATTTATTCTTATTTTTCGGCGCTGTACATCAAAAAAACGGGGGGGGGGGGGCTATTAAATTTTAATCCTGCCTCAATGTGTTGCCTCAAACCACCTTAAAAGGGGATAATTTGTAATAGAACTACAGCCCAATGAAATAGATCAGGTCTAAAAGAATCACCCTACACACACGCGTATCTATAGTTCTGATGAAGGCTGAACCCGCCGCCGAAACGTCAAATAAGTCGCTTCGTACGTGTGTCTGTCTGTTTCACTGCGTATATTTACTCGGATTCAGAATCATCTTTCCTCGATCTATATATATATATATATATATATATATATATATATATATATATATATATATATATATATATATATATATATATATATATAAAGGAAAGAAGATGACTTGCCGCCGGCAGGGAAAGAACCTGCTACCTTCGAATAACGCGTCCGATGCTCTGGCGGTCATCCTCCCGTCCACTTTATGCGGTATATATATATATATATATATATCAGTTATATATTCAGGTCATTAACGGTAGTCAGTTACCCTTAATGACCACCGGTTATCCTGCAGACGTGCTAAGTTTGTAGGTATAGCGTGGCAGCAGAAAGCACAGGACCGGGTTGATTGGCAGAACATGGGAGAGGCCTATATATATATATATATATATATAGTAACCTTCGATATTCCATAACACATTTCTGCTTTTGCGATGCGTCTGGCTACGCATCGACAATGTGATATCGCTGTATGTATATGTACAGTATGTTTAAAGGAGTCCTCACTATATTTGATTCTTGCAACTTTCGCATAAGTTGTTGTATATTTACGCATTCAGTATAATTACAGAAGAAAACTCACAGCGTCCCTCATGCATTCGTGTAAGACGACTCGAAGGCGAAAGCCATCTTATTTTTCCTCTCAGTCGATTTTCCTTTCAGTGTTTTAGGGGCCAATCACCTTAGGGCCTCGCCTTTTCGGCGTGTCATGTCGTCGTCACGCTCCATCATAAAGGGCTATGCGCCACAAAAGATCGATAACTTCCACTACCCGCCACCGGTCCATACCACCTCTACGGCAAAGTCGTCTATTTGCAACACCACTTGAAATATATATGCAAAGTGATGGTGCGAGTAAAGCAGTAAGGAGCAAAGATTTTGCTGTGGGAAACACCGGCGCACACTGCATGCTTCGCCCCTCCACAGGTTTCAAGTCAGTGGAGATGAAACACCCTTCCTTACATGCTTTCCCCTCCCAAGTTTTTCGAATTTCTGTGGGTGCATAGTAAACCACAGTTTTTTTTGCATTGTCGGTTGCACGCATTCGTATGCTTCAGTTCAGTTCACATTGGTCAAGCATGAGTGCGTGGCCTAGAGATCAAGGCCTTCGTTTCCGTACCGTGTGTACCCGGGTTCAAACCCCAGCACCGAAAAGAAAACTTTTTGCGCTTTTACAAGTTATGGGTCTACACTTTACAGGAAATGGAGTATCTATTCATTAATCTCTCAATGACAAAGTTGCGGGCTAACATTTGAAAAGGAAATTGCAAATTTTATGAAGGAAGTTTTTTTGAACTGACTTCAGGATCGGAGGCATTGCAAGCTTTCTGACCTGACCTGGTTTTGCACTGACTTCGTGATCGGCCCACCTTTGACCAAGTGACGATGTCATGTGATGATGTCATTATGAGACGTCATAGTGACGTCACACTATTTGGCGATATGTGACGTCATGATGACGTCATATGGTGACGTTATCACGCAATGATGGTTTCTTGCATCACTCGTGTTGACGCCGACGCCGCCGACGGTCAATTTTCGCGCTTGATGAAGCATATGATGACGCCTTAATAAAGTTTGTTGCACTCGAAATATTTATTGCGGCTGAGGACACGTATAAGAGTTTAAAGATCGTACACTGGGGTTACTCGCGCATGCCTGGGGGATGCATGTATAGTTCGTGTGTTGTAGTTCTCCTTCCAGCACTGATGGGGCGTACTCGTAATATCACAGGAGTGGCGGTATGTTGGAGCACCTGAACAACTGCTTATTGCATCATACAATAAGCGTTCTTTGTATTCTGGTTGGAAATTTCCAACCTTTTTCCATGTGCAGCCAGATCACACCGGGTTGGTTGGTTGGCGAAACTTTATTAGTAGCCCTGAGAGAGGCGACTAGCGCGCAGTGGGCTCCTCCCGCGTTGGTACGGGCAGGCTAAGCCTGGCCGCCGCATTGTGGGCTCTCTGGACGGCCTAAAGCTGATCCCCGTGGTTGGGGCTTCTGATCCACTTGGCTTGGTTGGCTTGACCCAGTAACGAAGGACTCGGCCAGAACATGTGCTCTAGATTAGCCACCACCCCGCAGCGGGGCATGAGCTGCTAGTGTAAGTATCCGGATAAATTTTGTGAGATAAAGCCAACTTTGGGTACGAACCTGTTTGTAAGAGTCGAAGTGTCGTTGCCTGGGCTCTGTACAATTTTGTGTGAGGGTATAGACCCTCTTGTCTAGGTAAAAGTGCTGTGAAATCTCATGGTATGTAGTGGGCTCATCTCTGTTCTCCGACGTCGTGAGCTGGGGAGAACATCCGTGGGCGCGGAACGTCAGGCCTCGCGCCTTGGAGTGGGCCAACTCGCTGAGGTTGGTGATGCTTCCTTCAAAATGGCCCATGTGAGCAGGAAACCACGTTAAGGTGTGATTACAAATGTCTTTGTCACCGAAGATACGGCCTGCTTCCTTGGCCCGGATCGCTGAATACGTTCGCTGAATCGTTCGCACGTTTCTCGTCGAGGAGAGCGATGGCCACCTGCTTGACAACGCTATAGAGGAGGAACATTCGACTGATGCGGCGTTGATGAAAGAACCAGCTTTGAGGACCGATACTACCGCGTGTCTGTTGCTGTTCGCGCACCGGGCTGCGTGGACAAAGCAGCTCCCCCCAGGTATCTCTGCTACCCTGCGGAGGATTGCCACCTGCCTGGTCCGTCTTCTTCCCATGTTTCGCTGGGGGTTCATATTGCGTGGAACGAGGGAAACGATTATCTGTTCGCGTTGGCTTCTTGGAAGGCTCCAGCAATTGTGGTCCTCCATGGTGGGCGGGATACCCATGTCCGTCAGGAGTCGCCTCCCAACCTTTGTCCCCGAGAGTCTGATGACCCTCTGTGCTTGCGCAATTTTCTCAAGCGTATGGTGCCTCCCCATCTGGAGGAGTCGTTCCGTTTGCGTGTAGTTCGGGAGCCCAAGAGCACGCGTGATGCCCCTCCAGATCATGGCATTTAGTTTATCCCGCTCAGCCCTCTGCTATACGTAAAGTGGCACAGTAGAAACGCGTGGATGAACCTGACTGGGTTGTCTTCTTGCGCCTTTTGGCGACCCTCCTGATAAGGCCGATGGTGCAGTCCGTCTTTTTCGCGAGTCGGAGTATTGTTTGGCTATTGGTGCCCAACGAGTGCACGATAATGCCAAGGATGAGCATCGACGCGACCCTAGGAATTGTGTCCCCACTTCAAGGTTTATGTCGCTATGTGCCAGGGGTATCTAGTCTCTTTGCTTGCGTCCCCACCTGCTGGGTCTATACAGCTCCGATTTGCTCGGTGAATGCCTCAGGCCGGTGTCCTGCAGAAAGGACTGCGTAGTCGATTGCTTCCTGGAGGGCAGATTCAACGTGCCCGTCGCTGTCCCGGGCACGCCAAATCGTTTCGCCGTCCGCGTAAATGGTACGTCCAATGCCTTGAATCTTGCGGAGACCCTCCGACAGACCGGCCATGGCGATATTAAGCAAGAGCGGTGAAATGACGGAGCCTTGTGGGGTGATACCGGGTGTTCTTTTTAGTCATTATATCTTCTTTCATCAAATTTTATGGCAGTCAGGCTCCTGTCGTCTTCGCACCCGAACTCTAAAGCCTGTTTCACATGCAGCGATTTTGCTCCAAGAGCGGAGCGGCTGCCGTCGCGGAAGCCCAAAAACAGGTTTTTTCGAGCGACCAGTGGACGCGCGATCAAGATCGCCAGAGTTGGAAAAATTCGCGAGCGGCAGAGCGGCTGCCCAAGGTCAAGTGACGTAGAGAGCACGTGACTGCAGGGATGGAGACGAGGAGCAGGCGCGCGCGCCGGGAGGAACTCGCTCCGACTCGGTTTCCTAGCAGACGACACTTCCCGGCTCAGAAATGTCGCGCGCGGTCTTCAACGAGTTGCTCATCGCCCAAGTTGTGAAGCGTCCTGCTCTTTGGGACGTCAAGATTAAAGATTTCCGCAACAAGCATAAGAAGAGTATTCTTTGGGAAGAAATTGCCCAGTCCCTTAAAGAAGTGGACGAATCTGGTAAGTAAACAATGTTTTTTTGCATGTATACGACCGTGTGTGCGTGTGTGCGTAACTGAAGAAACGAGCGTGAAGTTACGGGGTAACAAGTAGATTTGCAGGCGGCACGAGTGTTTAACTGTACAATAAGCTTTAGTTAGAATCAGTGATCCGTGTTACAGTAAGTTCTTCATGTCTAGCGCACCTCGTACTGCGCGGCAATGAAGTTTATTCATTTATGATTTCGTATGCCCATGCATGTCTCTATTTCCTTTTATAGAGCTCGCTCAATCGACGCATAAGGGTCAGATAAGAAAAGATGCTTTAAGGAGCAACGCACGTCACCTCTCGCATAGCTTTACATATTACTGCTCTTGGGATTGTTTCTCTGACGTTCTTGAACTTTTTGTGCGTATACGATGTTAATGTAAAGACTTCTTTTTATTAAACGTTGTATAAGTATATGTGCCACGCGCAAATTATTCTAAAATGTCTTACGTACTCTAATGTGGCATTTTTTTTTTTTCATTCAGTGACCGTAGACGAAGTTCAGGCTCGTTGGAAGAACCTCAGGGACACTTTCAGGAAAAAACTAAAAGAAGAAAAAAACACGAAAAGGAGTGGGGCTGGAGCTCCATCGAAGACAGCATATTGGCCACACATTGAACAGATGACTTTCCTCAGAGACTTAATGGAACCTAGGCGGTAAGTGGCATAATCGCTAATGTTCTGCGAGAGTTTTAAATAGCCCATGGAGCGTAGTACTCGTACGTTTGCTTACGCCCTTGTAAAGTAGTCGTGCATTTCCTGAATTATACATTGCTTTCAGGAGCATCAGTAACATGGATGGCTGCGAGGAAACACCGGTGTCAACTCCCCTTCATGTGGAGCCACTCGACCTCCCATCGCAAGCTTGCCGGGATGGCTCAGAAGAAGTGGACAACTGCACCACCGCAAGAAATCCGTTTGAGCTCATATTTCAAGGGCCCAGCGTACCAGTGCAGGTTACAACACCTTCCCATCCACCACCCTCAAATCCGCCACATTCCATTCCATCGAATGCTGTCAGCTGCCCAAGAGAAAGTGAGGAAGTTTCATCGACGCCACAATCAAGGTCAAAGCGGCAGCGAAAAAAAGAAATGGAAACTGTAGATGCCGAACTGAACGCAGTTCGCAATGTCATTGCGGCGCACAGGCCGATGGACGCTAACGGCTTATTTCTTCTGTCGCTGAAACCCTACCTGGAAAGCACACCGCAGGAGATGCTTACGGATTTGAAGATGGATCTACTCCATATTTGCTCCAACTATAGCGAGGGGCGTCGTCCTCATTCACTGCGTGCATGCGATTATTGACTGAGCATTGAAAATAAAAAAGGAGTGAGAAAGCGAACTTTATGTGTCTGTATCTTCATTTATTGAGAGGTCAATTCAAGTACATTAGAGTTCACAATAATGTTAACACAACTGAACTTTCTTAACGGTAACAAACGTTGATATGCAGAATAGGCAAATATCATACCACACATAAAATCATACATCCTGTACTTTTCAGTAACATTTTGTTTGCTTAGCGACAATAGAGAGAGGTGTTAATGTATATACCCTGGATCGCTGAAGCAGTGGGAGTAGGTTACATAATATATAAAACATTACCATAATGGAGTGTGCCGTATTATACAATATTATATACAAAGGACAAGTCTAGAACGAAATGTAAACAGAGCAAAACGAAAGCCCAACTAATATGAAGATGAAACGCGGTATGTTACACAACATCAGCTGAAACGACAAGCGAAAAAAAAATATTGAAAAAATGAAAGTACAGGCAGTCTCATTATTCCTAAAAGATAAGCTTCTCCTAGCTCGCGAGAAAACCATCGCCGACTTTGGCCAGAATACAAACTTTACGCCTTGTTTAAGGGCGCAGTCCGGCGGATGCACGCTGCCAGGGCACAGCACCCTGTGAGCTTACAAAATAAGATCGAAATAGATCTCGCGTTTCAGCCGCTGATCTGCGGTAATTGTGGCCCAAAGGAGGCTGTAGTTGAAGCATGGCATTCCCTTCTGCGTCCGCTGCTGAGCGCCATTGTCCGTCCATGGTATTGCCATGCTGATCCTCTCTATCGGCGTAGTTCGAGGGCATGTAGAACGTGTCTTCCGAGAGGAAGTTGTGGAGAACGCACGACGCCATGACAACATAGTCGGCGTTTTCAGGCAGCAGGTTGATGGTTCTCCTAAATATTCTGAACCTCGAGGCCATGACACCGAAAGCGTTTTCCACGCACCTCCTGCGCAGAAAAAAATCATGAAGGAAGTGTGGGTGAGTATAGCACATTACTTAAAAGAAAACTTAAGTGTAAATAGCACAAGGACATTACATAACAGGCGCTTAACGTCAACAGTTATTTAATGTAATAGAAATTCCATGCCATCCAAATCACCTTGCGCGGCTCAGGCGATAATTGAATATTCTCTTGTCATCTTCAAGTCGATTTCCCGGGTAGGGCCGTAGAAAATCGGAACGAAGCTGGAAAGCTTCATCACCCACAAAGACATGTGGAGCAATGGTGGTGTCGTTGGGCAACCGCTGCGGCGGCGGGAGACACAGCAGGCCATTCTCCAAAGCTTGGCCAAACCGAGAGTTGCTGAACGTTCCCCCATCGCTCTGCCTTCCATATGCACCCACATCAATGGCAACAAACTTTAAGTTGCTGTCGACCACTGCCATCAGGACAATGGAGTAGGTCCCCTGCAATAAAGAAAAAGCTTGTTCGTTGCAGAAGAACTAATAACTTATTGATTGAACATGATGCGCTTAAGACACGGCACTAAATTATTTATTTTACCTTGAGGTCGTGTTCGAGTTTTAATAACAGGACACGTTCAAAATATATTGCCTTCTACGAAACGCAACAATTACCTTGTAGTTGTAGTAAAGGCTCCCGGTGTGAGGTGGCATTTGGATTTGGACATGTTTCCCGTCCACCGCTCCAACACAAAGAGGGAAATTCCACTTGTCGCGAAAATCATTTGCTATCTCTTGCCACCTGGCAGCCGTTGGAATCTGAAATGAGCAACGTAGTCATCACTTATAAGCGGAAACATCGCAGATGTATAGGCGGTGTAAGTCTCATCACAGGGAGTTTAACTGAAATAAAAAGATACGCTTATATTCGGCCAGCTATGGGTTTATCCATTTTACATTTAATTGGCTACTCAAATTTTCTCGTCGTGAGGTCGGAGCGGTAGTGCAAAATTTCAAGTGGCGTCCGCTTGTACCTTTGTCACCGAATACATTCAATAGAGCGAATGCTTAGGAATCTACGGATAAATGAGAAAAAAGAGAACAAAAGCATGAACTGCCGATTGTGCATTAAACTGTGTGATAATAACAGTGCCAGAAAAGGTCAAAACGCACAGCCGTTCCAAAATCCATACAGCGTACCTTAAGACAACGAGGTTGTAGAACACTCCACAAAAGCCTGCAAGTGAAGTGAATGATACCGGCAGCAGTTGAAATTCCTACTTTAAAAGCCATGGCTACATCTTGAATATACATTCCAGATGCGAGATATCTGAAAATAAAGTAAATATGAGTCATTTCTACTTTATATGGGAAAACGTAAAAGCGAAAAAAAAAAGAAAACGGAACAGTAAAGTGATATGCGCATATACCGGATGGTTATGGCAAGCCTTGCTTTTGATGGCACGGGCTCTCTTGTGACCAACATCAGAGTAAGTGGTTCCTCGACAAGCGAATGGAGCTCTTCGAACTTCTCAGGTGTCATTCGATAGTATTTTTTGAAATACTCTCTATCCCCAGCCATGAGCAAGGGCATCTGTGCACAAGTTTTACAATGAGTGAAAACAATATATTATGTATGAAAAAAACACTAGAAATTCAAATTTCGAATGTGCCACTTACCGAGGTGTAGAACTCTGATTCCACTTCCCGATTCATCCACAACGGCCTCACCCACCAGCGCCGTTCAGTCGGAAGACTCAACATTATTTTCTTTTTGTGAAGAAGAAGATACTCTTGCATTCGCAAAAGATGAAGGCAATCGTGGTCGCAAGTGACGCATACTTCCATAAAGTAAAACTCGTCGTCGCTTGAACTGGCCATGTTCACTGGTGGTGTGCAAGTGCCGCTCCTTTACTGTCGTTTTTCTCGACGAAGCTACCATCCGAATTCCGAGAAATCGTTTGCACGTGCCAGTTGTTTTTTTGTTTTTGTTTTGTTTTCATTTCCCCCCCCCCCCCTTTTTTATCGAATTGTGGCTCCCGCATGCGTTCCGACAGAGAACCGCATGGCACTCTGTCGTTCGCAGCACACGTTTTTTTTTTCCTGTTTTGTTTTTTGTTTGTTTGTTGTTTGTTTGAAACACCCACCCAGCGCGTTCGAACCTTTTGCTCTTCCGTTAAATTATCGTGTACCCAGATGACAAGGACCGTCTTTCACTGGAACGCCTATAGGCAAGAAGCGACGCAAGCTCTCTGAAAAAAAAAAAAACACCATATGCGTCCACTGGGCCTCTTGCATCCGGTTGACGGTCCAGACGGCACACGAACGCCTTGCGGCGTTCGAGAAGAAAGGCCGCTCAAAGACAGTGTGCGAACTTGAAACCCTTCGAACAAACTCTTTCTTTTGCTTCTCCATGCTCAGTTATATGAGCGCGCAACAAGAACCATATGTTAAAGGGAAAGCAAGAACAAAAATAAACGTGACTGCAAAAGCTGTTTATTGCATTTAATTCAATCAGTGCACATAAGCGTGATAGTCGAGCGCCGATTGATGATGAATCTCACAGCTCAAGCGCGCCAAAGCAAGGAAACTTGGAGCAACGCGTGGCTTTTGGATACCGCTGAAAACCGCGGCTATCCGGCGCTTTCCGCAAGCAACACTGCCCATCAGAGCGGCGGGCATCGCGCAAAAGCGGCGCATGTGAAACGAAGCCGCGTTCGCGCGTCCTGGTGCCGCTCGATCGCCGCGAGCCCCGCCGCTCAGTCGCTCGCATGTGAAACAGGCTTAAGTCGAGACGGAAATACTTTGCCGCATCTAAAGTGACATTGAAGTGAACAAGAACAAGCGCTCTTTAATTAACATTTTTATTACTGACTGGAGGGCAGTTCTTTATGCGGGAAAGTTGTAGGACGTCACCATTTATGGCATAACCATTCTTCACAAATCGCAAAAGTTACTCGTAATCTGCGATATTCATCGTCGAATTTTAATGGCGATATACAAACTGACTGCACCTGGCGCGCCGCCACTCTTTTACGTCAGGCCTACGCGTATAGGAAGACGCGTCTACTGTACCCAAACGCGCTCTGCAATGGTGACTGGCAAAAGTTGGGTACGCGAACAACTAGTAAAATTTGATTGAACCAGAAAATATAGAGCAGCTAATTTTGACGCCAAGATTTAGGTGTACTTCAATTATGTCGTGGGCAGCATGCACCCGCCTCGAAAAGGGCGTCACACACTGCAGAACGTTCAAAAATGCGTGCTCACGAATACGTACACTGACAATTCCAACAGACCAACTATGTATTCAACTACAAAGCATTTAGAGCATGGAACCTAAAGTAGGCATAGGCTTCCGGAACCCGAGTTCCCAAAACCTTTAGCTCGTATGCCAGTTTTGCCTTGTCTAGTTTTGCCTTGTCTCGTACATTTTGCCTTATCTGGTCGCCACATCCAACACGATGATTTGTTAGGACCTGCATTTACGACTATTGTTAGCGTAAGGTCAGCTTTCTGATTTAGAACTCTAACGCTCGAATTCGCAAATTATGCATTCGTAAGAACTGTTTGCTGTAGGCCCGCGACATTCAAAGGGGTGTCATCTCCTCGTATACGAAGAGAATGCGCACGCTTACCTGCTGAATCTGTTGGTCGAACACCGGTGAATAGCGGTGTCGTGCGAATACACGACATATGCCACGCCAAACGTGGGTATGTCATACACTTGAGCGTCAGCTAAGTTTCTTGAGGGGCTGGAAGCTTCCCTCGGGGGAAGTTCAGCTGCGACTGCCAATTCTTGCCAAATTCGGGTCAGCATGCATTCGTTCTATTTTATTCGTTCACTTCATACGACCTTATATGCGGCCGTATCGTGGCGCGGAGCCATTTATTAAAAGTACATGTAAATTTCCGACTTGGGCAGCCCCACCGCAGTCCAAGAAATCGACTAAGAACCACTAAGCAGATAAAGCCTTCGTGCCTTAGAGAGTAATTCATGTTAATCCTGTCAACGCAGACGAGATCGGAGCTGAACAATTACCGACAAAGAGCTCAATTCTTGGATTGCTCGTTTTAACCCACTTTTGTTTTAGCCCCCAAAGACGAGCGAGAGATTGGTTCAAACGCCTCGACGACCACCATTGCTCTCGCAAATTCACCCGAATTAACAGGCATCCTGAAGTTGTACGGAGAAATAAGTGTTCTTGAAGGATTCCAATTGCAGCCATCCGTCTCAAACCAAAAGCCATTACAATCGTTTTTATGAGGTGCTATGCGCTGCATGAAATAACATTACCTTTCTCACGCCAAAGCGTATCGGCGGTATACGATTGTTATGTAACCCCGCCACGGTGGTCTAGTGATTACGGCGCTCGACTGCTGACCCGAACGTCGCGGGATCGAATCCCGGCCGCGGCGGCTGCATTTTCGATGGAAGCGAAAATGTTTTAGGCCCGTGTACTTAGATTTAGGTGCACGTTAAAGAACCCCAGGTGGTCGAAATTTCCGAAGCCCTCCACTACGGCGTCTCTCATAACCATATTGTGGTTTTGGGACGTTAAACCCCAGATATTATTGTTATTATTACGAGTGTTATGTACGTACATAATGAAAATATGTAGATATCTTTGTACATTACGCTTTCTATATCGCGTATAGGCATTATACGCTTTATAAAATAAATGGTCAGAGCATTAGCGGCCTGAACATACACGCAAGTAGTTCTCGTGGCATCAGATTGCACCAGTGCGTTTTGTTGACGTATATTTGCCTTACGAGCTTTTTCTGTTCGTGGGCTGGGGATGCGTCCTAAACAACGCCGAATTCCGCCATGCTGACGAATTCCACCACGCTTGCACGTTGAGTCTGGCGTGTACCCGTTCTTGCAGCCCAGCCCAGCTCGCAATTTGGCGATTTCGACAATTAACATCGCGGAATTGGGCACTGTGCAGAATAACAC
Organism: Rhipicephalus sanguineus; assembly: GCF_013339695.2. NCBI lineage: Eukaryota > Metazoa > Arthropoda > Arachnida > Ixodida > Ixodidae > Rhipicephalus > Rhipicephalus sanguineus. The sequence goes on from NC_051176.1 coordinate 29,429,828, forward strand.
TGCTGTTTCGTGTGTACTTTTTTCTCTTGTAGCCGCCTGTTCAATTGCATTCAATTCAATTCAGTATTTATTTATCTTTCCAAGAAAGAAAGGAGCAGTCACAAAAAGCTAGTGCAGTGAGTTGCTTGACGGGGTGACAGCCCCGACAAGCTACTCGACTTTGCTTTCTATTCTGAGAAAAGCGCGCACGAAGAACGCGTCAAAGTGTTTTCATTGATCTGTTCTGGTTTCGTTTAAAAAAAGAAAACGACTGTCAGTGATCGCTCGTGTCGACGCCTCTCCTTTCGTGTTCCCCGCTTTTTTGGGCGTGCTTTTCTCCGCACGATGTACCAACTCACCCAACACTCCATTTTGCTCAATTATTTTGCTTTCGAGTGGTGATACGTTGCCGCCACCTTTTCCACTGAACGGCTCTTTCTTCCGAATGACGTTCTCGTAAAAAAAAAAAAAAATGCGGCAGATCACACGCATTGTGGGAATGGACTTCATGCGAAGCAGTCGGCGAGTAGCAGCCTATGCCGTAATTATTGCTCTGAGTCGAGCGTTACGAAGTGGACCGACGTCTTTGGGTAAATTTAGTAATTGTGCGCATATCGTTGGCGTCAGGCAGCTCGACTACACTCACCTGTAAAGGGTAGCATGGTCCGACGCAACGTTGGCACTCACGTCAAAGTGATGTCAATTTTATTGCAACGAAGTGCACGCTACGGTTTGATTATGTGCATATAGTAAGTCGTGGTCACCGGCGTATACGAGCAACGCTTGACTATAGTTTGCGGAGTCAATGTTTATTACAATGTTTTAAATGCAAACAGCCAACAGTGCAACTACAAGCGGCGTTGCTCCGACACGACGGTCGCATATACGGGGTCTTTTTCCACAGAATTTCAAACCACTGGCGTGCTCTGTGGTAGAATACTTGACTGCCATGCCTGGGTTCCATTCCCGCTCGAGCCATGATTTACTTCTATCGGTATACTTCGCGCATACCGACTGTCTGCCACACGGGCTCCTTCGCTTTAAGATTTCCAAAATCTATTCCCTGGGTTGATATTGCCCCACCCGCTCATTTCTTTCGATGTTTTCGGTTACCGGCCCATTGCACGTGTAACTGCTGCCTTGCGCCAACCGCGCCACAATGTCTGAGAAGATTCGAGATTGTTTTGGGATCATTGTTGGGCTGAAGCGCGCAAACGCGAACAGCTGAGTTCATTCTCGAGCGAACGCGGCCACCAGCGACAAGGCTGGAATGTTCCATGCCGCATTTATAAATGCCGACGCGCCTTGCCGCAGTTCAGATTATCGACGGTCGACGCTCTGCTCGCCGCTATTAGCTACAGCGTGTATTGCTTGTAGTTCAACTTTCCTTTCCTCGGCCACAAGTCCGGCCAAATAAAGAGTTTCATCTTGGACACGCCGACTGCTTCCTTCGGCAACGTCACGACCCCGTGGCAATATAGACCGTGAATCACCTGTGGCGCATACCCGAATACCATGGGTCATGTTATGCGGGTATGTGCCACACGTGACTTGTGAAAAAGGTTTCATGCCGTACGCGACAGGGAAGTCATGTTACTCATTCCATGACCCGTGCATCGTATTCGTCATAAACTCAAGTCCACCTGTGCCAATTTTCGTATGTACCAAGACGACCGCTAGAGCGCCCAGGCGTAGGCGGCTAGACAGATATATAGATAGATAGCTAGAAAGATGTGTGCCTTTGGTTCACTAGGAAATGCTTCGCATTAAAAAAAATGGCGCGAGTATAACGCTCCTTGTTTCGCGATAACATACCATGTCCATGTTGTCAATACACAGGTCAATTGTCCCAGTTCTTTCTATTCCGCTCCTATGCGCGGCATGTATACGTCAAATGATATCGTCAGCATTTTTTGCACTTTCACCGGACATGTGAAGTGTTACACTTTGTGCACCACATACGAGACGAGCTCTGGCACATACATGTTCGGCTATGATCGTCCTCATATCATACAATATACGCTTCAACACGGATCTTTTGAGCGGCGCCCACGGGCGTGCCCCCTGCGCCGCGGTAGTCCTCGCGCGTGCGGACGTGACGTTGCGGCGTGGGCGAACGGCACGGTTATATGGCCGCGTGGCAACCGCTGTGTTGTTCTTTCGGTTGGCCGTGTTATCGCTGACGAGTGCTGGGCCATAAATTGTCCCCCGAATAAAATGTGGCCCCTCCGATAGGCGCCCGCCGCGGCCCCGAGGAGGGCAATCGCGCCTATCTCTTATACAACGACACAACTATGGCGGCGACAGCACGCCCATTGCGGCATATGGCAGGGCCACGTCGCGCGCCGTGCCAAGGGCTGCGGCGTCATAGACATTCCGGCATCGTACTGTACGGCGTATAAGAAAATATCGCGCTGCTATGTCGCTCAGAAGCCGTGGAAATCGTTTGAATGGTTTGTGCGAGGTTTCGCTCGTTGTGCTTTATGTCGGTGTCATTTGGGAAGCGCTACTTATGTAGGGCCTTTATATGCCTATACTTTATAGCTGCTGGGAGCTGAAGGTCGGTTAGCTTACGGGGTTTAACGTACCAAAGCGACTCAGGCTATATCCGAGACGCCGTAGTGGAAGGCTTCTGACAATTTCAACCACCTGGGTTGTTTTAACGTGCAGTGACACTGCACAGTGTGCACGTGGCTTTAGTATTTCGACTTCATCGAAATAATACCGCTTAAGCCGGGATTGAGCCTGCGTCTGTCGGGTCAGCAGCCGAGCTGCTGACCCCTATAGGCATGCACGGTAGATGCGCCTATGGTTGGTGAACCACGTAATTTCGAGTGTGTATGTGCGTTGATAAATGTCCGAGCAACACATAAATGACCATATAAATGTTTAAGGCGAAAGCCTTATATGCCTCACTAAACACGAAATTTGACCATCGGCGTCCCGCGTCGTCGGCGGCGCCTATAGCGTCCTGCGGCGTCGGGGACGAGTGGTACAAAAAATTATCGGAACGTGATGATGTCATAGATCGCAAAAATTTGTGACGTCATCATGACGTCACAAATTCTGGCGTGACGTCGTGTGTGCGCCTTAAAGGGCCCACGACACCCAACTTTTTTATCATAATCCGTGTTATGGGCGTTAATCCTTGTGGGTTCACAAACAAGCTGGCGAAATTTCAGCGCATTTGGTCGAACACTTAATTTACAATTGAATATTTTTCTAAAGACATGAGCGGCCTCAGAGTCGGGCAACACTGGCACACTCGTGAGCCGTGACGTAACAAACTGCTTGCTGTGCGAGCGAGCGTCTGCATTTCGGCGAACTATTTTGTTCCCTGTTCAGCTGCGAGTGCGATCGAGCTATTTCAGCTTTCTTCAGCTTGGCATTGAAAGTAAACGATTTGCAGCGGCTGAAGATTTGGTGGAAGGCGATGGCTGCGCTCCACGCAGCACATGACGTCGCACACGCCATGTAAAATTATGGTAAAATTATGGCAGTCTCTCGGGGGGCTTGGTTCATAGATGGTGACTTCTAGGGCTTATTTTGTACTGAAATAATCTTTTACAGCGCATTTTTCATTTATGTGTGGGTGCAATAGACCTTCTTTTTCTATTTTGCGCTGAAAAGCGCAAATTGTTGTGTGACCGTGTCATGGCCCATTTAATTCTATAGATAGCCATCCACAACTTACTGTTGCGGTGTCAGGTGTCAAAAGTAGACGAGTAAGAAACGTGAAAAAGTAACCTTTACAATGCATGCGCGAGCGAGGAAAAAAAAATCACAGTTTCCCCGCAAGGGCGAATCAATAAATGCGATAGCAACAAATTGTAATGTTATACGAAGTAAGGCTGGCAGCTAACTCTTTTAGATCCAGTCTCGCCGAACTCTACAAAACGGTGGCTTAAGAGAAAACGGGCGCCCCAGGGATAGAAGCGGTTTTCGTACAATCTCTTGGCGTTGAGAGCACAGCACCTAGAAGGGATTACGAGCCGTTTGCTGATGCCTGTCGACATAGCGCGAGCGTGCCAGCGATCGCGACCGCGCCCTTATAAACAAAGTTCACAGTTGCTGCTCGAGCAACAAAGCACCCCCCCCCTACCCCCATGGCGTCCCTTCATGCTCATTCAGGGCGGGCCGTTTCCTCTATGCTTGAGCAGCAATCGACGGCAGGCCTTGCACGCGGAATGATGTTATCGCATGCGCCCTCCGTGAGAGGGAGGTGGCCCGGCTCGTTTCATCTCTGCTTCAGCTGCGTTCGTCGCCCCCGCTCGCGCGGTTTTACGCGCGGGTGGAACATACGATGCGCGGGGGGATGGTATCGATTGGGACTTTCTACAGAACATGACGGCGACGGCGAAACCCCGCCGACGGTGTCCATATAACTGCTATCGCAATTAAAAAAACAAGAGAAGCGAGCCGCAATGTTTCAAATTGCCAGCGCGGAGTCTGTAGCGGGCCGGCAAGCGCGCTTGTGATGGTTGCCTTGTGATGGTCGCTTCCTAATTGATCATCTGTGTCAGCCTTATGTGTGCGTTCTGTGCAGGCAGCGTGGTTATGTTCTCCACGCTGGCCGTGAACGGCATGTTGCGACGGCAGTAGAATATGCTGTACTGCGAGCGCGTTCGTTTCGCGACAGTCTGGGGCAGGTCCGTAGCCAGGAATTTTTAGGAGCTTGCTCCTTATGCTCGTGCCTTGTCCGTTGTCGGCGGCGTCTACACTAGTTCTCATTGGTCCAGCCATAAGCGCAGCTGCGCTCTCTCCGGTGTTTTCCAGAATGCTCACTAGATGGCCCACCGCCGCTAAAGGCGGCGCGCACCACGCTCGGCGCATGCGCTAGTTAGATAGGTGACCGCTAGAGGGCCGCGCCTCTCTTTGGCGCTCGCGTTTGGCGCGCTTCCTTTCTCTTCGCCGGGAGCTCACTCAGTGAACACTCTTCGTTGCCGCTCCGCAGCATGAACACCCCAGCCATGGCAGCAGCGCGGCGGGCTCGCCGACAAGACCCTGAGGTGAGAGCCCGGGAGGCCGAAGCGAAGAGGGCTAATGTAGATATAACAACATTGTCACGTATACAGGGTGTCCCAACTATCACACAGCACGATTTAAAAAAAAGAGGAACGGCGTTACGCGAAGCGAACCTACTGCATATTGTTCCTAGTACACTGGAGTAGCCACTGCTTTTTCGTTAATGAAGTTTAATTGATTAGTCATAATTATATTTATAACTCGACGAGTACTCACCTAATTGTCAAAATGTCAATGAGGCATATCTAGGCATGTTCAAATGGCATCGAACTGCGCTATTTCAACAACGTGGTAATTGCGCGCTCATTTTTTCCGGTTGCTCAAGAAAGGCCGCGAAATATGAAAATCGACGCGTGACTAGGTCGCTGCGCGCATCGGGAACCAGCGCCCTCAAACAAGCTCGCTACGAGGTAGCCAGTATCAAGGAAACAAAAACGCCGAAAGAAAAAAAAATATTGGGGTGCCCTGTCTAACACTCCCTGGCCGAAGAAACGCACCGCTTGGTTTTACAGAGTCAGGCCGTAATCAGAACAACGCTCCTGCCGCGTTATCAATGAGAACAGTCGGCCGTGAGATATGAATAATGATAATGGCGTACTATCGAACGGAATGAATCCCAGCGAAACTGTGACGAATATTGTTGGCAACCGACCTGTACCCTTGCCAAAATGCGGAACGCTGTCTCTGGCAACGGACAACAGGAAAATCGGTTGTTTGCAGTATGGCTTATTCGAGGGCGCTGGTTTCCTTTGCGGGTGGGAGCGTAGTCGCGTGTTATTTTTCATATTTTGCAAACTTTCTTTATCAGCTGGAAAAAATGAGCGCGTAATTAAGGCGTTGATGAAAATAGAGCTTTTAGACGCCATTTGAGCATGCCTAGATACGCCTCATTGGCATATTGACAATTTGGTGAGTACTTGTAGAGTTAAAATATAATTATGGCCAATTAATTAAACCGCATTAACGAAAAAAATAGCAGCGGCTACGACAGTGTACTAGGAACAATATGCAGTACGTTAGTTTCGCGTAACGCCGTTCCTCTTTTTTTAAATCGTGCTGCGTGATAGCTGGGACACCCTACCTGTATATATGATGGTAGAGGAATGTGTACGGAGTATTCGCGGATTACCCGATCATCTGTGAACAAGCTCCGTTAACATCTCTCACTTCGTGGATATGGCGGTGATATTTTTTTTGGTGGGAGGGGGGGGGGGGCACTTGCTGAAAACCTTGACTATTTGAGAAAAACACCTATTTTCATTATTTATTTTTGGTAAAAACACCTACTTCAAAAAAAAATTTTTTTTTTTTGGGGGGGGGGGGGAGGGGCTAGTGTTCCGGGCTACGGGCCTGGTCTGGGGACACAGGCAAGCCTTCCGTTGCATACCACCAAGCATGTGCATGCTGCGTTCACGGCACTGTCCGGAACATGAACGGTAAATGGTGCTCCTGTTTTCTCTGTTTGCGCGTCCTTGTCGTCGCCCAGGCACCTGTATAGGTGTCGTTCTGCACAGTGCGTCGAGCAGAAAGTGCAATGAAAAGCCAAAAAGAAAAAAAAGTAAAGAACAAAGAGTATTAGGCGCAAATAGCAACGATGTGTGGTGCCAGATGTACGTTAAAAAAAAACTACTGTGAAGGCAATACATGCTTCGTACGGCCAGTCAATGGACGCGCGAGCCTGACACGATAAAGACATTTTGTGCGGTATAATTTCTTTGCTTGCGATAAAGCATGGATGAGGCAGCATGCTTTAAGGAAATATACACTTAAACGACAGGGGACGGTTACCACAGCCTCATGTGATCAAATGTCACATGAGGCTGTGTCAAATGTCATTTTTCTATGTTCTAATACTTCATTTGTTTATGTTTACCCTCAGCGTCGGTGTCGACTTGTGCTCATTATTAACATATGGCACCACCACGCGCACTCATTTTGCAGCGTTTACCCTGTATATAGTGAACTACTCTCGACGTCCTTGCTCCACCGCCGTGAATTCGTGAGAATTCGTCGACACCCATAATAATAGTAGGTGAGAAGACTTTTTGATAACAGTTTTGTATAGTGCACTATGTCCATTATTTCCATGACAAAACAAAATAAAGAGAGATAGCATGCAGCTTCCTACATTCATGCTTCTTTTTGGTCGACACGGGCAAGCCTTCGAGAATATTGAATTTAGTACAGCATTAGAAAGCCGTAGACAAAGGCACACAAGTCACCAGATGACTATCGCAAATTGAAACAACATATGCTGTCGTATGTACCTACTCCATTCAGTAGCCTGCTTTGAGCTCTTTCAATCTCATGATACCTCGCAAACAACTAAATTTATAAGTCACTCAAATGCTGTGTGACTTGCCAAAATAACGAGTAGGTAGTGAGCTTGAAACTGCGAATCTTTTTGGTCAGTTTTAGTGTGAAGGTTATCACTGTTTGTGCCGTTGGCAACATTACGCTACTGCACTTTATGTGTATATTTCGAAATACTCGAAGACCTAAATGTGGGGGAAGGATTGAAGGAAGAAAGAAACAGATGTGAAGACAGGCAGGTTAGCCAGTCGTCAGACTGACTGGCTACCCTGTGGAAGGGAAGATGGTAAGAGCTATAAAAAGTAACAGAAAAGAAACGTTGCAGAAAAATGAAAGAAAAGAAAAAGAAGGAAGTGTGCGACATCAATTAAAGTTTGTTTCTAAGATCAGTGTTACGTAATAAGCGCAAAAAAATGCTTTTAATGCTAGCATTAAGCTCGCACTAAAGGCGGCTGACCACACAGCAGGAGTAGCAACGAAAAAATAGAACAGCTGTTAAAGCTGTTTTCCTGTAGTAAAAAAAAAAAAAAAAACGCCAGGCCTGTGCGGAAAGCGCAGCACAGTCACAGCGAAAGCTAGAAGAGCGGCGTTTCTAGAGCCCGTTGTAAACTCTCTTGGGGCTACTAATACAAGTACACTAGCAAGGTACCCACTACGTTATAAATCACAATTTTTGTGAAGTTGGGAAGCACCTACTAAGCCAATATTCGCCATTCTGCGGGGAAGCGAGGCACCGGCTACACGTCTGTAAGGCATTATGTGCACTTTGTTGACGCGACGACTGATGACGATGAAGAATTATGGCACAGCCCTTTGTAATGGGTTGGAAGCTTTAAACGGCCCACCAGTTATGTAATTTGAATTGGGTGACGCCCGGTTGCTATTTCCCTCTCCCGCCATGCTGTATAACATACGTTGACGTGGGAGAGAGACGGCGGGGGGGGGGGGGCGAAGAACTTTACTGAGACCCCGAGGAAATGGATCATGCGCTTATGGGCTTCCATGGCAACCAATACAAGTGCACTTGCGAGAAACCCGCTACGCTATAAATCATTGTAATTTTTTAGAAGTAGGGCAGCAGGCACTGTGCCATTTTTCGTCATTCTACGGAGAGCCGTGGTACCTGCTAAACGCATGTAAGGCATTATGCGCACTTTGTTGATGCTGTGCCTGATGACGATGAAGAATTATGGCGGAGCCCTTTGTAATGGGTTGGAAGCATTCAACAACCTACTCGTTTCGCAATTCGCATTGTGTGACGCCTGGTTACAGAATTCGCGTTGTGCGACGCTTGATGCTTATTTTACTCTTCTACCACGCTATATTGCATATGTTAATGTGGTTCCTTCCCGACATGAAGCCTGTATAGGACCTTTTAGCAAAGCAATTTCAAGCACCGGCATCGCTCTGAGGTTGAATACTGGGCTCCCACGCAGAGGGCCCAGGTTCGAACCTCGTGCCATCCTGGAAATTTTTTCTTATTTCGTTTTTTTTTTTCTTATTTCGAGCGATAGTGGTTACGGACACCGGCGGCGGCGGCGGACAACTACGGCGCCAAAAAGGGCCGCTGAAATGATCTGATAACAGCTTTCGCTGCAAAAAATGGGGCAGCTAACGGTACGAAGAGTGAGGAAGCAGCGGAGCAGGTGGCCTCCCCTAGCGACCGCCAACTCGCCTCCGCTACTCCCTCCCTCCTCCTCACTTCCCACTTCTTGCTATACTATGCCGTGCTTTACTCTCTCCCCTCCTCCTTTCCCTCTTCTCCCTCCTCACCCTCAGATAACTCACCCCACTTCCTGTCCCCATACCTTGATATACTATTCTATACATTACAATGATTTACCCTCTCCCCTTCTCTTTTCCTCTCCCTCACATCATTTTCCCGCCCCTTGATCGCCCCGAGAGTGGGCTACAGGTGGCAGTACTGCCGCCGCGTCAGTGTGGATAGGTGGCCGGCGGCGTGTATACAAATTTACACAGCAGCGCTTCGTTGTGGGTGGTTTGAGCCGATTGTCGGCAAATAAAATTCATTGACTGCAGCCCTCAGGTAATATGTACGTTCTTCATTGCCGAATCGATGCATGAAGCCCACCGAACGTTACTATTACTTGTGAGAGAAGCGGAACCTACTAATGAACGCTTTGCTCCTCGGCGACAGTCTGCAGTTTTGCACTTCATGACATTTCTTGCTGTTTTATTTGAACGGGTTTAGCTTGCGTCCCGCCTGCTACGCAGTGCTGTTGCGCGATTAACTAATTACGTGTTTACTTCTTGCTTATCTGGGTACCGAATTGCATTTTGAGCATGGCTTTTGTCCCGCTCGCTAGGCAGTGCTGTTGCGCGGCTGAACTAACTACGTATTTACTTCTTGCTTATCTGGCTACCAAATAGCACTCTGTGCACTGTGCGCACAAACACGCACCCGTATTTTTCTTCTTATTCAGCTCTCCATGATATGTAGGACACAGGCCCGTAGCCAGGGGGAGGGGGGCGGGCCTCCCCCCCCCCCCCGAAACTTTGATGATACATGGTGTTTTATCGAAAATAAATTATGAAAATAGGCGTTTTTCTCAAATAGTCAAGGCTTTCAGCAAGTGCCCCCCCCCCCCCCTCGGAAAAAAATCCTGGCTACGGGCCTGGTAGGACACTTGATAAGATATTTAGCCAGAAAAGCTACGTGGCTGACAGCGCCTTAGCAGTATGAAGATGTTTCACACGTACGCGCTTGATTTTATTCCAGTAACAGTGTAAAAAGGAAACACTTCAGCACAGAACTTTCTTCAGTTCATTATCTGCATGACAGTGATGCAACAAAGGAGTGGTTAATTTACGGGACAAAAGTGGGTTGTTTTTATTTTCAAGGCAATGATGCTCACTGCCTTCATCAATCTATAGCAAGGCCGCACAAAAGGTCAAGATAACGTAAACAAAAAGATGAGGTGTTGCATGAAATTTCAATGATATGATCGTAAGGCACGCCGTCTGGATTAATTTTTGACCATCTGCGTTCGGTAATGCGAACCTAAACCAAAGTATACCGGTGTTTCAGCGCACATTTCGCCCCAAGTTAAAACAGCGCACGGCCATTGAGTTTTATCATTTCCATGTCATTCCATTTTTTGTTCCTTTTAGGGGATTATTAAAAACCGAAGAGTCAGACTTCACATGTCAAAAATATTACTCTGTAGTGGGACCAGAACCGTACAATAAAAGCACATCTTAAGCACAGCTATAGCTCGTCACGTAATAGATAAAAGACAGTCGCACAAATATACACCTAACAACAAGTGTGACACGCAAGTGTATGGCTTAGTGCCTTGTTTTTGTTTACCACTGATTCGCTAAAGCGCTGAATTCACACGATAGCCATGCTAACTCATATTTAGGACGACGCAAACTGCACTTTACGATATGCTTGAACCACAAAGCGGCACCCACACTGAAATGATCCTGGCGAAGGCAGGGTACGACGACCACACAGAGCACTCTCGACAACTGCACTCATTGATCTTTTTGCAATGCATATACAGCCTAGAAAGGCCAAGTGCTTTTGTACATCGTGGTAGGTACTCGTACAAGAAGAGTGAGCTAACACAACAGACAAACTGCCCTTTGAAGACGCGCATGACATACGTGCCTATGCAAACACGCCGCGGCTAGCAGACGACGCAGGTAGCCATCCACACTAGGCGCGCTTCAGCCAGTAGCCGCCAGGTGGCGACTCCGCTCGATCTCGGGGCGAATACATGGCTATGATGTGCCCTCTCCTTTCCGTCCTCCTCATCCTCACTTCCCTTACCCATTCCTTGATATACTATGCTGTACAAGACAATGCCCTCACAGCCCTCCTTCTCACCTTCATATCGCTATGCATTTTCTCTCCTCCACTACCCTTATAGTGTCTCGGCTTTCCAGCTCTCTTTGCTTCGCTCTCCCCGGCTTTGCCAGTTTAAGCAGCTCCGCTGTTAAAAGTGCTTCACCTACACGGCAAGTTTGTTATGTGCTCAATAATCACGAAAGGTCTTGGTGTTGAAGCGCCCTAGGACAATAAATGTAAGTGCTAGGAAAGTGTTTTGCACTCGGGCGTCAAACCGGATTTACGCCACTTATCTGAATTGAATTCTGGTGTACTTTACAGCTGATCAGTGCAGCATGACGCACTGAGTCACTACAAGGTGGAGCATAAACATTTTTACTTTGCAGACGGGGCTCAAGATATACGAGCACCAGCAGCTCTCCACCAGCAGGGGACGCTTTCAACTCTTCGTCCATTTGTTTGCCAGCGTCGTGACGAAACCTTCGCATGCATGCGCTTCTGCATCGCCGAGAATGCCACCGCTTTCGCCCCTGACGAGCAGTGATGGTAGCAGCGCGGCTTCGCCCGAGCCGGCGATAAGGCGAGCATCAGGGGCCGTATTCTCAAAAGGCGGCAATCGCAAAAGTATCGCCTTTGGTGCGCGCTGATTGGCTATAGACCAAAACAGGAAATGTGAGGGTGCCATCTAGTACTTCCATCGACGTGACGGTGCTCTACGGCGCTCCTGCAATGTCTGGAATAAACGAACCCACCTTATCACTGTCGGTTGGTGGTGAAGACTATACTCCGCGACAACTTTTCTTGGCACCACTGTGGAAGCTACAGAGCCAAAGTGCCTGCATGCGCGCGCGCCAAGGAATAGTACCGATATTTATTTTCTAATTCTAAAAGTTACCTAGCTCGAATAAATAAAGATTTCTTCATTATAAAAAGAGAACGAGTATGGGAAGCCATTCGTGAAAAAATGTTATTGTAAACTTCAAGTTTGTTTCTGTCTTTATTTTTTGGACAGCACCACGTTTTCCTCACGCCTGCACCACATTTTTCTCACGCCTGCTCTCTCAGAGTCTCAGTAAACATGGCGTCCGCGATGCCCCCTGAATCGTTGGCCTGAACCGTGTGCGGCCGCCAACTCGCCGTTTCGTTCTCCGAAGAAGCTGTACTCTAAATGTGACAGAAAGTGGCTATCAAACCAGACCACGCAAGTTATCTGCAATGTCATCGCTGGAGTGAGGCGCCGTCAGCGTGACTTGTCTGCAAATGCAGTGTGCCGGTCTGTCGCCGAGCTCACCGGAGTGAGTGAGCGAACAGTTAAGCGTATCAAGGCTGAAGCTCTGCGGGCCCCACTTGCCTCCCCGAAGCGCAAGAAATTGAATTTCTCTGGCCAAACTGAGAAGCGCATCACCGGCAAGACGCGGCTGCTGCGCTATTACACGTTTGCGTTGGCAGCATTGCGGCGCAAAGTGCACAGCTACTTCATGCGCAATGAAATACCTACGGCCGAGAAACTACGCTCTGTGAAGGTGTGTGACCAGAGAAGCTTGATAAAATAATCTGCGTCAGTCTCTTTTTAATTAAGCGTGAGCTCTCTTTAAATCTAAACCCAATTCAGCGGCATCATGGTACTTGCATTCCGTATTTATTCGAATACAATGCGAGCTTTTTCTCCAAATTTTTGCTACTAAAGTCGCCCCTCGCGTTACAATCGTGATCGCGTTACAATCTAGCAAACGCCGTATTCAGGTTGCGGTGTGCGCTTGGTGGCGTTCATCATATTCCCATGTGTCTTATGTTGTTGTCTTCGGGCTTCACCCGCAAAGACTGTTTGGAATGCTCCGCGCAGACCGCGATGCGATGTTCCAGAAGCGCCACGGTTGTTTTAGATCTTTCTGTGAAGATTGCGCGCGGTACGCGAATAGTCAGAGATTACGTGGCCACCAGCGATAACACTGAAACATTCGATAGAACATGTATAAAAGCCGACACGCTTTACGACTTGTCAGAATTATTGACGGACGACGCTCTGACTGACTCGTTTCCCGCCCACAAATTTGGCCAAATAAAGAGTTTCATCTTCGACACACCCACTACTGCCTTCGTCAACGTAACAACCCTGTGACAATATACAGTACAGTAGGTAGATGCATCTACGCACACTGATGTTCCCATTCTGCATGTAGACGTGGTGCTAAACGCTCTAGCGATGCGAGCAAGCGAAACCGAAACTGGAACTGAAATCGGCTGCAAGATGCCAAACTACTTGCGTAGTAACACAAATGTGCGGATGCCCCGCCTCCGTAGCCTTCGCTCCAATGCCAAGATAAGTTGTCGCCGAGTATAGCATTTCAGTAACGTAGGCGGTAGTTTCTATTCAATCCTCGGTGGATGTACGCAGCATTCTTTGCGCTGAAACTTTCAGCGAGCATTACCTTGGGGTGTTATCAGTACTCGTTCTTTGCCAGCGCCTGCTTTTTCTTGGTTTGAACGTCCCAGGCACATGAACCGTGCGTTGCTCGCGTGACTTATCGCGAGTCGGCAACATGCTGAGACGTTGAGACAATATCGCTGTGGCGGCACCCTACAGCTGAACTCCGAGTGCGCCATGTTAAACTCTCAACGAAAATACATTTCACGCGAAGTTGCATTCTTTAAATATTATACTGTGCATTAAACAATCGCTCGAAAAACGTTCAAAGCACTTTCAACACGTCCTATATTTCAAGTAACCACAGCCAGGCCTGGCCACTGCGTAGAAGCCAGCATACGCTCGAAAACGCCGCACCCGGGTCGCTCTGCGCTCGTATACGGTACACTCACTCTTGTGTTGTGATGCATTCGTAACACCAACGGCCAGTGCAACAATGACGTCACAGGCAAGTGTTTCTTCGGTTATTGAACGCATCAGATTCTACGTCACCAAACGCGATACTATCGCCTTTTGCGATCGTTTGAGAATACGGGCCCAGAATATCGGGATGAGTCAGCCGGATATGCCGAAGCATTCTCGCTATCTGCAGCGCATCTTCTGATAGAGCGCGCTGGCATGCAGTTTCGCCTCGTTTCGTCCCAGCTGGCGCGCTCCGTTTTACTTTTGGGGCACCTGTACCAAGTTTGTTTCGCTCAATCTTTACGCGTCACCGTGAGTTGAAGACCGACAGCTGCGCAATAGGTGAGCGCAGCTGTCAGCCTGTTTTACATCACAGTTTGCATTTCATCGCGACTTGCATAAACAGTCGCACGCAAATACGGATAATTACCCCCCCCCCCCCATTTACATATCACGCAGCGAAGGTTGAACTCGTGGCGCGATATGTGTGCCTATAGCTGCATGTCACATGGGCACGCGCATATAAAACCAATATTTATTGTTGTTTTTTCATGACAAATTGTTTTCACACCTCCTACAATAATGAACATCTGGGCAATGAAGGATTGATAAATAAATAAACAAATACATATAAACTGCGCGGCATGATTATAAACTGCAGTTGCTGAGAAAAAAAAAATCTGTTAGTTTGGATGTCACTCTTTTATTCTGTTCTTGCCCTCCGACGCCGCGCGCTAATTTTTAAAGAGTAGCATTAAGAGATAAACGGATGTAAGCACGATTGAATGAATTTACGGAATGTTCCAATAGCTTTGATTATTATTATTATTATTATTATTATGCCGTCGCTGACTGTTTTGCCACACATTTCTCATCCGTTTATAAGGCCTCAGACTCCAGCACTGATATCAGACAACAGCCCAAGGCAGTTAGCTCATCCAGTGCTTTGTCGCTGGATGAAAATCTTATCAGCGAATGCATTAAGCGCTTAAAACCATCCTTATCATGTGGCCCAGATGGCATCCCCTCCGCCATACTAAAAGCATATGGTACTATATTTGTCCCAGTACTGACTACGATATTTAATAACTGCCTGGACACTTCCACATTTCCTAGCATGTGGAAAACTGCTCGTGTTTTCCCAGTATTTAAGTCGGGCTCTAAGACAGATGTTTCTAATTATCGCCCGATTTCTCTACTATGTGCCACATCAAAGATCTTCGAACTGGCTCTTCACAAAATATTGTCTTTTAGTGTGAAAAACTCATTGATTCCAAATCAACATGGTTTTCTTGCTGGCCGCTCAACTACCACAAATCTTGCTAGTTTCATGACGCAGATCTCCACACCTATTTCTCAGAGAGGACAGGTTGACGCAATCTACTGTGACCTGAGCAAGGCTTTTGACGTAGTCAGCCACACACTGATTATGGTTAAACTTGCGAACTTTGACGTTGACTTGTCGATTGTGAATCTCTTGCACAGCTATCTGCTCAATAGATCTTGTTATGTTGCCGTGAATGGCCAAACCTCTTCTTTGTATAAAGTGACTAGTGGGGTCCCTCAAGGGTCGGTATTAGGCCCACTCCTATTTTTAATTTACGTTAATGATGTTTCTTTTGCCATCCGTAATTCTTCTTTCCTCCTGTATGCCGATGACATCAAGATATTTAAGGAAATTCATTCAGTTAACGACTGTCGCTTGCTGCAGTCAGATTTGTGTTCTTTTTCCGAATGGTGCAACGGCAATAACCTTTCTCTAAATACCTCAAAGACAAAATTCATGTCTATCACTCGCAAAACATCTAGCGTGTCATTTCAATACTTTGTCAATTCTGTGCCGTTATGCAAGGTTTATGAAATCAGTGATCTTGGTGTTATTGTTGACAGCGCGTTAAACTTTTCTTCTCACGTTAAGCGTGCTGCTATGCGGGGCCTTCGTTCTCTCGGATGTGTTTGTAGAATATCTCGAGAATTCAGGTCTCCCATGGCCCTACACAAATTGTACACGGCAATATGTCTTCCGCAACTTGAGTATGCGTCCGTGATATGGAATGGCATTGCTCAATCCAGCGGTAACACCATTGAACGAGTCCAGAAAAAATTCCTCAGCATATATAACCATCGCTTTGCTAAAAATGACTCTGGATCTCGTTCAAGTACTGCTGAATCATTATCACTGCCATCACTTCACTGCCGACGAAATCGTTCTGATCTCTTATTTCTCTACAAGCTAGTCCACGGTATCATATCCTGCCCTGTACTTCTCAATTGTGTTAATTTTCGAATTCCGCGTAAGTTAACCAGAGAGAACAGACCGTTTCATGTACCCGCCTGCTTCTTCCAACACTCTACCGTTAACAGAATACAAAGTCTTTATAATAATAATTTTCTTGATCTTGACGTTTTTCATAGTCCACAATCATTGTTTTTATCCGAGCTTTGCACTGTTTTGACATAGTATGGCACAATGTACAATGTCTTCCCTTCTCCGTCTTTCCGCATAGTTGTGTACGTGCAATCTAATTTTTTATTCCCCTTCAATATTTCTCATATTGTCTTATTTTACTCCTCCCCTTTTGTGTTCATTTCTCTTTGTCTACGTGTTTTTGCTCTTTTTATTTCTGAAGACTGTCTGTATTGTATTGTTTATTTTTATTGATTTTTTTTTTGCGTGTGCCTGCACAAAGACCTCACGGTTGTTCCAGGGCACGTTAAATAAATGATTGATTGATTGATTGATTGATTGATTGATTGATTGATTGATTGATTGATTGATTATTATTATTATTATTATTATTATTATTATTATTATTGTTATTATTATTATTATTATTATTATTATTATTATTATTATTATTATTATGATTATTATTATGATTGAATGATTGATTGATGAAATGATTGATTATTATTATTATTCATCACTTCATCACTTCACTGCCGACGAAATCGCTCTGATCTCTTATTTCTTTACAAGCTAGTCCACGGTATGATATCCTGCCCTGTACTTCTCAATAGTGTGAATTTTCGAATTCCGCGTAAGTTAACCAGAGAGAACAGACCGTTTCATGTACCCGCCTGCTTCTTCCAACACTCTACCGTTCACAGAATACAAAGTCTCTATAATTTTAATTTTCTTGATCTTGACGTTTTTCATAGCCCACAATCATTGTTTTTATCCGAGCTTTGCACTGTTTTGACATAGTGTGGCGCAATGTACAAAGTCTTCCCTTCTCAGTCTTTCCACATAGTTGTATATATGCAATCTCATTTTTTATGCCCCGTCAATATTTCTCGTGTTGTCTTATTTTACTCCTCCCCTTTTGTGTTCATTTCTCTTTGTCTACGTGTTTTTGCTCTTTTTATTTCTGAAAACTGTCTGTATTGTATTGTTTATTTTTATTGTTTTTTTTGCGTGCGCCAGCACAAAGACCTTACGGTTGTTCCTGGGCACGTTAAATAAATCATTGATTGATTGATTGATTGATTAATTAATTATTATTATTATTATTATTATTATTATTATTATTATTATTATTATTATTATTATTATTATTATTATTATTATTATTATTATTATTATTATTATTATTATTATTATTATGCATTCCATTTCAGAATGCATTAAGCGCTTGAAACCATCCTTTTCAGCTGGCCCAGATGGCATCCCCTCTGCCATACTAAAAGCCTATGGCAGTATACTTGTCCCAGTATTGACTACCATATTTAATAAGTGTCTGCGTGCTTCAACGTTTCCTAGCATGTGGAAAACTGCTCGTGTTTTTCCAGTGTTTAAGTCTGGCTGTAAAAGTGACGTCTCGAACTACCGCCCTATTTCCCTTCTTTGTGCCGCATCCAAAATCTTTGAGCTTGCTCTTCACAAAATATTGTCTTTTGATGTAAAAAATTCATTGATTGTGAATCAGCATGGGTTTCTCGCTGGCCGCGCAACTGTCACTAATCTTGCCAGTTTCATGATGCAAGTCTCCACGCCTATATTTCGCATAGAGGACAGGTTGACGCTATTTACTGTGACCTTAGCAAAGCTTTTGATGTTGTCAGCCATTCGCTGCTTGTGGACAAACTTGCACACTTTTATGTTGATCCTTCAATTGTGAATCTCCTCCATAGCTATCTTCTTGATAGATCATGTTACGTTGCCGTTAATGGCCAAACGTCCTCTTTGTATAAAGCTACTAGCGGGGTTCCTCAAGGGTCGGTACTGGGCCCACTCCTCTTTTTAATTGATGTTAATGATGTTTCTTCTGTCATTCGGAATTCTTCTTTCCTTTTGTATGCCGATGACATAAAGATATTTAAGGAAATTCATTCAGTTATCGATTGTCGCTTGCTGCAATCTGATTTGTGTTCTTTTTCTGAATGGTGCAGGAGCAATAACCTCTCCCTAAATATTTCAAAAACCAAGGTAATGAGTTTCACTCGAAAAACATCTAGTGTGCCATTTTTATATTCTGTCAATTCTGTGTCGTTGTGTAAGGTATGTGAGATCAATGATCTAGGTGTTCTTTTTGACAGCACCTTACACTTTTCTGCTCACGCTAAGCGTGTTGCTTTGCGGGGTCCTCGCACCCTAGGCTGTGTTTGCAGAATGTCTAGAGAATTCCGTTCTCCTATGCCCTTTCGAAAATTGTACACCGCGCTATGTCTTCCTCAACTTGAGTATGCATCTGTGATCTGGAATGGCATTCCTAATTCCAGCAGCAACGCCATTGAGCGAGTCCAGAAAAAATTCCTAAGCATTTACAACCATAGTTTCGCTAGAAATGACTTTGGATCTCGTTCTAACGCTGCTGGATTATTATCATTGCCATCACTTTGCTGCCGACGAAATCGCGCTGATCTGTTATTTCTTTACAAGCTTGTGCATGGTATCATATCCTGCCCTGCACTGCTCAACTGTCTTAATTTCCGAATTCCACGTAAGCTGACCAGAGAGAAAAGAAAATTACACCATCTCCCGCTAAAGGGGACCATGAGGCGATGCGAAGCCGGAGCACTTGCACGATCGCGTTTCGTTGGCGTTCGTTGGGCATGCTACCGACCTCGCGTCGTGGAACGCGAAGAGGGACGCTACGCGCGTCGTATCTTCCATCTAGCCCGGCCGTTAATTCTCACATGGCGAGCGGGGAACGCGGTCGACAGGCGGGCGAGAGGGGGGCAGCGTAGGAGAGGAGGGAGAAGGGGAGGGGACGCGCATGCGCTCGAGCTCATCGCGGCGTTGCGCAGGAGAGAATTTCGGCATGTCTAGCCCGCGTTTCAGTGGAAGAGTGGAAAGGGGGAGGGGAGAGGGAAAGTGGAGAGGGGGAGGGGAGAGGGAGAGGGGAGAGGGGGAGAGGGAAAGTGGAGAGGGATAGTGGAAAGGGAAAGAGGAGAGGGGAAGGGGAGAGGGAAAGTGGAGAGGGGAAGGGGAGAGGGAAAGTGGAGAGGAGGTGTGTGGAGAGGGTATGCGCATGCGCAATAAGGGTGGTCACGCCGCACACCACCACCACCACCACCACCACCACCACCACCACCGGATTGAGCTCCGCCTTATGATACTTCGCATCTAATAGACCTTTTCATGTAACCGCCTGCCTCTGTGAACATTCGACCATTGGCAGGATACAACGTCTTTACAATGCTTACTTTTTGGAGCTCGATGTTTTTCACAGCTCCCAGTCGTTGTTCTGCTCCGAGCTTTGCACTGTACTTACATAGCCTTGTACACTGTTGATATTTTTTTTTTCTGCCTGCGCATAGTTGTATATGTGCAATTTTGTAACGTTTTTTATCCCTGATATTTTATTATGAATGTTTCCTTTGTTTTTCTTGTTTTTTTGTTGTTTTTTTTTCGTGCGCCAGCAAAAGCGGAGAGTCCTTCAGACTACTAGACTCAAATGGGGTAGAAGTGCATGCCGTCGCTGACTGTTTTGCCACACATTTCTCATCCGTTTATAAGGCCTCAGACTCCAGCACTGATATCAGACAACAGCCCAAGGCAGTTAGCTCATCCAGTGCTTTGTCGCTGGATGAAAATTTTATCAGCGAATGCATTAAGCGCTTAAAACCATCCTTATCATGTGGCCCAGATGGCATCCCCTCCGCCATACTAAAAGCATATGGTACTATATTTGTCCCAGTACTGACTACGATATTTAATAACTGCCTGGACACTTCCGCATTTCCTATCATGTGGAAAACTGCTCGTGTTTTCCCAGTATTTAAGTCGGGCTCTAAGACAGATGTTTCTAATTATCGCCCGATTTCTCTACTATGTGCCACATCAAAGATCTTCGAACTGGCTCTTCACAAAATATTGTCTTTTAGTGTGAAAAACTCACTGATTCCAAATCAACATGGTTTTCTTGCTGGCCGCTCAACTACCACAAATCTTGCTAGTTTCATGACGCAGATCTCCACACCTATTTCTCAGAGAGGACAGGTTGACGTAATCTACTGTGACCTGAGCAAGGCTTTTGACGTAGTCAGCCACACACTGATTATGGTTAAACTTGCGAACTTTGACGTTGACTTGTCGATTGTGAATCTCTTGCACAGCTATCTGCTCAATAGATCTTGTTATGTTGCCGTAAATGGCCAAACCTCTTCTTTGTATAAAGTGACTAGTGGGGTCCCTCAAGGGTCGGTATTAGGCCCACTCCTATTTTTAATTTACGTTAATGATGTTTCTTTTGCCATTCGTAATTCTTCTTTCCTCTTGTATGCCGATGACATCAAGATATTTAAGGAAATTCATTCAGTTAACGACTGTCGCTTGTTGCAGTCAGATTTGTGTTCTTTGTCCGAATGGTGCAACGGCAATAACCTTTCTCTAAATACCGCAAAGACAAAATTCATGTCTATCACTCGCAAAACATCTAGCGTGTCATTTCAATACTTTGTCAATTCTGTGCCGTTATGCAAGGTTTATGAAATCAGTGATCTTGGTGTTGTTGTGGACAGCGCGTTAAACTTTTCTTCTCACGTTAAGCGTGCTGCTATGCGGGGCCTTCGTTCTCTCGGATGTGTTTGTAGAATATCTCGAGAATTCAGGTCTCCCATGGCCCTACACAAATTGTACACGGCAATATGTCTTCCGCAACTTGAGTATGCGTCCGTGATATGGAATGGCATTGCTCAATCCAGCGGTAACACCATTGAACGAGTCCAGAAAAAATTCCTCAGCATATATAACCATCGCTTTGCTAAAAATGACTCTGGATCTCGTTCAAGTACTGCTGAATCATTATCACTGCCATCACTTCACTGCCGACGAAATCGTTCTGATCTCTTATTTCTCTACAAGCTAGTCCACGGTATCATATCCTGCCCTGTACTTCTCAATTGTGTTAATTTTCGAATTCCGCGTAAGTTAACCAGAGAAAACAGACCGTTTCATGTACCCGCCTGCTTCTTCCAACACTCTACCGTTCACAGAATACAAAGTCTTTATAATATTAATTTTCTTGATCTTGACGTTTTTCATAGTCCACAATCACTGTTTTTATCCGAGCTTTGCACTGTTTTGACATAGTATGGCACAGTGTACAAAGTCTTCCCTTCTCCGTCTTTCCGCATAGTTGTATATGTGCAATCAAATTTTTTATTCCCCTTCAATATTTCTCATATTGTCTTATTTTACTCCTCCCCTTTAGTGTTCATTTCTCTTTGTCTACGTGTTTTTGCTCTTTTTATTTCTGAAGACTGTCTGTATTGTATTGTTTATTTTTATTGATTTTATTTTTGCGTGCGCCTGCACAAAGACCTCACGGTTGTTCCTGGGCACGTTAAATAAATGATTGATTGATTGATTGATTGATTATTATTGTTATTATTATTATTATTATTATTATTATTATTATTATTATTATTATTATTATTATTATTATTATTATTATTATTATTATTATTATTATTATTATTGCCATCGCGTCACTGCCGACGAAACCGTTCTGATCTGTTATTTCTTTACAAGCTATAGTTCATGGTATGATATCGTGCCCTGTACTTCTCAAATGTGTTAATTTTCGAATTCCGCGTAAGTTAACCAGAGAGAATAGACCGTTTCATGTGCCCGCCTGCTTTTTCCAACACTCTACCGTTCACAGAATACAAAGTCTCTATAATGTTAATTTTTTTTTATCTTGACGTTTTTCATAGTCCACAGTCATTGTTTTTATCCGAGCTTTGCACTTTCTTGACATAGTATGGCACAAAGTACAAGTCTTCCCTTCTCCGTCCTTCCGCATAGTTGTATACATGCAATCTAATTTTTCATTCCCCTTCAATATTGATCGTGTTGTCTTATTTTGCTCCTCCCTTTTGTGTTCATTTCTCTTTGTCTATGCATTTTTGCTCTTGTTATTTCTGAGGACTATCTGTATTGTATCATTTATTTTTATTGTTTTATTTTTGCGTGAGCCTGCACAAAGACCTTACGGTGGTTCCTGGGCACGTTAAATAAATGATTGATTATTATTATTATTATTATTATTATTATTATTATTATTATTATTATTATTATCATTATTATTATTATTATTATTATTATTATTATTTCTGAAAACTGTCTGTATTGCATTGTTTATTTTTGTTTTTTTTTTTTGCGTGCGCCTGCATAAAGACCTTACGGTTGTTCCTGGGCACGTTAACTAAATAAATGATTGATTGATGATTGATTATTATTATTATTATTATTATTATTATTATTATTATTATTATTATTATTATTATTATTATTATTATTATTATTATTATTATTATTATTCCAACATACTGCAGCTGCATGGGGCTGTCGCAGCAGCTATCAGAGGAACGACCTGCGCGAATAAAGAAATGCCAGCATAGACGTCAGCGGCTATATAGGCTCCCGTCCAGTCATGAAGTTAATCGACGGTGACACTCTGCTCGGATAAATCAGCGAGGTAAATTTAAAGCATACGGCACGCGTATTTCCACAAATTCACAAATTCTTATTAACGAAGCCGGCCACACAAGCATGTCATGCAGCCAGCCGCGCTTACATCCTGTCCTGTGTGTGTCCACTCTATCCGTCCTGACTGATTCGCGCTGCACCAACTCCTAAACATATCACGTTGTGGAGAAGCTAGCAACATGCAGTGTACACGTAATGGCAACAATTTTCATCCGTAATAAATAACAGATACCTTTATTGATAGATGGAGTACTATAGAGGTCGCTGGTTGGAGAGAGGATAGAGGATGTACAGGCACCAACTGTGTACAGATGGCACGTGCCAGGCCACTGGATAGTGCGATGCAAGTCAAACTGTATTTTCTGCGATAGTATCGTCAGCGTTGCATGACCCCATCCAAGGGGGCGATCAGGAATGAGTGAATGCGCTGTCATTCATCGTTCTGTCGATAATTCATCTCTAGACTGCGTGCGCCCCATAAGATATTCCATGTGCCGCTTCTAGCTTGTAATCTAAAAACTTCTGGTTAACCTCCCTGCCTTTCACTTAACCTCTCTCTCTCTCTCTGTTGTAAGGTCAGTACGGTAACTTTTTTATGAAAACAAGTTTGTGTAATAAAAATGTTTGCGGGAATCACGACCATCATGTCATACGGGAGCTAAGTGCACCTCAAGCTGCCTCACTGCAGCGTTTATCTTAGCCCCCGCCATTATTTGAAAGTTCGCAATGGAAACAAATATACAGAAAGAAAGTATACGCTCTGCCGAGGCTTCTCTACAGCCCCGTCTTGAGCCCCTCATATAACCGGCGTCATTTGTTCAGTATCCTCCCCTCATCCACCCGCATGACGTTGCAAAGCCAGCCAGACCGCAACGTCTCATCCCCGTGCCACCATTTCGTATACATCAGGGGTGCTAATCTGAACACTGTCGAATTCCGCCATATTGTCAAAATTTGTAATGGCGGCATTTTGAGCTAATCAGAGAGGCCGCAGCAGCCCTCTGGGCCAATCAAAGTTGACCAATCGCGCAATTTCACAACATGGCAGAATTTGACAGTGTCCAGACAGAGTCCCCCTGGTGCAACGCTATGGAAGCTACTTCTTGCAGCAGGTTCGTTCGTACCAATGAATAGTTGAATCAGGCCCGTAGCCAGGGGGGGGGGGGGGGCGGCCCCCCCCCGAAATTTTGGTGAAGTATATGTTTTTACCAAAAATAAATAATAAAAACAGGTGTTTTTCTCAAAAAATCAATGTTTTCAGCAAGTGCCCCCCCCCCCCCCGACAAAAATTCCTGGCTACGGGCCTGAGTTGAATGATTTTATGCCCCGTACTGCGATTTTTTTTCGTCGTTTTAGACCTTGTACTAAATGAAGACGTTTGGTATCTTAAAAATAAACAAACCCCCCTATTTATACGGTTGTCAATAGGTTGGGTCTAGATCGCTTAGAATCTCTCTGTTTTCGTGTAGTGTCCTCTGCGATTGGTTCCGGACACGCAGCCGGAGCAAATCGCAGAGGCCACGTTTACAACGACGAAATCCAAGCGCGAGACGCGCGGACTTACGAACGAATTTTGCTGACCGAACTTCTTGCATAACGTTCGCAGCGTTGAATCTGGTGTTCAAACGAAGTATAGTACATCCAGAGATTAGAGGCGTGTCGACTTCTTTCATTTTCCCTTCGTAATTTCCCACATTATTCTCGGCTTCCCTCACCTCATTTGAAGGAATCACGCTATTCGTGAAGCAGCCAACATTTTCCTTGAGTGTGTTGCGCTCGTCGCTCCTTCCACCACGAATCCCCCGCGATGCGACAACCCCTTGTCCGCGCCTCGGACTTGCGGTCGCCGCGAAGGCCAAGATCAGCGACGGCGAGCTCACGTATGCCTCGCGCAAAACAAGCATACAGCGCTCCGGCGTTTTCCGCTCGTGGCGAGTTGTATAGTCTCCGTTGCCGCGGCCGTTTTCTTCGCGCCAAATAACTGTAATCTGCGCGCGGAGATGAGACCGAGGAGGACAGGCCTCTCCTTCTCGCGTCATGCCGCGCTAGTGGTGAAACCGGCGGCCGGTTGCACCTGCGACTGTCTCGTCGCCGCCGGGAAAACGAAGCGCGAGGGCGACGGGCTGCCGGCGAGCCACGCCACGCCGACGGCGCTTCTCTGGGCTCCGGACACCGAGGCAACCGCGGCTTGGCGCGCCGGCAGCGGCGCTGGGCGCGCTCCGCGAGCATCTCCCACTCTCTCGGAGGTGTGAGGAAGAGGCGGAGGACGAGAGCGCTCCGAAGCGCAGAGGCGGGCTGAGGTGCGTCGCAGGAAGCAGGGCGTGGCTTCTCTCTGACCAGTCGTCGAGCGCGTAAGAGGAGCGGTCGAAGAGTCCCCGCCTCTCGGTGACGCGTGCACGCGCGTTTTTCCCGGCGTTCCGCGGCGGGCTTCGAAGAGGGAGGAGGACACGGCTGGGACGCCGGGCGGTTTTGGACGCGAGGGAGGCGGTGGCGACCGCCAGAGGAAGGCAGGTGAGGAGGAGGGCGAAAAAAAGAGGCGGCCATGGCGGTCCAGCGTGGCGGCGCGCCTTGGGAGAAGGGAAGAGAGGCTTCGCGTAAATCCCCCCGGCGCGGAGAGACGCGCGAGCCGGGTCGTGTGGCGGCGCGGCGATGGAGTCCCTAAGCGACCCGCTGTGCCTGCAGGATCTGGTGGCCGGCGGCGACCCGATGACACCGTCCATGACGCTGGCCACCCTTGCGCCGCCGGTGGCAATGCACCATCACCACCACCATCACCACGCCGCCGCCATGGCGGGTCACCCTCTGGGCGGCGCGCTCAACACGGCCTGCTCGGCCGTACTTCAGCAGCACCACGATGCCGAGCAGAAGAAGCGAGGTGAGCACGGTGACACAATCGGCTCGAGGACGTTGCGACGTTAAGAGTCGACCTGTTGATTGCCGTTTGCTATTCCGATTGCGATCGCCGTATCTCACGGAACAATCACAAAAGCCCCATTACTCCACGTTGATCGGGAACCCTGTAATGCGAGAGTTGCCAAGTCCGGCGACCGCAGGTCGCTTTGAGGCTTCTCAACTGCTGCTCGCTAAGTGCTCTTTCCCTACGAGGATCCAAGCCTATAAAAACGCGTCGATCAATACCTAAACGCGCTGTCGTAAAGATCCAACTCATATTCACCAAAATATCGCTTGCCGTGCACCTACCGATACGCACGTGGGTGCGGAAAGACCCGTCAGATGTGGTGTCCGAGTGTGATGGGGTCGTATCGGAAGCTCCAAAGCAGCTTTTCTTAGAGCCCACGTTCTTACGAAGATTCCGACGGCCGTCGGCTGGTCGTTTCCAAGCCTGTCTAACTTCGCTCAACCACAGCTGTTTCGGATCGCAAACATGTCTACATAGTGTGCAACCTCCCTGAAGACGCCGCTGCTTCCTCTAATTTCGCGTTGCTTGTCGCTACAGTTTTCTCACGCTTGAAGAGGAGGCGTCTTTTCGATAAACAATTACGCATACAAGAGCACTTAAGTTCTGTATACAGTTGCAGTACATCACTTTCTGAGCTGTGAAGTACTTGACAGAAGTCGCCACTCTATACAGTAAGAATGTATACGTGTACACTACCCCTCCTCACTTGCCGCCATTTCCAATCGTCTTGTTGGTATTCCAAGCATCATGTGCACCCAGTGGGCATCTTTTGCCACCTGTAAGGTATTACGTAATTGTATATTTCTCTATAATGCATGGAAATAATACATGGCAGCTCCATGGAGTTTGCGACGTGGTGAAACTGTGCTATGTCATATACGTGTTAAAGTGAAGAGCCGGTGGTCTAGTGGTTACGGCGATCGACTGCTGACCCGAAGGTCACGGGATCGTATCCCGGCCGCGGCGGCTGCATTTTCGATGGAGGCGAAAATGTTTGAGGCCCGTGTACTTAGATTTAGGTGCACGTTAAGGAACCCCAGGTGGTCAAAATTTCCGGAGCCCTCCACTACGGCGTCCCTAATAATCATATCGTGGTTTTGGGACGTTAAACCCCAGATATTATTATTATTATTATTAAAGCGAAGAGCCGAAGAGTTTCTACAAGATTACGCAGGCAAGACGCTTCTTAACGTATCGTTTGTTAAGCTCTTGTCTATGCGTTTCGTTTACTCGCAGAAATGCATCATCACTAAATTCGTGGCCCCTTTATGTCCTTATTTTTCCTGCCTTCCACAAGGGGCAATATGATTTCTACAGAGTGTATACTTCAAGTCTACATACACTTACATTAGTGCTATACAATTACTGGCATTGATGTGAGATGGGGAGAGACGACATCTGTTGTACTCTCTCTTGGGAGTTTGGGTTTCTAGCGATATATACTTATCCGCTGCACGCGTGTTTACTAAATTCCACCGTCAGGTGTCATAAAACAGGCCCTGCAGCTTTGTACTCCCCTATTCGACGGAACGTTCACCTTCCTGTGTGAATTGTAACATTAGGCGAAAACCTAGTAGCATTGCTCCGTGGCAGCCAGTCATTCAGTGCATGCATGAACCATGCACCGAAGCGCCTTAAAAAGACTTTTGAAATGTCGTCGATTGCTTTGTTCGCGCTGTGTTTCGACGTGCACACCCACGTGTTAATGTGTAGTTAAATTGTGACGATTTTAGGGAAATCAGCCACTGCGCGATAAGCCAAGAGTGCGGAATAACTTAAGTGACAATCAGCGCAGTAAATAGGCGGAATGCCGCTTAAAGAATTCGGTGCAATATAGTAACCAACGCTGAGTCGCGGCTTGATACTTCAGTGTAAGTTAATATTAAATGCACAAATTCACAGTTCTCTGTTGACCTTGGCCTTCGATCATATTATGGCCAACAAAATGATGTTTTTGTATGTTGCTAGTACCTATTGATTTTGCTAATACCGCATAAGCGGGGGAATGAGCATGAAAATAAGGCTGGTGTTTGCAACATGACGCTAGATTCAGCAGTGACCTTGGAAATGTATAGACCACCGCTTATGAGCGCTTCTGTGGTATCTTCACACAATATTGCGAGGATAATTTTGTTCATCCGATCTCAAGTGCAGCAGCCACAATGAACCGGGGGGATCGAAGAAGACAGAAAACAGAGGCACAGCTGAGGCGCTCACGCAGAGTGCCGGAACACGTGTGGTGCATAAATGTTTGCTTGTGTGCACATGACGCCTGAGAGGCTACTGTGGAATTTTGAGTTGATTGTTTTATTGTATGCTGGGCTGAGCCATCTGATGTTTCCAAAAAGAAGGCTTTGTTGGACATGCTGTGATCTATCCAATACACGCTCACGCATAAACGGCCTTTCCCGTCAATTTTGGAAGGTCCTTTGTGTATACCGATGCTGCTCTTTCTTCACGAAACGAAGTAGAATAGAGCGACACAAAATTTGCGAAAGATGATCGAAATCGTGCTTTCATAAAACAAGAGGGTGTGAGATGTGATAAACGCTTTACCATGCTCTGCAGATCACTTCTTTTACGGGAAAGAAGTTATCTGTAGTGTGTGCAAATTCTCTAGTTCTTACAGCAGGCTCATTTGTTTTGACAAGTGTATGTTCGAAAATACTTGTGCATCGATTTGTGTTATTTTATTTTTTCCGTACGGCGCTCGCAACAGTGTTCCCTGAATTGGTTAGCCTCCAGCCCCGAGTTACTATCGCAGTTTATGCTGATCGAAATAGAGTGTGTGCTTACATCTCCCAGTCATATCGAAATTCATGTTTCTTTGCGTGTCTGGGGTATATGCGCTTCGTATACACTATTATAGAGAGCGCCGCATTGAAAACGGAGGTTCAGCGCGTCATGGATTTACCCGCGGACAGCAGGGATCGAATACGTATATACCTCCAGAATCGATTCTTTACGAATACCTGTCATATGGCTTGCAGCGTCGAGCCTCTCAAGACGAAATTAATTTTCACTGCGAGGAATCTGTGCGTCGTTTATGCGATATTGCTTTTGCTGGGCACAGCATGCATGTGTTATAGCCCGGTATTTCTTCGGAACCAAAAGTGGGAGGTTCGCTCCCGAAACTTGCTATCTACGAGTTCTGTTAAACGACTGTAGTGAATTTTCCATTGAATTCAATATACTTGTTGTTGAAATACACGTGTGTCATGTTTGTTTTTTTTTGCGATTATTAAGCCGTACGCAATGTATGGGCTCAGCGAATATGAAGTGTCCATGAGATGGGCCACTGCGCATGCATTATCATAACGTGTACGGCCGGATGACCAGTTCAGGTTTTCTGTAAATAACTATATATATATATATATATATATATATATATATATATATATATATATATATATATATATATATATATATATATATATTGAAAGTGCGTTCCTGGCGTTGAAGCAAGCCCTTACATCCGACCCGGTACTGTGCCACTTCGATCCAGGCGCGCCCACCATCCTTCACACTGACGCGAGCAGTCATGTTCTCGGTGCCATTCTCCTGCAACGCGACAACACCTCGCGAGAAGGAGTCATTGCTTATGCCAGTCGTGCTCTCGCCGCTGCAGAGAAGAATTACACCATCACCGAGCAGGAGTCACTAGCTGTTGTTTGGGCAACCAAAATTTCGCCCATATCTGCATGGCCGCCACTTTGCAGTCGTTACGGACCACAACGCACTGTGCTGGCTTTCGTCGCTAAAAAACTTATCGGGTCGCCTTGGTCGCTGGGTTCTTCGCTTGCAGGAGTACGATTTCCACGTCGCCTATAGAACCGGAAAGAAGCATCAAGACGCTGATGCTCTATCTCGCTATCCTCTCCCCAGCCATGATATCTCTCTACATCGCCTCTTGCCTGAAAGTGCTTTACCCATCGCTGCGCTCAGTTGGCTAAGATCTGGCAGCCCATCCGTACTCGCACCAATGCACCGACCATACTGCCGTACTATTTTGGAGCGCGTCGGAGGTTCTTCTGCTCCTCCGAACGCCCGACTTCGTCGACAGCTTAACCAGTTAAGGCTTCACGGTGGTGTTCTACATCGCTATATTTACCCCGTCGACGGCAACAAATGGGTACCAATCATACCACGTTCTCTACAACGTGAGGTTTTTCAAGATTTCACGATTATCCCACAGCCGGTCATCTATATGTTATCATAAAACCTATGACGAAATACGAAGTCGCTGCACCTGGCCTGGCCTCTCTTCAGCCGTTGCCAAATATGTTGCTTCCTGCGTCCATTGCCAAAGCCGCAAATGACCCACGACTGCTCCTTCAGGCCTCTTGCAACCTCTTCCTTGTGAGGAACCGCTTTATTCGAGTCTAGCTCGAGCTGTTCTACAATGATAATACAGATGAGGAAGATGCACAAATGATGGTGATGTGTCGAGATGACAAAGAAGAGTCACCGATTAGCTGCGCTCACAATATATATATATATATATATATATATATATATATATATATATATATATATATATATATATATATATATATATATATATTATCACTACCGCAGCGAGTTCCGGCAAAAAATGACTCCTGTGCACCGAACATTCTCCTAGCATTAACTATTTAGGCAGTTCCCTGCTTTTCTTTGGTGGTTACCATGATACGGGTTCCAACTGTTTCTTGTTTTCGTTTGTTTTTTCTGGAGTGTGGGCGAAGAAAAGCCGGCATCGTGCGTGATGCCAGCTATTTCTTCCCTTTTAGGCGAAGGATGCATGGAACAAACAATTGAGCACACAAGGCATAAACAGGAAACAACAAAGATTCGCTGGTTCGAAAGAGCGCACGAACATGGTAAGAGAGGCTCAAACGCACTTACACGTCTATCAGGTAAAATTTAATCTAGCTTACTATAGTGACAACACACAAAATTTCCAACAGAGCACTAACACTCGCTTGCACCTAAAGAAAGTACACTCTATGCAGTATAATGACTATACAATGCAACATCACAGGTTGCAACAAGATCCCTGCCATACCATTTTCACCCGCTTCATAAACTATGGCATCCACAAAAGATAATTCAGTCCTGCTATTGCGCTGCTTCTGGAGGCTGGTAATCCGGCTTCCCATTATAATTCGGCCTGCTTGCTAGTAATCGCCTGTGCGCACATCCACCGAAGCCGCAGCTCCCCCTCAACTTATTCGTCGCCCTCGTCCTCCTCCCTAATACAAATATAAGGCTACAGTCAGGGTGTCGGAACGAAATGTTTTTCGTTCCGGTTTTAGTTTCGTTCCACTGCAAGAAGTTCCGTTCCGTTTCTGTTCCGAAACTAAAAAAAAAAAATGTCCCGTAACGGTTTGTAACGGTTTTTATTTGTATTAAAAAATGTGAAGTTAAAGTAATCATAAAAAAACATTGGATTTGTGGTATAGTTACTAGCGCTCCTCTTAAGAAAGTGGGACAGGGGTAAAACACGTTCTTCCCTCGTTCTCCAGAGGAGTGGAAGTAACTGCACCACGAATTCCTACCAACTAGCACAAACGATACAGTACCCTTCAAAGTCATAATATTTATTTTCTCAAAAGTCAATTACGAATTTTTTAGCGGGCTCAGGGCTTTGTGTCAAGGGATGGAGCGCGATCTCAGAAGGCGCACGACATTGAGTGTACTCTCTGATGTGCGAGACCGCTGTTCTAATAAAAATCGCCTGGCCTGAGCGGAACACGCAGCGCAGTCACAGCGAAAGCGGGAAGAGCGGCCTTTCTAGAGCCCGCTGTTGACTATCTTGGGGCAACTATACAAGTACACATACAAGGTGCCCCCTGCGCCATAAAACATCGTAACTTTTCTGAAGTATAGGGAAGCCCCCACTATGCAATTTTTCGTAATTCTTCGGGGAATCGTGGCACCCGCTACACATCAGTAAGGCATTATGTGCACTTTATGGTGTGACTGATGGCAATGAAGAATTGTTGCTGAGCCATTTTTAATAGGTTGGAAGCATTCAGCGACCGACTTGTTGCACAATTCACATTCTGTGATGCCAGATCGTTATTTTACTCTACTATACCACGCCATATAACATATGTTAACACGATTCCTTACCCGACTTGACACCTGTATAGAGTATTTTTGCGAAAGAATTTCAAGCACTAGCGTGGCTCTGTGGTAGAATACTCTACCAGAGGGCGTGGGTTCGAATCCCATCCGATCCCAAAAATTTGTTTCTCACTTCACGCGATAGCGGTTAGGGACACCGGCTGCGGCGGCAAACAACTATATGGCGTCAAAATCGCCTGTTGTGATCTCATAACAGCTTTCGCTGTAACAAACTTCAGCGCCGAGAATACCCTCTCCACGCTGACCTGCGTGACACACGCACGCAAAAGTCCACTTGCGTTAATATAAGCATCTGCGGTTGCCACTGTTTTCGTTTTTCGCACAATTTCAACATATCTTTGCTCTGGAATTCCTGCCTGAGGTACCCGATAATACTCTACCTTGAGATATGCATAATTGCTCACGTTGCATGACCTGAGTTCTTCCAGATTGCCAAGTTTTCTCGTGAACCGAAAAACGATTGGTTTCACTCCGGAACGAAATAATAGATAAAGATTCGGTTACGTTTTCGTTCCGCTCAAAAATATCGTTTATTTCGTTTTTCTTTTTTTGGTTTTCGTTCCGTTCCGACACACTGGCTACAATATCCAAATAAACGCACTATTAAGAAGACAGTGTCCAAAAGTTACTCAGGTAAATCACAGAAGGCTAATTCAGCACCAGAAATTCAACTGTTGCGCGAAAATAATCGAACGTCTGCACACAAGAGCCGTACAGAAATGCGTCTTAACGCACTCAAGTATATATACGAACACTAATGCGCTGTACGTCAAAATGCGTATACATTGATTCAGCATGAACGTTTGCCATTACTGAAGGGCTGCCATAGAAGTAAGCGAACATTAATACACCGTATAATTACCATGCAGAAACAGACATAAATACCGAAGCACCAACTGAAACTGATGTATATCGCAACATTTAAACGAGCATTAATTCTCAGAGCAGTCACAAACATTAATGACAATTATGAGAAACTGATATTACAAAACAAAGCGTGCAACCAGATGGAGGTGCCTACGAAAAGCTGTTGTAGCAAGCCATTGTTTACAAAAATAAGGTGTGTTCCATGGAGCTTGCCCGAAAACGAGCCTCATGTGCGATGCTCACATATCCACCCTGCAGGTTTGGCCGAGCATCGGGTATAGCCCAATACAATGAAGTAATAAAGAAGAGTTGGGAAGCAAGTCAACTTGAGAGGTTGTCATCGAACACTCTTTAAAAAATGGAGTGATCATCTTAGTTTAAGGCACAAACAGCGATGTCCCCAATGTTCGTCTTTAAATGGACGAACGTTCCTCCCTTTTGCAATGGAGAAACGTTCCTCCCCCGTCAAAATCAAGATGGCTGACACCAGGCGAGCAATACAATTATGCCTAGCGAGTGCATCGATTCTCGACGAGTAGCGGCACCGGTAATCACAAAAAACGGTCCCGCTGAGCTTAATATCGAACGATATGACAATAAAATCAAGCACACAAACCTGTGTTGATGAAAACCTCGCTTAACGGAGCGGCGGAACTCGTACGTTTCGCTCGGCCAGCGAGATTGCCTTCACTTTAAAAGAGATGGATACTGCAAAGGAGCTCTCACCCGGAGACTTAACATTAAGCTTGCTGTCGTTATTTCCTGAAGCATAGCACGGTGTAACGACGTTATCCACGCGTTTACGGGGCAATATAGGCCCCGACATGTGCCCAATGTGCCTCCAAAATGTGCATTCTGTATCGGCAAAACAATCCCGGAAGCAGAGCATAGTTTCGATAGATAGATGTTCAACAACATATAAGTAGGTGGAGCTGTGAGAGTGTCACAGCCGTGGAGTAGGTGGTAGTTGGCGCCATCTAGATGGATTAAACGATATTAAAAGAAAGAAAAAAGATGTTTCTGCCTTTTAAACGTTAAGTTTAACGTTAAAATGCGGCCACGTTGGCCGCATTTCGATGGAGGCGAAAGGCAAAGAATACCCATGTGCTTATGTTCTTTAGATATGCTTATGTAAAGATTCCCCAGTTGATCGAAATTAATCCGTAGTCCCACACTACTGCGTGCCTCATAATCGTATGATGGTTTCGACACGTAGAACTCCAGCAGTTATATATTATCGTACTTTCACGCATACACTGTCCAGTGGTATCACGTTTGCTAAAATGTTGAAATAAATTAACTTTCATGCTTCTTTATATTGCTTGTTGTATTGATAAGTGCTATAAGTGCTGTGCAAAACTAAAAACGCGTGCGCCTGCAAAGTATGTTAACGCTGAAAAAAATCAAATTATTGGTGTTCAGTCTATAAGGTGTTCATTAAAACGAGACTGTTTTATGAAGCGGGACTTACTGCATTTATGACAAGCAGATCGCGCGCAAATGTAAACAAACGACACGAGACACACGAAAGTATACGCGGCGCATCGTGCACACGCCGAGCGATAAAAAAAAAAAAAAAAAACGCGCGCCACAGACGTTACTCACCACATAGAACAAAAACAATGAACGTCACTCGTGTATTGCTCGCATCAATCTTGGGTAAAAGTAATCGCACGCGACTGGCCGCGGTCGGGTAGTGCTGGATAGTCTGAGGCTGTCGAGTGAGCGCGAAAGGGCGGCTGCTCTCCGTAGCACGGAATCACGACGTAACTCGGCGTGCGCATGCGCGCGCGCGCTAGTCCACGTGATTGAGGAGAAAAAGTTGCTCCGCTGGTGCTAGCCGCAAGAGGGCGCGACGAGTAAAGCGTGCGCAAAGGATAAAGTCGCTGCTCCGTAGGAGGAACGCAGCCAGTTGCTCCATTCTCGCTCCCTTTTTCTAGAGTGAAGAACCAGAACGTCTGGGTTATTTTTTTACCACGGGAAAAAATGCTAACACATTCATTCTATACACAAAAATTAGCAAGAAAAAAACATCGAGCGAACATGACAGAAAGTGATAAAGGTCTGAACAGCAGCTGCGCACATTTGCGTCGACCACTGTGCCCACTAGAGTCAGTTCCACAAATGCGTCCTTTGACCGCTGTCCTTATCCCAAAGCAAAATTTGCGCTGTGATTTGCAAGGCTACAAATCCCCCAAACTAGCGTGGTCGCATGGCATGGAGAGCAATTGAGATGCTACGTGGTGGATCAAATGGATATTTATGCACCAGATATTCATTTATACGCCAGGTCAGAGAAGAACAAGATAAGGGAAACAAAATTGCACAAGTGTATTAAACGTGCATCAATGCATGAATACCAAGAACGCGCATTCGCCCACAGCAGATGTACCGGAAACTAGCTAAGCGAAGAAGTGTCACATACATGCATATAATTGCAGCACTATGCCGGAAACTAACTCGCATCATAGTAGCATAAAGAAACATTAATACGCCAAAAGAATACTAGGAAGCCGTTTTATTTCGCCGCAACAGCATGATCCTTACATAGTAGTAAATGAAAATTAATGGCACAGTACTGAGGAAGCAGAAATGCAATATCAACATAAGAACATTCTAAAGCTTTTTTAAATATAGCATGCAGTGCCAACTCAAGAGCAGTTCAAGGTAGTAGAGTCACTTAGTATATCATTAATCAAGTAAGTAGACATTTGCGTAGCGATAAGCTAAACGACACATAGTGAGCACGAAGAAATACCACTTCTTCAACATTCAAACGTTGCGGCGTGTTAATTTAAGCCGTCTTTAGATTGATCGACTAGGAACGTTGTGTGCCTATTGAATATTATTGAAATAATCTTAGACAAAGTATGCGAGACACTTATTTATAATTTGGTGAAACGCGCAGCGCATTAAGTTCTGTTATTAGTCCATCAATATCTACTTCAAGGATATAGCTCACTTTCTGTTTATAAAATTATTCTTCCAAGAAAAATAGTATTTGCACAGCAAACTAAGTAAGCTCTTTGCGTACGGCGGGCGCACCGCCATTATAGATATTGAACACATCGAAATGATATTTCTTCTAAAAGCTCGCGCCATGCGCAAGATTCAAGCTATTTTTGATACCTCAATATGTTTAATTTAGGTGGATTACGGCATAGCATAAAGAGCGCACTTAGCAGTGTCTCTTAAGACAAGGTCTCCCTTTTGCATAATCTGTTGTTGCACTATTTCCTCACCCAGGATAATCATAGACTTGTCATAATGTACTGAAGTTGCACGCAATTTCGGCCAGATCTTCAGCCTGCGCGACCAGCGTGTCATCAAAAATAAGGCAAATACTTTTATTTCTACACTATGTATCGATGTCAATCTTTCTCACGTATATAGAATTGATACCTTCGTGTAGTTCATCTTGCATATAGCTTGATTACGAACGGATGAATGAACCCTCTCTCTCCCCTAAAGTACGGAACCTAGTACGGAAACTGGCGCCTGTCTTCGTTTGACCAAAAGTATCTACTAACTTTACAGGGTTAAAATTCTGCTCACGTGATCAGGAGAAATTTATAGGCAACTGATGGCCTCTGATGCTATGTTGAGTCGTCTGACTGCATTTGACGATGACATTTCGAAAATCGCAGGTACACACATACAGTTGGGTGCACTTATTTGGTGTAGGCAAGATCTCCCTAGCAGCCTTGCTACAAGTCCACATGTATCGGTGCCACTGATGCGGCGCATATTGATTAACGGTTTCCTGTGGCAAGTCATGGTGAATGCGCTTAATTAGATAATTATATTCTCCATCAAGAGTACGTCATATAAAGGGGTCATCGTTTTCCCGCCGCTTACAGCAGGAATAGCTCCCGGGACCCCCCTTCTCTCATCTAAGTGTTTCCAGAAGACATGATACACAGAGAGTTAAAAAAAGCGGCTCCGTTCGCGACTACAAGTCTAACCTAATCCGCAGTGGACGCCACCAAATAGCAAAGCCACGGGGGTGCCGTGAGGAGTCTGACCCTCCACGTACTCTCGTTCGCAGTTGACGCCAGGCTGCGTTTACGGTGGTGATCCTCGAGAGAGAGCGCATTGAAGAAGTGCAGATTGTCTGCAATTGAATTGGTGTCTATTTGCTTCTCCGACCCTGACTCAATTCGAGAGGCTATTCAGTAACGTAGCTTTCTGGGCGAGTTGGTTCATGGTAATGGGAAGATGAAACCAGCGAAAAACACACGAAGACAACGAAGAAGAACAACCAGACAGGACAAGCTCTGGACTGAATGTTTATTGAAGAATAGGTGGATAGCAAAATGACGTCTTCCGGTTCGACGCCTAGCTCTTCGCTGTTTCAAGGTGTGTGCCGTTCAGCGTAATCGGGGAGAAAACGCGTACTTTCTGCGACGCGGTTGTTACCAGTTATCTTGCTTCCTCCCCGAATACACTTGAAGCAGCGAAGAGCTGAGCCTTGAAGGTTCCGTGAACCGGAAGTGCTGTAGCAGCCGACGTACCGTTTTGCTATCCACCTATTGCACACACATGAATCAGCAACGCATGCGTAAAAGGCCACCTGAGCCATGTCAAAGTTATACACCTACAGTATACAGAGCATGAAACATGTGAAACACCGAAAAAAAAAAAATCTACGCAAAGCTTACCAGCTATCTAGAAAAGCCAATTCTTTATCTGTTAGGAAAACCGAGGGTTCGCTCACACATGACGCTTTCCCCTGCTTCCTGATTTCGAAGGCCTCGCAGATTTCACGTTCACTCTTGTTTCTCCCTTTGCCAATGACGATCGCTGATTTGAAATCTGGGGCGCAGCCGCAGCCTTTGCAATACAGAGTCAAGTTTCCACCAGTGCCTGTGGGGAGGAGATAGTGGTGTTCCCGTAGTCATTCAGGCATCAGCCCGTCTGACCGATGTAGACACGGCCACATGACAAGGGAATTCGGTATACTACCGAAACAGCACATTTTATGAACACGTTTGCGTGCTTCTTTCTACAAATGCTGTTGGAATTTTTTTTTATTGCGTGGCTATGCGCTTGCAAAGCCTGGAGAGCTTGCACGGTGCAGACAACACGAGCCTGACGCCATTCCTTGTAGCCACCTTCTTGAGGCTGTGTGAGATTCCGTGGAAATATGGCATCACCGCTGTGTTACATGCTTTTGGTACACCGCCAGCTGAATTACCTGTATTCTTAGTTTTTCCTTTCATCTTTTTGAAGGGTGATTCTGCCACAGAAAGCAGCAAGGATTCTGGGTAGCCTGGGCAATTCTTCAAAAAACATTCAGTTGTAAGTCCAGCGCTGGTTGTTCTTCCTCGCTGTCTTCGTGTGGTTTTTCGCTGGGACGGCACCAGTAGAGCTGGTTGTCGTAGAGCCATATCTACATAAATGTCGACTTTTTCGTCATTTATATACGAAAAAAAAATATGGGAAGGTAGGCTACGTTAAAGCCGGCTATCCCATCGTCATGATAGTAGTATTGAAGAAATACACAAAGAACACTCGATTGGTGGCTATAGCTAGTAGAAGATCCAGAACATCTCGGTGCATGCGATCCAAGGGCAGACCTATATATATGAAATATCTTATGTCAGCTTTGCGTCGCGGCCCACACGAACAATTGGTCTCAGAGATTTCGCTAATAATCTATCATGAGGCGATTAGTAGGTATGTTGTTTGAGTGTCTACTTGGACACCACCGCATTATTGGCAATGAGACGGCCAACAGAGCTGCACGTGAAGCACGTGATTCTTTCGTCGAGAACGGATGCAGCACACCTCCGCGTTCATACGCGTACCATGTGGAATGTGCCAGAATTCATCAAATGGTGTCTACATATCATAGACCCACATATGAAATACATGAACAAGTATTACCTTGTTCTACGACGGCATGAAACATTGGAATGCCACCTCTGACTAGGAATTGCATTTACGAATGCCTACTCAGTCCTAATTGGAACGGATGAGAACGGCAACACCTGCGAAGTATTAAACCATTTAGATTGCCAGCCCTTAACGGGACACATGGTCTCAAGACCATGGCCTCGTATTATCTTCAATGCTATAAGCGTTCCTGCGCTGCCTGCACTGCAAACGCAGACTAGCCTAATTGGGCGTTTTAAGGGCTACAGTCCTCCTTAATACTACCTCCCTCTGGACAGTACTCTTTTAGGGTGTAATGAGGTGGGTGTAATAAGGTTCTGCGTCCTCAATTTTACTTCGTTAAGAAATTATGTGGAAGAGGTAAATTCACTATCTGATGCCATTCGTCAAATGGAATTCACGAACAAAAAACTCCCATCTCACTTCCTCTGGCATGTTTTCTCTATTTTTTCCGAAGCTTTCCATAATGCCTTCAGTGCTGGCGGGCATGTATGCAGCTGTGCGGGGGAAAGAAGTAAAAGAAAGAAATAGATAAACAAAGAAACTAAAAGGAAAAGCCTGCGAACCCTCTATGTGACCGATCGGCACCGCACGCACACTCAGTATACGCTTGTGTATAACGAATTGGCTAGAGGCGGCATGCTTCAGCGCACTGAACAGCATCACGTGCACAGATAGCCCAAAGAAAGATACAGTAAAATCTCTGTGATACGAGTCTCGCGGTGTTTCCAAAAATTTTGGTATCATCTGAAATTCGAACCACCAGAAAACATGCGAAAGTAGTATATGCGACAAAAGAAAGTTGGCACACGTCTTGATTTAGTGTTTCTCGGGGCCGGACCAACCTCATCAACAGCTCTAAATAATTACCAGTAAAGCTTTGAGACGTCAACGACCATACTTGTACTCGTAAATATACGGTGCGTGCGCGCGTGTGTAATCCTTGAACCAGATGTGTTGTGACCCGTGACCGCTAACAGCCCCTTCCTAATCTTACTACGCTTTTCTGCATGACACCAGAGTAGTGCGGCGAAAGTGGCTTTAGAAAGCGCTTTGCACGCGATAGATGAATGCCAAAAAATATTAGAAGCGCTGTTCTGTGTTGCTGTTACCTTCTTATTGCGATGGTGTTGGGGGTGCTTTCCGAGAGATTTACGGCCGTGCCCGCACAATCGGGAGGGTTGCTCAAAATCGGAAAGTGGCATGTGTGACCGTCCGCTTCGTCTCTTGGGGTCTTCGTCCACCTTTCATGGGACTTCATGATGGACCCGCGGCCCAAGCTTCGTCCGCTTCGTCTCTTGGGGTCTTCGTCCGCCTTTCATGGGACTTCATGATAGACCCGCAGCCCAAGTATCTCGGAGGCAACGACGCACCGTTGACGGTCGCGCAGCGCGCATTCCCGCACCCGCCGCGCCTTCCGCGAAAGCGCGGGCAACATCTGTTCGTGCCTGCGCGGTGGCGTACGTTCGTATCAAACGTCACGGGGTGAAAATTGGTTCGCAACAACCATACTCCAATACATTGCAGGCTAGTGGGCCTTGGCCGTGACCACAGAAACATTCGTATCACCCCGAAATTCGTACGAGCCATGATCGTATCACCGAAGCTTTACTGTATACGCGACTCTTCGAGCGGCCCCTCTGAACGGGTGCTGCATGCGTTCGAGAGGAAGCGAGAGAGCGCCCTTTGACCTTAGCGGCTGCGGCCCACTGCGGCCCGCCACCGCCAGCTCAAGCGCAAGCCAGATGAGGCGCTACCGAAGTGATATGGAACAAAGCTTCGCGACGCATGCGCGTGCAAAGAAAAAAAAAATTAGAAAAAAATAAAGAAACGCGAGGAGAGAGTCGTTGAAGTTCCGAATTGCCCGCGGCGGCGCGATCGTACCTTGGCCTTGTGAACGCCACTTTTCGAGTGCTCAGCTCTGTCGGCCGTGTGTGAGCGGTTTGTGCCTACAGCCTTACTGTGTTCTCGCCGCTGGATGTGAAATGCGTGGTTTGACGATAGTGCTGCACTGCGAGTGCGATAATCGCGACGGCCCGACGACTCAAGCGAGCGTGCCGCTGTGTATTACCAGACAGATGATGGGCACCCTGCGTGCTCGGCGCAGTCAGGAACAAAAATGGTAAGTAATACTGATGTTCTCTCTTTTTGCGAGTCCTTATCGTCGCTCATGCACTTGTAGATGTCGTTCTGCACATTGCGTCGCGTGAAAAGTGCAATGAAAAGCAAAAAATAAAAAGAAAATTGGCATGTCAAGCTTGTGAAATGCCCGCGATACATGACACGCGTGTAACCCATACCCTACATGACACGCGTGTCATTGTTTCCGTGTTACCAGCTGTCATTATGTGCCTCATACAGTCACGTCACGCTATACCAATTTTGGTATGATATCAAGTTAGAGAACCGGCTGCGAGCGCACTATAAGCAGGGTACGTAAATCGTGCCGTACATAACATACATGTCGTTATTTTCATGTTGCTATATGTCATTTATGTTCGTCGCACAATCACGTCACGCTATATCAATTTTGGTATAAGCTAGCGAACCGGCCGCGAGCGCACCATGAGCGTGGCGTGTAAATCATGCTGTACATTACATGCATGTCATTATTTTCACTTTACCAGCCGTCATTTATGTTGGTCGTACAGTCACGCTGCGCAATACCAATTTTGATGTATATCAAGAAAACGAAACAGCCGCGAGCGCCCCGAGACCATGTTGTCTAATTTACCCCATACATGACAAGCGTGTCATGATTTGCACGTTAGAAACTGCCATTTATGTTCGTCGTACACTCTTGTGACGCCATACCTCTTTTGGTAAATATCAAGTTAACGAAACGGCCGCAAGAGGAACAAGGGAGTGACGTATAAGCATGCCGTTCATGAAATGCATATCATAATATATCATGATATTCAATTTATGACCCTTCATTTATGTTCCTCATGCAGTCATGTCATGCCACACCAATTTTGGCATACATGCCATTAACGAAACGACCACACGAGCAATGAGTCGTAGGCGGCTAGATAGATATAGGTAGATACACTGAAAGTCGCAGAAGTTCGCTAGGAAATGCTTCGCATTTAAAAGTCATTAAACTCAGAGAGCAGTGATGTGTGATGCCTGTTTCGGAACTCCTGTGGATATAACTCATGCTTCACACGACCAGTCAATCGATCCACGAGTGCGAACTGAAAAAGTTGTTTGCATGATATAATTTTCTTGCTTGTGATAAAGCATGAATGAGGCATAATGCTTTCAGGGAACATACACTAGAGCAAAAGGCCACGGTCATCACATTGTCACGTGATGACAAATCTGCATAAAAGACAACTTTGTTTTCTGTTTATTCTTTTCTCAAACTTCATTTGTTTGTTTTGATCCTTCGTCGTGGTGTCGATTTGCGCGTATTGACATGTGACAAGACTGTGCGCTCTCGTTTTGCAGCATCTGCCTTGGATACAGTGAACTACCTTGGACAGCCTTCTGCCGCCATGCAACTGTGAGAACCCAATGAAGCACAGATTATCAGGAAGTGAGAAGACTTTTCGGCAACAATTTTGCATTGCGCACTGTGCCCGTCTCCTGAAATAGCATATTAAGGTATATAAGCACTGTACCTTGATACATATGCATCAAGGAACAGTGAAATAGCATATCAGGGTACATTAACATCATTAGCTTGGATTCATTTAGCTACAACGAATAAATCATCTTCTTGAGCGATGCGCACATGGTACTTGAGCGATGCGCACAAAACACCGACCGAGATATCAGTAAACGGCTGTATTGTTAACGATCCAGCCAAAATTGCAAACCAATTCAATCAGTATTTTCACTCTGTGTTCACTCAGGGAGATCATGCTGACACAAACATTAGTTCTCTTTCTACTATATCTGCCGATTTCATAACTGTCGAAGGTGTCCTTTCGCTGTTACTGAATGTTAAGACTAAATCTTCCGGTGGTCCAGACGGCATACCTAACGCATTTCTGCAACGTTACGCTGAACCTATCGCGCACGTCCTCACCCATCTTTTTCGTCTTTCGTTTCATAATTCCATTCTTCCCGATGATTGGCGTACGGCACGTGTTATTCCCGTATTTAAAAAAGGTGATCGCCTAAATGTTGAAAACTACCGGCCAATATCATTAACTTCCGGTCCTTGTAAACTTCTTGAGCACATCATCACGCATTACATAATGTCATTTCTTGAAGAAAACAGTATTTTGACTCCTTTCCAGCATGGTTTTAGAAAAGGCCTCTCAACTACCACTCAACTTGTCACCACAATTCACGACTTCGCAATAGCACTTGATAAGGGCGACCAAATAGACGCCATCTTCTTAGATTTTAGAAAAGCTTTCGACTGTGTCTGCCATGGTAAACTACTCACCAAACTTTCAAACATTGGTCTACCCGGTAATGTAATTAATTGGATCCGCTCCTACCTTAGCAACCGGAAACAGTTTGTCCAGGTCGAGGGCGGCAGCTCTGGGGTTCTGCCTGTAACCTCGGGAGTTCCACAGGGAAGTGTCCTTGGCCCTGTCTTATTTCTCATCTTTATCAATGACATCGTTTCATCAGTTGACACCTCCGCCATAAGCCTAAAGCTTTTTGCAGATGACTGCATTCTTTATAAGCCAATTAAAAGTGAAAGGGACCAAGAGTGCCTGCAGAACAACCTAAATTCTCTCTCCGATTGGTGCCATACCTGGTCGATGGAGTTAAACATTAGTAAATCAGTCTTTATGCGTATCTCAAATAAAATTACCCCTTTTACATCACACTACACCTTAAATAATAATCCGTTGATTGAAGTGAGCAGTTTTAAATACTTGGGAGTCAATATTACCAATCGACTGACGTGGAGTAAACATATTGACGACGCTTGTTCCTCCGCCTCTAGAAAACTAGGGTTTCTTAGACACAAACTAAAAAACGCGCCATCTCACATCAAACTTCTTGCATATAATACATTTATTCGGCCCCGTC
Source organism: Rhipicephalus sanguineus (assembly GCF_013339695.2). Taxonomy (NCBI): domain Eukaryota; kingdom Metazoa; phylum Arthropoda; class Arachnida; order Ixodida; family Ixodidae; genus Rhipicephalus; species Rhipicephalus sanguineus. The sequence continues at coordinate 29,473,545 of NC_051176.1, forward strand.
TAGAATACGCATGCGTAGCCTGGGACCCGTATTTTAAAAACGATGTTCATAAACTTGAAATGGTCCAGAGGAGAGCGGTAAGATTCATCTATAATGCCTATCAGAATCTTGATTCACCTTCATCACTTATGGCTACTAACAACATTCCACTTCTGAAACAGCGTAGAGCTATCGCCAGACTCAAGTTTCTTTTCCTGCTTCGTAATCGGCAGTTTAATATCGATCCCAGTAAATACATCTCTCCCTCTTCTTCTAGGAAAACCAGACATGCTCACAATCATGATCTGACGCCATACTTTGCACGTACTAACCTTTTCAAACACTCCTTCTTTCCGAGAACCATTAGCGAATGGAATACACTGCCTTCAAATGTTTTTCCTGAACGCGGCATTCCCGACTTTGAAAAATACATGCATCTTTTTGTGTAATCTACACTGTTGATATTGCAATGATACATTATCTCATCCTATTATTTCAGCTGTGTAGCTTTACTTTTTTGTGCTTGAAACTGTTTCTAGAAGTTTGATCACTTTTCTTCTAGAGATGTATAACTAAGCATCCTAGTTAGTAAGACTTGTTTTTCAGTAGTATTGTGTATTCTAACTTGCTGTATAATGTGTTCGATTTTTTTCGCTATGCTCTCTTTTTTTCGCCCCTCCTGCTTGGTCTACGGACTGCAGTATGTACTAAATAATAAAATAAAAAATAAATCTATATAATGATGGGCATATCATGTGACAGACATCTGATAAGTGACAATGTGTATTGTAATGAAAAAATCCGTAAACAGGGGGTGGGTGCTCGCGCCGACGTTTCGACAATAAGTGGACTTGTCTTCTTGAAGGCTGGAACTGATTGCCTTAGCTATCGTGTGTATATGCTTCGTGCCCTCTCCAGAGTGGGGGTGGGGGACAGGGGGGAGAATCCGCCGTGACGAACTGTGTGAGTCATAAAGAAAGCGGAAAAAAAAGAACAAAAAGCGGGGGGGGGGGGGAGAGGGTTTGCTTTCTTTGTTAAGTAAACCCTCATTCAACTGCCCGCATAAGACCTTGTTCTCGTCCCAGATGTTAAGACTTGTAAACACCTTCAAGATGACGTTATAGTTAAAAGCACCGGAAGTGATTACGTCCATCATATAAAATCTAGTTTTACCTGCACTAGTTCAAACTTTATCTACATGATCGAATGTTCATATTGTCAAAAACTGTACATGGGCGAAACGGGACAACCTGTTAGATTAAACGGGCATCGCGCGGACACGGCGAAGAAGTTACCCAAAGCAGTGGCACAGCATTTTAATGTAGCAGGTCACAATTTCGAAGATCTCAAACTTTACATACTTCAGTGAAACTTCCGGTCCCCAAGGGACAGGAAATATACAGAGTCATACCTTATTCACAAGTTCAATACACTCCAGCCAGCAGGTATTAACGTTTCTAAGGGGGCTCTTGAATCGATTCGGTATGGTACATACACAAGGAAAACCAACGAGAGTTAAGCCCTTCTTCAAGGAATTTCGAACCTACTATTGTTAAAATGCCACATCCTTCCACTGACAATCATTTAGCGAAACGTACACCCTCCCCTCTCCCCCCCCCCCCTGCTTTTTGTTCCTTTTTTTCCGCCTTCCTTATGACTCACACAGTTCGTCACGGCGGCCTCTCCCCCCCCCCCCCCGTCCCCCACCCCTACTCTGGAGAGGGCACGAAGCATATACATACGATAGCTAAGGAAATCAGTTCCAGCCTTGAAGAAGACAAGTCCACTTGTCGAAACGTCGGCTCGGGCACCCACCCCCTCTTTACGGATTTTTTCATCGCAAGCTTCCATCTTCCACTTCCTGCAGTGTGTATTGTGAAGCACATGCATTTTATGGTATTGAATGAATGAACGAATGAATGTTTATTCCAGCAAAATACAACAAATGAGCCTTGAGCGAAAAGTGGCAATGGTAGCTTGAGAAGTGCATAAGACCCAGTAGAGCAAAAAAAAAAAAAGGCAGAGCAGCAGAAACGTCTGCACATTCAAAGGCAAAACACATATGCATACAAAAAGAAAAAGGAAAGGCAAAGCAGAAGAAACATGTGCACATTCAAAGGCAAAACACATACGCGATCTGCAAAGTGGCAAAATCAAAAGGGTGAACATTTGCGCTAGTGAAAACAATGAAAACCAGAAAACAGTGAAAACAGAAAAAGAATGAACGGCCATTCAACGACATGGAAGGAATGCAAATTCATTGGTCACATATCAGCAGTGGAACTTGCCAAGGTTACACGTGGATATTCTTAGCCATTTGGAAATGTGCAAGGCTAATTTAATCGTATTGATATAAGTCAGCAGTTGAGTCTGTTGAACCGCATTGTTGAATCACCTTGTTTATTAGCTCTCGTTAATTTGCTGTTTTGCATTATGTTGCCACAGTCTTTAAGGTCAATACATAGTATCATGACTGTTGACCCAGTTTGACAAGGTGAACGCTCTGTTATTGTGCCCAGGCCTTAGTTTATCCTCATTAGGAGTGTCCTGTTCATTTTGTTTTGCCATGGTTCAATAGCAAGTTGCCCAATTAATCTTCACTCCTAAACACAGCAGGTGCTGTTGATCATGACCTTGCTAACACTGACAACCCTTTTAAAGTGTACTTATAATGATAACTTTACTGACATCAGAAACTACCCAGGTAAAGGTAAACATCACAAGAGTACACTTCCGGTGGTTCGCATTTTTTTACCTCCGTGTATTTTTCGTCCTGTGCACACTAAGTGAAAAGCTCACAAGGAAATACTTAGCAGCATCTCAATTTTGTATTTATTTCGTGTTTTGACAAAAAGTCTGCAATAAGGATAGTCAAGTGCGAGCCTTTGGTAAGAAATTCATTTTTATGGATACAGATGTCTTAATAAACTTCTTTTTTGTGTAGTTTTCAGGAATACACTTCTGGCAAAGCAGCAAGAGTTGCTCGCCCACCGGTCTGTGCTCAAGACAGTGTATTGCGGGCATGAGTGTCGGCAGGATTTTGTCTTGGGGGTGCAAGGCGGCGTAACGTCGCGTCCTGGTGAGCGGAAGAGCATTAGCGTAGCTTGGGTGTGGTCAAGTGCTGGTGTGTCTTGAGGGGGGCAGGTGCCCTTTTTGCAAACCCCTGCCGACGCCCATGATTGTGGGAACATGTGCCTCACTGTACACTATGTCGAACAGCTCGTACATCTTACCACATTTGGGCCAATACTGGTATTGATGCAGAGTGTTATGCACAATACTGCGTGCAACCTTCCTGATGTCGTCTGCATTTGAAAATTTCTTATTGTTTAAAAAGACGCTGAGTGAAGCCAGTGTTATTCAGCAAACTTACGTCCTAACAGGGACTGTTGGGCGAGTTGGTATATATTCATAGTTAGAGGGTGCCAAAAAAATTCACAACACAGAGAAATGAAGGGGACAGGATGACGCGCTACTAGCAACTGAAACTTAATCGAAACCACAGACAGAAAACACACTACGAAAAAATTACAAGATTAAACAATCACATATCGACAGAGGAATGAAGGGGGCAGACATGACAATGTGCTACTAGGAACTTAAGTTTAATCGAAACCACAGAAAAATATAAACGCACAGTATGAAAAAATTACAAGATTAAACAATCGCACATCCGCAGAAAGAGCACGAACATGACTAAAAAAAACCAAGTACATGTTCAACTTCAGTTGTCAGTATGTGTGTCGTACCGTCCCCTTCGTTGCTGTGTTGTGGTTTCGTTTTCGCGTTTTCCTTACCTATGAACTTAACTCCTGACTGTTTTACAGCTTCTTACATGTGTGGTCAATTTTTATTTATCCTCACAAAATATCAAGGATCCAGTGTGCAAAGCGACCAGTCACTATTTATAGGAAATGTTTTATTCAGTGCATGTGATTGCCTAATTCCAAGCTGTCATTGCAGCCATGGTACTTGGATTATTTTCAGTGTGGTAATTATGCATAAGCCATAAAGTGAGGAATTAAAGATGAAGAACTTTTTCATTACAGATGGCCCTAGCTGGAATGAAAATATTGAAACTTTGCTGTACAAGATATGCATAATGGAGGTGTTGGTACATTACAGCCATGTGATTATGCCGACAAGTTCCCAAGTACACTACCAGAAAATTACGATGGCTTCCAGGTATCTGTGAGCAAATGTGTACAGCGACATATGAAGGCAACCTTGCCATTTTATGGGCATTGCTGAATGCTTTTATGCATCTTCATAAGTGGACCTACAGTCAACCCCACAGGTCTATTTTGGGCTTTTTCGCAGGAAACTGAACTACAAAATCATGTGCGACATGTTTTGATGCCATAGGGCAAACTATTGCAATAAAAAAACTGTACGGCTGCCTGTCTACACGGTTTCAAATTTCCCAAAAGTGATGCTAGCCTTATTGTACTAATTTAGTTGTCTTCTTGTGTAGGCTGACACCAAGTTCCTTGGGTAGCCTATTGCTTTGGATAGTACTTATATACTGGCACCGTGAAGTGCCCACGTCAGTGTGCATTATGATGAGATTTTACACCCTGCTTTCGTGTTGGTTTACTGCTGTGAATTGCGTATAGTGCTTAGGCTGTACTGTATATGTTGTTCCACATGTTCAGTAATGGGAGTAGGTTCGGTGCGCGACGATCGAAATATATACCTATTCCTTACGTTGACATGAGAACTGCTACTGTTTTGATTCCAATAAAATATTGCAACCACTGGCTCTTGTATCAATTGAAGTATGACTACTTGTCGTGCATGCAAATTGAAGAAATGAACTTATGCTTGCAAAACAAATTGCTGAAACACTGCATGCTTAAAGGGACACTAAAGGCAAATAACAATTTATGTCAGAGTGAAAGCTCAATGTATGACAACGTCTAAAACGGCAATATTATCAACAGCAGTGCCCAACTTACCGAGAAATTAAGCTAAATGTATCACACGATGAGCGCCACGAGCGGCACATTTTCAAAATGATCCCGATGACGTATGAGAATCTGCCTACAATAAATCACTAGTAATCAAACTAGCAGAAATAAAAAAAGAACCTTCCGTGCATCAAAAGACGTAATAAAATGCTGTTTGTTCGTTTCCGTTTGATTCATGGAAAGAAGAAAGCTCTGTGGCGTTGCCATGGGTAATGGCACGCGTGGTTCAAAGGTTCCGTTTTCGCCGAACTGCGCTTCGCCCGGCGCCCTGCTTCGCTCACGTGGTCGCTTCTCAGTGGTAGTTTCTGATCGCGTACTGCCGCGTGTGTTTTGCGCGCTCGTGAAAGTCGCTCTGACAGCAACAACTTGTAGGTTTGGGCGAGTCGGTTCATGATGCGAAAACTAGAAGCAGCGCGAAAAAAACGACGACAAAAATAGGAACACACACAACAGGACTAGCGCTGTCCTGTTGTGTGTGTTCCTATTTTTGTCGTTTTTTTCGCGCTACTTCTAGTTTTCGCTCTGACAGAAAGTTCGACAAAATGCCGCATGCATGTGATGTTGCCGGATGCCCGAATGGTGCACAACGCCAGTGCTGCAGCAAGGAAACCGATGTGTCTTTTCAATGGGTGCCGCGGTATGAACCCTTACGCTCGAAGTGGCTGAATTGGAGCCCAGCGTGGCGAGCCAATGTCTCGTTGTCAAGTTCTCCGTCCACATCCATTGCGACGATTGCGGCAAGCTTCGATGGCTTCGATGGCCGTTGTTGCTGCTGTGGGTCCCGCTACTTTCGCTCTGCTGCTAATAGTGTCGGCGGCCGCGCAGTAAAGGCGGGCAGCGTTGGGCACGGCAGCAGGGACGTATGAAAGTCTAGTTTCAGGCGGGTGATTTGAAGTGCGCTAACGCAATGCGGACCACTAAAACGTGATTTTATTTCAAAATAAGCACTACCCTGGCATAAAAGTAGCACTACGAGGTTTCTGGACCGGTATTTCGACAATCAACGTCGACTTAATATTAGCCTTTAATGTCCCTTTATTGTAACTGCTTGTGTTTTATTACCAAACACACTGAAGAGATGATTCACACATTATGACATTGTTGAAGAGAAATAGGGGACAGAAAGTTAGGTGGAAAGTAATCACAGTATTCTAACGTAGATTGGGTGATCTTTCATCAATAGTTGCATAATTGAAGGCGCCTGTTGTGTAAATAAAGTTTAACTTAATGTGCAGGTGGACGAGGGAGTGCATATATGGTAGTTTTTCCACTTTTCTGCATATTTGCTACAGTCCTCGTGTTTCTGTGTTACGAGTCTGAAATTCTGAATTGCAAGCAAGCCAACCTCTCTGCAGCAGTGAGTAAGTAGTTCAAAAGAACCATATTTTCTCAAGAACAGCTGTTTCATTGAGGAAGACTGTAATGCATATTTTTTCAAATTCGTACTGCGTCATCTGTGCAAGGGGAGGGCCATGTACACATGGACGTTCACAAGAGAGAAGTGCAAGTACATTAACTTCTTTGTTTTGTGGGAGACCTGTCACTGGTAAACTTGGGGAGGTTGTCCTTGAGCTTGGGGCACGCGTTAGGCATTCGCTTTAACGCGGTGGCGTGATGCTTAGCAATAAAAGCTAATTAGTAAGAAATGTAGGTAGTATCCGAGTATGAAAGCAAATATATAGTGAATACGCGTTATAGAGAATCACTGCATGTCGCGCTAAAACGTGCATGAGCGTTCAGCTGCTCAGAAGGCGCTGCTGCCCCTGCGTGCAGCTCGCGGCTGTATACGCGCGCATTAAACGCACTTAATATAGGCGCGTTAAAATGTCCTTGTAACTATGACATCTGCCTGTGTAATTTTCGTATGCGAACGCAGGCGGTTTTCGAACAGCTCAGAACACGCTGTCGTTTCTGGACGTGTTCAGCTCGCGTCGGCAGAAATAACGAGAATTGCTCCACAGCATGCGCTCATGGAATGTGCATAAGTTCTCTCATCTGAGGATACCTTTGTCGCGCTGGTATTCGCGAATTTCGCGCGAGAGAAGCATTGTTGATATATGGAGAAACACTCGAGATAGCACACGTTTATCATTTTTCTAGCGGCACGACACGACGAACCGACGAATTCGGAGCCGAAGGTGTTTACGTCAGCCTGCATGACGCCCTACAAATTAGGTATTGATCTTACTCAAGCGCAAACACGCGCCGATGGTTCAAGAACAGAAGTACGGAGTTCCGCCGACGAGTTACCAGCCGCTTTGTATGTACATTGGTACATATATAAACCCACGAAAAAAGCACGCAAGCAAGTGGTGGCGGTGTGGTGTGATGGTTATGGTGTTAGCTTGTAGTGCGTGTGGTCGCCAGTTCGATTCCTGTGTCGTGCGTACTTGTATGTAAATGTCATAACCATGCATAAATACATTGATGTGCATTTTCTAATATGTCCTAGTGATGAATATTAGCTGAAGTTGTTCGTGAAACGCTAATATAGTGCTTTTTTTTCTCCCGGCCGCTCCGGGGTCGCCTATAAAAGGAGGTTTTAAAAGCTGTGAAATGAAGCAGCAAAACTCCCAATGCGCTCTGTTCAAGCCCCCAAAATGAGTTGATCAGAAACACCAGGAGTACCTCCTAAAGACTCTGTTAGTTCCATCCAATCACTCCTTAACAAAGGATGTAAATAAAACCTCCTTTTGAAGGCCCTTTTGCGTAGTACCTTTAGGACGCACGATACGCAACGAGCCCAAAACTCCCTAAAAGACCCATTGCAGTGTGAGACGCACGAACTAGGCGAACGCTTGCGGCGGACTTTGTGTAACTTTGGTATAGTCCTCCTCACACTTCAGTGCCCACTTGGGTCGGCCTGATTAACCTTTCCGTCTCTCGTTTCAACGGGCATGACTAGATTTAGATACGCCTTCTGTAGCGGCGGTGGTTTTCATCATTGCGCTTTTTTGCTGTAGACGTTGCGATTTGACATCGCTTCAGATTAGTGCGTGCGCATTCTCTGTAGCAACTCGTGCCTTCTTGAGCGCTGGCTGTTGGTGTCAGCGTGACAATGGACGCTGCTCGCAAAGGAGAGCGGCGATGTGATGTAAGTGGAGGCGCAGTTTTCGATCGTGATAACCCGAACTGTATTTCTCGTGCAGAATTTCCCGGAATCCACGCTTTGTCGCGTTCGTTCGTATTCATTCGAATGAAGCGTATTTACCACTAACCATGCTTCTTTTATTTCGTGTTTTAAATATTCTGTCCGATGCTGATTATTGCAATAAGTGCAGTCACTCAAACGTTTCTAACATACTAATGTACTGATAAAATTTCAAAAAATTATATTAATAACATTGCTATTAAATATTTGCTCAAGTTGTCTAATAGATAATTACATCGAATTATGACCGTCTAGCATTCACAAGCTGTTTTCTGTCGTACCATCTATGTAGAGGTGGCGACCATGCGCAACATGATGGACGAGCAATACCAATACCTAGCGTACGTTCGGATTCGTTTTTGACTAAAGCTCTTTTGGCTGGTACCTGGCGACAAGTTGATGCATGACACGGCGGGCTTCTTGTGAAATGTTACGTTCGACGTTACAGCATACAGGTTCTTTCCGGTCAGGGGATGGAGAGTAGGGTCGAAACTCGTCAAGTCATGCGATGTAGGGCTCTGCCACACCGTGAACGCGAATAGTGCTTTGGCCTCGCCAGCCGCTTTTGATCCAATTGTCGAACCTAGCTTCTCTTCCTCCGCCATGTCGACTAGGAGGCCGTAGTTCGCAAGAAAGTCGGCTATTGCGTGACTGATAAAAGGCACTCGAAAAGCCACCCGAACGCTCTTTCAAGTCCAATATCAAACGTGACGGACCTGGGGCAGTAGACGTCGATTTTGCTGTCGTTCGCGGCTTGTAATTGCATGATTGGCATGTGTTGCTGTCTAGGCCACGCGCGTGCAACACGTTCAGCTCTGCTCGTTTGTCGACGAGACACCACAGTCCTCCGATGGAGTCTCGAACAAAGAACAGCCGACAGACGGGAGTTAATTTTACTCTTCGCCGTTAGTGGTTCCCGATTACGCTTCCCGGTCAAACACGTGATCGTGTGCGTTGTCGCGGAGATTCTCCAAAGCCTCAGTTATCACAACAAGGCAGCACCGGCGACTCCGAGGAATATCGGACGGCGGGAGTCGAGATGGGCCGAAGCATCGTCCGACTCCCAAGGATCTCGCGGTCATCCCTTGTGCCTGCTGCACGATCTTTGAGCCGTTGAATGGGGGCACGAATACCGGCTACGTCAAGTCGCCTTGACGAGATATGGTGGATAATGCCACTGAGAGGGTATGTGTGCCTCTGAACTTGCAGGAGCCATGGACTGCTGGGGACGCGCTGTTTCGTATACCTTGTCAGCGAGGGCAATCACTGGTTCGACTCCTCTGCTGAAGTCAAGTTCATCTGAACCATGCATGGTTTGTGCCATGGGAAGCATGGGCGGTAAGCGACGAGACTCGAGTGCCAGGAAAGGTTTGCATCTCCATGAGGAGTTGCGATGGACGGATATCTCCAAGCTGGCTTGATGACAGGAGCACTTGCAGCCGCTGGCGCTCGGAAAATGCCGTGCGCTCAAGGATTGTCTTAGTCGGAATGTAGTAGGGCGTCTGCCTTAGTTGCGTAGGTATAGGATGACGCACGTTTCGAGGGCTAGATCATGGGGCGGTGAGCCAAGTGGACGCACCTTCTTGCTGGGAAGCAGCGCTCAGGACTTGAAAACGGGTCTCTACTTGAATGAACCAAATGTCGGGATGAAGGAATCGCCAGAACGGAAGAATCGCATAGCATTGTGGCTCATAGATTGTGCGGTGGACTCGGTTCTTGGCGGCTAACCGGCGGAAAACTTCTGGAACGACGTGTTTCGGTGTCTCTACAGGATGCTGGAAAAAAGACGCGGCCACGGTCGAATCCAAGAAAACAACTGATTTATCGAAAGCTCAAGGGCCCGCTCCGCTCGCATATCCGCATGCAGACACGGTCGTCGTCGGTGCGTCGGTATGCCTGCACTGATATATGACACGGCAATAGGAAAACTCCATGCATTTGGCATCGAACATGCGATGCTCGCATAATAGAAATTGTAAAAAAAAATAAACAAGACAAACGACGGCGTATGCACCTTGCGTGACGTTTTATATATGCAAGATACACAATAAGACCACGCAAACTTAAGAGAGAGACCGCCATTTCCCAACCCCAACTTTAAGCCCCGTCCACCGCTCCAGTGAGGCGTCTTGCTGGACGACGTTATAGATCATACACAAGTCAAATTATCCCCGAAGTTGCCAGCCGTGTATGCGGCCCCTGTGGCGGTCGCGTGTTGACTGCAACATCAATAGCTTGACTACTCCGACGTCACGTCAATCAACCCGGTCCTGTGCTTGCTGCGACCACGTTGTCTGCACGCACTTGTTAATCTCATCTGCCCACCTTACTTTCTGCCTCCCCTTCTAGTGCTTGCGATTATTGAAACAGAGCAGTGCAAATGCCTGGCGCAGACAAGTGCTGGAGTACGCGAGTGTGCACCCATTGCATGCACGCCTCCAGATTATGCATGCCTTATCTCCGCAGCTCCTTATCAAAGGTGCAGCTCGAAGTGGCTTACTTCCGCATAGCCAGAAAATAGATTATGACAAAGGACGGAGAGGCGGAAGGCCACTAGGTGGGAGAACAAGCGAGACCAAAGAAGAAAGCCGAGTTCAGCAGACTGTGCCTTGCCTATATACGTGCGAACTGCTTTATCTCCTCGGGCTGTTGTTCGCCTCTTAGTCGAGACCAGGTTATAGTGACAAGCACATACATGTTTGCGAAGCGATGGACTCTATCGCGTAGTGATTGTTATTAGCAACGTGGCGTTCCTGTACTATTACCCTTGTGAATGCGACATCACAATGGCAACTCTGGCGATAGGCAGGTAATGTGCTGTGTGTACTTATAAATCAGCGCGGAAAAACAACGGCACAGGGAGGACCCAGGAAGAGCGCTGTCCTTTGTATACCTGCGTGTTTTCAGTTTTTTTTTAACAAGTACGCATGCCTTCCAACTCTCGAAGGTTTCAGTACCTAGCTACTACGTTGTATAATGCCGTTCACACCAAAGAGAGGCACACCGCATCAGTATTTAAGCACTCAATTTTATATGAAGGCTTGCAGTCTTGACTCTCATCGATAAATATATTTGCAAAGCGCACTTAGTGTGCGGCTCGGCTTACACAGCCTACACATTCGATTACGTCATGCTACAGGTCAGGGGCGTAGCCAGAAATTTTTTTCGGGGGGGGGGGGGTTCAACCATACTTTATGTATGTTCGTGCGTGTGTTTGTATGTGTGCGTGTATATATACGCAAGCAAAACTGAAAAATTTCGGGGGGGGGGGGGGGTTGAACCCCCCAACACCCCCCCCCCCTGGCTACGCCCCTGCTACAGTTAACTAACCATTACAACCATTTCAAAGGGCAAATCCTGTGGAAGCGATCGCTGACCAAATGTCCGGTGTGTTTTGGACACCGCCTATGCGAGCAGGCTTTCACGCAACGAACGAAGTGCAGGCACCTATAGAAAGGGCTCTAGATAAGATAAGAAAATTGGCCAAGTCACCGTTGTAATAGAGGTTGGCGCGTTTCCACTCGAAGTTGTTGACGAGGCCTCAGAATATGCCGACTCTGTGGCGAGATTGGCTGAGAGAAGCCAGTCAGCTGGCCAAACACTCGAATGAAGTATGCAGTAAACACGATTGGAAATAAAAGCGCGGCGCGTGATATGCGAAAACTGATTCTAGCACATACGAAATTCGGGGAGTATAACCCCCCCCTCCTTTCCCGGAAATTTTCAATTTTGCATGTGGATATGCACACGCGAAGCGAACATACATACAAGATGGTCACCCCCCCCTCCTTGAAAAAACGGCACTCGGCGACGATGCGCCATGGCGACAGTCAAGGCAAACAGCGCGAGCGGGGAGAGCCAAAGAGGAAGACCCATTACTCATATACAAGGCTTCGCTACACTGGCAACACTCTGGTGGACGTATCCTTGAATAGTAAAACTTGCATGGTCGCTCTGAGATGCGCCCAGACTACGAGTGCGTGCAGTGGAGACGCAATAGCCTACCGAGTTTCCATTGCATTGCTTTTTATTGCTTCGAAATCGTCCACGGCATACAGCGTATTTTTTCTATGGGCGGACTGTTGCAGTGTGTTGGAAATCGGACGGACTCTCGAAGAAATCATGACGCCACTTGTTAGGATTGAAAGTGCCATTCTTACACACAAGCAGACAGATATTACTCAAACGGTTGATATAGTTGTCCTTAAAGGGACACTAAAGGCAAATATTAAGTCGACGTTGATTGTTGAAATAGCGTTCCAGAAACCTCGTAGTGCTTGTTTCGTGCCAAGGAAATACTTATTGTGAAAGAAACTTACGTTTCAGTGGTCCGCACCAACGTTACTAGAACAAACTCAGTTTAAAAGCTCCGCCGGAGAGGCGGTCCGCGTGGCGGTCGTGAGAACTAGTGGCGCTGCAGTCACGTCTAGCTCCCGCGGCTGGCGTGGCTGGCGCTTGTGATCGGCGCCGCCGATGTACGAGCGCACGTTGGTTACAGCGTCGTCTGCGCTTTGTTAGCTCGCCATTTTTGCGACTGTTCTTGACCAGGCTTAGCGTCTTGTACGAAGACACGTGCATGATGTACGAAGCGTAACGAGGGCGAACAGATTCACAGTGCGGTATGCCGACTTGCTTTGCGCCGGGCTGCAAGAGCGGCTACCGCAGCGACGACTTCGCTTCACGACACTTCTTCGGACCTCCAAAAGACCCTACGCCATTCAAGCTTTGCATCGCAAAGATAGAAAGCTTACTGCGAAATGCAAGGTCTGTGACGTTCATTTTGAGAGTGACGACATTGTAAAGCACTATCGTCGTGTCGTTGCGGGACGAGAAGTTTTGATCCCACGTGGAAAGTGGGAACTCGCGCCCGGGTTCCGTGCCGCGCTTCTTCCCAGCACTTCCACCCCACATTTCAAAACCAAAATGTTCGGGGTTTAGGCGCAAATCCCCCCCAAAACCCACGGCGTCCCGCGAAAGCCCAGTGCCCAGTTGGAGGAGCCGCCAGAAGTAGAACAGCAAAACGAAAGGCAGTCGATTACCCATATACGCTACCGAGACTGAGAGTTGCATCACACCGACATTCAATCAGTTGTCAGCTGTCGCTATGCCTTCACAGCAGTGGATTTTCGAGAGATTTTACAACGAGGTATAGAACAAGATGTGCGGAATATTTTACACTTGCCGGCTCGAGAACGGGCTGCTCAGCGCAAAAATTTGACACGGTACATCTATGTGTACCGTGTCAAATTTTTTGCGCTGAGCATTTTAATAATGGAATACCAACTAGCCCAATCCCACACTTTGCTTCGGGAACGGAGACTTACTTGCGCAAAAGATCATTGTAGTTGACGAGCAGTTTAACTGCGTAGTGAACGGCTACAGCACGAAACGCAAACGGCTGTCGTGCAGTGTAAGAAGTGCTGCGGGCATGGAACATGTGCTCGGTGAAGTTGAAAAACTGAAGTTGAATACTGACGACTCTTTTAGTGACAGAGTACGCGCGAATAACTGCTCGGTGCTCACATCACGGCGGATCTGTTCGAATTTTTAATTCACCGTAGATGAATGCGACGTAGAAAAATGCGACACCGAAAATACAACTATCTGCTGAAAAAATTGCTCAGAGACGACATCTGTTCGATGTAATCGCACACTGAGATTTCATTTACCGAGTTCTCGTAAAATTTTTCGATTTTGGGTCAGTATCCCTTTAACCGTCGCGAAAACGTGTCTTGTAAACATTGCAAAGCATTGGTGATGTTTTTCGAGAAAGTTTTTTTCAATAAATTGTAGAAACATGAGTACTGTTTTTCTTGGACGTTTTTGTATCTCGAGTAAGTACGCTTCTTTGTACACTATAAAGGCTTTTATAAACGTGTTGGGTTGTTCTTGGTCTAGATAAGACGGCAGCGGCTAAAATTGTGGTGGTAGTTATAAAAATTACGCTGAAAACCCTCATTCACTTAGAAACCCCTATGCTTGGAAGTTAAGCGCAATGTAGACAGCTCAAATAATGTCACAGGGTCGTGACTTCGACGAAGGCAGCAGTCAGCAGGTCCGAGATGAAACTCTTGATTTGGCCGAACTTGTGGCCGGGAAACTGAAAGTCAAACTACAGCAATACACTGATAGCGGCGAACAGAGCGTCGACCGTCGATCAACTGACAAGCGGTCAAGCGCGTCGGCATTTATACAGGCGCTGTCGAACTTTCCAGCGATATCGCTGGTGGTGGCGTTATCTCTCGACAAAGCTGGAACATTCGAGTGCAGCGCGCAATCTTACCAAAACGATCTACTACAATCGCGAAGCTTCGCGAACCCTGCTTCGCGGACAGCGTCGAGCGTTGATAACCGTCCTTGCTGGTCAAACCCGAATACATCAAAATAAAACAAGAAGTGGGCGTGGAAATATAGACCGAACATCGATTCTTAGCCAATCAATGAACAACGCACGCGGGCCAATGCATAAAGACGACCTTATGCATATCCACCTAAGTATCCACCTAACTAGTACAATAAGAAAGTTGCCGCGCAGTTGCCGCGAGCAACTGCGCGGCGGACCGCAGCGTTATGCCGTGGAAGCAGACGACGCGCCGATAGTGGCGCAAGACGGAACTGCAGCGCCGCTAGTTCTCGCGACCGCCGTTCGGACCACCCTCCTCCGCTGGCGGAGATACGGAGCTTTGAAACTGAGTTTGTTCTAGTAACGTTGGTCCGCACGGCGTTAGCGCAGTTCAAATCACCCGCCTGAACGGGCCTTCTGACGTAGCAGAGGCCGTGCCCAATGTTGCCCGCATTTACTGCCCTGCCACCGACGCTACGGTTTCTTGCTCAACAGCTGCTATCAACCTTGCCAAGACGCAGGCACGGGCCACTCCGAAACTGTATAATTCACTGTAACGGAGCTTAGCTTGGCCAGCAGAAGCAGCAGTAGAGTATCAACAGTGCGAAAATAGCGAAAGCCAAGCACACACAGCAGTACGCCATACCGATACAACACTGAGACTAGAGCACTGCAACGGGCCCGGGCCGACCCGAAAGCCCGGGCCCGGCCCGGCCGGCGGGCCGGGCCGGGCCGTCCGAAGCGTTTTTCGGCGGGCCCGGGCTGGGCTCGGGCTTGAAAGTGCGGACCCGGGCCGGGCCCGGGCTTGAAGCCGCGGGCCTAAGCCGGGCCCCGGCCGGGCCCGGGCTTGAAGCCGCGGGCCTGGGCCGGGCCCGGGCTTGAGGCTGCGGGCCGGGCCGGACTCGGTAAGTCGGGCCTTCGAGCACACGCGAACGTTATGCATTGCATGGTCTAAGGTATACTGTGCCAAGCTGAAGTGACACGTGCAAAGAGCTGGCTTTTAGTAAAGCTTAGCAATAAAAATAGAAAAACAGTCGAAGTGCTATTTTTTTTTTCACCAGTATAGATATAGATTGCCACTGTATATTTTCACTAACGTTTCGTCTGCTGGACCAGACTTTGTCAAAGTGATAAGTAACATCGTGGTGGGTTTCCTTATAAACACGCCAGATCACGTATATATATATATATATATATATATATATATATATATATATATATATATATATATATATATATATATATATATATATATATATATATATATATATTTCCCTTGGGAAGAATAAAGATTTTTATTCTAGGTTGACACATACGGTACATTTCATTTATATTCCTTGGTACTACGTGCCAAAACCACAATATGAGTACGAGGCACGCCGTAGTGGCACCGGACTAATTTCGGCCACCTCGAGTTCTCTAACGTGCACCTAAAGATAAGTATATACACGGGTGTTCTTGCATTTCGCTCCCATCAAATTGCGAGTGCCGTTGCCGCGGGAATCGCACCCCCGCTGAGCTACCATCACAGGCAAAGCAACATTTCGATGCATGTACACACCGGATTTTCGGTCCGATCGCCCGCTACAAAGCGCACGACATCATTAATAATCATCATCAACAACTAATATCCTCTAGCGGGCACGGGTCGGGTCTGGTCATGAACAAGCGCGCCCTGGATTAGTTTAGTAATGAACTCCCGGGCCGGGCCCGGGCTGAGTACGGTCAAGTAAGCCCGGGCCCGGGCCGGGCCCGGGCTTGGAACCACGGGCCGGGGCCGGGCTCGGGCTGGGTTCGGTCATGTACGCCCGGGCCCGGGCCGGGCCCGCGCTTGGAACCACGGGTCCGGGCTGGGCTCGGGCTTCATAAAGCGGGCCCGGGCCGGGCCCGGGCCGTAAAATGCGGCCCATGCAGCAACGTTTATAGAACCTGGTTCTATAAACGTTGCCATGCAGTGCTCTAACTGAGACGCGCAGCTCGGCGAAAACGGAACTTTTGAACCACTCGCGCCGTTCCCCATTGTAGCGCCAAGAGGTTCTTTCTTCCATGAATCAAACAGAAACGAACAAGCAGCATTTTATTACGTCTTGTGATGCACGGAAGATCCTTTTTTATTGCAACTAGTATGATTAGTAGTGTTCAATTGTACTCGGGACTCTTTGACGTCATCAGTATCATTTCCAAAATGTCCCACTCGTGGCGCACATCGTGTCCGACATTTACCTTAATTTCTCCATTACTAGAGCCCTGCTGTTGATACTATTGACGTTTTAGGCGTTCTCACACATTGACCTTTCACTCTGACATAAATTGTTATTTGCCTTTAGTGTCCATTTAAGCCAACTTATCAATCGATGTTTACTTGCTTACTGAACAATAAATGTTGCGCGGTGCGTTTGTGTAACTGGATCAGAAATAAAACACGTCTAATGAAGCATTTTTCCTTCAGAAAAAATCCCGAGTCTTTTATTGTAAAATTATTGAGAAATATCGCCCACCCAAATGCCGTGCGGGATAAATTGACGTAATACAGTTAATGTTTTCTCGAATATCTCCTTCGCGTAGTGGGAAACGTATACAAACAGCAAGGCCACTGTATTTAGTAACAAATTTTGGGGACCAACTGTGACAACAGCAAAACACTTAAGGGCTCGCAAATTGATAAAACGATATTAACGGGGTGTTCCACATTGTCAATCTAGTAATGTCTGCTTTTTGAAGCAGTCCACTTCGAGAGGTGGTAGATTCCTGTATTGCAAACTGATAACTGGGGCTGCAGGATCGCACTTATCTTCATCATCTATCACTGAACTAAGCTTCGTGTATAGATTATACAGACTTCCTGTTTCGCCGTTTCATTACTGTCATTGTCAAGGCATGCCAGATACAGCCAGGCACGTTTTCTTTGTTTATTGCTTACAAGGTTCTCAATTGGGTGGAAATTAAATTGATAGCGGTGTTGAATGTACAACATAAACAAGTCCGTTCTTGCCGAAAGGACTCCACAAAACCATTACAGGTATCTCACGGCGTTTAGAGTGGAAACATTCGATTCTACAGTTTTACTGTCAGGATGTTTCGGTACTAGCGAGGTATCCCGAGAGGTGATTTGTGAGCTAACCTCACGTCAGTGTAGGAGGAGCAATAACGCTGTTGCAGGAATCTCACTTGTGATAGCAGTGTGGTTACGTCCCTCCTCTCAAGTGCGCGCACGTTTCATTGTTTTTCTCAGTGTTGTACTTCATCCCTCACCAATGCTATCGGTCTTATAATTTCTACGCTATCTTCATAGTCTGCTGTCGTGTGACACTATCGCAATAGCAGCTTGAAACTACGCTTTCTTCTATCCAGGCTGTTTCAAGAAATGTCTCCGGAAATCCTCAAAAATAAGGGAAATTCAATATTTGCTCGTTGCCTTCACAATTACTTTTTCTGCGGGGGCAGAGACGACTAGAGACATCAATTACGAGAGAAATCAAGGATCCAATATTATTGTTTTTATTAGTGGAGAAGAGCCCACTGTTGCTTTCATATTTACAAAAAAATTATACCATATCCCGCTAAAGGGGACCATGAGGTGATGCGAAGCCTGCGAAGCCGGAGCACTTGCACGATCGCGTTCCGTTCGCGTTCGTTGGGCATGCTACCGACCTCGCGTCGTGGAACGCGAAGAGGAACACTACGCGCGTCGTGTCTTCCCTCTAGCCTGACCGTTAATTCTCACAGGGCGAGCGGGGAACGCAGTCGACAGACGCGCCAGAGGGGAGCAGCGTAGGAGAGGAGAGAGGGGGGAGGGGACGCGCATGCGCTGGCGCTCATCGCGGCGTTGCGCAGGAGGGAATTTCGGCATGTCGAGCCCGCATTTCAGAGGCGTCAACCGAAGCAAGCGCTGGACTGAACGCGCGCAGCGCTCTACCCGCTTTATATTCACACTTGAAGGAGAGGAGACTAGAGGAGGAGAGTAGCGCATGTGCCGCGAGAGCAGAAGCGAGAACGCAGGAGAAGCGCAAGCAGGTGCTGGGAGAGAAGTGGAGAGAGTAACGCGCAGCTGTTGGAGAGAGGGAAGGAGGAGAGTTGCGCATGCGTACTGTGAGTGCGGACGCCAACGCCACGGGACATACCCCCCTCCCCCCGAGCAAGAGATGCTTTGCATATAAAGGCGGCTGCTGGTAACTATAGAGTGATAAAACTTGACCAATTTCGCCGGCGAAACCGAAACCGAAACGTGGAAGAGCGCAACTGCTATATTCAGAGGCGTCGAGAATGAGCGAGCTTCGATCAACCATCGATCTACTTCGCTTCGTGCGTGGGGGTGTGGGCTGTGCTTGCGATTATAGACCGCATGGCGCACGGCTCCGACGTGCCCTTCGTTAACGAATGCATAAGAACTAGCACGATTGCAATCGTTATCAGCAACAGTCACGTCATTCTGGTCGTCTACTAGTTGCGCTGATCGACGCTTTGGTTGCGCCGTTGAATTTCGTCGAATTTCATTACTCCACAATAATTACCAGAGCCCGCTTTATTGAAATCTCAAAGCGGCCATGGGCTTTTCGCATGGAAGGTCTTCAATTCTACCATTTGACCCGACCAGCCATCTCTACTAATTGAAAAGTTTAATAATTTAATTTAATTATTTAATGCCACAATTTATGCCTCTAGTCATTTGAAGATGTCTGCCGCTACAGAGAAAGTAATTATGAACGCCGCCAGCAAATAGCGAACTTCCCTAATTTTTGAGGAATCTCGGACGCATTTCTTGAAACAACCGGTATATGCCACGAGTTGGGAGTCTACTCATTATAGATTGCAAGTCAAGTAAGCACGGCGTTTACAAGTCATTCGCTCATCGATGCACTGTAATAAAGTGCGGTGTACGGTTAACAATGCGCAGCGCGCGGTCTTATATGCATCTCGGCCTCTTTGCCACCCATCTCGCATCGACGACCCCACGCGACCCCATGCGTGCCCTTCGTGAGGCCTCCGAGCGGTTCTGCTTACGTATGTTAATCGCGTTTGTCGCTGCTAGCGACAAACGCGATGAACATACGTAAGCAGAACATACAAACGCGATTTGTTGCTATATCGCATTCATTCACTCTAAGCCAAAAAGGACTAAAATGGGGTATGTCATTGGTCCTTCAGGGGTCTAAATGGGCTGCCACAGATTTTGAACCATTTTTGGACCAACTGCGGGAGTAACTACAAGGGTTCAACTTTTACTCTCTAGCACTTACTCCAGTTGGTTTAAATGTTGGTCCTCGTAGGATGCTCCCGAGGGTCTAACAGTTGAACCGTCGGGACTAACCGAGAAAAAAAAAAAAGATGGCGGTTCTTCGCTATGTCGGCGTAATTCTTGTTATTTCCAACTGAATCAGCATTGAATGATGCATTATTTGCGGCACAGACATACACCACGCAGACACAGTGCACAGACATACAACCACACACAACCATTGCAATCTAAACACCACACATACCTACCGCCCGCGCTACACAGCTGAAAAACAACCATCGGCTATATATAGGCACAGTATCTTGACCTCCCATGTGGTGCTGGTGGCAGACTTCTGTTCGAAGTAATAAAACAATAAACATTCGCAGCGTAAGTGTGAACTTTCGTGGGCTCAATGGTAGCACCGCAACACACCGATCTTTTAATATGAACCCGCCGGACGTTTAACCCTCCTTTCAGTCAGCGAATTCGAATTATCAGCTGGTACTCTATCGTGTCGGCCGAACCAGCGTTAGCAATGCTGGTGCACAAGTCCTAAAATGCACTTATTCACACACAAACGTAAAAGCGGCACTTATGCAGGAACGCCGGCGAAGCAGTGAGGCGTACCGCCAATGCCGGCTTCTTGCCGACAACGTCACTAGGCCTTTACCAGAAGCACGGCTATGATTTAAACGACCGCTGGCGATCACAACATGCGCCTCCTGTGCAATTTTCGTTGTCGTTATTTTACATACAAACGAAAAATAGATGTCCGCTGTCGGCGGCGTCTTACAGAGTGATGTAGATGTATGCATACCTACAACGACGAGACGGCGCGCAGGCACGGTTCTTTCACCGTGCTCGTAAGTCGCTCGCTGTACACCGCCGGCCGCACGTTGATTCGTATCGGCGCTCGCTTTCACGCTAGATGTTTGACAACAGTTGTCGCATGAGAGAAAGACACATATTGAACTGTACTTTATTCCAGAAGGCATCATTCTCCGTGAAACAAATTCTACGCAACGTTTCTTTCACCTGCACCGGCAACGAACTCTCACCGGCCGCCGGCTGGCTTGGTGCCGACGACGTAGCGAAGCCTACTTCGTATCGCTTCGTAGTTGTAGTCGCTGACTCTGCGGGAATACAATCTTTGACGAACAGCTTACTTTTGTCAGCGCTGGCAGTGTTCTTCGTAGTTCTTCCCAATTGGGTACATTGAAGCGAGTTATCCGCGGTGTCCGGGCTCGAAGGCTTGCACTTGTTTGGGTCCGGCAGCTCGTAGAGAAGAAACGTGGGTGAGCGCTCTCGCTCGCTGTGTGCGCCCGCGCGAGTTGAACTTGACTCTCATAACTGCTTCTATTCTTTGTAATAGTGCTTCGCTTTCACTCTGGCGTGTAAGCCATATAACTCGTGATCGTGCTAGCCGACAGGCCCGGGAAGTGCAGGGCGGCAGCATGCGATCGGCGCGCAGTTACACCCCCCGTTCGTCCCCTTCTTGCCGGGCGTTTGCGCACGACACGCACTGTCTCGCATTTACACCCTGTTGGACGAACCGTTGATCCTTTGGTTTAACGACTGCCGTTAGTCCAATTTTGCCCAGTTTCGGCTTAGAGTGTTCCTTCGCCCTTGTGCCGAAACAATGCACAACGAACGCTCAACTACGTCTGTGAAGGCGCGTTTCACTTTCGTGTTATACCGATTGCTATGACAGAGGGATCAGCCATGTTTCTCCTTTGTCCGTTGACCGCTGCTCCGCTGTTTCTCGCAAAATACAAAGCGACCATTTGAGACCGTCGACATGCGACCAACTTCTCTTTTACTCGCGGGCGGGAATGAGCCTTCAGTGGGGGGCTTTTCCAGATAAGCGATTGGTCTCATCGCCTCGGGTAGTGAGCCGCTTGTAAATAAAGTTGATCTCTCTCTAGGCATGGTCGTTTTCCGCCGTCCTCATCGACCGACCTGCTATATGTACCCTCCACGGCACCTCGATGATCGCAGATAGCCTCACCGATGTTTTTTCTGCGCGCTTTTGCGCTCGTCTATTATGCGACTCAGCCTGTTGTGTCCCATTCATCTGACCGGCTCGTCCCCGTGTTTTGCACAAGGTCGTGCACACTAAACAAAAATAACCAGAAAAGGGAGTAAACCGCTTGTCCTCTAGCACATTCTCTTTTCTTTTTTTTCTTTTTTTTTTTGCTACGTACCAGTCGAGGTAAAAATTTACTCTCATGCTGAGTTTTTGAACGTAGAAACGGTAGTAATTATTTACCCCGCCGAGGTTTACAACGAGTACAGTCAGAGTAATTCTTTACTGCATTTACAAAGTTCTTCCGGTGATTTCTGAGAGTCATTTCTAGGTCGACAGTCTCTTCTGGCTGATGTAGTAGTATTGATTTACTCCCGTAACTCAGTTTTCGCGGCTATTTCTGGTGATTAAAAAAAATTAAGGGATGCGATTGCGTCTTAACCCATCGAAATTCGAATTTAATCAACGTAGAAAACACAGTATCCATAACATATACAGAGATAAACACATACACAAACACGCACAAACAACCAATGCAGAATAAAACACCACATAAACCGACTGCTCGCGCTGCACAGGCGTACCCTGGCCACACGTTATATATAGGCACCGCAACTTGACCTGCCATGTAGTGCCGGTAGGCGACTTATGTTTTGCGTGCTTGAACAATAAAGATTCACAGCGTACGCGTAAACCTTTAAGGTTGGCGGCAAGTCGCCATGAGTCACACCGTCCTTTTAGTATAAACCCGCCTTATCTCACCTTTTAAATGCGAAGCATTCCTTAGCGAACCCAAGGCACTTTGAGTGTATCTATCTATCTATCTATCTATCTATCTATCTATCTATCTATCTATCTATCTATCTATCTATCTATCTATCTATCTATCTATCTATCTATCTATCTATCTATCTATCTATCCGCCTACGGCTGGGCGCTCTCGGGATCGCCTCCTTAGCTTGGTGTAGACCAAAATTGGCATGGGAGGGTAAGAGGGTTTGACGAATATGACTGTGTAATGAACAGTAATGAACCTGGTTCATTACTATCTTTTTTTTTTCGTTTTTAGACTGAATAGTAAATGAAGGTGCTTTGTGCCTTAAAAACAGACAAACCCAGTTATTTATACGGTTGTCAATAGGTTGTTCTGGATCGCTTAGTGCGTCTTTGTTTTCCTATAACAGCCTCCGCGATCGGTACGGGTAGCGCGCAGCCTGAGCCACTCGCGGAGGCAACGTTTACAGCGACGAAATCCAAGCGCGAGACGCGCGGACTTACACATTCTCCCGACCGAACATCATTCATAGCTTCCACAACGCTGCACCGGATGTATGAAACGGAGTCCAGATGCCTCATCAATTTTTATTTATTTATTTATGAATACTGTCAACCCTCATAGAGGGTCATAACAGAGAGGACAATACAATAACATACATAAAAAATGTACAAGGTACATAACGATG
Organism: Rhipicephalus sanguineus; assembly: GCF_013339695.2. Lineage (NCBI taxonomy): Eukaryota > Metazoa > Arthropoda > Arachnida > Ixodida > Ixodidae > Rhipicephalus > Rhipicephalus sanguineus. The sequence continues at coordinate 29,496,695 of NC_051176.1, forward strand.
CTTAATATTTGGCACTTCCCAATGAAAACAGGTATTTCCTTAAATTACAATTAAAGAAAGATAATAACAATTCAAAATTATCTGACATTTTTCAAATTATTTACAATGAGCATGAGGTCGCTTACATCATTTGGCATTGAACAAAAATTACATTGAACAATCTCGTAAATGCGCCTCTACAGCATTTTCGAAGTCGGTGACATTGTTTAAAACAACAATAGCGTTTGGTAGTTTATTCCACATTTCTACGACATCTGGGAAGAAAGAATATCGAAACGTGTCAGTATTTGTTTGGTATGGTTTTATGACGTAATCGTGTTTAGTTCGGGGGTTTCTTTTGCCTGGGGCGTGTAAATATTTGAGCTTATCAATCTTAAGTTGATCGTGAATTATTTGGAAAAATACTTTCAGCCTATATTTTTTTCTCCGTAGTTCAAGAGAATCTAAGTTGCATCTCTGTAACATCAGCGTGACCGATTCCTTCCTTCGGTACGTTGAACAAATAAAACGTGCCGCCAGTCTCTGTATTCTTTCCAGCTTCTTCTTAAGGGTCACTTGATGGGGACTCCAAACAGCGGCTAAATATTCTAGTATCGTCCTAATGAAGGTGGTGTATGCAATATGTTTTACGTCACGCGATGCATGTTCTAGTTTTTTCCTCAATATGTATAATTTTTATAGGCTGTCGTGCAGACGTTATCTATATGTTCATTCCATGACAGTTTCCGCGTAATTGTAACCCCGAGATACTTGAACTGGTGCGCATTCACCAGCAAGTGTCCACCAATGCTGTACGAAAAGGAATGGATAGTTTTCCTTTTGCTAATGTGTGTATATGTAGATTTAGAATAATTTATTGACATTTTCCATTTCCTACACCAATTATCTAAATTTTTCAAACAATTCTGAACTTTGAGTTGATCGTCTAGCTTGGTAATTGTGGCGTAGATTAAGCAGTCGTCTGCGAAAAGTTTAACCTGGACACCCTCTTCTGCCACCACGCTACTGATGTCATTGATATAGAGGAGAAATAATAGTGGTCCCAGTACTGAGCCTTGGGGCACTCCTGAAAGTACAGCTAAAGGACCTGATACATGGCCACCCAGTTTTACTACCTGCGTACGGTTTGTTAAATATGCTTCAATCCATTTTATTACTAGTTCATTTATTCCTGCATTACGTAATTTGAAGATTAATTGGACATGGGGTACTTTATCGAACGCCTTTGCAAAATCGACGCAAACCACATCAACCTGTTGTCTTATATCTACAGCACCCGCAAAATCATGAATTGTTTCTATTAACTGCGTCACGGTTGATAACCCCGTCCTGAAGCCATGTTGATAAGGGTACAGCAAAGTGTTCTGATCTAGAAACTTGAGTATATGTTTTGCTATTATATGTTCGAACACTTTGCAAGTAACTGAAGTAAGTGAAACTGGACGATAATTTGTTGCCTGTTTTCTGTTGCCCCCTTTAAATAAAGGAATGACGAATGCAGTGCGCCAATCTTGTGGCAGTGAGTGCGTTGTATAACTTTTTTGAAAGATGATAGTCATATAATGCGACATCCATTCTGCATATCGCTTGAGGAATACAGTTGGTATATCGTCGGGAAAAGGGACCGTCGGCGTCAACACGAGTGATGCAAAAAAGTCATGTGATGTCATCATGACGTCACTATGACGTCATTACATGAAACCGTCGCTTGGTCAAAGCTGGGCCGATACCGGAGATACTGCAAAACCACGCGAGGTGCAGAAAGCTTCCAATGGCTCTGATCCCGGAGGCAGTGCAAAATCACGTTGGGCGTAGAAATCACTCAGGGTGGGGGTGGATCAGTACAATAAACCGAGAAGATGGCTTTCGCGTTCGAGTCGTCTGAGGCGAATGCATATGGGAACCTGTGACTTTTTTAGGTGTTCGTGGAAATCCTGAACGAATTGCGCCTGTAGGGATTGATCATTCCGCAGGGTTCTTGCAAGCACGTATCGGCATGATAGTGACAAGCGCGCCTTGATAAGATTGTGCTTTTCAGGCGTCGCCTGATAAAACTTGTGGGTCGGGAGGGCGGTATAGCCAAATGCGGTCTCTCTCTGATGCACTTGGTCGCTTTGAGTGCCGTTAATGGGAGTTGCCTGTCCATGTCTCTGTGTGACGCCGATTACCGAATATTGCCTGTGATAGCTAAGGAACGGAGGGAAATGAATCGAGGGCTCCTTTCTTACACAGCCTAATGAAGCCACAAGACAATAAAGTAAAGGAAAGCACAGGGCAAAGGAAGGGACATTTAGACTGTAGGGTATGCTAATTATGACAAAAATCGAAAGTAATTAAAGTGGACCAAAAAACAACTTGCCACTGGTGGGTACCGAACCTACAACCTTCGGATAACGCGTCGAATGCTGTATGCGGTATACAAATGAGCTATACGGCGGCGGTCGTCCTCCCGCCCGCTTTAATGGGCATTTCTGTGTGTATAATGCTGGGGGTGTTAGCCAGCTCCCCCTCGTAGCCATGGTTGCGAAGGGTACGAGGGGCGCAGAGCAGACCGATTACGGCAAACCTCGCCTGTCTCGCATCATGGGGGAGGGCGGGGATATGAGAGAGCGCGCTTAGCGTCCAGCTCCTCTGAAGCCGCCAGCTCCTCGCGTTCGTGTCACATTTCCCATGACGCTTCTGTTTCATTTGCTATTTTGCTGCGCTTATGGGGAAAAACAAAGACTAACGTGCACGCGCGCCCAGCGTCCAGAAGCCAACCTCTTTGAACGCCGCTTCCCCTTCGTTCTCCACGCGCTGGTCAAAATTCCCAGCATGCTCCTGTTTCATTTTTTATGGCTGCGCTTCAAAAGTCTCACGTGACGCTCCCTCCTAGTTTTTATTTTTTTTCTCCATGTCTCGCATGCGTCTCTGACGCCCGTAGGCTAGCGAACAGCACGTGTGACGCGTGTAGACGACGAAGGACATGCGGCCGCGATATGCTCTTCTCCCTGCAGTCGACGGTGATCGTAAGTTCGAGCCGTCCAACACCGCCAAGGCACATAGACGGCGCTCGCTGCTCCTATCTGGCGACGTCACTCATTTGTACGATATCGTCGATACTTTGTAATTGGTCTGAGTTGAAATCTGGCGAGCGTGCTGCCATAAATTAGCCTATAGCAGGCGCGACAAAGCCGAAACGACGGCAAAAGGGTCGTGCTTTGGACGTCCTCGGTCTTCCTTCCCGGTTCGCGGCACAGGACGGCCAGCAGCAGGATCGCGGCGCTGGGCTAGGGCCTGAGTGAGTGAGCATGCGGAGGCGGAGCTGGCGGACTCCAGAGAAGAAGGTTCGAGCCACCGGCGTTCGGGCTCCTAGAAATCCGAGTCGGCGACTGCGACGTCGAAGAGCTCGCCTCAGCGGCTCCCATCGATCGAGACCACGCGTTGGGGCGAATGCGCGGCGGCGCTGTGCAGTGAACCCGCCTATTTTGTTTCTTTTTCCGCTCGCGCACGTTGGACACCCACGCTATATACGTACGCCAATGCGCGGTTCGATCTCCGTTATTTCCTTCGTTTTTTTTTCCTTATTTTCCACCGTATTTTTTCTGGCGCCCGCTACGTGTGTATGTCGCCATTTCCTTTCACTTCTGCGCAGAGCAGGCGTCGCAGGGATCGTTTCCTCCGTCTCGTTCCCGCTGCTCGGAATCCCGCACGCGCGCACGTCGCTTTTATAACGGCCTGGCAGACCGGCGTGTCGTCGGCGTGTATTTCTCTCCGCGAAGGAAAGAATGTCGTGTTGTCTGAAAAGTGAATTTCGTGGCAAGCTTTACTCCCGGTATTGTAGTAAAAACGGAGAACTGCCACGCTGATCGTTTGTACAACTTTATTTCATGTTATTGGTTTTTTTCTGTTTTTTTTTTTTACGTGCCGATAACAGTGCGGCCGGCACGTTCGTTCTAGTGGCACGTGCGAAACGTGCAGAGGGACATACCAGCTCTTTTGTAGTTTCCATAAATGGCAATTCCACGGTTAATGAGAGTTAAAATTAAGAAGCAAAAGTAACAGATTCGAGGACTGAATACTGGGGTCTGTCTTTGTCTGTTCTTTCTTCAGTCGGTTATTACAACATGGAAACCTAGACTAAGCTTTTTCTATGTTCTAGAGAGCAGCACGCTACATTAGTTCTTTTTTTTTTCAGTTACAAGTGAACTTCCTTGCTATTTACAAATATGGAATCGCCAAACCGGTTAACCTGCAATGCAAATCTAAATATAGCAAAGAACATCACTGTTGTACGGATCTGTTCGAAAACTGTCATGATTTCGAATCGACACAGTGACCCCATTTACACTCGATGTGCCACAGTTTCGAAAGAGAGCCCGGCAAATGAATTTCGCCAAATCAGACCTGGGGGCAAGCGGCATGAAGGCCGTCTGCACCTCGTTTCTTTAAAAGGCACGTTCCGCAGCCTGCATACTCTTCGCTGGTGAAGCGAAAGGAATCGCCTGTGTGCAACCTTGAGCTGAGCCCTGCAATTATGCCATAGCGATAAAGCATCGCTAGCTACATTGTATGCACGTACGCGCGTGTCCACACCAAGACCCATAAACAGAGCTTCTAGAAGTATCTATTCAGGGTTGTTTTGCTGGGGCCGGCCAAGGAGATGATAGGTACATGCTCTCCGTCCGTTTGAGTGGCTCCTCGCGAACGAAGCCGCCCGGGAAACGAGCGAAGGCGTGACTTCGTAGGACACTCTTTGATCGCATATACGCCGATGAACTGCATCCAGGTAATGATAGTGATAACTGCTGGAGTGTTACGCGCCCAAACCACGATGCTAATTTGAGGCACGCCATAGTGGGGGACTGCGGATTAAATTCGTATACGTGGGCTTCTTTAAGGTGTACCTCAATCCAAGCACATGGATGTTCTTTGAATTTCGCCCCCATCGAAATGTGGCCGCTGTGGTGGAACCCGCGCCCTCAAGCTCAGCGGCTTGACACCTTACGAACTGCATAGAGTGGAACACGAAGTGCCCATAGAACCCATATCACAGGAATGAAAGAACTCCGGTTAATTTCCTTGCATGGGGAGTACGACTCCCAGAAAACTACAGGCCCCTATGGACAACGGTTAATGCCTTCTTCCACGCAGGGAAATTAACTGGAATCCCAGGCATGTATTCACTAGACGGCGAGCGATCTATTGTCATCCTGGTTTAATTATATTTACGGCATTGGAAAAAAAGTTGCTATAAAGCGACAAAAACAAGTATTTTGGTGACGCTGCGGAAAGAGTGTGAAACGGGAAACATGACAAAACAAGCGGAATGCCACTCTCGCTTTCCGGCTACACGTATTCAGCCACATAATCGTTCCAAGTACCAGACACGGAAGTGCCATGCTGCAATCCGCCTATTCAATGGTTGGCTTCAGAAAGTGGTCTGAATTCGCAATCTATATACCACATATTTCTTCCCTTTAAACTGAAAGTGGTAAAAGATCAGTGCACAATATTGTTACACGCGAAGGAGACCGAGGCGCATACGACTGAAGGGGCCGTTTATTTGGTCGCGCGGGTGAGCGCAGGAGCGGCCAGCAGGTTGAATATGCTAGCGTCGTCGTCGTCTTCTCTCTAGCTGCCTCGGAGCAGCAAGCACGTTCACCGGCCTTCGTTTTCTTTGTCCATATGCGCAACATTCCTCTCCTCGCAGACGAAGGCCGCCGGGCGAGTCACTCGGGTTGTCGCGGCATGAACAAATTCAAGCGGGCGACATGGACCACTTGGGTCTTGGCAGCTCGTCTACCACTCGCCGTAAGGTGAACTATGGTATAGGTGACCTCTGTGAGTCTGGTGATAATAACAAATGGTCCATCGTATGGGGCTAAAAACTTTTGGCATAACCCGCGTTTCCGTGTAGGAGTCCACAGCCAGACTAAATCACCGGGTCGATAGGTTACAGGTCGGTGGTGAATGTCGTACCGTGCTTTCGCTCCCTCTTGAGATGCCAAGGTGCGTAATCGAGCTATATATACGACGCGCCTCTTCAGGAAGGCAGACGGTCTCGACGACTGTGACGTTTTCGTGATTGCAGAAAGGGAAAACAGTGAGGATTGTGTGCCGGGGTGGACGTGCGTACAGCAAAAAGAAAGGGCTATAGCCGGTAGCAGGGGCGTAGCCAAGGGGGGGTTGGGGGGGTTCAACCCCCCCCCCCCCGAAATTTTTCAATTTTGCTTGTGTATATATACACGCACACATACGAACACACGCACGAACATACATAAAGTATGGTTGAACCCCCCGCCCCCCGAAAAACATTTCTGGCTACGCCCCTGGCCGGTAGTCTCGTGCGTGGCTTTGAATGCATACGTGATGAAAGGTAGTACGTCATCCCAGTTTTTATGGTCGGATGAGACATACATATACAACTAGTTGATAATTGTCCCGTTGGTGTGCTCCGTAAGCCCATTCGTTTGTGGGTGGTAGGGTGTCGAGTGACGCAAGCGGGATTTCCACAAACGAAGGAGCTACTCCACGGCATCCGCTGTGAATTGTCGTCCACGGTCGCTGATGATCACTCGAGGTGGGTCATGTCAGAGTATGACGTGTTGCAGCAGGAATAATGAGACGTCACTGGCCGTTGCGGAGGGGACGGTCGCCGTCTCGCAATAACATGTCAGGTAATCGATGCAAACTATTATCCCACGGTTGTCCTTAGCCGTTTTCGGAAAAGGGCCCAGGGAATAAATGCCCACTTGTTGGAAAGGTGTGCTTGGAGGTGGCATCGGCTGGAAGAGACCAGCTGGAGCAGTAGATGGGCGTTTATGGCGCTGACACTGCTTGCAGCTGGCCACATACATCTCAATAGACTTTTGTATTCTAGGCCAATAAAAGCGTTCTTTAGACCGGTGGAGCGTCCGCGCAGAACCTAAATGTCCAGAAGTGGGGTCGTCGCGCATGGCACTCATAATGGCTGTGCGAAGGCTCTCCGGCACCACCAGAAAAAAACGTACGCCACTGCCGGAAAGGTTCTTCTTTTTCAAGAGTCCATCGCGCATGCAGAAATGGCGCGCATTGATAGAGGCGGATGTGGTGGTGAAGAGCGGTGCTAATTTTCGCTGCTCTGCTTTGAAACTGTCGAGGTCTGGAAAATAGGCGGTACAGAAGGTATAAGGTGGTCAAAGTCATCGGCGCCGCAGTCGGTAGTGCTGAGTGGCATACGTGAAAGGCAGTCCGCATCGGCGTGTCGTCGGCCGCTCTTGTAAGAGACGGTGAAGCAGTATTCTTGCAGCCTGAGCGCCCAGCGCGCAAGGCGGCCGCGAGGGTCGCGAAGGTTGACAAGCCAACACAAAGAGTGGTGGTCAGTGACAACTGTGAATGGCCGCCCATACAGGTAAGAACGAAACCGCTGAATCGCAAATGTTACTTCCAGGCATTCTTGTTCCGTGACAGTGTAATTCTGTTCGGGCCGGCTTAGTGAGTGACTTGCGTATGCAATGACGTGCTCGCGGTCACCATAACGCTTGACTAGAACGGCACCAATACCTATGCCACTGGCATCCGTGTGAAGTTCTCTCGGGGCCTTAGGATTGCAGTGCTGAAGGACAGGTCGTGACGTCAGCAGTAACTTCAGTTAGCGAAAAAAAGACACGCACTCCGGAGTCCACTCGAAGGGAATGTCCTTTCGTAGTAGGCATGTTAGCGGGTACGCGACGTCGGCAAATTTCGGAATACAGCGGCGGAATTAGGAACAAAGCCCCAGAAAACTGCGGAGCTCCTTGACAGAGCGCGGTGCACTGAACGCTTCAACAGCTGCTGTCTTCTGGGGATCCGGGCGTATATGCCATCCTTATCGACGAGATGCCCAAGCAAGAGGGTTTGGCGGTCTCCGAAGTGGCACTTGTTCGAGTTTAAAACTAGGCCAGCGTTTCGGATGCAGTTCAGAACAATATCCAGACGCGAGTTGTGCTCACTGAATGTCCGGCCAATGATAACGACGCCTTCGAGGTAGCTTATGCAGATGTTCCACTTCAAGCCGTGCCGAATGGTGTCCATAAATCTCTCGAACGTCGCCGGAGCGTTGCACAATCCAAATGGCATCACATTAAATTCAAAGAGCCCGTCAGGTGTTACAAAGGCAGTCTTTTCCTTGTCTTCAGGATGCATCGGAATTTGCCAGTAGCCGGATTGTAAGTCTACTGAGGAAAAGTGAGAGGTCGAATGTAGGCAGTCGACTGCGTCATCAATACGTAGCAGTGGGTACACGTCTTTTTTTGTTACGGCATTCAACTGGCGATAGTACACGCAAAATCTCCAAGATCCATCTTTCTTTGCTGCCCACGGACTTGCGGACTCGTCTATGACTCCCTTTTAGATCCAAAGCATTTCTTAGCGAGCTTCTGGGACTTTGAGCGTGTCTATCTATCTATCTATCTATCTATCTATCTATCTATCTATCTATCTATCTATCTATCTATCTATCTATCTATCTATCTATCTATCTATCTATCTATCTATCTATCTATCTATCTAGCCGCCCATGACTTTGTGCTCTCCTGGCTGTTTCGTTAATGGGATGTAACCCAAAATTGGTGTGGCGTAACATGACTGTATGACGAACATAAATGACAGGTCATAACATGAAAATCATGATATGCATGTCATGTACAGCATGATTTACATGCCACGTTCATGGTGCACTCGCGGCCGTTTCGCTAGCTTGATATACACGAAAATTGGTATTGCTTGACGTGACTGTACGACGAACATAAATGACAGGTGGTAACATGCAAATAATGTAATGCATGTCGTGTAGGAAATGATTTACATGCCATGTTCATGGTGTGCTCGCGGCCTGTTCGCTAGCTTGGTATACCCCAAAATTGGCATTTCGTGACGTGACTGTATGCCTAACATAACTGGCAGATGGTAACATGCAAATCATGTCATGCATGTCGTGTAGGGCATCATTTACATGCCATGCTGATGGTGCGCTCGCGGCTGTTCCCCCAGCTTGATATACACCAAAACTGGCATTGCGTGACGTAACTGTATGACGGACATAAATGACAGGTGGTAACATGGCAATCGTGATATGCATTTCATGTGCAGCCTGATTTATATGCCACGCTTATGGAGCGCTCGCGGCCGTTGCCCCGGCTTGATATACACCAAAATTGGCATTTCGTGACGTTACTATATGCCGAACATAAATGGCAATGGCTATATGCCGAACAATCATGCCCTACACGACATGCAACATGTCATGCATGTCCTGTAGGGCATGATTGATATGCCATGCTCATCGTGTGCCCGCGGCCGTTTCCCCAGCTTGATATACACCAAAACAGGCATTGCGTGACGTGACTTTATGACGAACGTACATGACAGGTGGTGACATGACAATCATGACATGCATTTTATGTACAGCATGATTTACATGACACGTTCATGGTGCGCTCGCGGCCGTTGCCCTAGCTTGATATACGTCAAAACTGGTACTGCGTGACGTCACTGCATGACGAACGTGAGTGACAGGTCGTAACACTTAAATCGTAATATGCATGTCATGTGCGGTATGAGTTACATGGCACTGTCTTGGTGCGCTTCCGACCGTTTTGTTAACTGGATATAGACCAAAATCGGTATGACATGACATGAGCGCGTGACGAACGTAAATGACATGTCATTCATTGTATATACCAGAATATACATTTCATTATATAAAAGATTGTACAAACATTCATGCATGGCAAACATGAAGTATACAGTGAACTAGCTGTCATGACATGAATGAACATTTTCCTGAAAGAGAAACAAGGCGATGTATGCAGCTCTCAGCTGGCTGCTTCGCATTACATCGATTGCCACAGTGCGTGGGATCTGCCGGATTTTTTCATCATCTTCTGCACTTGATCGTTGATAATTTGGCGCTCTGACGGTGAAACACGATATGGAGTTTCTCGAATCGGATCGGCCGAACCCGTGTTGATGGTATGGCGTGTTCGAGACGCAAGGATGGAGGATCACATGCTCCTAATATCTACGGCAGGTTGCGCCGCGCGGATGTTTGTCACTCTCTCAGCGGCGCCGGGCGTTTGGATGGGACATGGGGTTGTGACGTCTATGTTCACGCGTTAGCGTAATCACTCGTTGTAGACCAGGATCGTTTACTGTCGCAGCCAAGTTTAGAGCAAGCACTCATAGCCTTGCTCATAGTCTTGACTCCGGTTATCACCTGTTGGCAGTGGTTGTCCCATGAGCTGCGGGTTGGGTTACGTCACAGCTGGCAGAGAGCGAACGCCGGCGGCAAGCACGCGATAAGGACAGACCGAGCGCTATATCGATGTGGCTCGTTACAAGTGCCCCGCAGACCCCGGTCAAAGATGGCCGCCCTCCACAAGCGATCAAAAGTTTGGCCCACTCGAAGACTGACACTCACTGCGGAAGTGGGCGCTCAAAATCGGAGCAGCTGGCATTTCAGCATTCTTGTCATACGGAGCGGGCTTTTAGAAAATGCGGCGTGCCCTGATACGTGTGCGTACATATAAACATTTATTATGCCCAAAGGGAAGCTTTCAAATTAAAAAAGGTGGTGTGTTTAGTTGGTTACTCATCACAGTGGTATCCGAAACTGCAGCCTTATTGAGAGGGAAGGATTTTGATAGCGAATGTTTTAGAGCCAATTGAAAGATTTCTCTGCATTAATGCCCATTTTCTTGCATTGTATCTTTTCAGACTCCTTGTCCTTCTACTCATCGAAACGTAAGTCATGCTCATTTTCGCTCATTCGTCACACGCTTATAACTGTCTATAGTAATTCTAATTGAGCTCGCAATCTTCAAACTTCTCTTAAATGAAAGCGGTACTTGAGAGGACTTCATTTAAGATGCCTACCACTCCAGAGACCTACTGGCAGATGTAGAGTGGGGCGACTGCCTCAGCAACAACAAGTCACATACATCGTTTACTTAAGAGATGTTTGTGCGAGATATTTGCCCTGTATCGCCTGGTCACCCGCCGTGTTCTTGATTACACAAATGCTGTAAAAAAGACAACAGATCTGAGGTCTACTCAACGCTTTGGTGGTCTGCTCAGTAGTTTGGGGAAGAAAGATACAACATGAAATGCAATGCTGACGCTCTCTCTAGCTTAGCCTTTTTCCTTGAGCGTTTCTTTAAATTGCGTCACGGGATATTTCTATTTGGTCTTACATTCTTACATGAAAGCCCGAAATGCGAATGACAAAGCATAAGTGTGCTAGCGATTCAGATCTTAGGAAGAAGACTGGGGTCAAAGAACTCAGACAGACAGACAGACAGACAGACAGACAGACAGACAGACAGACAGACAGACAGACAGACAGACAGACAGACAGACAGACAGACAGACAGACAGACAGACAGACAGACAGACAGACAGACAGACAGACAGACAGACAGATCAAGAAAATGCAGGGAGGTTAACCAAAGAAAATCTCTGGTTGGCTACCATGTACTTGGGAAAGAGAAAGGGGGTGACCAATGGACATTGGTAGCTACCCAAATTACTGCGTCTCTGCAGACTCGATGGTAGCTGGCGACGTACTATAACTTATAGCTGACTTGGAAAGAATGCTAAATGACATCACCTTGAACACAGGCTTCTCAGAGACACCGGTTTCCATATCGCTACACTGCAACGGAGTCGTGAGGAGTACAGCTATACTGACAAGTGTGAAGCATGACTCAAGCCGTCATATTGAAATACTGTGTTTCTGCTTTATCTGCTAGTACAGATATCTTGGCTGCGAGGCAAACTTCCTAAAAATATCGTGTCTGACTCCGCGAGAATGGTGACCATGCATCATGGCTTTCGACTCAATTATGGTTGATGTAACGGAGTGCCTTGCGCTAAGCTGTACCGCTATGGTTCACGTTTCGATCCAGGTATAGTGCGACAATGGTAAAATATATGCACTCAGATTAAACAACCTGTACATGCACTTTCGGGCTTCCATGTGTAGTATACGTGCTTCCCTATACTCGATGCTGTGTGGTATAATAATAGTGGCTGTGCAAATCGGCTTCACCTGTTTTTTGGATGTCACTCGGGGACTTGAGTCTAGTAACTTCAGTTCGTTGTTTGTGTAACAAGCACAGCTATACACACGCAAAGCAAATTGAAAAAAAAAAAACACAGAAGAGCCTGCTGTCTAATGGGAGAGGGTATAAAACAGCTCAAACACAGGGACAGAAGAAAAACGAACAGCACGAGCGCCGTTCGTTTTGTACCGTCTGCCATAAGCCACATCCAAATAGCCCATTTCGCAGTTTTAATTCAGCCCATTGACTGTTTAGTACGGTTTCTTTTCCCAGACAGTGGCATAACTAGAATTTCGAAAAGCCGTTTGCCATTTGGCGAAACTTGGGCTGTAACTGCATCAGACTCGAATCTGGTAGCGATGTGATTTTTATTATATGACTGCGCTTCATTGAGGCTTCGTGATAAGACTTTGCTGAAATATGGTTATCAGTCGCATTATAATCGCCAAAAAAAATATGCAGGCAACGAACGGATGAGCATGTAACTTTACATTGAAAGCTAACGCGGCTCTCACTGTAAGCTCGCTTTAATTGCGCTGATGGCCACATTGAAGTGTATTTAGCCGGAACCGCTCGCGCAAGCCCAACGAACCCAATGGAGCAGAATTTAAGCCTGCGGGCACCCAATTCTAAAGACCTTTAATATGGCCTTCTGCTACAGCACACTTTGCCACCAGTATTTCGCTTGGTGGGACACCGAATGGTGTATATGTCACCTAGTTCAATCTTTCTTTGAGGCTGACCGAGGTATAGCTGCAGGCGTGAGGCGAGAGAAGGAGACGTATGCCGCATGTGACCTGGTACGCAAACGTGTAGTGTGGCTGCATATATTCTCGTGACACGTTCGCCAACGTTGCGGTTCAGTGCAGCCCTCCTGAGCGCACGGCCTTCAAAACGAGGCTGCATGTATGTGTAGAACCAAGTTACGATAGTCGGAGGAGGCTGAGCATGTGCGGCCGAGATTCATTTACCCAACCGCCGTGCGAGTTGTGTGGGCCCTTTGTGCAGACTAGTTCGTTAGCTTATAACAACAACAACAACAATAATATTAATAATAATAATCCGGGATTTGATCCCGCGACCTTCCAGTCAGTGGTCGAGCGCCATAACCACTAGACCATCGTGGCTTTTTTTTTTTAAATGTATTGCCTGTCTTAGACAATGTACAGTGAAAACATGTCACAAAATATACAAATACATCCTATGATAACACACGAAACGTGCTATCAATCTTACTTGGACTGGTGTTGCCCACCTGAATTCTTTCAAGGCTGCCAGAGGTTCTATCCTCGAAAGCCATTCGGGTAGAAACTCGTATATTTTGCATATTTTCAATGTAGGTAGACATACTTTGCCGAAAGTGAATTCGCGCTGGCTTAGCGTCCTGGTTCGCGGTGATATCCTGCCATTCGTACACGCCATATACAGGGGAGGCCAATCAACATTACTACATCAAATGTGACTCCATGTTTATTCTTTATTGCCACATACCTAATCCCATGCAGGCCGAAAGGAAACTATTTCTTTATTGTTCTATGAAGCACGTCCCAAAAATATGCCCTTTCCCAACAGTGCAGAAAAATTCATCTATGGTATCCGGTGTCTTGCAGATGAAACAGTGTGAACCCCATGGTACAAAACAACCCCTTTCTTTTATGAAAGTCTTTACCGACGGTGTTCACGTGCGTAACTTGAAATTGTTCATTTTTCTTTCGAGTACCTCTGCTGTGTTCAAAAACTAGACCATCGTGGCGGGTGTGGAGAGACGTGTTGGGAGTCTAATTAAAACAAAACGACGAGAAGGGCGAAAACTGGGTCATGGAATTTACTGGCATACACGGAAAATAGGCTTTCTATGGCATCTGTTGGAATTAATGTGCGATGTAGCTTGTGCGACGCAGAGGTCGGTATAATCTGAGCTTGTGCGGTGCGCATGTTGGCCACACCCCGTAAAATTCCATCAGTCGAACATGCTTAGTCCGAAAGACACGCTCTGTTGATTTTTTCATGCCAGGTTGGCTTCGCCATTTTACTCTCTTTGACCATCCTAGGCTCCTAGTGGGCTACTGTGTTTGTCTGTCGCCAGTACAGGACGCTTTACCGCTGGGGGATTGTCATGTCTAATTGAGATAATTAAGGCTGGGCTAAATCGTGAGCTGTACTTCCCAAAGAAACTTTCGCAGCTAACAGGAGATTCTTAGCACTCATCAGTCTGGGTGCAGCAGCGTGATGAAACGGTCTATGACCTGTACTTTACAGCTGTTACGTATGCGGTGTGCACACGTTATCGACTCCTTGTTCAACATAACACGCCCAGCACAGACGTTTTGCAGTAAAGAAAAACAGATGCATCTTTCTCTCTAGTGCAGTGGGGAAATAAAAAATCGATACTTGTAGCTTACGGATGCGTGTGCGTCGAGCAGGGTTGCCGTTGGGCGGACTTGAAAAGGAGCGAGAATTCAAGCCAAAAGTAGCCGAAGAAGCCACGTCATTCAAGTTTATCGCCACATTTGTAGCCAAATAGAACAGTAGAGGTATTACGAGTTGAGTTTTTATTTTTGAGCAATAAATACCATTTCGAACAAGCAAGAGCATACAAATGAGAGCACAAATTTTCACCTCTGGCTTGCTCTTCAAGTCACAGGTAAGCTGCAAATAAACAAATAAATTATAATAAATGCAGTCCTCCCGCATATTGTTTATGTAGAATATATAGACTTCTTGCCAGACAGAAAGTAGTTTCGCAACATTCTAGCCAACAAGTAGGAACATTAAACGCTGAAGCAATTTTTCCGTGAAGAACCAGACCGAATTTAATTAGTAGCATTTACTGATTTACAAAATACCAGTCCAGTTTCAGATATTAAAATTTGGTTGGAGATATTGAAAGGGTTTGCAGCGCAAGCACGGCAGTGCTGAAGGAAAGGCGTAAAAGCGAGGAACGGAAAGCAAAGAGGGACGACACGTTCGTCGCCTTTAGGCCTTTCCTTCAGCACTACCGTGCTTGCGCTGCAAACCCTTTCAATATTGCACTTCAACCAACTAGCCCAAATAGCCGTTCTTCTTCAATGCATTGGTTGGAGATGAATAGCACAGCTTCATTTTGCTGCGGATCTCCAGTTTTCGCCAAGTTAAAACGATAACACGCGTTGCGCAACAGTATTTGAAACTTGCGTGTAGCATCAGCATAGATGGCGTGCAGCGTGAGCAGCCCGTTTGCCAACATGCACGCAACTTCGTCACTCCGTATTTGCAGACGCGCCGCGCGTTGCGCTGGGGCGCCTAGATGCGCACGAGCCTGCTGGTGGGAGAGGATCGACAGACATGACGGAAAAGCTTTTTAACTGCAAACGTTAAGCAAAATGGCTACCTAATGCGCCAAAACAGAAGTTCAAAAGTAGCCAGAAAGTAGCTGTCGATCCAAGCTGAAGTTTTTTGTCGCCAGGCGGGGTCATAAAGTAGCCAATATGACGCAACTTAACCACCAAAGGTGACCCTGGCGTCGAGCATACTTTCATATCATGCGCATTCCACGACTAACGCAGGACATATGTAGTACTTCTTTCAATCTTACAAAAAAAAAAAGAATAAAAAAGGGGCACTCGCGCAGAAAAAAAAATACGAATGTGAAAGTGAGATAACGTTTTCTGGAACTACACATAAATAACAACACAGGATTTTTCTCACTCAAACTGCAGGTCTACTGCGTGCAATTGGCGAACCTCGGCCAAATTTAACTTCCGCGTTTCGTTTATTTTCTTTCGTTAATAGGGGAGCTTAGGTGCGAGGGATACGTTCAATCCTTGCTTGAGTGAAAGCGACAGGAAATGTTCTTTTAACAGCGGACTTGTTTAAGCCAACTGTTAGTACGTGCAGCGCGAGCAGAAAACTATCGTCATCATGAACCGGCACGCGATCTCTTCGTCCTCTTCGCCCTCGGAACACGTGCGCCGAGTTGTCCGGCGTGGGATGCAATAGCTGTGATGGGCGAGAGAACGAGTACAGAGAGAAAGAAAGAAATAGAAACAAATAGAGAAATAGGGAGAAAGAAAGGCAAGGAAGGCAGAGCAAGAAATGGACAGAAAGATGTGGAAAGAAACAGACACGAAAGAAAGAGAGAGAGCAGTAGAGAAAGATCGACAGAAAGAGAGGGGAAGCGAGACAGAAATGTAGACAGAGCGAGAGAAAGAACTGGAGAGAGAGAGAGAAAGGAAGAGGAAAATGAAGGGAAACGAGGCTTCCTTCACGCTTGCCACCACTTGTGCGAAGTTCTGTTTGTTTTTTTTTTATTTTTTTTTTCTGGCATGTGAATCAAACACTGCTTTCAAGAGGCTGATGACAAACATCTCGTCATCATTTCATCGAGGAGCCATTTTCCTCCTCCTCCCCCGCACTAATAAAAAAACAATAGCTGCCCATGATTGAAATGTTGCTCGAGTTGGACAATACAGAAATATCGTCGGCATGACTGCGCTGCCAGACGCGCCTTGTGTGAGCGTGCAGTACCGCGCGTCTCGACCCACGCCAGCGCACGCACAACAAGCGGACACGCACACACATAGAAAGGCAGCTGGAGTGGTGATGTCGCCACTCCCAAATAATATAGTCCATGCCGTACCCTCCACCACTGGGACCACCTCCAAAAGTACGGCACCAGAAAAAGAGAACGGCACAACGCCTGGGCCTGATAACAACGCTATCCGCGCGCCGTCTATTATCGTTACTTTAATCGTCCAGGGCGGCTCGTATGGCCTGCGCGTTTCACCTACCCATGCATTGGCGAACCTCGGTACACGATGTACTCTTTTCGAATTTCTTCGTATATTCGCCACTCCGCTTGCAATTCTTTCCGTTTCGCCTCGGCAAATATCTCCTCTTTGGACAATAATAATAATAAAGAATTAACTACCTCCGTGCCCCCAATTTTTGACCGCGTGGGGAACAGCCGCGTTAACTGGGCGTCCCCCTTCCCCCATCGGCGACTCCGCTGAACCGGGAACACGTCCTTTCTTTCTTTCACCCCTGACAGCGAAGCGTTATTTTTGCATGCGCGCTGCTCTGGTTTTTGTCCTCGCGGGAGCGGCTAACGGCCGGTGTGTACAGAGGTGCCAACCCACACTATATGGTCATGTACGAGCCGAATTGGTCGTCCCCTTCCTGTCAACTCGGGCGGGTGTTCAACGAACCCCGAAACACCAGCAACGCTCAAGCGGCGACACCGGCTCCTCTCTTCCCCCGCCTCCCATGGGAAGGTCAGCAGGCAACGCGGAGGGACATCCGCGCGCACTCCCCGGGGATGCAGCCGGTGTCAAGCGCGATCAGGTCGACCAGGTTCGAGAGCACGCGTGCACCCGACTAAACTCATCAGCGCGCGACGACGTGTCGGGTTTCGACCCACCGATGGAACGCTCTCCTTCGCCATCTCCGCGCACGTGCTCGCACGTGAACATTGCTTTCCCGTCCCTTTTGCGATCGCGAACGTTTATGCTATATATAAGGCCTGAAGGCGCATCCGAAATTGCTCTTACTTCGTGGTCACCAGCAATTGTAAAGTTGATTCAAACGTGATGTTTCCTTAAGATTTTGTGCTGGTGCTTCGTTTGTGCACGTGATAACACGGTGATAACAGCCGGGATAGGGGCATAGTTTATTCAGGAGTGACGAGTAGTGATGGTGTGTGTGTGTGTGTGTGTGTGTGTGTGTGTGTGTGTGTGTGTGTGTATACAATGTTATGTATTATGTTCACTCAAATGGGGACGAGTGAAAGGGGGAAGAGTTCGTAGAGACTAACTGTTTAGTGCCGGGAAATATCCTGTTATGTAACGAGCCTGTCACTCGAGGCGCTGGCATCCCCTGCAGTCATTACTTTAATTGTATCTGTGTCCGGTTCGTGAAACCTCAGACATGGCCTGCTTCGTTGCCTGGCAGGCCCTCGCGTGTAGGAGGCCAAACGAGTGTGACAGGTGATTGAATTGCGGAGTTAAAAGTGAAGTGTGAACCTTCCGATTTATTTTTTTTTTCTTTAACACGGAGAAAAGGAGTAGCTGAACTGTTCTTTACCTCATACTCTCCAGCCTGATGTACGTATAGCAGAACAGACGCTAGAGTCATTTGTAAAATAAGTTATCGAATCCGGCAAAGTGCGACCTGCTAGAGATAAGAGCCCGGATTTGCTGGCTCGAAAAGTGCTGGAAGCGTTTCACTCAATGAACCCCTGTAACGCCAGCATTCGTGTTCCCTCGGTATCACTGCATGCTGTATGTACTACAGCCGCCCAAATCTTTGACTTGCGTGCCTCAGCGGCGTTTTCTCTGTGTGTCAGCGCCATGGGATGGAACGAGGTTGCAAGAAATTGTTTTGTGGGCGCGCACCTGACGTCGCCCTTTTCGGAACTTAATTCAGTCATATGGCGAAGGCACACAGAAGAAAGGGCCGCTCGCGCACGCTAATTAAAGATTTTGGCGACTCTGCTTACCAAAAAAGAAAAAAAGAAGAAAGAAAGCTTGTCGGAAAATAAACGAAAGCGAATTTGGAAGGAGGGGGTTTTACGCCCTGGTCTTTTTTATCGGTGAGGCCCCATCGTTCGGAGGACTTCCTGACAATAAACTCGTTCTTTTTTTTTTTTGTTTGTTTGTTTCTGCATTATATCTGGAAAATGCGTAGTTTGAGGGTGACATAAAATAAAAATGAAAAGGAAAGCTCACTACAGATGACATCGCTGACCTTCGCTTGTTCTCTTTCATATAATTGCATTAGTTAGTTAGTTAGTTAGTTAGTTAGTTAGTTAGTTAGTTAGTTAGTTAGTTAGTTAGTTAGTTAGTTAGTTAGTTAGTTAGTTAGTTAGTTAGTTAGTTAGTTAGTTAGTTAGTTAGTTAGTTAGTTAGTTAGTTAGTTAGTTAGTTAGTTAGTTAGTTAGTTAGTTTTTGTAACCAGGACCAAATATGACAGAATGTGCTGTGCCCTGCAGAAATGGACGACGCAGCAGATGACGATATCGTGGTCGCTGTGCTGCTCCCGTAAGCTATCGCCAGTCTCACCCTTTCGCTCCGTTAGCCGTCCGAAAGGCATTGCGTGATGTTAAGCAGTTTTAGAATAGGGCACCGAAAGCTTTGCGTTGTCGTTTGCCGCCACTGCGCTTGCATCACATGGGTATACGCACGTTATGTTTCTCAAATAGCGCGCGTATACCAAGCAGCGCAAACCCTATGAACACAACTGTAAAACTATCCATTCCTAGAAACCAGGCTTACTGTTGGTGCGACGCGGACAATGGCGTTCACACCCGACTGGCGCCACGGTGGTTACGGTGCTCGGCTGCTGACCCGGAGGTCGCGGGATCAGCTCCGATCGTCGCGGTCGCATTTCGCTGGAGGAGAAATGCTAGACGCCCGTGCGACGTTAGTGCGCGTTGAAGGACCCCTGCAGGTGGTCCAAATTTCTGGAACGGCGTCATAACTTGGCGCGTAAAACCCTCCAATATTTTATTATTACCCAACTGGCCTCGGTTTTCTCTTCTCCGTATAACTGTCGACGTGTCAATTATGCGTATTGTCCCGCCAATACGACGCAATCCAGTCGGTGCCTCGCGCGGGAACGGACTTCGGCGGAGACGCACTGCGGGAGAAAGGGCGCCCGATAAGACGGCCACTTTTATCGGAGCCTCGTAAAAGTGACACTGAGAAAGCACACGACTCACGGAGACTTGTCTCGCACGGGAGGGACCCAGTTCTCGGAGAAGGCCGCTAATTGCACTCGCCTACTCTCGTCCGGCCGCTGCGGCACTTGGTTTAACGAGCGTGTACAGCCCCTACAACTTCTTTTTTTTTCTCGTCCGCTGTAGACTCGTCTAATGGCAACTCAAACAACTAGAGACGTTTGTCTCACTGTCCCCCACAAGGCCTCTTCCGCTAAAAAGACAAACAGGACACGATTGTATTTATACTGCGAAGAGCCAACTCATTTCGAGGCCCTTGCTCTCGTCCAAAAGGTGTTTTCGCGCAAATTGTTAGACGGCACGCGGCTCTCTTACAAGAGGGCGCGTGGGCCCGTAATTTTTTTTCACAGCATGTTTGCGGTACGGCGAATTCACTAACTGCTGTTACTGAAACTTATGAAAAACTAAGACGTATTGCTAATGTGCGTCGAAATGAAATTAATAAATCGTTTCATCGCATTTCTATTGTAGTAAATGTACTTTCAACCTCAGTACGCGTTTGACCTCTGCGCTTATGTGAATTTGCATTAACGTATTCAGCCTCCTGCTTGTGCGCAGTAGCTAAGAAGTTTTGATTTACTTTTATTCCATTATTGTTTTTTTTTTTTTTGCATTTTGATTCACTATTCCGCACGATAAGTGTGTGATTCAGTAATCGTATATGTACAATTTCGCTGCACTGAAACTGCTGCTAATAGTTGTATTAAATACTTTAGCGTTCGCTATGCGAAGGAATTCACATTTCGGTCTGTTAGTTCCGCAATTTACAGTCGGTATTTGTATATCAGAACAAGAAATTTTTAGTTTCGCACCAAAGGAGAGTTATTGATGTAGCAAGTTATTACACAACTATAGGCTCATTTTGTGGTTGTTTGCCCGTATGCGAGGGTGCTAAATGGCGCTCCAAAAATTGCTTTATCGATATGAGTTACCAACTAGCCCAACAGAAATTTCTTCTAACGTGGAGTAAGGTCTGTAGCATTAGTAATTAGAGTAAAAACTAATTAATTAACGAGCACAAGAGAGCAGATTTCGCGCGACGTCTGCGAACACTTGCTGTTACGAGGACGACGTGACGAAGGACGCATAGGGAATGAACTCTACGGGTTGCTTGTACGAACTTGAAATGACGCGACCACAAGGCGCACCTGAAGCACGTTAGCTGCCGCAGACGGCCTCCGAGACGCCCAGCCGTGCACGGTCAGGCTTGAGCAGGAAAACGTCCCCCTCAAACTGCATCAGCTTCTCACGTAATAGGCAGTTCTCGTAAAAATTGCCAATTCACATGCTTGACAGCGAGTTTTCTGACATGCACGCCAAAACAGCTAGAAATGAGATGAACGGTTTAACATTCAACAGCATAGTGCATTATAGGTGCTCCGCTAAGTGTACTTGGTGCAGTTACAAAGCGGCTACACGCAGAAGAATACGCTTCCTTGCCCAACATAGCTGCCGCGGTAGTACAGTGGTTACGGTGCCCGGCTGTTGCCCCGAAGGACACGGCTTTGATCCCAGCCGCGGCTCTAGAATTTTCGAAGGAGGCGAAAATGCTAGGGGCCCGCGAACTTAGATATAGGTGCGCGTTAAAGAACCCCCGGTGGTCCAAATTTGCGGAGCCGGCGTGCCTCATCATCGTGTCGTGGTTTTGGTACGTAAAACCCCAACAATTATTAACTGCTATATTATATTAATGCACTGCCTCATACCTGTATGGAAAACAAAGCACAAGAACGCTCGCCTGTCTACCGCCCCTTCGACTAGTTCGCATCGATAGTGCACCCCTCTAAAAAAATAATAAGAAGAAAAAAAGTCACAGTTTCGCCGCAAGGGCGAAGCAATGAATGCGATAGCAAGAAAAGCGGCCGTGATGGACGCGCTGCTACGCTGCATAAACATCTGCCCCCCAGCAGCAACTATGCTAGCGGACAACTTTTCTTGGCAATGAAGCGAAGGCTACAGTGCCACAATGCAAGTATCCTACCGCTAATAAATGTAGTCCCACAATTGCGTCCGTATTTTCTGCGTGAGATATATAAAATACTCCTTCATTTTCTACATGTAGCTTTTTGAGACGGAACGCAGCGCACACAAGCCAGATATTTGTACTTCTTTTACTTTATACGTTGTCACTTTGCGTTTTTGCGTGCTTGAAAAAGTCGCGCCTTTTACCCGTACCTTAGACGCTAGGCAGCGTTTGCGTCGAAATGCAACGCTAGCCATCACTTTCCACGGTGTTACGAGACGCGCGCCAAACCGGACTACTTCGCGTAGCAGTACATGTGCAGACGCTCCGCCCCCGTAGCTTTCCCTTCACTGCGAAGAAAAGTTGTCCGCGAGTATACCGCACGAGCAGACAGCGGAACGGCAAGGTTCTCCCTGCGCAAATATTAGAAGAAGCGAACGAGCTGGCCGACGACTTTTAAGTGCGCCCGTTTAAGCAGCCTTCATGTGCGCGCCTCCGTGCCTCGGAGGCACGGAGGCATAGAGTTTCCTAAAATTAACTAGAGAGGACTCTGGCGCTGCGATCGTTCAGCCACCATGGGAATGATGGATATTACACGGATTTGCCTAGTCTTCGTGCTTGTGGGCTTCGAACGCACTTGTGGCTTTGTTTATTGTTGTGTTTTGGTTTTCTTTTGGATAAACCAGATTTCAATTGGTGACCAGATTTCAATTGGTGAGCCTAAAAAGGTTAAGGTGGTGAAGTGTGACTGCTGACTCTTGCTCAACTTTGTTTTGCGACCAAGCTGATACAGCCGACGCGGAGCCAAACGGAGCCAAACGGAGCCGAAAGAACGAAGACTAGGCAAGTCCGCGTACTACCCATCATTCCCATGCTGGCTGAAGCGCCGTGCGTTGCAGCCCCCATAGACACTAGCGCCAGAGTTCCCTCTAGTGTATTTATAGGAAACTCTATGCACTGAGGCGCGCACATGAAGGCTCCCTACGCCCGTTGCGCTCCTCCCGCCATCTCGCTGGTAATGAAGAAACGCTTATAAGCGCCTGCCGTCTCTGAGTCCTGCCAGCAGTAAAGGGTGTGTATATAACGCGCGCCGTTAGCTACCTGAAGGATGTGCTCTTTGTGGCGTAATGTCTAGCGCCACGCGCTGCGGAGCGAGAGGTTGTTGCTGGTTCGATTCCGCGCTTCGAGAATATTTTTCTTTGGGACTTATATATATATATATATATAATATATATATATATATATATATATATATATATATATATATATATATATATATATATATATATATATATATATATATATATATATATATATATACTTATACATATACGGTGCATGACGGTGGCGACGGGGACGGCAAAAACCAGCTGAGACTGTACGTATAATTGCTATCGCAATAAATAAAATTTCCTGGCTACGCCACCAGTGGCCTCTAAGCAGTCCGTCAAAAATGCGCACCTAACGAGAGCAACTTTCACGATTCCTTGGACGGCAGTACCAGTAATTCTACACCTCTCGGATACACGTTTATGCACTGATGTACATTAAACCTGTCTCGTACAGCGTCGCTTAAGCGGGACCCTCCGGAACGGGTCGACACATTCGCCCAAGGAGGGGGACGCAAAGTGGGATAAACTCCTCGGAGAGACGACGTCGAACCCTAATAGCACCGCTCTCCAATCTTCTCGATGGTAATTTGTAGGGGTGGTCCCGCGGCGATTCGTCGCAGGGGGGTCTTTTTCCGTGTTTTTTTATTGGTCTGTCTTTCCCACCTCCGGAAGTCAAAGAAGAAAAGGTCCGCCGCTTCTGCGCGCGAAAGGTGGCGTTTACGACGACGCTTCGTCGCTCGGCAAACGGTTCCTATTCTCCCCTAGCGCGCGCAGCAGCTAAAAAGAACAGTCTCGTAGGCTCCCTGCTTTTTGTTGCATGCACCGCTGCTGAAGCCGTTGGCGCCTTTCCTTTTTCCTCCCTAAAAGCGCGTTAATGCGTCCCTTCTTTGTTCCTTCCGAATTGATCGGCTGCGCGGCACGATTGTCGAATGGCAATCCGCGGCCATTGAGTCTTTCAACAAAACCCCGACACAAAACATTCTTTCGAGTGTATTTATATACGCTCGTGGCTCGCACGGCAAACGGCAAGTATAGAAGTAGTCCTGTTAATGAGGCTCTTGAAACGTTGTTCTTTAGAGCACTTAAATGAATAAAAAAAGCAAAAGGGAGGTCTGAGTTTAAAAACAAAACTAGCCAGGCATATGCGCGGACGCATGTATCTGGCAGTTAAAATTGCTTCCTGCAATCCAAAAATAGCCCGCTCCTGATTTTCTTATGGCACGGCGGGCCGTCATGTAAACAATACTTGAGGAGAGTCGCGGGAGAAGCTATCGGGTTATTCTGAAGGCTCAGAATACGCTTTTAAGTTATGCATGAAACGGGCTCATGTATTCGATAAGGCGTGTGCTATGTTGTCAGGTTCCTGCTGTACGACCGAGTATCCCATACGCGGTCTGTTTTTTGCGGAAGGCTTCACCACAGATAGGAAGACTGATTACAAGGATTTCGTAAGTTCGTGCAACTGCCGCGGTCGCGAGTCCACGTACTGACCGCACCTAATGCTGCAACCCTTGACAGAACTCGACCTAGGTGCCGCTGCACGCAAATGGCCGAATCCACGTGCGGCAGTCGTCGGCACCGCCGCGCCACTGCGAGTTCTCCCGCGGTGCGCCATTTAAAGCGGCCGCCTCGCGCATGCGATACAGAAGAGAAGCGCGCGAGAAATGAGAATCGTCGCAGCTCCCTCCTGCGCGCACCAGGAGGGCGCCCAATAAAGAAAGCCCTTCTCGACAGCCAGGCCATACCACACGCGACACCGTCGCTCCGCAGTGGCCCTTGGCAATGGTACGGCGCTGGCTCCCAGTTTGCGTTCCCTCCGGCCCTAATCACTCCCTTCCCGACCTCTCGATACCGTCGCTGCCACCGACGACTTGCGCGGCTTTTATTAAAACGAGTCGCCGCTGCAGTCTCCTTCGTCCCTGTTTTGCCTCGAGGACGCTGTTCCTAAAGTATACGCGCCATGTTTCGGCGCTATACTGAGCGATCAGTGCACTCTTAATCTGGCTCCACATATGTCACACTTAAATAAGCGGAACTTTTTCGCAAAAAAGTTCCGCTTATTTAAGTGTAACATGTGTCCCAGATAAAGTTTAAAATATTTGAAACCATGTTTCATTTATTTTAGGTTGCATACGCATCAACGTTCCACTTATGTAGAATGTGGATCATAGTAGTTCCAGTGTCCCGTTATACACGTAGCACTGTTCCACATACTATCGATGTTTCGCATATTTTTACTGTAAATTTGCCTGTATACGGGATAAAGCAGGCATGCATGCAAACCAAATCCTAAGCATGACAGCGCAATGCAAATGCTGCAGTCTTTACTGAGGTCCTTTTCATGACTTTGCACATGCTTTCATTGGTGCTATTCAGCACTCTCTGATAGCACGGCCGTTTCCAGATACACGTGAAAAATTTACATTGCCATTTTTAAGCGCAATGAATGTATGGATGAGTTACTTTCTGGTCATTTCGTGGCATCTATTTATGCGGACCATGCTTAGCGCCACCCTTATGTCTGGTCTAACTGAACCAATACAATTAAATCAGACAATTCAGGATTAAATTTTCTTATATATTTGCTGTGCACCGGAACTGTCAACTCAAGGAAATATATACAGCCAAAAACAAACGAACACAGGGACTAGGAGGCGACTAGACTACCAACTATTCAATCACCAAGGCGAGGCTCAAATATATACACTCATGTGGTCACATGGCCATATCACAATCGCCTTCACATCAACCGAACCAACCAAATAGGCATAACACAAACATGACATGCAATTACTGTGTGTCATCTTCGCATCCTCATTTGCTTCTCGAGGTTACAAAAAAGATTGCAGGAAATCTTCTTCCATTCTGCGCAACGCCACAGAGCTATCACTGCAACACGCTTCGCCCTTCTTTTGCAATGTGAAAGGCCCCTAATATTTCGCGTGCCATTTTTTCATGACTTCGGCCCAAAATCCTCATTTCATTCAGTACCGGCTTACATTTGCATTGTTTACAGTGAAGAGCCAGATTCGAACCTGTTCACTTTTCTAACGATTTGAAATGCTCCCGCGCTCTATAGTGTTTATACAACGCCCCGTCTGGCCTATGTAAACCACCCAACAAGTCAGTGGTATCTCGTATATGAATCCAACAGCACATACCACAAAGATCTTCCCATACTTCGTATCACATTGTGGTTTCTTCTTTCGTCCAACACGTGCGTATAAACCACTCAGCTTCCTTGGTGCCGAGAACACTACAGGCACGCCGTACCTGACGGCAACCTTTTTCAGGCCATGCGCAACTCGGTGCGTATAGGGAACTACTTGCGGTCTCCTGTGCTCAGGCCAAGCCTCTCTGTTTTTTCCTTTCCCTTTCATTTTTTGTAGCAATGTTTCTGCTACAGCGGACACAACAGAGCTGGGAAAACCCGCGTAATGCAGTGTCTGAATCTGGACCCTAAGGCTCGTCTCAACCATGTGTTCACAGGACTTAGTCAGGGCGGATTCAAGGCATGCAAAGAGAAGCGATAGCCCTCTTGATAGTTTTTTAGCGTGCGGACCCATACGGCAACAACTCTTTCTTGGCTCTGGGTAAATACACCCAACACACCTGTCTTTCGAGACACTTGATATTAATGTCTAAAAATTGCAGACAATCGTTCGCCGGCAGCTCATGCGTAAAATTATGGTATTTTACCTAGCTTTCTAAAGCAGCACAAAACGCTTTGCACAGTGTTGTAATAGGCCAAGTTAAAATCGGTTCCTAAAATCACCAAAAGATCATCAACCTATCTCAAAATTCGCAGGTCTGTGCCTTTGTCAATGATGGATTCTAAATCACCGTCAACAGAGAATAAAAAAATACTGCACAGCACTGGGGCAACACAGGATCCAATCCACATCCCCTTCTTTTGGACAAACAAGCCTGCATCTCAAAGGATACGACTGTGGTCCGAAGGTAGCACTCGAGGAAGGACATAAACCTCTCAACACTAATCCGCGCTGAATTTTTAAAGGCAATAGCCCCGTTAAATTCAATGCACTCTCTGACAGACATAAACAGCTCTGCATGTGGTACGGAGTAAAATAAATCCTCAACATCAATAGAAAATAAAAATGCTAGTTCTGTATGCTCTTTTAAAAAGGCAATAACATCTGTCAAATTTCTTGTTAGGAATGGATCACGCAAATCAAGGGCTTTCAAATGGCCAAGTAAAAAAGAGCAAACCTGCTGTAACCATGCACCGCGTTCACTAACGATACACCTGAACGGCATATCCAGCTTGTGCGTTTTAACAGTGAAAAACACATGCAAAGTTCCTCTCTTGCATTTGCTAATTACATTAGCTAATCTGGAGAGCTGCATTTCGTTACACAAGGCTATCGGCCTAGTCTTCACTCTGCAGGCTTTGCGGCTCACCTGTACAAAGTTCTTTGATAATGCTTGAGCGGCCTTTTCTTTGTACGATGATGTTGACATCACCACGAATCCACCTTCTTCATCTGTAACACTGATAGTTGGGCAAGTTTCTGCTTGTAGCAGTCGAAGGTCTTTCCCTTCAAAGTAGGACACGACTTGCTGCGTGCTGTCCTTTGGTAGAAGGTCCCTTTTCCGTGCAGTTTTCACGATGCTGTCAACACCATCTAAAAGGCACCTTTCACTATCTTCACCAGCTTTATAAGGCAGTTTCCTGTTTAGCGCGAGCAGTTCGTGTGTCGGGATCTTGGGTGGAACGCTGTACTTCGGTCCTTTCTCCAATATGGCCAGCAACGCCTTCAGGTACTGACGCCTCTTCAAGAAGAACCAGGCTGCAGGGCTTCACGGGCGACTTCCATACTTTCCTTGTTCGATGTATTTACCCAGGGCCAAGAAAGAGTTGTTGTCGTATCGGTCCGCACACTCTAAAACTATCAAGAGGGCTATCGCTTCTCTTTGCCTTGAATCTGCCCTGACTAAGTCCTGTGAACACATGGTTGAGACGAGCTTTTGGATCCAGATTCACAGACTGCAAAACGCGGGTTTTCCCAGCTCTGTTGTGTCTGCTGTAGCAGAAACACTGCTACAAAAAATGAAAGGGAAAGGAAAAAAAGTCACAGTTTCGCCGCAACGGCGAAGCAATGAATGCGATAGCAATAAATTGGAATGTAACGCGAAGAACGGAAAGCAGCTCGAAATTGCCAGCGCGTCGCTCGAGCCCAAAAGACGCACGAAAAGAACGCACACAGGACGAGCGCGAACTATCATGCGTCACACCTCGACACTTGAAGCGCACTGCTCAAACATAAACCAGGACGCACGAAACGAACGAACAGGTACACACAGGACGAGCGCGAACTGTCACAGTTTTTACTTATTGCTGTTTGAACAGCGCGCTCCTTTCGCAAACGCGGCCGCTGCAGCGAGCGAAGTTATCTTCGTATGCTCTGTGACTTCAGCGCGGACATGGCGGGGAGGCACAAGACATACAACCCCCCGCTCCACCTTCCCCCCCGGCCGCCCCCTTCAACCGCAAGTAGTTCCCTATACGCACCGAGTTGTGCATGGCCTGAAAAAGGTTTCTGTCAGGTATGGCGTGCCTGTAGTGTTCTTCGCATCAAGGAAGCTGAGTTTTACATAGGCCAGACGGGGCGTTGTATAAACACTAGAGCGTGGGAGCATTTCACATCGTTAGAAAAGGGAACGGGGTCGAATCTGGCCCTTCACTGTAAACAGTGCAAATGTAAGCCGGTACTGAATGAAATGAGGATTTTGGGCCGAAGTCATGAAAAAATGGCACGCGAAATATTAGGGGCCTTTCACATTGCAAAGAAGGACGAAGCACATTGCAGTGCCGAAGCACATTCTGTGGCGTTGCGCAGAATAGAACAAGATTTCCTGCGATATTTTTTATAATCTTGAGAAGCAAATGAGGCTGCGAAGATGACACACAGTAATTGCATGCCATGTTTTGTGTTATGTCTATATGGTTAGTTGGGTTGATGTGAAGGCGATTGTGATATGACCATGTGACCGCATGAGTGTATATATTTGAGCCTCGCTTTGGAGATTAAAGAGTTGGTAGTCTTGTCGCTTTCCTTTCACCCTTTCCTGTGTTCGTCTGTTTTTGGCTTGTTATATTTGCTTGATATCCTTATCATCATCATCATCATCATGATCAGCCTGTCTACGCCCACTGCAGGGCAAAGGCCTCTCCCATGTTCCGCCAATCAACCCGGTCCTGTGCTTTCTGTTGCCACATTATACCTACAAACTTCTTAATCTCATCTACCCACCTAATTTTCTGTCTTCCCCTCACGCGTTTGCCCTCTCTTGGAATCCAGTCAGTTACCCTTAATGACCACCGGTTATCCTGCCGACGTGCTACGTGTCCGGCCCATATCCATTTCTTCTTCTTAATTTCAACTATGATATCCTTAACCCCCGTTTGTTCCCTGACCCACTCTGCTCTCTTCCTGTCTCTTAAGGTTACACCTATCTTTTTCCTTTCCATCGCTCGCTGCGTCGTCCTCAATTTAAGTTGAACCCTCTTTGTAAGTCTCCAGGTTTCTGCTCCGTAGGTAAGTACCGGTAAGATGCAGCTGTTATATACCTTCCTCTTGAGAGATAGTGGTAGACTACCATTTATGATTTGATAATGCTTGCCGAATGAGCCCTTATATGCCTTATCCTTATATGCCTCACTAAACACGAAATTTGGCCGTCGGCGGCGTCTCGCGTCCTGCGGCGTCGTGGACGAGTGGTGCAAAAGATCATCACGTGATCATCACGTCCTCATGACGTCACAGGTCACAAAAATTTGTGACGTCATCATGACGTCACAAATTCTAACGTGACATCATGTGACGTAACGCCACATAATGCCGTTGTAGCGCCCTTCTTTGGGCGGCGAACAAAACCGGAGAGCGAGCGACCTCAAGAGAAGAAAATAAAGGCGGCGCATAGCAGTAGCACGTGAGGCCACGGCTCTTGTTTCTTGCGGGCGTGGATTATGGCTCAGCCGTCTCGTTCCTTCGCTCCTGTGGCATAAGCCTACACCGTCATCACATGGCATCGTAGCTTGGTCAAAGGTGGGCTGATCACGGAGGCTTTGCGAAACCACGCTAGGTGCACAAAGCTTTCGGAGGGTGGCGGGGCAGGTTATATACATCGAGGGAGCCTACATGTAGGCTCCCTAGTACATCGACCGAGAAGAAAAAGAAGATGGCTTTCGCCTTTGAGTCGTCTTATGTGAGCGCACAAGAGACCCTGTGATTTTTTTTTCATCTGTGCGCCGAAATCCGCCGCATTAACAATCTAAGCAGCGTCTTTTTGGGACACTTGTAATGTGTATCGACAATGTAGAGTAAGCCATGGCCTGCCCACACGCGGGGAACCTGCACGGCAAATCATCGTGTATTAGACCTTCAAAAACAAGATAAAGTAAGCAAATTCATGTAACTAAGGTTGCTTTGTTCGAAAACCCTCGGGAAGGAAGGGTATCTCGTTTTCATGCTCGAAATTATTTAATTTTTTCACATATACTACCACCTTGCGCATTTTACTAAGTCTCTCCTCCATTTTTCTCAGCCATTAAAAAGTGGATTGAAGCAAGGCGGGAACAGCACACCAGAAATTCAGGGAAAATATTTCTGAAGTTGCAGGTAACGAATTACACGGAGCAGAATTATTACAAATTCGCATGTATGTCTTCTCAACACAACCAGGCTTACTTTCTTAATCTTATATGTGACAGAAAATGCCGCAAGTTCTCGTAAACATTTTTATATATAATAGGGGTGTGCGAATATTCAAAAATTTCAATAACAAGTTGAATAGCGTTATATTCGATTCGGTTGTCGAATCTAATAATGCATATTAAAAATGTTGAATACTTTTCGGCTAATCACCACCGACAGGCAAACCCCAATGGAACGAAAGCTTAGAACAGCGAGGAGTACTTTTTCTTGCTTTAATCATTGTATTACCAAGATGCATGCCGCCCAAGATTTTAAATTCGGACTATCGACGCTATTGGTCTCGGAATCAAGGCGTTTTCGCCTCCACTGTCGTTGAAGAGGGAGTGTCACCAACCTACTACCATCGCTGTGACATTCACTATGATGTTGACGAATTAAAGTTGTGTAATTTTAATGTATCAGTTTTAGTTAAAGGCTGCTAACAAAGTACAACCTGGAATACTGTAGTTAATGCTGTATTTCGACCTGTTCGAAAAAAAAACGGCAGATCCCACGCACCGTGGGAATCGATGTTAGGCGAAGCATGCGGCAGGAAGGTGACTGGCGTAATTTTTTATATTGAGCCAAACGCTACGAAATGACGCCAAACATATGTGCAAATGCTATACGCACTCACATATGTTGAAGAGTCACACATGTGTCGTATAACCAGTTGTCTGCGTAACGATGCCAACTGCAACGTGGGTATTAACAACACCAGACGCGGTAGGCTCATATGTAGTGCTTATACTTGACCGTTATGATAGAGAACGCACACACGTTTCGCGAACCCGTGTGCATGTGTGGATGGTGTTCTTGAGAGTTCTCAGGTAGATGGCGGTGAGCGGAATGTCTTTTTTATTGTAATTGATGTGCGCAACGCAGACCTCGCCGATTCCGGTGTTTGTCTGGGCGTGTTCTGTGTCTGGCGGCCGGCGAAGTGAGATGCGGCCTACGCTGAAGTCGCGCATCGTCGCGTTCATATATGTGCCCCCGCCTCCGCACCAGCAATGAATCGGCTTGCTGTGGACGACACAGTGGGCTCATAGCTCCAGGTTTCAGAAAGTACTAACATGGCAGTTTCTGTGAGCGGAGCGTGTTTTTCGTGGTCGTGCACGTGCGCGTGCACATACTGTACGTTGAGAGCGGCGAGCCTAGGGTGATTGATGTGGGTGTGGTATCGAACGAAGGTGGTAGCCCGGTCCAAGTCAATGTGTATAAGGCCTGTTTGCTAGCCCGGTCTTGTCGTCGGCAGACTGTCTGTCGATAGAGCCGGCGACATGTCGGAACCTGAAGTCATCTTTTGCGTTGGTGACGTATAGGCCGTCGAGGCTGATAGTTCTGGAAAGTGCTACGTAGACGTGCTTCAGAGGTTGGCGCTTATCGTATCCGTAGACTACATGGGCATATGTGACCCTTCGTGACTTATATATAGTTATGGCGTCTGCTTGACCAAAGGGAAACTGTGTCCTGCTACACGAGATATTTTTCTGACGTATATCGTGGTTGTGGTGGTTCGCATTACCACGGGCACCCATTTAAATTCTATTGAGGGGGTGTGCGGTAGTGATGTGTTTCGTCCTGACTAGGTACCATGGACGTTGGACGTTAGAACTTGGGAATTCAAGCTACAGTCGCATGAGGTTGCCTTGCTTGTCACGCTCGATGTACCACAAGGTGTCCATGTTTCCATTAACGAGGCCGTTGCTTACGTCGATGTTGGCCGTGATCATGTACGGCCTGCCGATGCTCAAGGAAATTGAAGCCGGCAGGCCACCCATGTCGCTTGCGTTCATCCTGCTCGTTCTTATAGCCAGTTGTGTTATCGTATGCGGGATGACATAAGACGTTGTCCGCAGCCTCGAGGGAACGTGCGTTATAGCGGTCGACGTCCGCATTGCTGTAGTATAGCCGTATGCCGTCAGGGCACTTAGCGGCAGCTTCTTCGCGTTAATCTCATACTCGGTCAGCATGAGACCATCGCCCAGCCTCATAAGAAATGAATAGAGCACTGCGTTGTTCTGGCGGACGAGTGGATGGCACTCGAGCGTCTTCCAGGGGAGTTCTGCCTTGAGCTCCCTCACTTGCCTCGCCTTTCAATGTGTATGTTCGCGGTTACTGTGTTGATTGAGACTGAATCACCTGTGGCACATACCCGCATAACATGAATTGGGGTATGCGGGTATGTGCCACACGCGACTGATGGAAAGGGTTTCATGACGTACGCGGCAGGCGTTTTGCGTTATTCATGTAGTGACCAGTGAATCGTGTTTGTCATGCATTGATCCCCTACTATGCCAATTTTGGTATATTACAAGTTATGGACACGACCAGGAGAGCGCTCAGACGTAGGCGGCTACATAGTAAGATAGATACGAAACGGCCAAGGTTCCTGAGGTTCGCTAAGAAATGCTTCGCATTTAATTTCGCGAATCCCCTGGTTGCTGTTGCACATGATCTTACCTCAGTTTACACAATTGCGATATTCTGGTCGGTTAAAAATAATTGTAATTGCCACGACTCGGGGCAGAAGCAAAAGCTCCTCCCCAGATGTGGCGTGGAGGTGTGCCTCTGGTTAGTGGCTTGCACCAATCGCCGGTATGAAGGAGTCAAGGGCCTTTTCCAAACCATGAACAAAAAGCTTTAATAATATGTTTAAACAAAGATAAAGATAGTTCCAATGGACAGAACAGTGAACTTCAAAACAAAGGTGAACTAGTTATACATTCCACAATTACTGCGAATAGGGGCAGCATGCATGAAATTTCAAATATGTAGAGGCAATGAGCAATGTCGGATGGAGGACCAAACGGCGAGAGCTTAACCAATAATTAGAGTCCGCAGTCCACTAAGTTCAAGCGATTGACATGCGTAACCGGGCGCGGCAGAGTCCTTCAACACCGGCGCCGTTCATGAGTGACCCTCGAAGCTGTCGAGATGGGTCGGCGGCGGCTCCACGATGACTGGTGGTGGTGTGTCCCGGGAGTTGCCCAGCGTGGATCTCTTCTTCGGAGCGAAGCAGACTGTCGAAGTTTAGGGCCGCTTTTATACGCACCTCTGGGTCTTCACTTCCAGTGTAGTTTCGAGCACGTACGCACTGGTTGGTGCCGTGGTTCACACTTCACTTTCGGTGACCTTCACGGGTGAACAATTAACTCACACACAAAACACCAGTCACGTAGGCACACGGTCTAACACGTAGCTCGGATGCAACGTCCCACGGTTCAGAGTCTGCTGTGGGTCACCTTCACGGCGAGCAGTTCAATAACATACAAAACAAAAGCACATGATCTGACACGCAGCTCGGATGCTACATTCTATGGTTCATATTCTGCAGGCGATCACCTTTCCGAGCGAACAGTTTTAAAATTACACAAGACACGAGCCACTATGGTTCGTATACGGTCCAGCCTTGTTAGGACATGGAGGTATCATATTTCCTGCGGCTAACGCTACCACACACTAAGTGGTGCACGTACGCTCGCGGCACAGCATTCTTGCAGGAGAAATATGTTATAGGCACGTTCGCAAGTGAAAAAAAAACCTTTTTCATGGCTTACTGTAGGACATTATGCGCAAGACGTGTTCATCCTATGCGACTTTTGTGGCAGTAATGTCTCCTTGTTAAAGGTTGGGAATGCTTGCTCAAAATAAAATGTTGCAGAATTCTAGAGCTGTGTTGAAAATGGTTACCTTACTATTCCAGGATTGCTTTGAATATGGTTGCCTTACTATTCGAAAACTATTCGAATGGTATTCGACAAAAATACGTTTTCGATTCGGTGTCATTCGATTCGTATTCGATTCGGTTCTAAACACCACTATTCACACACCTCTAATATGCAGCCATCACCGCTCATTCTACGCTACTCTAGAGCCCTGCGTGAATGAAGCGAAAGCATGACATAGACATGAAAAATCCCGCAAATAAAATGATCGACGAAGTGCCGCACATTGCAGTATTAATTTCTTGAGGTGGCGCTATCGAACATTTTTGAAGAAGAACATTCCTCTAACATTTAAATACGCGGTGTGGCGCTTGCTAGACATGCGCGGAGGCATGCAGAGACGGCAACGGGCCTTCTCCCTAACGCGAGATCACGTGATGTGCCGCTATCGTGGCGTCCGATAACCAGCGCAACGTCCATCTCAGTGTCCATGGCTGATAAAAAAATTCAATGTTCTAGTCGGCACCATCACTGCAAGTTCGTTATTACATTAATAGTATAGGACCATAACATATTTACATAAGAATGCTCAATGCGTTACATATATAACCTAAATGTGCCGGAAGCGGTGCACTAGAAGTGATTTTTTAAAATATAAATTAGTGTAAGCGCCTTTCGAAGTAGTTACACCAAACGACACTGCACCAAGCAAACACGCCCAATAACGTATCAAACAGCACACCGTTCTTGTCAGTGACATTAAAATACGAAATCAAGAAGTGGCCCCGCGCTGCCTACTAGTTCGTTGTGCACTGGAAAGGCTGCCGCCAGTCATGCAAGAAATGCATTTGAAAGGACATCGCGAATTGTACTAGCTCGCTCACGCGAGCCATCCGTGGCTCGCGTTACGTGATCTCCACAGAAATCACAGGCATCACAGAAGAACTGTTGACGTTACCAACAATCAGCCGTTCATCCACAGAAATCGGCCGTTCATCCTAAAACCAGGAACACGCAGACTGTATCAATGTCCCAAATGGCGCATATATTCGGGGAGGCAATTCATTTCCCTTGTATCGTGACCGGCAAGGCCACGCAGAGTCATGTGGCTCAATCGTTCCGTGCTACGCATCGGTTGAAGTGATAGCACAGCTTTGCTGGCGAGCCACCTTCGCAGCGTCGATTATAGCCCATTGTTTATATTTCCATTCGAGTTTAAAGTAATGGTTCCTTTGCCATCCTCGTTGTTGCTTAATCACATAAACAAAAATAAATATATGCTTGCTTAAAGGATTTTAACATTGGTGTTTCTTTCTCTTATTTCAGACGCATACGACCGGAAAAGCCCATGTGAGTATTGATATCCTCGCTGCTACCTATGTTGTAGACATATTCGTGATCAAGCGTTAGGGTGCTTAACTGAACGTCACTTCTACGGACGGCCCACGCAATTGATTCCAAATATGAGTCACAACCGAAAGAATGTAAGACCACAAGAAGGAAGGACGTAGCGCTTAACCAGCCGTGGTGATTAGCGGCTGCACCGTTGAGTAGCTTCTTGGCCATTCTTGGCCACGGAGCGACGGCATTTCGATATGGTCGAAGCGCAATAACGCCAGCGTGTACTTACATCTAGGTGCGTCCTATATTTAGAATTCAACTTGATCCTTTCTTCTTGTGATCTTGCATTATTTCCGCACAACACAGCCACAGAGATGCACCCAGCTATTGCCTTTCATCGCTTTAAACAACAAAATGTAATTCGTCATTAAATTATTAAGGCGCTGTACTTGCGTCGCGTACTATTAAACGAAGAAAAAAAAATTTGTCACCATCCTTTAAGGCACCTCACACTGAATTCTCTCGTTGCATGGGCGCGGTTTAAGATTAAACCTACGGTTTCTTCTAACGTTGAAGTAATCGCTGCAGCTGTAACTTGCAATTCAGTCATATCTTAATTCAGTGCCTGGTACGGGGAGTGGGAGAAAAGATAAATTGGAATTAATGATAAAACCTGACTGTGAATCAGGGTTCACGTTCCATATGGAAAACGTTCATCCTATCGAAAAATAATAGTGAAATGTGAATATCTCAAAATGAAGCGCGACATATAGGCGGCTTGCACTGATGCCACTGAAACAGCCACGTGGGAGCAGCAACATGGTGGGACGCGAACTTTGTGACATCACGTTGGCGGTTCCTTCGCTGCACAGAGGCCCAATAACTTTGCAGCTGAAGCATCGCCGCGTGATCACACTACCTTGACGTCATCTAAGCAGCAATGTTGGAGCCATGTTGTGCGTCCATGACGTCACGTGCAAGCTACCAACAAGATATTCGAACGCCGGGTGCCTGCTCCTTAAGATCACCACCGCGGCAGTCTTTAGATTCCAATAGCATTTCCTCAGCGCGACAGGTTTCAGAGGAACGATGTATCTGGCTGGTGAGATCCCACGCGCGCATGCACGCACACGCACAGCGCCGAGCGTGTGTACACCAGGTAAGCACAAACAAAGGCGTTCTGACGCGGGATTTGAACTTTGGGCCCGATGCTATAGTTATTACGTCAAAAGCACATGCTTCATCAGGTGAATAGAACACTTTTAAGAATGTCCTGCGTGCAAGTCAGTAACCGCATTCAGGCTCTTCGGCACGTTTGAAACGCGTTGGGTAAAGCCACTTTGACCGTTTCTATTTGCCTGTCTATCTACCTATCCGCCTACGTCTGGGCGCTCTGGCGGTCGTCTCCTTAGCTTGGTATATACCGAAATTGCCAGAGGAAGGCACGTGTGTATGACGAACACGATTCCTCAGGTCACGACATGAATAACGTGACACACCTGTTCCGCGCGTCATCACGTGTGGCGCATACCCGCATAGCACAGCCCATGGTAGTCTCGTATACGCCACACGTCATTCACAGTTTATATAAACCAAGTAACAGATATTACAAACTTCGTAGGACACTTTGGGGCGGTGCCACTAAACAACCTCTGCAAACACAAAGAACAACGAGCGCGTTATTTTCTCCTTGCGTTTCCCGTATTTTCGAGGCATCGTGATATCAGCAGTCTGTTCACGGGACGTCGTGCGGAACTAAGCTCTCGATTGGTCCGTATACGTGGGATATCGATTCTGAATTGTCTTCTACCCTGCTTTGTCATGCATTCGCACGCTGCAGTTCTGCCTTGTCTTCCATGACTATCGTGCACGATCAGCTGATTAACTTTGTTTTGTGCATTTTCGACAGCGCAAGCGTAGATGACAACGTGTAGCCGAAAATCGCGAGATCCTGATAGGCTCGACGCTTAGTGCTGCCAGTGACCACGTGAACAAACGAGTGGTGAGGAGAAAACTGCTCGATCGTCTTTGAACTCGGAGCTTATGGGCCCTTTAAACAAGAGGTTTCTTATCGATTTTATATAACAGATAAATGCTTAAAGACGTGCTGCAACCACCCTTCGCCACCACGTTGTACATGCTGTAAATAAATTTATTGGATCCACGGTTGCCTAACATCAGTTGCTGTGCTCGTGCATGTCAAACGTCAAATGTGACGGTAGTATTGGTTATCCGCTTTATAACATTGTAATAAACCACACATATGTACGCCTATGGCTCGGCAAGCTGTAATATATATATATATATAGTGTCCCTCGTCCACACAGGAATACGCTAACGATTGCGACTAACAATTCGGTTCCACTGTGAAAGTGACGTCTGGGCTCCAACGTGTGTGCCGACGTTACAAAGGACAGTGAGCTACCCTTTGCACGGCAGTGTAGTCGACATGCCCGGTAATCCCACGATATGCACACAACTACTGAATTTACACAACGACGTCGGTCCATATCCTAAGACAAGGTTCAAAGCCAAAAAATGCGGCATATACGAGTAGGCCAGGGGCGTAGCGAAGGGGGGGGGGGGGTTGGGGGGTTCAACCCCCCCCCCCGAAATTTTTCAGTTTTGCTTGCGTATATATACAGGCACACATACAAACGCACGCACGAACATACATAAAGTATGGTTGAACCCCCCCCCCCCCCGAAAAAAATT
The DNA here is from genome assembly GCF_013339695.2 of Rhipicephalus sanguineus. Taxonomy (NCBI): domain Eukaryota; kingdom Metazoa; phylum Arthropoda; class Arachnida; order Ixodida; family Ixodidae; genus Rhipicephalus; species Rhipicephalus sanguineus. The sequence continues at coordinate 29,534,988 of NC_051176.1, forward strand.
TCTGGCTACGCCCCTGGAGTAGGCAGCTACTGGCTGACTGCATCGCATGAAATCGATTCCTACACTGTGAGGGATATGCCTGTATTTTTTCACAACGCCGGTGGTTTTCTCAATAATTTCTATTGTGGAAGCTAGCGCATTACGAAGCTTGGCGTGATCGCACAACGCTGAAGGGATGTCGTCGAGTCGCGGTTATACTGTTCAGATTGAAAGCGATAATTGACACTCGCACCTCGTGATAATATCGTGATTTCGACACGCAAAACCCCAACAATAATTGTTAACGGGGCCCTGCAGCAACTTTTCAAGTAACGATCGAACGACCTCACTAAGCGAGCTTATTGCCTCACGAATCGACTGCCTCAAAATTTTTGTAGCGAGAAGTCGTCAGGGACGAGGGGAATTGAAGGGATTGTCGAACGCCTTAAGCGCTTTCTCCCTCATTTCGTCCCAGCGAGCGCGCTGAAAGCTACACAAGGATAGGGGGAGGGGGGGCAGAAAGCTGGTTTTATTACATATAGTGTGTAAATGTATCACTATGGAGTGCGGTGCGGTGTGTGACGGCACCCACGGTGGCCGCCGTAACTATTTAGCTTACTGTGCTCAAATCAGCCAATGGCCCAATGGCCTTGTCCGAGAGTTTATGACGCAGCTGAAACAGAGTGTATGACATCATTTGTGGAGATAAGAGCGAGCGATTTCTAGTTGACTTTGAAACTTAATTGTAAGCTCCCTCCCGCGTGCCGTGCTATAATGCTTGACACAAATGTTCTCAAGAGCCTCGACTACACCGATCGACAACGTTTTCTGAGCATGTTCAGAAGGTGTCGCAGGGCCCCTTTAAGGCAGCAGCCAATTTCTACTGCATTTTTTTGCATATGTAAATCATGCGCTTGCGTAAAACCGAACCTGGCAACGTGAAAGACCATCTCTAGTGAAGATAGGCCAGTGCAGTTAGAAGGCGTTTAGCATACCATTGGTCTTAGTGAGGTTAACAGACCGGAGATGCACACAGAGTGCTCACTAATGAGCATGCACTCTGTTACTCCTAAAGACGCGAGAGCATGGCGCGGGGTTTTCAGTCCACAAAGATATTGGGGCAACATTGAAGAATTCCACAGCATCAAGGACAGGGTACCATGATGTATTTAATATAAACAGAAAGCAAGAGTACGCCTCCTTGGTGAGCTGTAATGACGGGAAAGTAGAACAATGCTATGGGGCTGTGGAATGAGAAATGCGAAAGGGACGAACCCAGTAGCCTATATTGTCATGGGCAAGTTTAATGCGAAAGTGGAACAGAAAGGGGAAGAAACAATCGGTAACTATGGTAACGGGAATAATGCGGCAGAGATGCTAGTGGAGTTCGCAAAATGAAAGCGACTCCGCGTAGTGAGCACCTTCTTTAATAAGCGTATAAATAGGAAATCGACGAGGAAAGACCCTAAAAGAGAAACAACGGACACAACGAAACAGATTTCATTGCGCGCAAGGACCCAGGCATGATGCAGGACATAAAACACAGTAAGCAAGGCAAGACGCAGTGATCACAGAGCGCACTCAACCTAAAGAGATCAAAAACCAAATTAAAGGGACACTAAAGAGCAAAACGATTTTTCTCGCATTAGTAAAGTAGTCTTCCACGATACCAAAAACACCACGCTTTCTGCGCGAAGACGCTAAATAAGCGAGAAAACGCGCAAAAAAGAAAATACAGGTGGCGACGCTACCTTGGAATTCCCGCACCATTTGCCGTGACGTCACATATTTTTGACGGCGCCTGCCTGGGCCTACGTAGTTCCTAATCGGTTAAATCGAAGTACATTGTCCTTTGAGGGGGCCAGAGACTTGGCATAACGAGTTTGTGGAAAGTTCGTCGAGCCAGTGGCGCCAAAATACGATAAATGCTCTTTGAAGTCTTTTACGTCACGAATTACAAAGTTCGGCGCGAAATTTAAAAGTGAAACTTTTAACTTGGTTTTCTCCTCTAATAATAAACCTATGGTGGTGAAATGAACTACACAAGAGTTCTCCGAACACACTTTATCAATCTAAACCAATTCATTGTTTCTCTTCAGTGTCCCTTTAATAATTACAAACAGGCCACTGAGATGTAATCAGTGTCAAAACAGAGGAATTTTGGATTGCTCTTGTGAACAATTATAGTGCTTTAGAACAAGAGGTAAATCAGGACATTGAGGGTATGAACGAAAACGTAAATAAAAAAAATTTATGAACCAGCCCTTGAAATTGGAAGCACAGCTCCAGGATAAGAAGTAAGCAAGCTCTCTGAAACCATTAAAGACTTAATAAAGAAACGACAACAGACGGAAGTAGCTGCATCGAGAGAAAAAATAAAATTAGCGGAGCGGTCGAAATTGATCAACAAAAGTAAAATTAGTGACACACGAAACTTTTGCTCTGTATTGCGCAGCTTAAATATTGCCAGTGGTTGTGACGGTGAAGAAGGCTGCAACAAGACTGGGATGTACGGAACTCTTTATTTGGGCGAACTTGTGCCCAGCAAATGAAAAATCAATAAATAATAATAATATCTGGGTTTTAACGTCCCGAAACCACGATATGATTATGAGAGACGCCGTAGTGGAGGACTCCGGAAATTTCGACCACCTGGGGTTCTTGCACCTAAATCTAAGTACACAGGCGTCAAACATTTTCGCCTCCATCGAAAATGCAGCCGCCGCGGCCGGGATTCAATCCCGCTAAAATGAAAAGTCAAGTGCAAGCAATTCACGATGTGCACTGATAGCGGCAAGAACAGTCGTCGGCCGTCGAGTAAGCTGATCATCGGTGGAACATGTCTTTTATACATTAGTCGTCGAACCTTCCAGCGTTATCGCTGGTGCTTGCGTGAGCTCTCGAATAAACTTGACTATACGCGTCCTGCGCGTAACCTTAACAGAACCAACTCAAACAATTGCTTTTGAAACTATAGCTTTTTAAATTCTGTTTGCGCGATCTGCTCCCCGTTCAATGGAAGAGTGCAACAGGTTTGATGGAGGTCAATGGTTCTTTCAGGTCTTATTCGAGTACACTAAATCCATACAGCATGGCATAAACATACGTCATACTGACCGTCGATCACATGGACGGGATTTTGAAAGCCGGGTAGAGGCAAATCATATGCAGAAGGTAGGGACTAGAAGATGAATATTCACTTTACTACCCTGCAGTGGGAGAGCAGTAATACGAGACAGAATTTGGTAAAAAGAAAAGGGGAGATAAGGAGAGAGGGTATAAAAAGAACATGAACACACACACACACACACTGTAAAAATAAAACGCGCGAATGAGGCTGGCTGAAACTTGAGCAGCGTGTTTGTCGCTTTCTATTGTGAAATCGGTGCGTTCCAGCATTCTAATATTGATTGCTCGGAAAGCGTCTCGTCATCAATGCGTCCTAACACTGTTCAGAGATCTCTGGGAGCCGTATCGAGAACAGCGAAAGAAGACGTGTAGCGGCAATGGACCTTGGCAGCATTTTAAGCCATTCCGATGCGGCTGGAAAATGTGCCTGTAAAATTCTAAAAAGACAGGGAGTGCAAACACGGACACAAGAAAGAAGTTAGGACACCACAAACGCCTTTTTTCTTGACTTCTTTCTTGTGTCCGTGTGTGCACGCTCTGTCTGAATGAATACTTACCAACTAGCTCAGCTCTCTGTTATTCTAATGCAGGGGTCTCAAACACGCAGCCAGCGGGCATCTTGCTGCTGGCCCGGCCCGGCTCGGGCGTGACTGTCTTCGCCCCATATATTTGGGATAAAGAACCCACAGCATGGGTTGCGGCCACATGGTGACCTTAACCCATGTGTTCACCACGTGTTGAAACATAACCGTGGAACAAAACCTCGATGAACTGACATCTCAATTTCAGGTGATCGGTAACGATAGGTTTCTAAAATCTCCTTAATGACCAATATATGCAATATGGGAAGGGCCTTCCCATATCACATCTGCCATTTTGATCACGCCCGCCGCTACCACCTTCTTCACACTCCTGGCCCTCGCGGGACAAAATTTCGTCACTGTGGCCCGCTAGCTCCGGGGTGAGATTGAGACCCCTGTTTTAATGGGTCCCTGTACACCATTTTAAGCGCAAACATGGCGGCGTTATCGACATGTCCGTTGCCGATGATGCCGCAGTGGCCTGAGAGTCACTGAACTGTGTCCTAATCGTCTATGAGTTGATGATACAATTACCTTATTATTGCGACAGCAATTATATAGACAGTTTCGACGGGTTTTTGCCGTCGCCGTCATGTCCCTCCCGTACGAAGTACAAATTAATAAGATCCCCCCAAGCATCGTATGTTTTACCGCTGGTAAAAGCGCTTGAGCGGGGCGACGAACGCGGCCGAAGCAGAGATCAAACGAGCCGGCCCATTTCCGTCGCTCGGAGGGTGCATGGAATAACATCACCCCACTCGGGAGGCCTGCCGTCGAAGCAGACAGGAAACGCCACGCCCTTTAACGAGCATGGAAAGACGCGTGCACCCGCCGTCGCTCGGAGGGTGCATTCGCTCAAAGGGGGGGGGGGGGGGGGGCGTTGTCGCGCGGGCAGCAACTTTGACCTTTGAATCAAAGGGCGAGGTCGCGATCGCTGGCGCGCGCGCTATCTCGACAGCCATCACAGCGGGCGGCTCGTATACCCTTCTACGTGCTGCACCCTCAACGCGAAGTGACTATGCGGAGGGCATCTCTCCATGGAGCGGCCGTATTCTCTTACACCACCGTTTTGTGGTTACGCGAGATCGGATACAAAACAGATAGCTGCCAGCCTCAGTATAGCACTGCAATTTGTTGCTATCGCATTCATTGCTTCGCCCTTGCGGTGAAACTGTGACTTTTTTTAGCACTAGTTGGTCTTGAGGACAACGACGTAGGGCCAATGACATACAATGCACGGCTGCTTTGGAATCTGTGAATGCACTTTATATTAGTACAGGTTATCCTTGAATCATACCAAGTGCGCTGCGAAGTTCAGAAAGCTAGACGGCAGACGACGAGATGTTCTGAACTAAGTGGTTTCGTTTTTTTGTGTTTGGGAGGGGGGAGAGAGGACAGTAATCGGAGGACGTGCAAAAGCACCAGCATCTGTCGAGCCATCAGTGCAAAGGTAAAAGCGGCCCTTGCATTTCTGCTGCAGCATGAGTAGAGAGAGCTGCTTTAGAGCTGCCTTCATGTCCATTGTCGATCGGTAATGATCAGGAGCGCTGCCCGTTTGCAACATTTTATGGGAATCACGTGCACGGCAACTGGCAGTTACGTCACGGCAGCATCCAAAATGGAACATAAAACATTAGTTATTGACACCACGTCATTGATGAAGTGGATAAAGATTCGCCAACTGCTTCTTATCGGCTCGGTTTAAGCGTTCCAATATATTCACTCAAATCTTCCATATGCTACTTTATTTAGAGTCGAAAGTAGCGGAATCTTCTGCATGCACTGCGGTTTTTAATCACCGCATGGTTCTCGAACAATCCGATTTTGCAGACGTTCCAAAAGCCACTCATTATGGATGAGCTTGCCACCTTAAAGAAGAAGCGTTTGCTTGCAGTCGTCATTCAGGTCATGTCGCCAAAGCGCGCATCTGTCTCTGAGCTGTCTCGCCCAGGACGTTCTATATAGCGATCTGGTAATAAGGATCGCTTAGCAACGAAAAGAAAAAGAAATGAGAGCGCACGAAGCCAACACGGACGCGACTGAGCCAAAGCGGCTGCCATGCATCGAACGAGAGAAATAGGCAAGAAATAAAAAAAGAGGAAATAAAACGAAATGAAATGGAGAGTTTGGGGAAGTCCGAGAAGACGGTCGGAGGGGGAGGAAAGCTGGAACCAGGGAAAGACGAAGGCCCGGCCATCAATACTTGGGCCAGCGCTCACCAAATGCCGGCGCGCGGCCCGCGCACTGGGAAAGACCACCAAAAACGGGAAGAAGGGCAGAGGCATCGGCAGCGTGGCACTCGCGAGGAAGGCCGCCGCTGCGTGGCGCCTTCGCCTTAAGCCCGCACCATAAAGTTCCATTAGGAACTGATGGGGACAACTGGACCTATGGGGAAATAGAGCTAACAGATTGACGATTGCCCGCGCCGCTTCTTCTGGCCAGCCAATAACCATCGCTGTTCGTTTATGGGAGGCTGCTTTGCTCGCTTTGGCGCCTCGCAGTGCCGCGCTAGTTTGGAAAAGAGGGCAGAAGGGTGTCGATGCTTCCCGGCTGCCGCCGCGGACCTTGGCGTGCCACGACAGAAGAACAGCGATCAGTTTGTTTAGTGGGCCGGGAAACCGAGACCAATGTGGCTGGGATGCCCCCATGTCCTGCAGCAGGAGAGCACGAGTGGGATCTTTCTCTCCTTTCTTTCTCTTTGACCGTCTGAAAGTGTTTTACTCAGTATATGTTGACACGTATTGCAAACACTTTTTTTTTTCTTTTCATATACACCCACAGCTGCAACGTTGGGACGAGACCACCCGGGACAGTCGAACGCGAAAAATGAATACTGCACTGCGACTACTCAGGAAAGCATCGAAACACTATAACGACGCAGGATTAACGCTCACAGAATGTCACAACTAAACAAGAGACCTTCACAGTACTTACAGCGCAAGTGCAGACAGACACTCCGGCAACTCACTGTTGCGACAAAACGCAGCACTGCGATAATAGAGACCCCAGCTGCCAGGGCGTTTCCTCACCGCATTCCAACCGAGAACGTGAGGGAAGCAAGGGTACCCGTGGAGCTAGGTGTCAAGTTGCATTTAAGATCGGTGGTGGACAACTAATCTGTCGGACAAGGCGTGGAAAGCATCTAGTCATCTAAAGGGCTATACCTTTGCTCAGTCGGATCTTTCATGTAATTTTTTAATGTGCAGGGTTATGGCTACGCATGTTTTGAACAGCGAGGCTGTTCTAGCCCGGCGTAATGTGTCGTGACCCAAAATTATCACCATGAACCGGCACGCACTCTCTTCGTCCTCTTCTTTCTCGCCCCCGAGAACACGTGCGCCGATTTGCCCGGCGTATAGCAAGGGGGAAGCACAAAGCGAAGGAGAGATGTGAGGGCGAAGAGAGACAGAGAGAAAGATATAAAGAAAGTGAAAAATCTTGGCGAAAAAAAAATTCCTCATGAGGCGGTGGGATCTGATCCCGCGTACCCACGATCCGAAGGCGAGCGTCTTAACCACTCGGCTATCCAGGCACGCTGACAGAACATAGCATAGCCTTGTATAGTATCGTATAGCAAGGGGGTAGAAAAGAGAAGTGAGGGCAAGGAGGAGGGGAGAGAGTAATGCATAGCATATAAAGAATGAGAAAGAGAAAAATACAGGAAGAGAAAGAAAGAGAGAAAAAGAGAGAATCAAAGAAAGAAAAAGAAAGAAAAAGAAAGAAATAGCGAGAGAGAGAAAAATATAGAAAGAAAGAGGAAGCAAGCGTGAAATAAAGATAGAATGAGACAAAGACAGGAAAGAAAGAGAAAGAAAGATAGAAAGAGAAAAAATAGAAAGATCGAAAAAGAAAGAAGTAGAAAGAAAGGCAGAGAAAGGAATCGAAATAAACAGACACAAGAAAAGACAGAAAAAACGTAGACAGAAAAAGAAAGAGAAACAAAGAAGGCCGCCCTGCTCTACAGAGAAGTGTAGAGAAATAGGTTGCCCAGTGAGCGGCGACGGGACCGTGCTTCACTGTGCCAAGGATTGCGCGACTTAGTGAAAACTTCCCGCATTTTTATTTTTACGGCAATGACGATCCGGGAGTTGTGATGTTGCACCCGCTCACTTCCCGCCCTGGGGCCTTTGTGAGAAGCACGTGATCGCCTCATTTTCACTTGCATTCATTTTGCATCCGTTGAGTTTATTGCGGAGCTCGTTTTCAATGGAGATGATCACATTCTGGAGCATGGTAGCCCTTGTAAGTTCTATAGGACTGTAATGTTCTCCGGTCTCGTCACTCAGTGGCGGCGCGTCTCATATGCAGATTCGATATCGACGTCCACCGTGCTGCCGGACAAGGCTGCCGGCAGCAACGGCGTCGACGGCGGCGGGGGCCACAACGGTGCCGGCGGAGGAGGCGGGGCAGTCTCCTCGGAGGCCGACGATGACCCCAAGAAGAAGAAGCGGCAGCGGCGCCAGCGCACGCACTTCACGTCGCAGCAGCTGCAGGAGCTGGAAGCGACCTTCGCGAGGAACCGCTACCCGGACATGTCCACGCGCGAGGAGATCGCCATGTGGACAAACCTCACCGAGGCCAGGGTCCGGGTGAGTGATGCTTCGCTGCAATGGCAGGATTGCTCAATGCAAAGGCACACCGCGGATACACACTGAGGCGCACGTATGTAGAGACCGAATGTTCGCGCAGACTGCAAGAAGGTTTCCAAAGCACTTATTTGTCTTTGCTCTTGTTGACCGCACGGTTTGCTATACAACATACCATTGCCTTTTCAAGACGCTGAGCGAACCGCTTCTGCACCGTGATTAACTGCCTGAGTGCTCGTCTATCCGTATTTGGCAAAATAAGCACATTCTTTCCTGTGGTCATTGTCCCTGGACACAGTCACATCAGTGCTAATACATGCTGTAAACGACGCGCTTTGTCTCTCGGGCCTCAAAATGATCCCACAAGAAGTAACTGCCAATCGTTTCATCCTTTAGAATCATGTTGTTGCGTCCCTTGTCTTGGTCAATAGGCGCGTTTTTAGTGGACGCTGGGACAAGTGACAATGTTGTGACGTGCTTCCATTATGAAGTTGCAGCATGAGACCACTTTCAATCCTTTGGGCTTTCAGTTTAAAGGAGCAGACGACTGGCCCAAAGTTGACTCATACTTGCACGTTTAAACATGCGCACACTTTGCTTGTGTCTGCCTCTATTTCTTTCTGAATGAAAGTGTGAGAATGTTTACACTTGCAAGGGGGACCAGCTTCGAAGAGAGCTGAGCCAGTTCAAAACTAAAGTGTAGCTCCGAGCTTCAAGCAACTGCTAACTTTCTCCGATCGACGTCACTCGATTAAGATGGCTTTAGCAAGGTGACGGCGTAACACCGGCGTTTAAGGCAGAGTGAAACGTCAGTTTGGATTGAATTGTTGTCTGTCGCGCAGGGTTCTTCCCTGGACCCACACGCGCGCCCCGCCACGGTGGTTATGGCCCGAAGGTCGCGGGATCGAATCCCGGCCGCGGCATTTTCGATGGAGGCGAAAATGTTTCAGGCCAGTGTACTTCGATTTAGGTGCACGTTAACGAACCCCAGGCGGTCGAAATTTCCAGAGCCCTCCACTACGGCGTCTCTCATAATCATATCCTGGTTTTGGGACGTTAAACCCCAGATATTATTTTTATTGCGATAGCATTTATATGGTAGTCTCGGCTGGTTTTTGTCCGTCCCCGTCGCCGCCGCCGTCATGCACCGTATATGTATAAGTATGTATTTTTATATATAAGCCCCAAAGAAAAATATTTTAGAAAATTGCTTCCGAGGCGCGGAATCGAACCAGGGACCTCTCGCTCCCAAGCGCGTGGCGGTAACCACTAAGCCACAAAACGCAGATCCTCAAGGTAGCTAACGGCGACCGTTATATACACACCCTTTACCGCTGGCCAGTCTCAGAGACGGCTGGCGCTTATAAGCGTTCCTTCATTACCAGCGAGATGACGCGATATGCGCGCTGGGCGTTGGGCGCTGGGCGCGCTTTGCAGGTCGTCGCCCCGCTCCTGCGCAAGCCGATGCTCTGCGCCCTACAGGGCGTGGTCGCCTTCGTGCCCTTATCTCAAGGAAAGAAGGGGGGCGGGCGGGGGGTTGTATGTCTTGTGCTTTCCCCTCGATGTCCGCGCTGAAGTCACAGAGCGTACGAAGGATACTTCGCTCGCTGCAGCGGCCGCGTTTTCGAAAGGAGCGCGCTGTTCAAACAGAAATAAGTAACAACTCCGACATTTAGTTCGCGCTCGTCCTGTGTGTACCTGTGCGTTCATTTTGTGCGTCCTGCTATGTTTGAGCAGTGCGCTTCAAGTGACGCATGGTAGTTCGCGCTCGTCTGTGTGCGTTCTTTTCGTGCGTCCTTTGGGCTCGAGCGACGCGCTGGCGATTTCGAGCTGCTTTCCGTTCTTCGCGTTATATTCCAATTTGTTGCTATCGCATTCATTGCTTCGCCGTTGCGGCGAATCTGTGACTTTTTATTATTACACACACACACACACATATATATAAGGAATAACTTCGTGGACGCCGGTGAATAATATGAATAAAAAAGAAGACACATGCCGAAAAGCGGAATGGTTTCTTAACGTTCCCGCCGTGGGACCGGTTTTCGTCAGAATCAACGAAGGCGGGTCCCACGGCCGAAACGTTAAGAAACCATTCTGTCTTTCGATGTGTCTTGTCTTTTATTCACACACACACACACACATATATATATATATATATATATATATATATATATATATATACACACACACACACACACTTCCCTGGCCACGCTCGAAAACGGGATTGCCCGTATAATTACTTCTCGCGGAGTGGACTCATTCGCTGATATGCAATAACGAAGAATATTGGTCCTACCACGGTTCCACCGCATTCCCGGACTGATGCGACGCATTTCGATAATGTTGCAGAGCGTCTCTGATATCGCCGAAAACTTTTTCAAGTCTAAAGTTGTTGTTTTTTTTTTGGGGGGGGGGGGGGGATTACTTTCTAATGTAATGCTTGACCGTGAAGATGCCCACATAACAACTTGGTTACATGAATGCCATCTGGGTCACTTTGAAAACATATCGGTAAACGAAGTAAAACACTTAGCGGGGAATTACTGACGGCAAGCTTATCCATCAAAATAAAGTCACAGCGGGGTATTCTGGCAGCACAAGTTAAAGCAAAACGGCGTTGTTCTGGCGCGGGCTGAACAGTGTGCCGATGGCACAATCGGACCGTCCACTATTCTGCGAGGTAAGGTAAACACCCGGGACTGTCTCATGCGCAGTGGCCTAAAACATGGTGTCTAAAAAAGCGTTAAACAAAAGCGTTCGGTTGGCTTTTCCTTTACTCATTACTCCTGCTCCTCTTTTTCTCACATGCATGCGCGTCTATCACTTAGCACTTATTTTAATTGTTTTGACGGCAACTACTACTACACGTAATCTTACCGTATAATAACTATTGTTATTCTTATTATTAGTACGAAATACATTATACAATATGTTCATGTGGCCACAATTAGTTTTCTTATACAGAATTGCTTTCACACGGAGCTGCAAAAGCTTAAAAACTGGAAAGAAACATCAGTGTTGCTTTCTGAAAGGAATGAAGATGGCATGAACGTCTTCATAATCCTTAATTATTTGTGCTGCCAAGACACAAACCAATGCTCGAAGGCGGTTATTTTACGAGGGTCTATACAGCAAGCCATTTTTCGTAGACTAAAAGCATTTTTCGTTTATTCATAGTTCTATCTAAAAAAGAGAGAGAAGGCAAAAAAATAAAATAAAAACAAAGCTGATGATAGAGCAGTTCGTGTGGGTAAACAGAGAGTTATTTTTATGGAGGATAATATTTGTTCTGGCCGAGAAGTGCGGCGGCGTACGAGAGAATTACACGGGCAAAATGCAATCCATCGTGTTTCAACGACTTCAGAAATTGCTCATTCCAGCGAGTTGTAATCCCAATTAGAAATTGATTTGGAAGGGAGAGCATGTCTATAGGCATAATATTGTTTGCGGAATGCTGCACTACCTCAAGACAAGAAGCAAAATCTAACGCTGGCTGGTGGAGCCCCCTTGCGACGCTGAGCACAACCAGAGGATGCACAAATATTTCTGCATTGGTCGAATACGTATACACCTTTTCAATGGAGAGAAGGCTCCCCTCCTTTCTGGGCTGTTGCACGGGAGTACAAAAGCTGACGTCACAGCCTCGGCAGTGCATTTTTGGGGGGTCACGCATGTTAACAACAGCCCGGAGAGGCTTATGGCGGCTCCCAGGGAGCCTTCGTTGACAAGGTCTATAGTTTCTGGCATAAAGGTTTCTGCAGCGACGTACTCATCGTTATATTGTTGGCCCTTCTGCTTGATATTTATTGATGAAAACCAAATGTATGTACCACGAATACATCTTTTAACGAATGCTTCTGAACGGCAGAGGCCTTCGCAAGAAAACGCTGCTGATCGTGTCTACGCAGCTGTACTCCAGTATTGCATTAAAATTGGTGGAAATTATAAGCAGTGACTTTTTAATGACACAGTTATGGCAACTGGAACGGCCACACCGATGCAGGTGAGCTTTGAGCGACGTGTGTGCCTTCTTGACGAGTATCGTGCATGTGAGATTTCGGCAAATCAAGAGTGCTCATAAATATTCCGTTAGTATCTCTATTCATGTTAGTATCTCCAGAGCTTTCTTTCTTTCTTAAATTTTTGTAAAGAAAATGGGGCTGCTGCTCCACCAATATGAAAGGATCTTTTGGAAGCCCCTTTTAGGCAGTTCAACGAGAATTATTGAGGACAAAAGCGTAACTTTTTTTCTGTCCCTGCAGATTCATACCAGCGACAGACATCACAAGTGCTGTTGATAAAAAGCTCCTAGGTTATCTAAATTTGAAAGCTTTCCTTCGAATATTAGATTCGCGCTCATTCCGCAAGATTGGAGTCGGTCAGCGTTCGTGCATGTGTTTACGTATATTGAACATCCTGAGAGCAGCACCATTTTCCGAGATTGTCGTCGGCAATATTGACGGACGGATATATCGAAATGGCTGAGGAATACTACCATTGATGTTACCACACCTTAATGCCGCGATTGTACCGTGCGTGGTAAAGTTCGGTTTAGAAATGTAGTTACCGTGATTGGGGCGAATTAAATAGCGCATTTGATTATTATTGCCACATTTTATTGGGGCCACCACAAGGCTATTGGCCAGACGCTAGTCCTTGTCTTTTCTGAAAATCTAGTTGGAGAACGCCATTGCAGAGAGGGTCTTAAACACATGAAGCTTTGTACACTTAATTTTCAATTCTGAATTGCCCTAGCGCATGTAAAATTTGTACTCTATGGCTCATTTTAAAAACAGCGCAGCAAAACGAAGACAGTATAGAAAGAAACAACGGGACGGGCGCTGCTGTTGTTTCTTTCTATACTGTCTTTGTTTTGCTGCGCTGTTTTTAAAATGAATGCAAACCAACTTGCCCAAATTTCCGTTCTCTTAAACTTGTACTCTATAGTCCCTCAAACATATGCCCTCGATGTGCTACATATTGCGTGCACGGCCGCTGCATCAGAAGTGTGCTTAAGACCTCGTGTCTTGCCCTGCATAGAGAATCACTCGTTAATGTGAGTGCTAGATATAATATTATGAAAACGATTATTTAACAAAAAATTAATTCATCGTTACGACAAAAAGCGCAATATGAGTGGGCACCAGGCACTTTACCAGCGTATTTATGAAAACAAGTGTAAAGCTTTTTATGGGGATGGCGGCAAAAGGAGGCCTTTGGAGACAAGCTCAGTGCAGGTGTACGCTATACGATGGGTCGTTGTTTTTGCTGCTTGCAGGAGCGCAACATTACATGCCGTTTCTTCTCAGTGGCATCGAAGGGGATTCCATCGCGCAAAACATAGTCTCACAGAATGCGATTGTTTTGGAATACGTATGTAAACAGGTGTTGTTCTCACCGCTTCAGCTCTCATCACGCCAGTCCGATCGGGCATGCGCATGATAGACAGGCGGCCGGCGCAACGAACAAAAGAAAAACTAGCAGTTGTTCCGTGTACGAACACAACCGATGAGCGAAGCTCCTTATAGCCTTGTTACACGGACAGTCTAAACCTCGGTTAGTGTAACCGCGGTTACGCGTAACCGCGGTTCGCTTATGTTACACGGTATGCGAAACCGCGGTTATGCCGCTAACCGCGGTTGCACCAAACCGAGCTTGGCGACCTCGGTTTGGCGGCTAACCGAGAAAATGGCGGCCTCCATGAAGGACGTGTGTACGCCGCGAGGGTTCGTGAAAAACTAACGAATTGGACTGCACGAACCACAGAAAGCCTGATTAGGCTTTGGGAAAATAATTAGCGTCATCTGCGGAGCACCTCAAGGAATGCGAAAGTGGACACGGCAATAAGAGCCGAGTTGAACGCCGGACTGCCGCCAGACGCAGAGCCATTCACGCCAAAGCAAGTCCGCTTTAACCGAGGTCGCTTGTGCGCCGTATAACATCGGCGAACCGTGGTTGGCGCTAACCGTGGTCCAACGCGGTTAACCGTGGTTGGTCGTAACTGCGGTTAACTTGCCTGTGTAACAAGGGTATTAGAAATGGGACGCAAACGACTATGCGTCCGATCTCGCTGCTAGCTTTCACGAAGGCGGTAGGGCGGTCGGGTTGGGACAGCGTCTTCTGTGCTCCGTGGCGGGAACGACTGAGCGAGTGAGTGTGCGGCGCGCGCAGCGCGGGGAGACAAGTGGAAGAAGGGTGCGATCGGTAATGTCTTTCGACGCCTGCGCCGGGTGGGGAGAGTGTCTCCTACTATCTTCGACAAAGCGCCCGTAGTGCTCGAGAATGACGGTTGTCATTTCACAATCCACGATAAAGGTGGTGAAAGTGAAGACAACCATTATAAACAGTTTTGCACACAGCTTATTTCTTTTAACCTCGAATTTCTGGTGCGCTACAACCAAACGGCTCAATGACTAAACATTTCATCTTAAATCACCGGCCACTGAAGCTCCGAAAAAGGAACTGTGCCGCTGCAAGATGCGCGCTTTATCGCGCTCTCTCCATCGGTGACGTCGGGATTCGGGAGAACCGGCCTCATATACGTGGCATAGTGTGCGGTTCGGAGCCCCTCTCGCCGCCGCGCACAGTGGGCCCATGCACCGCACGCTGTAGGGCGCACCGAAAATTCGCGCCGCCAGAAGCGCAGCGAGCCCCCAGGCGCCACGGGAGCGAAGCGGGAGGCCGCTGTCATCGGCGACGTTGGCGCGTGACGTGCGCGCCGTCGGCCTATAGTCGTCGCCACCTCGCCCCGCGGGGCCACACTGCAGGGTCGGATGACGCCGCAGTCACAACTGACTGATGGCAACTGCAGGCCGTGCTGTCGCCTCGGCCAAGCCAGTTCGGTGCAGCGTTGATACGACCGATACGAGCCGCGGGGCCTTTACGATTCTGCGAACGAGCATCGCTGCATTTGCGTTCCCGCCAGTGGCTCGGCGAATTGGCGTTCGATTCGGGAAAAAGATGGCGAAGACTCGTCAGTGAGGTCGAAGCAAGTGAAGTCGCGGGGACGTCTAGAGGCGAACCAAGACATCGGCCGACCGCTGATGCACTTTCCGGAACGCTGCGCGGAACTTGAGGCGGCCCTCGCTTTATATACGCTAGGTGGCGAGCGAGGCGCTCGACGTGTCCGTCCTTCAGGGCAGCGAGGCTGAAAGAGCGGGGAGGCGCTACCTATTTTCGCTCTTGCCAGGGCGGCGAAATGATATGTGACGTGTGCCGTTTGCCGAGCGCACGTGGCGAGGCAACGCCGGCCGCGTGGACGCATACGCGGGCCCCCGAAACAGCCGCGCGGGCTGTCCTCGCAGCTGGAGTGCGCACTGTTTTAACGGGCGATGCAAATGAATTTACGCGTACTCGAGAAACGAGGAGGGCGGAAGCGCATCTTTAAAGGCAACTCCTGCGAGGAGCTGGCGTTGAATGAAGCCGCTTGAAAGGTCTCGTGGAGCAGTGCACCACAATCGGGGCGGCACAGCATATGACTCAGTCTTGCAGTGCACAGACCTTTCAGCTAGTTCGCTCCATTCGTTAGAATGAAGGATGCTTGTAATGTAACTTAGTTTTTTTTTGTTATTTGTGCGTCACGAGGGTGGGCGCAGATCAATTTTAACAATTTCTGCCGTTCAAAAGGCGGGGAGGGAGATTCGCCATTCGCTTTAAGGAAGGAATTGATAGCGGTCTAAGAGGCTCAAATTTAATCTAGCTGTACGTAGTGGCAGTTTTAATTCAAATGATCCTTCACATCAAAAGCAGTTATTACGCTGCAAACGGGTTTGAGTCTTTTAGGGAGTTTCGGGCTCGACGCACTACGTGCATCGTAAAGGTACTACGCAAAACGCCCTTCAAAAAGAGGTTTTATTTACATCCTTTGTTAAGGGAGTTAATGCATGGAACTAACAGATTCTTTAGAAGGTAAATTTAGTGTTCTTACTTAACTCATGTTCGGGGCTTGAACGGAGCGCATAGGGAGTTTTTCTGCTTCTTTTGAGAGCTTTTAAAGTGTCCTTTTGGAGGTAAATTTGGTGTTTTTATTTCACTTATTTTGAAGGCTTGAACGGAGCGCATTGGGAGTTTTTCTGCTTCTTTTGAAAGCGTTTAAAGACTCCTTTTATGCGGGGCCCTAGAGCGGTCGCGAAAGGAAAGAAAAACTCAAGTTTTATTCCAGGCACCATTTTAGCGCTTCACGGCAATTTCCCCTACTATTCGGCACTAGGACATAATATAAAATAGGCATCAATGTACTTATGCACATACGGGACATTTGCACACAAGTCACTATACAGGAATCGAACTCGCGACCACACGCACCGAAAGTAAACACTATAACCATTATGCTATACAGCGCCACCACTAGCTTGTGCGTTTTTTTTTTTTTTTTTTCGTGGGCTTATATATGTACCAATGTATGTACAAAGCGGCTGGTAACCCGTCGGCGGAACTCTGAACTTCTGTTCTTGTACCATCAGCGTGTGTTTGCGCTAGCGTAAGGTCAGTACATAATTTGCAGGACGTCATGCAGGCCGACGTACACCTTCGGCTCCAAATTATTCGGTTCATCGTGTCGTGCCGCTAGAACAATTATAAACGTGTGCCCTCTTGACTGCTTCTCCATATATCGACAATGCTTCGCTCGCCCTAAATTCGTGAATACCAGCGTGACAAAGGCATCTTCAGATGGCCGAACGTATGTGCCTTTCATGAGCGTATTCTGTGGAGCAATTTTCGTTATTTCTGTAGCCGCGAACTGCACGCGTCCAGAGGCGGCAGCGTGTTCTGAGCGGTTCGAAGACCGCCTGCGTTCTCATATGAAAGTTACACAGGCAGATGCCAAACTTACAAGGATACTGTAACGCGCCTACATTAAGTGCATTTAATGCGCACGTACTGTCGCGAGCCGCACGCAGGGGCAACAGCGCGCTCTGAGCAGCTGAACGATCATCTGTTTCCGCAATTAGCGCTTATTCGCAATGCACGCTTTAGCGCGGCATACAGTGGTTCTCTATAACTCATATTCAGTATTTATTTGCTTTCATACTCGAAGACTATACCTACTATCCTACTCATTAACCTTTTTGTTAAGCATCACGCCACCACGTTAAAGCGAATACCTAACGCTTGCCCAAAGGTCAAGCACAACCTCCCCAAATTTACCACTGACAGGTCTCCTGCAAAATAAAAAAGTTAAAGTGTTTGCACTTCTCTCTTGTTAACGCCCATGTGTACTTGGCCCTCCTATTGCACAGATGATGTAGTACGAATTAAGAGAAATAGGCATTACTGTCTTCCTCAATAAAACAGCGCTTATTCAGAAAATAATGGTCTTTTCAATTACTAGTATGGCATTTTCACAGCAGCAGACAGGTTGGCTTGTTCGCAATTATGAAGTTCACACTCATAACACAGAAACATGAGGACTGTAGCAAATATGCAAAAAACTGGAAAAAGCCTATCATATGTGCACTCCTTCGTCCACCTGCTCATTATGTTAAACTTTATTTATACAACAGGCACCTCCAATTATGCTACTATTGATGAAAGATCACCCAATATACGTTAGAACACTGTGATTTCTGCCTAACTTTCCGTTGCCTATCTCTCCTCTGCAAGGTGCCATAATGCGTGAATAATCTGTTAAACTTGTTTGGTAATGAAACGCAAGCAGTTAAATTGAGCAGGCAGTGTTTCCGCAATTTGTTTTGCATGCGCAAGTTCATTTCTTTCATTTCCATGCACGACAAGTATAGTCACACTTCAATCGATACGAGAACCAGTGGTTGCAATATTTTATTGGAATCAAAACTGTAGCAGTCTCATGTCAATGTAAGGATATACATGTATATTTCCATGAATAACAACAGCACTTTCACCTAGTTAAATTGTGTCAACAGTCATAATACTGTTCATTTATCATAAAAACTATGGGAACATAATGCAAAACAGCAAAATAATGACAGGGAATAAACAAGGTGACTCAACAACGTGGTTCAAAACAGATTCAACTGACTTGTATCAATGCGATTAAATTAGCCTTGCACATCTCCTAATGGCTAAGAATATGCACATGTAACCTTGGCAAGTTCCACTGCTGATATGTGACTAATGAAATTGCATTCCTTCCATGCCGTCCAACGGCTGTTCATTGTTTTCTGTTTTCACTGTTTTCTGGTTTTCATTGTTTTCACTAGTGCAAATGTTTACCCTTTTTGATTTTGTCACTTTGCAGTTCGCGTATGTGTTTTGTCTTTGTACGTGCACGTTTCTGTTGCTCTGTCTTTTATATTCTTGCTCTACAGTGCCTCGTGCACTTCTCAAGTAGCTTTTTGCTCGAGGCGCATTTCTTGTATTTTGCTGGGATAAACGTTCATTCATTCATTCAATGCCATAAAACGCATGCGCTTCACAATACACACTGTCACTTAGCAGATGTCTGTCACATAATATGGCCTTCATTATATCGCTTTAACATGATTTATTCTTTCTAGTTAACTGAATCCAGATAATGATGTTTATGTACCTAGATATTCTATTTTACTATACCTTGATACATATGTATCAAGGTACAGTGCATATGTACTTTAATATGGTATTTCAGGAGACGGGCAGAGTGCGCAATCCAAATTGTTGTCGAAAAGTCTTCTCACTTGCTGATAATCTGTGCTTCGGTGAGTTCTCACAGTTGCATGGCGGCAGAAGGATGTCCAGGGTAGTTCACTGTATCCAAGGTAGATGCTGCAAAACGAGAGCGCACGGTCTTGTCACATGTCAATGCGCACATATCGACACTGAGACGAAGGATCAAGAGAAACCAAATGAAGTTTGAGAACAGAATAAATAGAAAACTAAGTTGGCCTTTATACACATTTCATCACATGGTAACGAGATAACCGCGGCCTTCTTTTTGCTCTAGTGTATATTCCCTGAAAGCATTCTACTTCATTCACGCTTTCGCAAGCAAGAAAATGATATCGTGCAAACGACTTTTTCAGGGCGCGCTCGTGCGTCGATTGAATGGTCGTTCGACGCATGAGCCATATTCACAGGAATTTCAAAACACGCATCCCACATCGTCGCTATGTCAGCTTAATTATTTTTTTTTTAAATGCGAAGCATTTCTTAGCGAACCTTTGGCACTTTGCGCGTTTCTATCTACGTATCTATCTATCTATCTAGCCGCCTACGTCTGGGTGCTCTCATGATCATAGGCGTGCGCAGGGTTGCCCATCGGGGGGGGGCAAAGGTTCATCGCAGCGCCCCCCCCCACCCTACTAAGTCAATGTATGGGGCAGATTTTCCACCCCCCCCCCCCCTGTCTTAGGTGACTAGAAGGGTCAATGTACGGGGCAGATTAGGGGGGCGGCCACCCCCTGCCCCACCTGTGCGCACGCCTATGCTCATGATCGCCTCCTTAACTTGGTGTAGACCAAAATTGGCATAGGAGGGTAAGAGCATTTGACGAATATGACTGTCGGGTCATGACATGAATAACGTGAAAATCCTGTCGCGTACGTCGTCAAACACTGTCTGCCAGAAACGTGTGGTACATACCCGTTTAGGACGGGCCGCGGGGTACGGGTATGCGCTACAGGTGATTGACAGCTTACATCTACCCAGGAACGGCAAGAACAGACGCTGGTAATTTAATTTAGATAGCGTTAAGAAAATCCGACATCGGCAGCGTTGACCCGACGAATGGAAAGAATAAGAATTAGGATCCCAGCAGGAATCGAACCCAGGCATTCTGCGTGGCAATCAGGTATTCTACCACAGAGCCACGCCAGGTCTATAAACGGGTTTGGAAAAACAGCCTATGCAGGCGTAATGTCGGTGCAACGTCAATATGTTTGTGGTGCTGGCTTTCTAATTTTACAAGAAAGCAATAATCACTACATATGTACTCCTTCGATACAGACGTCATATAAGATTAACGTCTGTGGTTCCAGTGTTGGCTCCGCTTTCATAGCAATCTAATAAACGTTACATTCGCATTCCTATGATTGAGCAAGCTATATTGAAGCATTGCTCGAACCCGGTGGAATACATTAACGAAAGTTACGTGTGATATTCACATGATTGCACCACAAAGTGACCTAGTTTCGATAATGCTGACGTATGTACTCTGTAGCGTGAGGGCCGACGACGTTGCACCATAAGTTACTTTTTAAACGCCAGTGCTGTCGACGTGCCTGCTAAGCCCACGACGTGCACATAGCTACTACACTTACAAAAACACGTCGATCCACCTCGTAACGCTTGGCTCAACGCTGACTGCTTCGCATGAAAACGATTCCCACAACGCGTGGGATCTGCCGAATTTTTTTGCTTTTCACTGCACTTTTCACGCGACGAAATGTGCTAAACGGCACCCTACGGGCACCTGAGCGACGATAAGACACGCAAACCGAGAGAACATAAGTATTAGTTACCATTTTTGTTTCTGACTGTGCCGAGCACGCAGGTTACCCATGAGCTGCTTGGTAATACACAGCGGCACGCTCTCTTGAGTCGGCGGGCCGTCGCGACATTATCGCACTGGCAGTGCGGCATAGTGCACTGTCGTCAAACCACGCATTTCACATCCAGCGGCGAGAACACAGTGAGGCTACAGGCACAAAACGCGCACACACGGCCGATACAGCTGATCAGTTGAGAAGTGGCGTTCACAAGGCCAAGGTATGGCGAACATCACGACGGCTTCGCTTCGGCGTCACGCCGCCGCGGGCAATTCGGAACGTTAAGACTCTCTCCTCGCATTTTCTCTCTTTTTTTCTATTTTAGTTCTCTTCGCGCGCGCATGCGTCGCGCAGCGGCGAAGCTCCCATTTCTGCTCGCTCTTGAGCTGGCGGGCTGCAGTGGGCCACAGTCGGCAAGGTCAAAGGGCGCTTTCACGCTTTCTCTCGAACGCACACAGCATCCCTTCAGCGCGGCCGTTAGAAGAGAGTCGCGTGTATCTTCTTATTTGGGCTATCTGATTTTATTCAGTGCGCTAAACACGCCATACACAAGTGTATACTGAGTGCGCGTGCGGTTCCGATCGGCCGCATCGAGGGTTCGCAGGCTTTTCCTTTTTGTTTCTTTCTTTATTTCTTTCTTTCTTTTACTCCCCCTCCCCCCCCTCACAGCTTCATACATGCCCGCCAGCACTGAAAGCATTATAGAAAGCTTTGGAAAAAATAAAGCGAACACATGCCAGAGGAAGCGAAATGGGAGTTTTTGGTTCTTGAACTCCATTTTACAAATGGCGGCAGGTAGTGAATTTACCTCCTTTCTCCCGCATAATTTTCCTACAAAGTAAAACTGAGGGCGCAGAATACACCCACCTCATTACACCCTAAGGGAGTACTGTCTAGATGCAGGTAGTATTAAGGAGGATTGTAGCCCTTTACACGCCCAATTAGGCTAGTTTTCCTTTGCAGCGTAGATCACATCAACAGCAGATTGTGGTAGCGTAGTTGTCCCCGCCGCCGGTGCCCGTAACCGTTACCCCGCACAATGAGAAAAAAAAATATCCAGGATCGAGCGCGATTTTAACCAAGGCCCTCTGCACGGCAGTCGAGCATTCTACACAACAGAACAGAAAACTGGGCTAGTTGGTACGGATTCATCAATACCGAAGAGCGCACACTCAAGACGGAGACGCAGGGACGAACACAACATAAGCGCTCACTTTCAGCTGAAGTTTAATCAAGAAAACAGAAGAAAAAAATACGGCAGATCCCACGTACCGTGGGGATCGATGTTATGCGAAGCATGCACAGGAACGTGACTGTGTCGGAATTTTTCACATTGAGCGAACCGTTACAGAATGACGCTAGAAAAATGCATGCAAAAGGTATACGCACACACATATTTCGAAGAGTCGCACATGTATATATAAGCAGTTGTTTACAGTTGCTTAACGATGCCAACAGCAACATAGGTGTTACCAACATCAAAGGCAGTAAACTGATATGTAGTGCTTATATTCTTCAATACTGGATAGCGCGAATTCGAATAGGAAAATGAAGGAACACAGATGCACAGGACAGGTACTCAGAACCAAGGTTTATTCAGAAGACTTTCCCTAGATTTATACACAGCAGAGTGGCACGAGCAGGCGCACTGCACGTACATTAGTCACAGTTGCAGTTATTAGAGTTGCGTTACAGTTATGCTTACACTTATCAGTTAGGACGGAGAACAGACGCACGCTTCACGAATCTATGTGCACATGTGGAAGGGGTTCTTGGTAGTTCTTGACTAAAGCCATCATCACCGTGATCAATGAGCACTATAGCAGCTGGACAGGACTTGTTATCGG
The DNA here is from genome assembly GCF_013339695.2 of Rhipicephalus sanguineus. Lineage (NCBI taxonomy): Eukaryota > Metazoa > Arthropoda > Arachnida > Ixodida > Ixodidae > Rhipicephalus > Rhipicephalus sanguineus. The sequence continues at coordinate 29,557,559 of NC_051176.1, forward strand.
TCCATTCGTGATCGCGGCTACGAATGGTCGTGGTGTAGTGAAGTGCGAGGTATAGTACAGCTGGTGGAAACCGCGGATGGCTTTTACGAAGAAATGATCTATGATGCCTTCTGTCGTGGACGTGGCACCGAGGTCTTGTGATGCCCTGTTCACATCCAAGTGCCGCCTAAGAATCAGGCGTTGTTGGGTTTGGACAAATCAATGCTGAAACCACCGGTAATCATGAGGGACATGGCCCTCTCGGCAGAGTTACTGTAGGAAGCACTGACCACCGTTTTTGCGTAATCCACGTGGTCGACGTTGTGGACCACGTGGACGAGTGAATGGTAGCCCAGTGTCTTCCAGGGGTGCTCTGTCTTCAGCTCCCTAACTTTCCTTGCGTCAGCCGCTGTGGTGTAATGGTTACAGTGCTCGGCTGATGACCCGAAGGTCGCGGGTTCGACCCCGGCCGCGGCGGTTGCATTTCGATGGAGGCGAAATGCTAGAGGCCCGTGTACTGTGCGACGTCAGTGCAGGTTAAGGAATAACAGATGGTTAAAATTTGCCGGAGCCCTTCACTATGGCGTCTCTCATAACGATATCGTGGTTTTGGGACGTAAAACGCCAACAATTGCTATTATTATCACTTTCCTTCCGTGTCAATGCGTATCTTCGCGTTTACTGCGTTGATCGAGACTCTGTTATAACCTGTGGCACATACCCGCATAACAAACTCTGGTGTGCGGGTATGTGCCACACGTGACTGAGGGAAAGGGTTTCATGACCTACGCGACAGGTATTTTTCGTTATTCATGTCATCACCAGTGAATCGTGTTCGTCAAACACTCATCCTATGCTATGCAAATTTTGGTATATTACAATCTATGGAGACGACCGGGAGAGCGCCCAGACGTAGGCGGCTAGATAGATAGATAGATAGATAGATAGATAGATAGATAGATAGATAGATACGTAGATAGAAACGCCCAAAGTGCCTGAGGTTCGCTAAGAAATGCTTCGCATTTAATTCACACTACCAAGCATGCGTCAATTAAAGATGGCAGGGCAGCAGACAGGCGTGACAGAATCAAAAGAGGCAAAAATTGCGGTGATGTGCATGGACTGTCACATCGCCTCAAAAAGGTGAGCGCTCGGCATGAGGTCAAGGTGTTTGAACTGTATATAGTAGGATATACGCATTCGGGCTGGTTGTTTCATGGTTACGAGTGAGAAACAGCGCTCAAAAGACGGGACAAGAAAGGACACGAGACCATGGCGCTTACTAACAACCAAATGTGTTTTATTCCTTCATTCGGCATAAATATTCTAACTAGAGAGTCTAACTAGAAATATCAATGGGACACGAGTTCTATCTCCTTCGGAAGGAGAGAAATCGAGGCTTACACGTGCCTCGCCGCTATTGTGGACAATTTTTGACGTGTTCCTCACAGAATTAAGTTCTTTTGAACTGAGCATCCTTCAGACAACAAACTGCGCTTCTTAGACTTGGAACTCTCGTTCTCAAATAGCCATGTATGTTGGAGTTATGTGCCCAGGTCTCAAAAAAGCCTTCTCCCTTTTTCCTCTGCGCACTCGAGGATTGTTAAACGCGGAATCGCAATAGCTTGCATGAAGGCGGCGCTAGACAGGTCTTGTGACCACCAAGTTGAAGCAAGTTTTCTTTCGCAAGCAGCACGCCTGAAGCTCGCAGGTTTTCCAGCAACGCTTTTGACTAGCATTGCCGAAAGCCTCGTAGAAAGTTTTAAAAACAAGCGCTGACCTGCTGTGCAGTCCGATACAAACTCGCAGCAAACTGTTGCGGTTATCCCTCATGTGCTCAAGGTAGCGCACAATCTCGAGAAAGTTGTTGGCAGGGCTGTTGTTTTCTGTCCGAAATAAGCTTGGTAGCCTGTGCCAGCAAGTCAACCGAGAGGTAGAGAACAAAAGAAGATGTACTAAGAAGCACAGGCAGAAGTTTGTTAAATGTCGTCAATGTGTTGTGTACAAGATTCCACTTTCTTGCGGTCGTTATTTGTCGGTCAAACGGGGACGTGCGCTAATGACCGCATGCGCGAGCATTCGAACAAGGTTCAGAAACAAGCTACAGATAGTCAGTTATCTCTTCATTGTAACAGTTACGGTTGTCATCCATCCTTTAAAGATACCACTTTCTTCTCAAAATAGCACGACGAGCGCGCGCGTCTCATTTCAGAAGCTTATCACATGTCCACAATAGCGGCGAGGTATGTGTCCCCTCGATGTCCTTCCTTCCGAAGGAGATAGAATTCATGTCCCAGTGATGGCCTTACTGCCTCTGCGCAGGCTGATTCTTCAATTTTCTCTAGTTTCATTGCGATAGTGGTGAAGTATATTCATGCTGACTGAAGGAATAAAATAGATTTGGTTGTTAGTCAGCGCCGTGGTCTCGTGTCCTTTCTTGTCGCGTCTTTTTAGCGCTGTTTTCCACTCGTAGTCAAGGTGTTTAACTCGAAGCTGTTACAGCTGGCCGTAGTTTGTTTGGTGTCGCAATAAACTATCATCATCATGCCGTTCTCTTCCTCGTCTTTTTCTTCGTCTCCCCTAACACGATTTCTCCTGCGTGGGATGCAACAACTCGGATGGCCGAGACACAGAGAGAGGCAGCAATCATGGGATAGAAAGAAAGACGAAGACAGGCACGAGATGAAAATACTGAAAGACAAAGAAATAAAGAGAGAGAAAAGAGATGAAAGAAAGAGAAATGCATAGAGGAAAAGAAGTAAAAGAAGGAAGAGGGGGACGTTACGTGCATTCATGCACCGCTATTCACGTGACATGTTCCCGGCAAAATCGCGTAACTCTACTCATGTAACGTAAAATGACGTAACACTATTCATGTGACATGTCTCCGTCAAAATCACGTAACAGTAGTCACGTGACATGTTCCCGCCAGACCCACGTCGTTGAAGCGAGGAAGGGACACGACACGGGCTCGGAAGGGCAGCTTCTTCCTCGGGAATCCGAGCTCCGCTGTTGCTTCCCGCCTTGCACCTGGCCAGCTTCGGTGGTATTCAAGTAGTTGGGCTAGCTGGTGCATGCTTGACGGAAGGAATAAGGCGCAAACGAGACGAGCACAAGAAGTGACATGGACAAAAGCTTCGATGCTACCTCACCCCACTAGTGCGAAGCCGCCCCAATTTTTTCTCTGCTGAACACAAGGTGCGTGGCATATGCGCCGCTGTGCGCAGGCGCGCACTGAGTCGAACTCCAGGTTAAGAGCTACGTGCACCATTAACCACGCTTACAAACATGTTCCTTGCACCTCGGGGATTGTCTACGGCATCCCGTTATTCAGCAGCCGCGTTTATGTTGGCCAGACAGGTCAGATAGGTGCTTAAACCTGCGCCTCAATGAGCACATAAGAACGCGGTCCTGATTATTGCTACTCATGTGGACATGCATTGCAGGGACTCTGGATGCTCAGATAATTTCACAGGCAGGGTTGGGGGGGGGGGGTTGAAGTCCCCCCCCCCCCTAATGTTTCAATTTTGCATCTGTATATATACACGCACACATACAAACACAAAGCATGGCTGACCCCCCGAAAAACATTTCTGGCTACGCTACTGGTGTGTACCTTGCAACTGTGCTCGCATAGTCGCCCGAGAGAGCTTATGACGTGGCAGTATAAAGGCCGCTTTCGCTGTGATTCTGCTGCGTGTCCCGCGCACGCCTGGGGTTTTGCAGCATCGCTGTTATGCTCGAGGTTTGCCGCTTGTCGTAGACAGAAAAGCATCATCTCGAACGAGCAGGCGCTCTCTTCATCCTACTCTTTATCGCTTTCCTCTTCTTGCTCTTCTGCGCGCTCCCAGAACGCGTGCACCGATTTGTCCGGCGTGGGATGCAATAACTCTGATGGGCAAGAGAAAGAGTAAAGAGTGAGAGAAAGAAGGAGAAATCACTGGTCAAAAAGATTTCTTGGCGAGGCGAGATTCGAACCTGCATCCCCACGATCCGAAGGCGAGCGTCGTAACCACTCGGCTATCCAGGCACGCTATCAGAGCATAGCATTGCCTTGTATAGTATAGTATAACAAGGGGTGGGAAAGGGAAGTGAGGGCTAGGAGGAGGAAAAGGAGCAGGGGAGAACGACTACAAAAAGAGAGAAAGACATAGAAGGAGAAAGACAAAAAAGAGAGAGAGAGAAAAATAGAAAGACACAGAAACCATCATTAGACACGGCGTAGTGGGGGACTGCGAAATAATCTTGATCACCTGAGGTTCTCGATTGTGCATGGGCGTCTTTACATTTCATCACCATCGATGTGCAGCTGTCGCGACCGTAATGAACCTGCGAGACAGCACGTGTGCTTAGTGTGAAACAGTAATAAGTTGGTCGTTAATGTAGCCGATAGAACGGGAGCTAAGGAATAGTTACCCTGTGTACGCTGTCGTTGGGCTCCTTACGGGATATGTGCATGTGTTATGCAAGCGACGTTTGGAACTCACGAAAGAGTACAACCTAAATTTGCAATGCACTGCAGGACTTTGATAAGGGGGTTATTGCTATTCAACATTCCGGTGTCTGGAGCGTGGACACGCTGGGCGCTCTCGCTTTGTTGCTATGATGTTGCTATATGCCACATGATACAGGCGCCAATCGTTTCTTAGCGCGAGTTCGCTCGTTTGTTTGTTTTGTCATCACAATGTCGTATACCCACTCTGGGGTATTGGCCAAGACTTGGTCATCTGAACATTTAGATAACGATTAGATAAAATGCCACTTTGTTTGGCTGCGTGTAGTCGTCGTCTTCTCTTTTTCGGATCACTGTGGCACGTAGTAGCATGCGACAGCCTAATGTGTAGAGCATTGACTGTTCTGCTGGAGACCAATGTTTGATTCCAAAAGAGGACGCTTGACTGTTTTCATTGAATTTACCCTAAACAATGAAGAGTTCACACGAGCCAATCTACACCCACCAGCAAAAGTTTACGGGACGTGGGATTTTCGGGAAAGCTATGTGCCACCTTTGCCTGGCAACGTGGCTTCCAATTAAGTGTTCCAGCATGTAGAAGTTCTTGCGACCTATACAGTTACCCGCTATAAAAGAATCGTAATTCACTAACAGAGCAGAAATTCGCATTTGCAGTGGAGCCCACGTCCCGTGCACGTTTGCCGCCAGGTGTACATCAGGGTGAATGACATTAGGCAGAGTATATGGGCTTGCAGAAACGCCATTCTTCTGCTATGGTACTACTCACTGCTGCGACAGACACAATAGCAAGTACCTGGAAATTAAGAGAGCTGTCCTCCCGACCACGCGAGAAACAAAGTCTGTCAAAGCGTACTTTTAAGAGAATGAGGAGAAATCATTCCGAAGTCGCGTGAAAATATCCGGAACCGAATTCACAAAACTTTTCGTTCGTAAATGTTAATGCCTATTGGTCCGGCACCTTGGCTAATATTATGTGCAAGATTAGGATTCGCTGTGCTGGAGTAGGATTTTTTTTTTCCAATACGGCCAGGCGCTGCTGGTGCCTGAGCCGCAATGCAGTTGAACGTTGCAGTGAAAGCAACACGGCAAGTGAGATTGGTGAGCGAATGAATTGAAATACATTTACAGCGAAATTATGAGACCAAGAAAACAATTTTCGTGGACATCGAAATGGTGAGATAACAACGCAAAGCGCACGAAAAACGCGATACTGTGAGATATCGCAGTGAAAAAGGCTAATTGCGCCGACTTCCCAAATAACCGGGTACGATGAGTTGATACATTAAAATGTCACTACATTAGAGAACATTAGGTACTACACTACAGAACAGTGACGGTTGTTGTTTTCTTTAGAAGTTTATTCACTAGAACGTACATGCAACTTAACTGCTTGGTTGAGTAAGAATTGTCCTATAGTCAAGAAACGTCACGTCATATGGGCCCGAGGCTCGGTACTGATGACACACCTATGTGGAGAGCATAGCTGTATTGTCAGGTACAGCCACATTGCAAGAAAGGGGTGCATGATTCAGTGGAAGTTGCAGCGTTTAGCCGGATTGAGCGCCGCTCCCTCGGAGCAACGAAAGGCCGCCGCGAATCGCGGCTCGTTGGCAGCCGGCAGATTGCAGCGCAGCGCGACGGCCGGGTAGAGGCCCATCTGGCGGTAGTCGTACGCGTTTCTCGAGCAGAACTCGAAGCACGACGCGACGAAGAAGAGCTGCTCCTGCGTGTAGCCAAGCGAGCCACGGTTCGGCGGCAGCGTCTCGTAAGCCAGGCGCGCCTTCTGCGTGCCAGCAGTGTCGGCGAAGGTCTCCGACAGGGCGCTCCTGGCGTGCACGGCGCTTCCCGTGTATTCCAGCAGCTGGTCGTGGACGCAGCTGAGCAGCCTGGTGAAGTTATCGTACGAGCCTCTGCTCCACCACGTGATGGCGTCACCCGTCCTGCTGGCGTTGCTGAGCCGCGGGTCAAAACTGTGCGACAGCTCGTGACCCAGCACTTTGCCCATGGCTCCGTAGTTGACCGCTTCGGGCATCGACAGTGTCACGAATGGGGGTGCCACGATAGCCGTCGGTATGACCATGAGGTGGTTGACGGGCATGTAGTACGCGTTCACGATGACCATGGGCAACGCGATGTCCTCGCGATGCACGATAACGCTGGCGTTCGGCCTGAGCAGCCGCTTGTACTTGTCCAGTCGACGACCTAGCGCGTCCAAGTACGACGCCAGGAAGGGCTGCGAGAACTTGGGCAGGTAATCGTAGAACTCGTCCAGCGCCGCGTCGCTCCTGAGGTGCGCCGGCATGGACACGACCGCTATGAGTCGCTCGACGTGCTCGGCAGCTCCGGCGGCCGTCGATTCGTCCATCCAGGAGAGGTTGGCGAAGTTGCGCTTCGTGCTGTCGCGCAAGACGGACCACGTCTGCCCGGCAGCTGCGATGGCCTCGGAAAGACGCAGCCCGTCGGAGAGCAGGCGACCCAGGGCGTACGGTGCCATCTGAAAGGGAGTATTGCTCAATGTGCGTGGAACTTACGAAGGTGAGCGAGCGCGGTTGCACGGTACGTTACAGTGGCTGGCCAAGCCGACACCTTGGCAGAAAGCCAACGAGGGAAGAAAACGTGCACCCTCACACGTATTAGGGAAATGCAAATGAATATGTTGTAGTAAGACGTTCGTTTCCGTTCAGGCTCATTGAAAGTGTGTATATTTGGACACTGCAAACGCTCAGGCGGGATCGGAGAAGATATGATATTTCCCATACGTAAACAGAAAAGCGCGAGAAACAAGGAACGGAGGTGAGAACAGACGAGAGAAGCACAACAGAATTCAATATTCAAAAAGCATTCGAGAATTCAATAAGTATTCAATTATTTCTTTCGCCCTGAAAGGCTGAGGGCTATTTAAACTGCATACCGGTGAAAGGAAGTAAGAACATGCAGGAAAAGCGTATGAATAAAAATAACTGACGTGTCGTTATATTCATAAACTTAGCAAAGCCTGGGGTGCAGGTGCGCCGCACGTCCCCGCAGACGATAACATGCTTCAATTGTACACTTTATGAAGCATACAAAACGCGAGAGGAATGTGTCATCTGAAGTGTGTGTCCCAGCGTCGTCAAATCGTGTATAATCTGCCACCTTGCTGTAAAACGTACATTTATTTTCGCGTTACTGAGACAGCGACGTCAGAGCTTGACGTAGGAGTATTCTTAATACTGCACGGGAAGATCAAATTAACTAGTTGGCGACGTCTTCTCTTGAAGTTGAGCTCAGACGTGAGAATTCTTGTTTTCTCTAATTTCAGAAATACTGAATAGCGTTTGCAAGAAGTCGTGTAAGCTTTACTTATGCGTAAGGAAATAAACAGTTCTCTGCTCACTGTAGATGCTCTTATATATACGCTATCGCGTTTCTTCGGCTGATAAGTGCGTTTTGTCAACGTATACGTGGTTTGCCAGGTTGAACGTACTATCGCGATCGTCCATAGCAAATAGATGGCGTATTCAGCTGTAGCCTCGTCTGAGCTAACTTTATACTTATGTTTTGAGTGATTCACGCGTCCGTTTTCTGAGATCGTTCGGCGATTGTGGCGCCATTAGGCCTGATGAGACGCGTCGACATAGAAACAGATTATTTTGGCTTCGATGTCTCTGACAAAAACTTTGAGATGGCGTCCTTTTCGTTAACATTTTCTTTTAAGAGTAATGATGATTTCTGGGGTTTTGCGTGCCAAACCACGAATGATTATGAGGCGTGCCGCAGTGGGAGACACCGGATGAATTTCAGCCACGTGGGGTTCCTTAACGTGCACCTAAATCCAAGCACACTATTTGCATTTCGCCGACATCGAAATGAGGCCGCCGTGGTCGGGAATCGAACCCGCTCCCTCTAGATTAGCAGCGTTAAGCTATGCGTTTACTATGAAAACGCGTACGGTGGCGTTCAGTGCAATTCATTTTTCTTTATTTCTTGTTGCATCGACATGCGAGAGCACACAATATTATTCCGCGGAGTAAGCTAGTAAATTCCATTTTAAGGCGCGAGTTCTCTGCAGGCTCGTTTAAGTGAAATTCGTCTTCATTTGCGCTCATTTCCCTTTGTTAATCCAGTTGTGTTAAAGGTGCCCTGTATACAAGCTATCAAAGGCCTGGCATGTGCCTCAATAGTGATCGTGTAAGACCCATATAGATAAGGTATTTGGACAAAATCAAATATTTACACATCCTGGAGCAGCGGATGTCAGAAACGTATGTTAAGCGGCCGCATATATTTGTACCGGTGAGGGCTAATATTTAAAGGTGATGCAGTTTAGTCCGTTTCAATTAGCCTGACGGCAGCAGTTATTGCGTCCGTGTAGTGAGCAATAAGGGTATTGCTATCTCTTGATTGCAGGCTTGCATTTGAGTGAGTACCCTTCTCTAAGTTGACCTGAAAGAGTGCTCTTCATTCGATTCAACAGCCGGTCTATAAGTGAAGTCATGACAGATCGAGGATAGGGCGTGCTCTACTCCGTTTCGTACACCAGATGCAACGCTCTGGAAGCTATGCAAGAATTTAAGGCAGAAAAGTGAGTAAGTCCACATGAAGAGACGCTGTGCGTCTCTTCAGTTGTTAGTCGGCGTTTGTGGTGTCCTGACTTCTTTCTTGTGTCCGTGTTTGCACGCCCTGTTTTTTTATAATGAATAAGTCCACATGTCTCGCGCTTGGACTTCATTGTTGTAAACGCGGCCTCCGTGATTGGCTGCCGGAACAAATCGCTGAGGCCACGATACGAAAATAAAGAGGCGCTAAGCGATCCCGAACAACTTATTGACCACCGTATAAATAACATGGTTTGTTTATTTCGAAGGCACAATGCATTGTTCATTCATTACTCAGTCTAAAATTTTTAAATAAATCAAATTACAGGTGGACTATTTCTTGGACTATTTCTAATTGAACTATTTCTTGGTGCGAACACATCTACTGCAAGAAGTCTCGCTATAGCTTCCATAGCGTTGCGCATGATGTATGAAACGGCACACAGGGTTGGAGCTTGGGCTGGTTGGTTCATGTTCGTAGCAGAAAGAAAAAACATTCGGCAGATCCCACGCATTGCGGGAATCGGTTTGACGCGAAATAGCCTGCGAGTGCCTGCCGATGCTGCTTTTTTTTTTCTTTTTTGCTTTGCGACAAGGATAATGGACGTTACGAGGATAATGGATGTGTTTTTGCAAATGGAGTAGTAGTGCGCACATCGTCGGCTTACCAGGCACGTCGACTACACTAGCGTTTAAAGGGCAATTTATGGTTTGACGCAACGTCAGCACTCACGTTAGAGCAGAGACGTCAGTTTTATCAAAACGAACAGCACGCTATGGCGCGATGGTGTCAATATTATTCTTTAGCGCATTCCTCCGTGGTTTATTTCTAAGGCACAATGCATGTTCATTTATTACTCAGTCTAAAAAAGATGGTTGATCCCTCCGTCATAGGAATCGGAATAACACGAAAGTAAAGCGTGCCCTTACAGAAGTAACTGAATGTTTACTGTACATTGATATAAGAGAGTCTGTACAATGTATATTGATGTCTGGCAGCTATAGCAGCGTTTAACGTGGATGCAGCCACTTTGATGATTGGTGGTACATCTCCATCCTAACGACTAATATCCATGTTAAATGATCAAACAAACCCTAGTGGTAGCTGCAGTAGTTAACGGTGAAAGCGTAATCAGAGAACGAGGTGTGATAGCCAGAAGAGCGTCGCACATTGGACGCAGAACTTGGTCGCCATCCCGCGGCATGTTAAAATGTGATTGAACACCACGGCCGGACTAGAGGGAAACGCAAAGCGCGTCGTGCCGCCCCGGTCGCGATATCTCTCGGGGCGAGAGCGTGAGCGGGGAACGCGGTGTTACAGCCAGGTGAGGCAGGCGCGCGTCGCAGAGCTATTCTTGGTTTGGATTAGCGTGATGCTATGAGCGAGGCCGACGCTTTTACCACGCTCGGGCTAAGACCGCCACCTCGCGGTTTGTTAAGGCATTGACAAAATTGATCTTCTATTGAGAACGCGCCGAATTGGACGGATGTGTAACGCGTTGCAGGTGCTAATCGCGGAGGCCACAGAAATGACGAATTACTTTACTTTACCGCTCCCAAAGGGCACCACCACCTCGCCCACCGGGAGAGTGGTAGAGATAAAAGGCGCGTTTGTAAAGCCTCTAGAGTCTGTTACCGTGGCGCAGTGGATAGCGTGCCCGGCATCTGTTGTTGCGGACCGAGCGGTCGTGGGTTCGATGCCCGTTGACGGAACTCTTTTTCTTTGCCATCTGATCGTGTGAATTTTTTCGACGTCATTTGCGTGACGGAAATACGTCACTGAAGTCTTGGTGGACCCCGGCATAAAACACTTTCGTGTTAAAATCGTCGGGCAACGCTTGAATATAGCTTGCTGAGTCGTAGGAGGCATATATGTTTATTATACTGTTATAAAAGCGGAGCCGATACTGGAGCCACAATAGGCTTTAACCCGACATGCCGCCTGTATCATAGGAGTACCTATGCAACGTTTATTACCTTGTTATAAATTTAGATAGCTAGCACTGCAACCACAATTCACGGTGCGCCGACATGACGCCTGTAGAGGATGATTTCCGAAACAGTTTCAAGACCTGGTGTGGCTCTGTGGTAGAATACACAAATGCCACGCAGAATGCCTGGGTTCGATTCCTGCTGGGATCTTGATTGTTATTTTTTGCATTCACCGGATCAACGCTGCCGATGCTAGCTTTTCTTAACGCTCTCGCATTTATATTACCAGCGTCTGTTGTCGCCGTTCCTGGGTAGATACAAACTGCGAATAACTGTGGCTCATACCCGCATACCGCGGCCCGTGGTATATGGGTATGTGCCACGCGTGACTGGTGGAAATAGTTTCATGGTGTACACGACAGGATTTTCACGTTATGAAGGCGAAAGCTTTAGGTGCCTCATCAAATACGCAAATTGTTTGGCGTACTCCGTTCGGCGGCGTGAACACGAGGGATTCAAAAAATCATAATCACGTGATAACGTCACAGATGCCAACATTTGTGACGCCACGTGAAGACGTCATCACATGACATCGTAGCTTGGTCAGCGGTGGGCTGATCACGCAGGCAGTGCAAAACCAGGTGAGGTGCCTCCGATCCTGGAGGCAATGCAAAACGAGATTAGGTGCAAAAAGCTTTCCGAGGGTGGCGGGGCAGGAACAATACATCGACTGAGAAAAAAAAAGCAGATGGCTTTCGCATTATAGTCGTCTTAGGTGAGTGCATAAGTGGCCCTGTGAGTTTTCATGTCATGACCAGGCAGTCATTTTCGTCCTACCCTCATGCCCTCCTACGCCCATTTCGGTATATACCGAGTTCAGGGGGCGACCACGAGAGCACCCTGACGTAGGCGGCTAGATAGATAGATAGATAGATAGATAGATAGATAGATAGATAGATAGATAGATAGATAGATAGATAGATAGATAGATAGATAGATAGATAGATAGATAGATAGATAGATAGATAGATAGATAGATAGATAGATAGATAGATAGATAGATAGATAGATAGATAGATAGATAGATAGGAACACTCAAAGTGACTGTGGTTCCCTAAGGAATCCTTGCGCATTTAAAAAAAAAGCACAAAATCGTGGCAGGAGGACACCAGACGAAGAAGGGACGACAACAGCGCTGTGTTGTCGGATAGGGATTTCCGTGTTTGTCATTGTAGTAGTAGACTACGCAGCAGGAAACGGCTATGTGCAGGATGAAAGACGGAATTTCTGCGTATAAACGCCACGCTTGATTCACTCAATAGGACGAGGACGCTTCGCGATGCGTTTGTTCCGCCGATATGCATTCGTTCACTCGAACAGTGCGAGGGAAGCGCGACCGCGTGCTGCTGCTGACACCCCTTGTGAATATTATGACGCGAAAGAACGCTGGCATATAGCGTCGCAGAAGACGGTCTATCTAATCGACGCCGCATGGAGCTAAAAACGGAAACCAGCTCGCGAGTGCCGAATCAATTTGAAACTCTGTACCGCACCTCGTTGGCGAACGCCAAGCAGCCAATAGCCGACCTTACTATGGTGTGCGTGCCGTGGAAGCATTTCATGAGTGGGTACGATGCCCCCGTGTACAGCTGCAGGATCATCGTCCAACCGCCGAACAGGACCAGGTCCACATAGTCTGATGCCTTCGTCGAACGCAGCAGTTCACCCAACAGCACGCTGGAATTGCTGAACGCGTACACGTATTCATCCTTGTCGATCACTCTATCTGGAGGCAGATGTTTGTTGATGGCGTTCAACCAGCCACTCAGGTCCGCCGGCTCACTGAGGCCACTGGCCAGGTCTTCGATGGTGCTGTAGTTTCGGATCACCCGCCCTGTGGGGAACAGAGTGAGGATTATTGTGAACAGATCTTGGAACACACTCTGCACACGCCGGGCCATCTTCGACGCTGTGTCCTTCCGTATCGACGGTGCGATGCTGGGTATGCAGCCGTGCACGATGCTTTCCTGAAACGTTTCGTTATGATCGGGGAACGAGAACTCGAGTGTTAAGCCGTACCGCTTGTCAGTCTTTAGGTACGGCTGCAGCGTCAGCAGGAACGGCGTAGCGAGCCCATAGTCGAGGGAAAGGCCCAGCAGGAAATTCATCACGTCCAAGTCACTCGGAAGCGTGAGCGAAGGCCATACGACATTGAACTTCTTGAACACGTCGAAGAGGACCTACAAACGATGCGAGAAAGAATGCGGACTTGTGAGGCTCAGTCGCGGATTAATCCAGACGACAAAGAGAAGCTACTGAGTAAAGTAACTCAACTATGTATGAAACGGAGTTTCGTTCAAGACGCCGTTCCATGGTGTAAGCAAAACCTCCTCTCTCTCCCTCACTGCGTCACGTAACCTAAACCTATACTGCGTTCGACAAATCAGTAAAGCGCCTATATTTACTCAGCCCTGGCTAGTTTAGGGTTTGCTGGAAGGGTAGAAAATGTTACTCAAGTATGATCAACTTCTTTCAAATAGCAGGCTAACCGCGTCTCGCATAATCGCGTCAGTATGTTACGTTAATACCTTAAGGTCATCTCGTTGTTGGTCGTGAACCTTGCGGCAGAACTGGTAGGCAATCACACTCTTGCGGACAGAATCAGACTTGAGAGTGCGCGGGGACTGCTCTAGCAGTCCGAACGTGAAGGCAGAGATGCGTCCCTGGAGCAGCGAGAACTGACCCGATGCCATGGCTGGGTGCAAGCGGTCCCAGCGGGCGCACACGTGCTCGTACAGGTTGTCGCACGGTTCCACGCCGCGATCCAGGCTGGCGAGAAGCTCTTCGGCGTAGTTGAAGCAGCGCGTGGGATGGTCGCACCAGGGATACGCGAGGAACGTGGCTCGCTCCACTAGGTATTTAAGGCAACCGTAGAGGATGGCTATCCCGATCACCAGCGTCGGGCTCAGCACGCCCATGGCAGTATCGGTGTTCGCTTTGTTCTTCAGGAAGAGTGGCACCCTCCAAATGTGGCTGCTTTGCCGAAAAGCAGAGTAGAACCGCACAGCGATTATTCTTCTGGTTCTAGATCCTCATCAATGGCTCATACCCAGTACGGATGATTATCGTGGTGGTGCTCTCTGCCATACGCAGATGAAGTAGACACCATTCAGAAACGTGGCTCATACCGGCTATAGTAGTCGTCAATAATTTTTTTGTTATTACCGCAGAGCTGTTGTGCCTGATGTTGGCCGTGTGTCGTAGATCGAAAATTATCATCATCATGAACCGGCGCTCACTCTCTTCTACATTGTCGTCTTCTGCTTCGCTCCTAGAACATGTGCGCCCATTTCTCCGCCGTGGGATGCAATAGCTCTGACTGACGAGAGAGCGAGTACAGAGAGAGAGAGAAATCCTTGGCGAGCATAGCCATGTATAAGCAAGGGATGGGAAAGAGAGAGGTGAGAGCGTGAAAGCTTACCCAAGCCAGAAGCAGGGACGGGTTTCGCATTTGAGTCGTCTTAGGCGAATGCACAAGCGACCTTTTCTGCAGAAGAAAATAGAGACGCTGGCACAAAGAAAAAGGGCGACTCGGCCCCCATGATCTACTCTATGTGGAGCATTATTGCAATTCATTTTTATCGTGATTTCACCGTTTACCCATACCGCTATGGCTTTTTAGCTATAGATGTGGCGTCCTTCAGCTGAGCATTCTGATGGAGGTGGCATATACAGTTTGCCTCGTGCACCACGCTCCTCTGGCACAAGCTAAGGAAGCCTATGGCTAAAATTAATGCAGACCTGTCCTCTATACGGCTTATCCTATAGACTAGTTGTTGCTTTAAGACACAGAACCAATCACTGAATCAAATAATCGATACATCAAGTTGCTTTTGACTACAGCACTAAAAACAGGGAGCTGAAAGGAACATTCAGCGATACATGAATCCCAGACAAACATAGCCCAATTTGTTGCTTTGCTGCAATTAGTCAATCTGTATTCCTATACTATTCCATCATACTGTTATTCCACTATATCACCACAGTGCTAAGGCTTAAAATTTTAAGGCTTAAAATTGCCCAATCAATGATTGAAGGAGTTGATGGACAAATAACCTTTGACGACAGAAAAATCCTTGGCGAGCATAGCCATGTATAAGCAAGGGATGGGAAAGAGAGAGGTGAGAATGAATCCCAAGAAGACTTGTACATAATTGATTACATGTAAAATTGATTTCGGGGGCATATTTGTACTGATCGTTTACACTTTGTTCTGTAACCGCCACTGTAATTAAATTGCCCTTTTTTCAGCAATAAATCACGTCTAATGGTTATTTTATTCGCAAGTCTATATGTTGTTACAGATGGATGCACGTGCTTCGACAGGCAGTCTTGGCCTCGTCTTAAGGACCGGCCTGCACTGTCGGCACCATAGTGTGCGCAGGGTTCCCTATCAGGGGGGAAGGTCCATCGCAGCGCCCCCCCCCCCCCACCGTACTAAGTCAATGTACGGGGCAGATTTTGCTCCCCCCCCCCCTCTTAAGTGACTAGAAGGGTCAATGTACGGGGCAGATTTTGCGCCCCCCCCCCCTTTTAGGTGATTAAGGGAAACGGCAGCCCCCCCCCCCCCCTGCCCCCCCTGTGCGCACGCCTATGGTCGGCACGGTATATACCTATTCGGCACCTCACTATGGTCTCCGTTGTAATTCTATAGCTTCTGCCCACTGTTATAGAAACGTGGTGTCCGCGCAACCTGTACAAGCACGCCTGCAGGTTTTACGAGAAACCGCCATGATGTGCTACGTAACTGCGACTCCACTATTGCCTCTTCTTTACCAGTCTCCCATGCATATCTTTATTCGTGCCTTAAAGGCCTGCTCCTGTACGCGAGGTCCTTGGATAGGATACGCGGCGCTTCCCAATAGCGAGATTTTACTTAGAGCGACCCTTTCACATGCGGCAAGGCAATGTCGTAAATAACTTTTCCAGTGTAAGTAGGCAAAGATGTGCTTGGCAGATATAATTGCCAGAAAAGTAACGTAACAATAATGACATTTTCGTAATTCATCAGTTCATTTCTTGATTTAGTAATTGGTAACCGCAATCAAATAAATTTTTACACAAGTATTTGTAATTGCAATGGTTTACTTTTCTTTTGCAACGCGTACATGTCTGATCCCAACCCACTGTCCGCCGCGGTGGTATAGCGGTTACGGTGCTCGGCTGCTGACCCGAAGGTCGCGGGTTCGATCCCGGCCGCGGCGGTCGCGTTTCGATGGAGGCGAAATGGTAGAGGCCCGTGTGCTTAGATTTAGGTGCACGTTAAAGAACACCAGATGGTCGAAATTTCCGGAGCCCTCCACTACGGCGTCTCTCATAATCATATCGTGGTTTTGGGACGTAAAACCCCAGATATTATTATGATCCCAACCCACTATTTCTTGCTTTGTTACAGTCAGTCGATTTCCGCTGTTAACAATTATACATAAAGCGACACGCTGTGACGCACTGCTGTCTGTGTAGAAGCGGTTTTAGTGTGCATTTCACTGGCTCTGCTCATCAGCCTGCTGTTCATCGAGCAGCGTCTCGCCTGCGTTGTGAGGACTGATATTGAGTCTGGCCTTATACACCACAAGTACGCACAATGGCTTTCGCGACGCTGCTTGTATTAGTAAAACACCATGCAAAAGCTGAATAGAAGACGATCACTGTGACATGCCTAGATGTGACCAGTTCAACGACCGCTGAAGAAATGCAAACAGGACAGGAGCAAAATGATTTGATCAGAGATCGTTGGACAGGGGGTGGTGTCGCGGGAGCCGACGTTTCGACAAGTGGACTTGTCTTCGCCAAGGCAGCAAAACAAGTGCAGTTGTCGATCCCCCATTTCTTGTCACCCCTGACAAAGTCCAGTCAGCCGCATGTCACATTTTAAAAGGGGCCAAATTCACGGAACCCACCGCTGCCAAGCCTTCTGTGTGGCTAGCATTTGTACCGACGGAGGCCAGTCGAAATGCTGGCCACTGACCTCCCTCCTCGACTTGTTTGGTTTTACAAAGAGAATACGGTGTTCTTGCTTTCGCCCTTCATTAATGACGAACAACGCGTTCGGCTGTGCTGCAGAGTGTTTATAATCCATTGCAGCTTCGAGCAGCTCACTCGAGTGCGTTGTGGTGGTACGCTTGCGCAAGGAAGGAAGGAAAGAAGGAACAAGCGGAAAGACAGGGAGGTTAGCCAGTTCTTAGACCGGCTGGCTACCCTGTGCTGGAGGGTAACTGTTATATTCAAAGGTGGTAACATCAATAACTTCGCCAATGATAGGCCAATTTCAATTATTGCCGTCTTTTCTAAATGCATTGAAAAATTGATGTATAAACGCATGTCCAGTTTTTCAACGAAGCGTAATATTATTACGCCTTGCCAGTTTGGTTTCCGAAAGGGATGTTCAACTGAGACGGCTCTTCTGAGCCAAAAGGAGCTTATCTTTCGAAGATCATCTCGGTACACTAGGCATTGACTACTCAAAAACATTTGATCCAATTGACCACTATTTCTTGTTCGAGAAACTGCAACATTATGGCTTTAGAGGTACTTCTTAAAACCTACAATTTCTTACTTTAGCCATCGCCGCCAGCAAGTCATTAATAATGGTTTGGTATCCGAATTCAAACCAGTTGATGCTGGTGTGCCTCAGAGTAGCGTTTTGGGCCCATTGCTGTTTAGTATATATGTGAATGATATAGTAAATATTTGTGCTAATACTAAATTTATCATTTACGCAGACGATACAAGTATTTTTATTGCAGGACGTGACCCTTCAAACCTCATGGAAAACGGCAACGTAGTCCTAAGTAAAATTCACACTTGGAGTATCGCCAACTCTTTGAACTTAAACGCGGCAAAAACGAAAGCTCTTTTATTTCGGCCTCAGAACAAAGCACTGAATACACGAACAGTCTAAAGTTAGGTACGTCAACTATAGAATTATCACGCGTTGCTAGAAGCCTGGGAGTCATTTTTGAAGAACATATGACGTGAACAGATCAATTGAATGCCGCCTTAAATAAACTTTCAAAAATTGTAGGAATATTATGCAAATTTCGTGACGTCCTGCCGCAGAACATAAAGTTGTTACTTTACAAGCCATTATTTTTGTCTAACTTATCTTATTGCTACTTAGTCTGGGGCACTACCACCAAAACCAACATTCAGAAATTACACAAACTCCAAAAGAAAGCCATTCGAAACATCGTTAGTGCCGCATACGGCGCACGCACGGAACGAATTTTCAAGGCTCTGAACTTATTTCCAGTGAATGAACTCTATCGCACAATCTTAAACAAACGCTACACATCGGCAACGAAAAATAACGACATATTTTTCAGAGAATTGTCTAGGGTAAGTCACGCTGAACATGTGCGCACTTTAAGGGTCTGTGATGCCTGGAGGTTGCCCATGCAGAACGCGAACAAATTACGGAACTCAGATGTTAAAATACCAGTTATCGCTACTACTTAATAATTCCGAGTGACCTGCATGCGTAACACTTTCGCGTACTTAATTCGCATCTGTGTGATGATAAAAGTATGTGTATCGAGTGCATCTCAATCTGCTGTACCAGTGCCCTTTTCTTTTTATTGTGTACGTATTTTCATTCGATCGGTGCTGTGTACATACCTGCCTTTTTTCAGTTACTAGTTCATTTATGAGGTTCCAGTGAAGAGAACTGCCATGTGCCCGTTTGCCTTTCTGTACACTCTGTATGCCATGTTTGCCAAGCCGGGGTTACGGACCCTGTCAAGCCTGATCTACGTCTTTTTTGTCTGTACCCATCAAGCTTCGTTGAGCGTTTTTGAAGCTGAAAATAAATACTGATTGATTGATTAAACTTAACTGTATGTGCTGCTTTCTGAGCGCATTGTTTTCTAAGCCATGCTCGAAGCATGCTATCAGATCATCGGCAGATTTTCTCCCTGTGCCCAGAAGTCCAGTAATGCGGCTTCTTCTGCACTCGACTCGATGACTATGGCTTCTGATTCCCGAATGCTCGCAGCGTCGGCAGCTACTGTCCCAGCTGTTCGCGTGTTTTACTTATTGTCATGCCGACGTTCGCTCATCTCCGCAACACGATATGATTGGCTAGATATTTCCATAGCGATGAGGTGAACGGCAATGTCAAAGAAGCCTTCGCAAACTCTATCTGTACGGACGCCACGACACATTCACATCGACCCTGCATGCTAATGAGAGCGCCGACGAAGTTCGAGTACTTGAAGCAGCAATCTAGTGCTCACGGGCACCCGATCTGTTTTCGCGCCCTATTTCTATAGGACGGGCTGAAAGTATCTACTTACGGGATAGCGGATAATAAACTATTAGGAAAAGCGGCGGCTTGAGGAGTCCTACCTGCAGGATTTTGGCAGTCAAGACGCGCAGCTCTGCCTACACGAGATGTTTGCATCTCGGTGTATTAACAAAAGCAAAATCAATGAATCTTCACCAGGACAGGTGTTAGCTGTCGTTGATGTGTAGTTGGGGATGGTTGGGTATTAAAGTCATTTTAGTGTTTTCTTTTGCTTCGAGTTGTCGAAAGCCTAGGTGCATAAATCAGCCATTGGGAAAGCCGCAGGGCAATTTATTTGTACCCCCAGTGATTGTACCAAGAACAGATTTATGTTTTATCATGACACACTGGCATTCAAGCATACCAGCTTCACTTAATTGTGTGTTGGCCCCGAGTTTCCTGAGGCACATATACTGAGATAAGTGATTGTGCAGCTCAGGTTTGGCTGGGTGCAGGAGGAACAAAGGTATTTTAAAGTGTCAGTTAAACGCTCTGGTATACCCAGAACAGTAGCAGCTGGGACGAAGGACTTGATGGGTTTGTCGCGAGCTGTTCGCTGAGGGCTGCTCCCGTCGGAATTGTGCGGCGGTGTCGCCGCTTTGCTTCCAGTTTCGACAAGCCAGTGAACGTGCCTCGTGCTCACCGTGTCCGGAGATGGTCGATCAGCAGTTACCACAAATATTCTCGCAAAGCGCCTGGCCTAACAAACGTGTCTATCGTGGTAACTTCTAGTCGATCTATTATCACTTGCGCTGGAGTCCCAGGCTAAGAGCACTCGTACGCAGGTCGAAATTGACCAATTCACAGAAGCAGATTTAACAAGTATGCCTCCTATGGACTGGTGAGGATTATAAGAACGGTCATAATTTGATCTCAGCAGGCTATTGTTGCGACGAACAAGAGAACTTCGATTTGTGATTCCTTGTTTAGCACAAAATATAAGTCAGTAAAATCGTGTGTGTGCTAACTTTTACAAGTCGTGGTTAATGTAAAGGTTCGATTCTGGGGCTTTTCGAGCTGAAAACACAATCTGATTATGGGACATGCTGTAGTTGGCTCCAGATTTATTTTAGACCACCAGAGGTTCCTTACTTTGCTCCTAAATGGAAGTGCACTAGCCTCTCTTTTTGTTCCCGTACCACCTTTGAACATGCGGGTGCCACGTCCAAAATCGTACCGGCGACTTCGAACTTCGCAGTATACCATGCTACAGCCAGTAAGCTGTCGCACCGGGTAGTGGGTTTGGGTTTTAGTTGGCTAACGTTCGCATGTCCTTTGACCGTCTATTCGAGAGCCCTTGCAACGTAGTGTGCAGGAAGAGACGTTATCGAGTTGGCAACCTGTACGAGCCGCGTGATGACATGAAAGTGCATACATGCATGGAGGTCATCGTGTTGTACTTTTCTTAGCTAAACAGGTTGCCAGCCGGTTTATAATTACACTTTGTAACTGCAACTGATTTTCGTACGCCCAAATCGCAAAATAACAACGAATACTTAAAAAAATTCCTGTAATACACACCAACGCTTATTGAAGTGCGCCTGTGCATACTGTGCCGCATATGCATGCGCGCTCCTCGTTGATTACGTCACCCTAATGTACACTCCTACAGGAGCGACGGGAGGGTAAATCCTTAAGTCTATGCCAATATTACTCATCTCTCTTTCATGTCGATGCCAGCTTTCCCAGAGTTGAGCGATATTCAATATTTCCTTCTGTCCAATCATCCTGGAGAGTCGGAGCGCGTTGCATGCATTGCCGCAGCCTGCTCTTCGTGACATACCTCCATTTTGTCATGCTTTTTTAACGTACGCAAAGTAACGCCCAAAACTGTTATAGCTTCTACCAAAAATTTGTGTGCTATCACTGGTTTCGCCCACAACCAAGCAACTTCCCACTGCGTCGCTTCTGTGCACACTGGAAAGTTGTGTCTATTATTACCTTCCCACTCACCGTGCTTTGTCGTATGCGCCGTCCCTGGGATGACCTTCAAGACAAAGCAGGAACTCGCTTAACGGTTGTGATACCTCGTTGGTAAAGTAAGTATGCGTAGTATACCATGCTTACGTGTTGTTTTGCATTCTCACCAGTGCACATGTGAGCACTGGTGAGATTTCTAATGCAAGTTCTTCAAGCTCACTGAGAAGATCCATCGTGGCCTGAAGCACGCCATCTAATAATAACCATCTCATACACGGGCGTTTTTCTTTAGCTTTGATTTTGGTTGGACACGAAAATAATGCGCAGAATATTGGCTAAAGGACAAGGAACAGCCTTAATTGTCAAGATATCGAATGTGAGCTAGAACCAACAATTTTACAGGATGTAGTTAAACTTGCTCTAGCACATGCACGTAATGCAAGTGGTGCAGGCAACATCCCCATTTAACTCTCTAATGTAATTGGATCGGAATCAGCAAAAGTTTTGGCCAAATTACGTAATCAAATTTGGAAGACACTGCATGGAACGTCCAGTGAATGGAAGACATGTAATTATATTTCGCTGCATAAAACAGGAGATGCAAGAGAATGTTAAAGTATAAAACTATTGCCTCAATATTTGACATAACTTAGAAGGGTGACGGCTTGGGCTAGTTGGTATGCCATGATAATTGCTATAGCGCGAACTCAGGACAAGGAGGCACACGGATACGAGCGCTAACTTCTAACTAGGTTTGCTGTGCAGAACACGAAAAGGTATAGGAGACAAAAAAAGACGTGACAAAAGATGTGGAATGCAAAGAAATCGACCAAAGCAATAAATTCAAACTACAAAAACAAAAACATACCAAAGAAAGAAGCCGTATGTTTGACATATATAAGTAAGCTACTTCTCTAAATATTACAGAAAATGTTATAATCATGCGTGGGAAGATATATTACGATATCTCACGCGCGGCTCTCAAAAGATACCAGGGATTCTGAACACGAACACACACTACACGAACACCGGAAGAATAACTGATACACCGCAGCGGTGCGCCCTTTATTCTTGCGGTGAGTTCTTGCGCTGAGTTCAAGATGTCCAAGAACCACTACCAACTAGCCCGCCTCTCGATTCTTATACCAAGGACCACATCGCGAACGCGCGACAGTTAATTGAAGCTACTCAAGAACACTTAAAATCACCGTATGTCTTGTCATCGACTATGGTACAAGTTTCGATTCAATTGACCACCCCGTGATCTGGGAATATTTAAGGAGCATGCGAATTCAGCGAAACCTAATAATTTTACAAAAAGAAAAACATTTACACGGGACAAGAAGCTCCTATATTAAAGCAAATTTTGATCGCAGATGTTGGTTTAAGATATGAGGTGTCGGCAAATATGTTAATTCTAAATAATTATTTATCTTGTGCAGGCACGTAGCCAGAAATCTTTTTCGGGGTTGGGGCCCGAGGCCTAATTGTTCGAAAGAAAGTCTTTCCATGGCAAAAAGAAGAAAAAGTTGCCCGGTAATATAGAAGGTTGGACGAATTTCGGGGGGGGGCCCGGGCCCCCCGGGCCCCCCGGGCCCCCCCTTGCCTACGTGCCTGATCTTGTGCACAGAATACGTACTCGGAAGATGCGACGTGAGGTGCAAAACTGGGGCAACAAGGGAATGCAGATCATACCGCTTTAGTACTAAGAAAGGTGAATGTGAAGGATTTTGGAGCGTTCATTTTGAAGGCAAAAGAAGAAAGCGAGATTAAGCTTACCACTACAGGTGACGATTCACGTAAGGAACGAATGTACGCATTTTCTAGAAGACTAGTTTTTCTAGGACCCAGAATAAATAACTATCGCTGCTTTATAAAACATGCAACGCATAGTACTGTGAAAGAAAGCAATGGGCGCGGAGTTTCAACGCTTATAAAAGAAAGGGACGTTAGCCATAAAATTGAAATGCGTCTCGTTAGCGCCGTAGTTTTTTCGACGGTGTTGTATCGGCGCAAATAGCTCAAATCATGCCCCTATGAACCTGACAGGAATAAAAAAGAAGCAAGAAAAGATTGATTCTTTCGGTTTCTGGTGCTGGCATACAGTATTGAGAATTCCGTGGACTACCAAAGAGAGTAATCTTTAAATCAGAACTGATATTCAACACGAATGTTTGTTCGAATTAAAAAGAAAAGCCCCATGTCAAGCAAGCCGCTGGTTCACTAGAAATTATCTAGCATATCTACATATCGTAGTTCAGTTGCGGGAGTTTTCTTTCCTGCAACCTGAGGTTCAGAATAAACTCCCTCGTAGGCTGCGGCGGTCGGATCAGTCCCAGCGACGGTATGAAGACAGAGAGTGTTGATATGGATAAATAATCTATCACATATATTCGCGTTTAAAGTACAAGAAAACAGGTGAACTGCGCCCTCGTTCTGCCTCGCCATCGCGAGGACACGTCGGGGGAGGGCCTCAATATTCCCGGCCCGCAGGGGGCCGCCGGACTCGCGCTTCCTGTCAGCGCCGCGGCAGGCGGTCGGCGCCTCCGCGGGACACCCAGCGGCGATGGCCGCCAACCACGGACAGGCCCTGTGATGTGCGTGTGCGCGCTTGCATGCGCGGTATATACTCACGCCGGAGTCAACAATGGGGCGGCCATTGAGTTGCCTGCTGTCGGGGAAACCGACGAGCTGCTCATTTTGACGAGCATCGGTGTTGCCGCCCGCTTGGCTGCATACGAGCAGCAGCATGCGACGCGCACGCTCTGTGGCCTCGGGACGTGCTCGCTAGCTGCTGCTTCTCCTGATGGGCGGGTCGGTTGCTCCGCCACAACGAAACTGCGATGCTCAGACCGGAATTTTCTTGTTTGGACTTTTATTGCCCGCAATGCAGTAGTATATAAAGGTCAAGATCTTCAAACTATTCGCTGCAGTCGTAATAGGGGCGAAATGTGATCTCGTTCTCCAGATGTTTCTTGCGCGTGGGCAAGGCACGAAATAGTGCTGCTATATCTTCAATGAATGTAGTACACTTGGGCCCATACTTTCTAGCGTTGCCGCTTGTTTGGGTTTTATTTCCTTTCTCCTCCCACTTGGTCACCGGCTTTGACACGTCACGAACGCCGCTTCCAAACGATTACCTCTGGGATCGGTCACTAATGCACTTCGTGGTATGAAAAGATGAATAATAGAACATTAAAACGTGAGCTGCCAAAAAATGAAGTAAGTAAATAAATAAACGAACAATAAAAACAGTGGATATATGTGGGAATAATTTATAACAGAAGCTTTATTTTACGCTTACTGTTCTAAGTTCTATGCAGTTCAACACTCCTGGCTCAATGTCGTCCCACTGTGTTTCCCCACCGTGCCTCGTTTGCAAACTTGCTGGCTTCCCTGTAGCCGACTTGTTCACTTCTGCTTGCCTCTTCAGACAACCACCAAGTTGTCCATGTGCGAAATCTGTATACCCAGTGCCACATGCATGCCCAAAGCCAAGCCAGCTGTCCATTTGCATATACTGAGCAGATAGTCATTTCATTGCGTATGCCCAGTGACAAAGATTCTGTATGAGCAGCTGCCAGTACTCGAAGAGGTAGGCAAAGAAACCATGGATAGCAGCAGTACAGTCTGATCTTTGTGCTTGTGGGCTACAGTCGTTCTTGCGACTCCGCTCCTTATGCTTTAAAAGTCTTTATCAACCTAAGTTCAGAAGCAATCCATATATTTCTAAATACAGCAAGTAATCAGACCCTACTCACGCGCTTAATTACTTTAGGTGGGTACAATTATATAGCAATATATATTGCCGATAGTGATCAGTCTGAGTTGATCAGTCCGTATCTGAAGCCGTAAGGAGAAATGTAGACAGCGTCCACGTATCGTTCCCATGCTGAATGACTGAATGAACTTCCATTCTTGCAGCTCGCATTATACAGCGCCCGCGCGTAATCTTAAAGTGAATCTTTGTTTGCCCGCATTTTGCGGAGGTGGTAGTTACCATTACTTGGATGGTTTTACACAACTCGGTTTTATACAGAGTTGGCTCGTGTGCCCGAATAGTGAGCTCGGATCACGGAACATGTGCAATTGACATTGGGTAAACCAACATTGTCCGCTAATCCCGCAGACTGTGTAGGTAAGCAGAACGTGTGACAATAGAAGTAGCTATGTCGGCAACACGAAGGAGCTGAGTGCGGAGTGAACAAAACGGGCCCAGACAGTGCATTGATCCGGGAGCGTTGGATTGTGCGTAGAAATGAAGAAGCAAAAACAATTTAGTGCACATTAAAGTAGACCGCGCTTATCAGCGATTGCCACATATCCGTGCGGGCCGCACATCTTTTTCCGCTTTTCTCTTTTAATTTCTTTTTTTAGGGGGACGTTAGCACGTGGCTGCAAGCGCATATATATTGCTTGCTTCCCGCTGCTGCGAAGATGTATGTGCGGTGGGGAAAAGCGAGCCCGTCGTCCCAACGAGCGACGTCAGTTCCAATAGGGGAGCCAATACGCCACCCGGGGAGGGCGCGCACCGGGGCAAGTACGCGTTTTCAGGCGTTGGAGGTGAGGAGGGTGCAGAGCAGAGAGCGAAACACCACGGCGCTGTCTGCAGTCCGCATAGTGCGCGGGATGACGACACGCCACAGGGCGCCTTGGCTGCATGGGAACGTTGTAGTGGGCCTCCACTTTTGTGTGTCCGATTTCCAGGTATTTCTTTAAATGTGCTTGTATCGCAAGATTTTTCACCAAGGACGCGTCGTACAATTCCATGCGGTAGTGCTTGTGCGCAGTACCGTCGTGGATTTTACTCTCTTCTTTTCTTGCTTCTTTCTCACCTGTCCGCTCCGTCCTGACACTTTATGGTGTCGACGTTTCAAGCCCACGTCTTGTGCCGACCGTTCGGTTGACAAATGCATGGATGAGGCGCCCATCCTAAAATGTGCGGAAACTCGTATAGATAACCGTCGATATTGATGCAGACGCGCAGCGACGTGTTGAGTTAGACTTATGGATGTGATAGCTGTTCGTGTTTGAGTCATTGGGAACGCGGCAGGGGCGTAGTCAGAATTTTTTTTTTCGGAGGAAGAGGGGGCACCTCCTTGATCTGAAGTGGGGACCGGGCAGGCAGATGCGGTGGAGTGTCATTGTGTGCTGTGTATGCCATGGCAAAAAAAAAAAAAAATCGGGGGGAGGGGGGGAGGGTACACCACGGGCCCGGTGTGCCACCCCCTGGCTACGCCACTGGCACGCGGCATGCATATGTGAGCGTACATGCATATGCAGCATGCATATGTGCATATGTACATGCATATGTGAGCGTGCGTTCGAGAATCTGCTACGATTGCTCCACTGTTTCGGGTGTCTTTGCTGCCGACTTGGAGTTCCTTTTTTTTTTTTTTGCTTATGCGCAGACATAAGGAAAACGTAGTGTATTGACCCGGCCCCAGGTTGAACCATACGCGGGGAACTGAGAGACAGGGAGAAAATATTTTTTCTGAAAACGGCGACTACTGTGGAGTTGGCTGCAATGGTGCTTGTTGCAGCACGCATCATTCCACCAAGGTACCGGTTTTTGAAATACTTTTGAAATGGAAGACCAGTAAGCTACACCGACTATTATTTCGGCTTGTTCTTTACATATAACTGTATGCACTGCCCATCGGGATGTATGTATGCACGAGGCGCTGGAGAATACCATGTTTTGCAAGCTAAAGCACGGTAACTCGTACAAGCTACGCGAGAACACAGAAAAGGTTGCAGGGGGAGGGGGGTGGGGGGCAGGCTGGGCAGGGGTGCACCACACGTTCCTAAATGGCGCTGAGTTAGCGCACCTTGTCTTAGCCCTTTCTCTGCGCAAACATAGCGTGAACGCGCGGATTCGCCACCGAACTTCTCAAAAGTCATCTATTTGCTCAAGTAAAGTGCGTTGGGGGCTAGTTGGTGCGACATTCAAACTGAAATAAAACTGCGCAGGGGACGGTAGGTGAAGTAGACAGGACGAGCGTCGTCCTGTCTACTTCTTCTGTTTCGTCCTCTGCGCGGTTTTTTTTTTTTCCAGTTTGATCTATTCGCTCCAAAACCAAATGGAGAAGGGGGGTGGGGTGAAAACATGAGAATTTCTTTACACCCACCGTATTTGGGCATTTGTAGATGTTACGTTCATGCACACCAGGCCGAAGTTCAGGAGAAGATGGAGGCTTCAAGAGAATCCTTGTACAAGGAGCGTTGCCGACGTTTCGAAAAGTGTTTTCTTCTAGGTTGAGTTGCTGCCTTGAAAAAGACCACTTGTCGAAATGTTCACTCCAGCGGAATCCCTTATTCATGCATAGACCAGACAAAGCCCCGCACCTTTTCTGGAACCCTTACAACGCCCCTGCTCAGATCTATTTGTAAATTCCTGAGATGGCAGGAAGAACAACATTGAAGAAATACAAGGAGGTAAACCAGAGGTTATATCCTGTTAGAACCCTTGTATACTGCACAAGGAGAAAGCAGAATGAGACAAAGATAAAACGAAAGAAAGAGCAAACATGAGAAACAAAGAAAGAAGCATTGAAGAAAAAGCAGTTCACAGAGAGCTGAAGATGGAAGCACGAGATATAGAAGGCTTGATACTTGAAACGAACTGCGACGTTAATTTCGCCCCGCGTGCACGAAGCCTGCCTGTGCATGCCAGCGGCGTCCCATAGTGTTTTGATTTGTTTCGCCGCAGTATGCAGTGTCAGCACGCATGACAGTGAGGCAGAAGGTTCAATTCCTGCTTTTACTTTATTTTAAGGGCTACTGTTTGACGCGTGCTGTAGCGGTGGTTTTAATGTTAAGAATGTATTTCAGCTGTGCGTTCGAGAAGCTGCTACGTTGTCCATACGATTACATTGGCCAAATGACGGCATTGGTGAGCTGGTAAGACATATTGGTGACATGGTGAGACCACTCGATGAAAGTATAGACGAACAATTTAGCTCAGAATGTGTGTCATTCTTCGGTGATGTGGAGTGGCCACTCGGCCGCGGAAAATCACGCGCGTCACATTTGGACCCGTTCCGCCCGTGCTTTTTCTTTTCACAAACTTCTGAATTATATTAGTGGGTATTAGGGGCAAAAAGCATCGTGTGATCCGAAACAATTTGGCCACCAGAGATTCTTGAACCTGGACACTCATTGCACACGTTATGCACGGGCTCGCCCACGACTGCGGGCGTAACAACGCGACTCCGTAGGCCACCTCGGCGGGCCTTAAGAAGATGAAAAGGCTTACAGGTTACCGCGACGAGGAACTATGGATGCGTAGGTGGAACAGTAGGAACTTCGTGATTGCATACGTGATTGAGAAAGGTGTATTATCTGACTAAGCCAACGTCACTTTTACGTGGTGCGAACATACCTCGGGCTGTCGACGTGTCGGTGCACAGAGCAAGCTAAGCTGCGATTCGGGGAAATACAACATACAATGCTGGGTTAAAAAAAACAGAAAACCAATGCACTGTACGTTTCTTTTTAGACAATACATGTATTTATAAAGACGCCTTAACAGTCAGGCATCTTTTGTCTTCAAGGACGCACTCTACGTCAAGGCGGAAATACTTTGCCGCTGCTAAAGTTACGTTAAAGTGATAAAGTAACAAAAATTGTTACTTAATAATCTGAAATAACCAACTTAAAGGAATGTTTATATGTGTAAAATGTGTAGGCCGTCGCATTATGTGTCATGCTCATTTTTCTTTGAATCTAAAAAGCCACACTTCATTTGGAATTGCAAGACCCCGATCCCTGTGATAACGAAACCGTGCGCGCTGGCGAGCAGGAAAGGCGGCCTCTCCGTTAAGGTATTTCTGTTAGACCAGAACTTCCCGTTACGAAGTGATGAGCTTTGAACAAAGGCGCGTCGCGCCGGTGTCTCGGGAAAAGCAGCAGGTCATCTCGCGCGTACCTGCGGCTTCTCTTGCCTTTGCGTGCGATGTTTAGTGCGCACACGTCTATCTTCCGTGCAGTGGGCAATGAAACTGCCATTTCCACCTTTGGTTTCGAGGCACAAAACTCAGAGCAGTTGTTCTTGCGAAGTGCTTTGCGTGCCAAAGATATGACAAGCAGTAGGGGGGGGGTAATTTTGAGGTTCTTTAAGGCGCACTTAGATGGAAGAGTGTTCTTGCATTTTCGCCCTCCCCGTCGAAATCGCCAGGAATCGAACTGGCGCCCTCGAGCCTAGCTGTACGACACCTATACCTGCTAAGATACTGCGGCGGGTTTCTGCCCCGACGTAGAGTTAGAGCTTGAAGACGACAGTTGCTTCATTGTCATAGCATTTTTATTTACAAGAACGTACTTATTATCTTTGAAAAGCACTCTGTATGGGATACACAGTTTATGCAGGGATTGAGGTACAAAACTGCGCTCAATCTGCTTGTTTCCGGAAGCAAGGTGAGCTGCCAATATAGAACAAGAAAACGAGTTGACGTCACGTGAATAATATTCATCCCTTCGAGAAACTAGTAAAGGGCAGTGGCGGCCATTCAGGGACGTGGTCACAAAAGCTGCTCAGCAGCAGCCGTGACTGGCTGGGCGGTCTCATCTTTGACTGCAGCAGTTTTTTAGCGCAATATATAGGGCTGCGCAAACTCGAAGCGTTCTTATTTGCGAAAGAAATTGCAGTAAGTCCGTAGGCACAATTGCGGCGCATCACTGACACATACTGAAAGGTTTAGAGGTTGCCACTTCACACGGCGACGTTATCGTGATCGGTCGCCAAGAAAACAACCGCTCATATTTCACTTTCGCGCCTTCGCATGGAGGCTTGCCGCGTGCAGTGAGCTCTTACTCTCGCGCTTCGGAGCGAACGAAGACGCAAACATAACCCGAAAGACCCCTGCGCCCGGCGAATGCATGGTTGCGCGTAGCACCCACTGCCGTTGGATTTTGTAGCCCATCGATCATAGCGGTGGCAGCAGCTGATGGCCTCGCCTGCCACCCATGCAGGGCCTCCCTGGTGGAGGGAACCCCTAGCGTTCCCTCCTCCCCCGAATGAACCTCCCCATGCACGGTGTGCCACATCAGTGGTCACATGCGTGCGCACTCTGCGGTAACGATGACGGGGCGTTTGCGACACGAGAAGAATAGCGCGAAGAAAGAAAGAAAAAAGAAACTCGAGCCATGACTCTGCTAGCGCGGGGCAAGAGCCCCTTTCCGCGCCGGCATTCCCGCAAAGGACACTCGAGCTGCAGAACAGCATTGCTGTTCGGGGGTGCAGCAGCCGGCCTCGTATTCCTGTCGTCGGGTGAAATGAATAGACGCCGGTACAATTCTGACGACACCTTTGCATCCCGAATAATAACAAATTGGCTCGTTATATGTTTCCTATGCGCCGCAGCGCTTAGCTGCACGTAAGTGTTCCTTTATGATCCTTCTTCAGACACCAATAAAGAACACGGGACGAGAAAGAGACCAGGACAAGCGCTCACTATCAACTAAGGTTTTATTGCACAAACAGAGCATATATAAGCACCCTTTGAAGCTGCAAAAAAGGCAATGAAAGAAAGGTAATGCACACGTGTCTATGCCAATAATTCATGCTCTTTCAGAGATAAAAGGACAGACGCAATACTGACAAATCTGTTACCTGCCCTAGCTATCTCTGACGCCTCTACGATTTCTCTAGTCGTTTTGTCTGCAGTGCCGATACACTGCCATTGACGGACACGTTGCCGCCCATTGTAAGAAGTGTGACGCGAAGCCACAGTGCGTTCCACTGTTCAATAGACAGTTGTTCTGTATCGGCACTGTCTTTTCATTTCTTTTTTGCTGCTTCAAAGTTTGCTTATATATGCTCGGTTCCTGCAATAAAACCTTAGTTGATAGTGAGCGCTTGTCCTGGTCTCTTTCTTGTCCCGTGTTCTTTATTGCGCTATGATGTCTGAAGAACGACGAACAACCAACACGCCCAAATGTTCTCCCTTCCTTTATGAGGCTGGTCCATCTCTCCTCCACTTATGTGGCCCCAGAGATTAAGCCGCTTGCCTGCACTTTGTATGCCCTGAAGCCTCACGGCGCCAGTGTTCTTTTTCTTTTCTGCCATTCCTCGTAGTTTCTGTTATAACTGAACAGTCGCTGTGTGTTCACACATGTACAAAACAGGGCTTGGGAGTTTACAATCTGGTGCGAAGATGCCGAATTGTTCATTTGGCGCCGCTTTCCATGCGGCACACCTATCCGACTGTTTTACGTGGATTTTGATTGTGAGGGTGTCCTGTATATGGTGCGGCGGCCTGCCTGATCGAGCAAAACGCCCGTGCTAATCTTATTGCTTCACGTGTCCGTCTGCACCGTGTGTACGCGAACCTTTCATGTTTTTGCTCGTCTCACTTGGTTGGTTGGTTGCGAAACTTTATTTAGGGCCTGCAAGGCGCGCGACTTCCACGTCGGGACCGTCAGGCCAAGCCTGCTGGGCGGCCCAGAGTTGGAGGGAGCTCAGTGCTGGATGAAAAACAGAAATCGTGGCACACCCACATGAAAGAAAAAAAAAAATCGGTTTCGGTGAGCTTCGCTGCTGGCGAGCCACCTCGTCTGGCATCGTGTTCCACTGAAATAGCCACTGAAATCGCCCCTGAAATATGCGGTTTATCATCTCGTCGCCATGTTGTTCTCATTATGAAGTTTGCATTGCTAGACATGTTTTTAGCCCTCGTTGGCGACAAACTGGGTTCCAATGGTTTCTTCCACAAGTGCCTTATATCCGGCGCCATCTTGACTTATTCGTCGCTGCTAACGCGAGACGACATCAGCGCACCACCGTGTCATAGCCAACAAATATGTCGTTGACACCTACAATTGTCTTCCGGTTGATCTCTTTGCCTTCCTCTTATAATTTTTATCTCTACCATCTAGGCATGGCAAATAAGTATAGCGCTGGTATATATGTACAGACAGGTTCATTGTTAAGGGGAACACTTGCGTGACGAGCAGTCGCTCTCTCGCAAAAGCGTAGCGGCGTTGATTTGCATAAGACTGCGGGCGGTTGACAGTTCTGACTCCTTTTGACAAACTAGCGCCGTGAACGAATAATGTTTCCACAACCACTTGCAAATAGGGGGCCAGAAATATGCTCATCGTTATAAAGGTTGGTGTCTTACGTCCCGAAGCCATCATATGATATTGAGAGACTCCGCAGTGGAGGGCTCCGGAAAGTTCGACCAGCTGGGGTTCTTTAGTGTGCACCTAAATCTAAGCGCACGGGCTATTTTGCCTCCGCTGGTATGCGCCCGCCGAAGCGGGGATTCGATCCCGCGACCATAACCGCCAGACCAACGCGGCGGGTCTTTGAGTTCTTTCTAATTTGTACAACGGCTTTGCTGTCGGCTCATGGCTGAAGAACCTGGTTGTGCTTCTCATTTCTCTCTCATGGAAGGCCATATTGCATCTCTCCAAGAGAACATCACAGGTGACTACAAGCAGACACTGTTTATTCGCTATGCACCCTGCGCCGTAAACACCATTGTTGCCGCAAACAGCGACCGTTAAATCTTCTTCTTGTAGGCCCTTTAACTACATTGTATCTTAAAGGGCCTACTTTAATTTTTTACGTTGTACAACATTATGCGGGAGGTGTGCAAGCGAGGACATATGTTGTGCACGAGACAGTGTCCGTTTAAAGGTGAGTAGGTAGTTATCTTAATTACAGTCAGCATGAACTGTAGAAAAAAAGAACGGACTTTCTCGCCATTTCCTTATGGTGTGGATTCTGGGTCCAAGGCATAGTTGACTGGGAAGGGGTGTCATCCTACAATGGACGCAAATTAGGCTCATCATGCTGATTCGTATGTCACAATGCGGTCGCTTTCACAATCTGCCCTGTAATTAGAGACGGTCACTTTTAGTATATAGGTGCAAATAGATCGCTTAATTGATGAAAATCACGAGTGAAACCATTCAGCTATATATCTCTGCTGGCAGCTTTCTGGAAATATACGTTGCTTGTAAGCGCGTTCTGAAAGGAAATACTCCAGGTTGTATACAAAGTCATCGCCCAAACTTAGCCGTGTGCAGAAACGTGTACTCTTGACGTTCGTTACAATTTCCAATGATAGGGCACTATACAGCTCGCAGCCCGAGCGACTGCAAAACGTCCACTGCCTTTCTCAGCGGCCAACGCATGCCTTCAAGGCATCCCATGGCACTACCATGCACATTCGTGCCCTGTCTCACCGGATGAGGCTTTCGGTTTGCATCGGTGCATTAAGAGCGCCGCAGTTGGAAACATGTTGAACCGCGGTTCGTGCCTCCATATGTGTATGCTCTCATCATTTCCATGTCCCCGCGGCGTGTGCTCCCCTGGCATGGCACAGGAGCGGAACACTGCGGCTTTGCGACAGCTCATGTCGAGAGACACATATTGATGGTCACACGAGCGAACGGTCCAGATTTCTTCGGGCGCGGACCTTTTCCCGCGGGTATCCGAACCTCCCGCTGAGACACCCGTGCCTTGCCCGCTCGACGCTGTGCACGCTATAGTGACGGCGGTGGTTCAAGTCCAGCGCGGTGAATAATGAACCGCCAAAGGGCGACGACTGGTAGCGCTACCCCGTTGGTCACTGATGGATGGACGCACCTCGTGTCTGCTTTGTGGCCGCCCTCGGTGGTCACTGCTGAGGTTGCGCTCGTACGTGGCACGCGCTCTGGGGACTCGGAGACGGGATGCACCGACGTTAAATGGGGCTGAATGGAAAACCCAAGTGTCGACGAATCGCTCGATCAATGCGCCGACGGATGAGACATGCATGCGGTGCACCATGGTCTGTGGTCACCGCTCGTCTGTGTCGGGCGCGATCATCCAGGAACAAAGTAAAATTTTACGAATGTAACATGGACTTCCGCATATGTACTTTCACGATTATTACTATACATTTCGGCACTTTCGCTACGCTTACCTATAGCGATATGCGTTTTTCAGTGAGCAGTATCTGAAAGCATCCAATGGTCCTGCTGAAAATATGCAAATTTGATAAGAACTGTCGGGATTTAACGTCCCAAAACCACGATATGGTTATGATGGACGCCGGAGCTCGGCTCGGAAAATTTCGACAACCTGGGGTTCTTTAACGTGCACCTAAATCAAAGTACGCGGGCCTCGAGCATTTTCGCCTCCATCGAAAATGCGGCCGGGATTCGATACCGCGACTTTCGGGTAATGCAAATTTGCACACATTTGACAAGAAAAGGCTTCGACAGAATAATCGCGCTGTAACGATCCCTGTATGCCTTGTGTACTACACCCTCGCCACGTCCCCGGTCACGTGCCCTGTATACACGGCCAAACGTGTATTGAAAGCTGTGTCTGAATCAGAGTTTGAACTATGCATTCCTTATGGGCGACCGTGTTCACTTGATGCGTGTTGGCGTGTTTCAGGCGACGTGTGCCACGCGGGGCAACCATACGCGCTCTTTCGTTCTTCAGCGAGCATGGTTCCCGTGCGCGAGATGTTTGCTTGCATGCGCAATGTCTCTTTGCACCAATCGCGTGTGCTCTGCATGCCGTGGATTTGACTCTCCCTGTCTCGTGCAGATGAAACAGCTTTTCCCGCACAACGTTTTGCGTGCGCTGCGCTGTTTCACTTTCTCGTATCCTATGGCGCGCTTTTAGCTCTCGCCTATCATTCGTGCGCGTACGCAGCTTGCAAACAAAACGTTCGAGTAAGCACGATCGTACTCGGATGGAATGCGCCTTTGAAAAGACATTTCACGTGAGAAGACGGGTATGAGCGAGACGACCTCAGCGAAACACATATAAAGCTGTAAATGTCGGGGAAATGGTGGGGCGCGACAAGGAAAAGAAAAAAAGCAACTCAGACGACGATCCCAGAGCGAAAGCAAATGAGCTGCTCGGGCACCCGGTCGGTTTCCCCTCCCCGAGCGTGCACCGCTGAGGCAGCGACCGCTGAGAGCGCAAAGAAAGAAACGCAAAGAAAGAAATAAACGCAAAAATCTCATTCTTCAGGAGGCAGGCGCCAAATCCATCGCGGCGCCACGCGAGCAAACAAGAGAGCGCATGGGCGACGGCGGCGCGTTGCACCACACAAATCCTTCCCAGCGCGTTTTTCATCCGCCTGTCGCGCTCAAGACGCAGAGGGAAGGTAGGGAACTTGGGGAGGCTAGGAGCTTGGAAAGGGAGCCTTGCTGTGCGAGTACGTGCGCGGCCGTGCGTCGCACGACGCCGCGTCCAACTATGCCACGTCGGATGGGGGGCGCCTAAGCAGGTTGGCGCTAACGTGCGCGAGAAGAAGCGGAGCGGGGAAGAAAACGACCGTGGCCAACAAAGTGTTTATGCAAGACGTGGCTGCTTCCTCCGTCCTCTCCCCGGCCAACCAGAAAGCCCCGAGACGTGGCACCGCTCGATCACGCCTCACCCGCCGCTTTTAAGCACTCGCCTAGCGGTGGCGGCACCGGTCGCCGAGGTAAGCAACAAACCTCTATTCCGCGCACACCAACGGCGACAACAAATACCGAAAAGGTTACATAATACTGTCATTACCATCTATTCTCTTTTGCGCACGCGCTGTTTACGGAGTGCGAACGAAACAACTCCCATCAGTGATCAAGAAAGTTTAAAAAATACGAAAAGCGAGGAGTGGGGGTTGATATGCATAGGCTACGCGGTCAAGGATACGTTTGCAGCAGCTGACAAACGGGTTCGGCGCATTCCACCCAGCTAGCAATGAGCGAGGATACGCTGGAAGGTTCCGCAGTTACACACACGCACACACACACACACACACACACACACACACACACACACACACACACACACACACACACACACACACACACACACACACACACACACACACACATATATATATATATATATATCGCACGAATTCGCGATTAGAGTCGATGCAACTACACGTAGTATAACTAACTACTCTTCGGACTCGATCCTCTCAGATTCACAACAGCTAAACAGGCATATAGCATATTCGTACGACCGGCAATGTTTGACGCACAGAATGTGTTGCCGGGAGACAGACGCCTTGATTGCTGAGGCTATCAGCCATGGCTTGCGCGCTTCACGTATGCAAGGCACCCAGCAACAGAGAGCGCCACAACAGAGCGGCCCCCTCCTTGGGGCGCTGCTGATGATGACACGCAGGTATCTGTTGCTTTTTCATCGCCGCCGACGACCGCGCTTATGGCGCTTATAATTTTCCTTTCAGTAGCTGCGTCCCGTTTCTGGCCTTGCGCACTAGGCAGCGCCTCGAGACGCCGAGAAAAAAAAACACAAAGAAAAGATCGCAAGCAAGAGGACTTGCGACGGCAGGCGCCATCTCTCGACCGCTGTCATCGTGACACACGGGCTGTTTCTTTGTTCAGACCTGGTCGCGGCGGCAGCAGTGTTTGCTCGCCTCACTACCGTCTCTCCACGTCGTCTTTACACCGACGTCTGATAGATAAACGAAACAAAGAAAAGGCGAGTACGAAAAACGCGTTTACAAAAATTTAAGAAAATATAGACACTGGAGCATCGAAAGTTGAATGTAAACGTTTCGAACGTGCAGCAAAACGCTGAGCCTGTATACTTTACGTACTGGTGTTCCTTCCCTTCGCACGACTACATTTACTCCGTCATACATTTGTTTTCTTTTTTTTTTTGCCGGTGATCCTGCTGAAGAGGCTACGGGCCGCAGATCGGAAGCGTCCGCGGCTCAGCGTGCAATATATCAGGCGGGCCTCGATTCCTTTTTATGCGCCACGCGCGAAGCGAGGGCAGCGCGCAAGAAGTAAGCGAACCATTTTACATTCATCCCGGAACGCCGCCAAGCGGGAGAATCGATGGCTTCTCCTCGCAGGGCGTCGTCGCTTATGCATTCCCTCCCTTGCTTTCGGTTTTGCCTTGAGTCTTTGCTCGCGGTATCATTTATATTTGCAACTTCGCAGCGCAATCAGGCTCCTCTTCAGCGCCAAAGATACGGCGAGAAATTTCATGAGATGCCGAAACCCGAAAAGGAACAAGTGAGAGAAATTATAACAAAGAGCTGCCACGATTATGAAGCATAAAAACTTGCTGTTTGATCCAGGGCTGGTTCCGGAGGCGCTTGCGGTTTTCAAAAACCTCAGAAACAGCGAGGGCCCCAGCAGAGAATGTACGCGACCAAGTTTAAGCGAGCCTCTGACGTCTAACGAGAGTTTAAACCCCCGTCACACGGCGTCGGCAGCCCTGGACGCGAAGGTTGCACAGCCAGCGCCAGAAGCGGTGTGTATGGAGTCGGGAGGCTGCGGTATTTCTTTTCCCCTCTTTCCTTTTTCTCCGCCAGAGCTTCCGGTTTGGGCGCTTCTACTTCCGGCGCGAAACGTCAGCAGCAGCTTGTCCGGACCACCCGCGCGGTTTTTGGAACCTAAATCGCCCGGTGAACGGTTCGGCTTTATTAAGCAGGCTGACGGAGAGGCGGGCAGGCCAGCGCAAGCGACGGCACGAGCACAGCAATGCCCCAGAGGACGCATTTGTTTCTTTTTTTTTTTTTCTTTTAGCATTTGGCGATTGATATACGGGTAGTTTCTAGGACGTCAAAGAGCTCGATCGCTCACTGAGCGCTGCGGTTGTTCCAACGAATTTGGGTCTCGAAAGATATCGAAGCAAAAAAGTGAAACGATTGAGTTTAGGTGCGTCGAAACGGCGGGTGTATGTCTATAGCCCGAATTATTTTTCTGTCTTTTTTCCTTCATTGTTACTGCTTTCCACCTTTCTTGTTGAGTTCTCCCCGCCTGTGGATGCAGAAATATAGGAGGTGCGTATTTTATTTGTACGTTGCATGGCGCTTTCTTTCCGACGATTTGATAAGCGCTTTGGCCTGTTTCCGCGCAATAATTTAGGCGCGTCTTTCGTTCGCGCTGTCGTAACACCAGTTGAGGTGTCCCTGAAAAAAGACGGTTCAGCGACCGGAAAACTTTTAGAATGCTTGAGGGAGACGCCTTATCTAAAGAACTGAATGCACTGGTGCGAAGAACGACTTGAGGAGTGCTCCATCGATCATCAGTTGACGATATTTTAAGAGCCGTCGAATGAGGTTGGTGTAGGTCAACGAGTTTCGAAATATGCCTATAGTTTTACTATTTTTTCACGCCCGAGATATAGTTGGCAAGATACAGAAACAGTCCTGCGACTCAGTCGGTCAAAGAACTTTATTACGAATTGTTTTCAGGGGAAGTCCATGAGCTAAAGAATGTAATTCGTTCCAAACGACGTAATTTGCCCCTGCTTTATCCATGCTGGTTGAACGCCACGCACATTCCATTGCCTGAGCCTTTTACTTCACTGTGGCCAGCAAATGGAGAGATGGTACGCTGTTTTGCACCGAAATGTTTAATATTCAGAGCGATAGAGGAAAGAGTCGTTAGGCACGTCCGCGAGCGTTGCCTACGAAGGCCGTACAGTCACACGTCTTCTCAACATCACAGCAGCGTTATTAACTAATGCAATGGAAGAGATTGTGCTAGTCCGACTAAGTAGGCAGCATTCCTGCCGGGAATCAAAGAAGAAGGGGCGATGCTCTCAGTCCGTTGTTTTGAATACTTCGTGTGTGCTATACAGAGAGCGTGATGCCAACACACTAACGATTTCATAGCTGCACGTGAGCGTGACAGAGGCACAAGCTCTTGTGTACTGCCTTGAAAAGCCGTTCAATCAGCGTTATCCACTTACTAGAAAAGGGCACCACATCATATTTAAATGTGATGTGGTGCCCTTTACATTTCAAGGTATAAATGAGTTCTCTGATCAGGAACACCACTTGTTCGTGTCGACTATTCCGCAGTGCTGATAACTGCAATGCCTATTTCGAATCAGTGAACATGAACCATCAGTCACGTATGGCTGACGAGGCCAAGTGCAGCACGAATGCCTACAACGTGCTGAACACAAATGTGGTGCATTTTGTTGGGAAAACGACTGCTCCTGCATAACCCTTAGTTTTTTTCAATAACCGACCCATCGGTACAGATGTGGATGTCTTCAATACACTTTTCATGCAACATGAGCAAGGATAACTGTTTCGATTGATTTTCTTATACCTGGTATCATGATGTGCACCCTGGCTCCAAGAGAAGACTTGGATGCGGGATGGATGCTCGATGGACGACTAGTGTATATAAACAAAGATTCTAGCATAAAATGACGGACTGCAGCTTCTTGAAGGCAGCGAAGCCAGATGGTGAAATCGTACTCATGCAAAAGGGCAATGTGCACTGTCAGCGCTTCTAGGCGGTGGTTACAATTGTTTCCGCTGTCGATGCGCATTTGGTAAGCCGAGACAAACCATAAGCTCCGGAACTGAAATAGCCTGTAGTGTGAAGATTTACTGTGCTTAGTCAGTACGGGCAAGCTATGCTCCAAAAAGTATAGAAAGAGCTGGGTCCCTGTACAATGCAAACATTGCATGTACTGACGTGACCCATTTTTTGTTCATATTGAATGAGGGGTGTTGTTTCATCTAAGCAGAATAAGGTCTGTGTCGATGCCACTACCGAGAAATCTGTCAGTCTTTGCAATATAATCTGGCCACTGATGCAGGTATAGTATGTCACTGGTTTGCAAGGAAGGGTTGCCAACGCGAAATTGTCGGTTGACATTTCAAGGCCTTGCCTGCGAAGGTAAGCCGTTGTCACAATATCATGCTTCCGAAATCTTGCCCGTATAGGAGGACCTGTCACAACCGACACATTACATGTGTATTCTGGACGCATGTGCATTCTGCGTACATCAAATCTAATTGGGAGAGAGAAAGCAAGAAGAGGAAAGGCAGCGAGGTTAACCAGACGAGCATCCGCTTTGCTACCCTGCACAGGGTACGGGAGCGTGGACGGGGACTAGAAGGAAACGGGGACTAGAGACAAAGTTAGATCTGTATGCACATAGCAGTACAATTGGTCACTGAGGCCGGTGTTTCTCTGACATAAACGACTTGAGCGCTCAGGCGTTCGATTGGGAAATCGTGGCCCTTAAGAAGGCCGTGATGATTACTGAAGATCGGAAAATACTGTATTAAAAACCTCCAGCCGAGAAGTTCGGAGTATTCAGCTTATTCACGTTGGAGGTATATACCTCTACTAGACCGATGCGTGTGAGGTTGTGCATGCTGGGGCTTGGCACTCCCGCCTTGAGGAACACCACTTCACGTGTGGCGTCGCGTGGTTAGTGAGTAAAGAACAGCCTCTTAACGAAATAGCCATAGCTCCATCGAATGCCTCCACCTCCAAGGCCGTCGCGAAAACATGTTAAGGCAGGTAGCGCAAAGAAACACGGACATAAGCGAAGAATAAGTACACGGGACAAAGCAGAAAACTGGGCGAGTTGGTATGTATTCATCGTCACTGGATAGCGCGCACTTACAACGGGGACAAAGGGAGAAGAACACGACAACACAAGCGCTTGTGTTGTGTTCTTCTCCCTTTGTCCCCGTTGTAAGTGCGCGCTATCCAGTGACGATGAAGTACACGGGACAAGCGCCAACTTCAAACTAAAGTTTATTTCCCGAATCCTCGCCTATTTACCAAAGATCGCAACACCACGTTGTCACCATACAAACAACGACTGATACTGCTATGAATGTCATTACGCCGACGCATCTTGATCAGCCCTTATAACTAAAATGATAACTACACTGAAGCGTTATGAAACAGTAACGTGTGCATTCTTTTATATTGTAGAACGTTTCATATTAGGCTTCGTTGCGTGCCACCTTTCATACATCATACGAGCGCGGCACGCACGACGCGGTAAATCGAATGGAGTTATCGATCGGAAACGTGTCACAGGTGCGTGCCTATCTTAGCGTGCCATCTTCAGCTTTCGCATTGTCTAGGTCAACCTCCCTGCCTTTCCTACATTCCTTCTCTCTCTCTCTCTCTCTCTACACTGAAACGCGCAAAACCGCGCAGTCAAACACTGATACACTCGAAAACATCACAATGAAACACACATGCTCAGAATCAGAGTGTCGGATCGGAACGAAAACCGAGAACGAAAAACGAAAAAAACGATATTTTTGACCGGAACGAAAACGTAATCGAAACGTTATTTATTATTTCGTTCCGGAGTGAAACCGAAATTTTTTCAATCGTTTTTCGGTTCACGAGAAAATTTCGCAATCCGGAACAACTGAGCTTATGCAATGTGAGCATATCTCAGGGTATAGTGTTAGCGCGTACCTCAGACAGGAAATCCAAAGCAAAGATATGTTGAAATTGTGCGAAAAACGAGAACAGTGGCAACCAGAGATGTTCATATTAACGCAAGTGGACTTCTGCGCGCCTGTCAAGCAGGCCAAAGTGGAGAGGGCATTGTCGGCGCTGAAGTTTGTTACAGCGAAAGCTGTTATGAGACCACAAAAGCCCATTTTGGCTCCATATAGTTGTCCACAGCCGCCGGTGTACGTGACCGCTATCGCGTGGTATAAGAAAAAATTAAATGAGAAACAAATTTCTAGGATCCGCGCCCTCTGCGTGGCAGTCGGGTCTTCCACCCCAGTGTCACGCTGGTGCTTATAACTCCATCGCAAAAATACTCTACGCAGGCGTCATGTCTGGCAAGGAATCGCGTTAACATATATAATATAGCGTGGCAGAAGAGTGAAATAACAACCAGTCATCACACAATGCTAATAGCGCAAAGAGTATGTGGTTTAATGCTTCCCACCAGTGTTGCGGAGTTATCACTCCGGAATTGGAATGACTCCGGAATCTTCAACATTTTCGCGACCCCGAAATGGAATGGGGACAACGCTCGGAAGAATGGAATGGGAATGGAATTACGTCTTTTTCCGAAAATAGAGGACGTTTTCGTCTACGTGCTGTTTTTCAAGCTTCAAACGTTAGTAAGTCAGAGCCTCGCAAGTTAACACTAAAGCAGTATTTTTAAAATGGCTTAGCTGATTACAAGCACGGTACATTTATAAGCAACGCGCCTATACTACAAACGGAGGCATAAGTTACTGTACAAACAAATGCATTATCCCAGCAGATACCGAAAGGAGAAACAAATTACCCCTGCGCGTTGGTTCCCATTGATACCCCCACCCGAAAGTGGCGAATACTCTATGCACAGCCTGATCTTTATCTCACGAACAGTTTAGTACCTGACACACGTAAATAACCTTTGCGACAAGGAAGACATTGCATACCTGCGCACAGGCGAACACAGAAAGTTCTTCTCACCCCATCCATGCTTGCGAGGCGCGCTTGACAAGCGTGAGTGCTGACGGGCAGTGCGGCCCAGTGTTCCGTATTCGATGCAAAGGCGCTTTTTTCAGCATAAAAATATGCTATGTCGTCATTTTAGCATTAACAGATTTAAGCTTAAACAATAATGAAACACCACCATTCGTTCAAACATGACCACGCAAATAGTATCGGTAGCGGGAGAACTAGGAATTAGTAGGGTGGTTTTACTGCACCAAGCTACTATTCCTCGACCTTGGCAACGTGTTTTGCGTACTTTCGCAGTTCTTAATGCATTTTATGACATCAGTTTTATGGGCCGTTCATTCTTAACTCGATAAAACTATCAAGATGCCTTTCCTACGTTGAGGAATTACAGGAATGGAATCGGACTGCCCGGCCATTCCCTGAGTGCCAATGGGCTCAGTTTTTTTCATTCCGAGGAATTGAAAGGAATGGAATTGCGGCAAGTTCTAATTCCCCGGAATGGAATTGAAATCGAATGGAGGCGCCCATTCCGCAACACTCCTTCCCACCCACTGCAAAGTGCCCAGCCATAATTCTTCATTATCAGCCACAGCACAAAGTGCAGATAATGCCTTACAGATGTGCAGCGGGTACCGCGATTCTCCGAAGAATGAAGAAAAATGGCATAGTGGGAACTTCGCTACTTCAGAAAAATTGCGTCGATTTATGACGTAGTCGGTACGTTGCATGTTTACTTGTATTAGTTGCCCCAAGAGATTACAACGGGCTCTACAAAGTCCGCTCTTCTAGCTTTTGCTGTGACTTGCTGCGTGTTTCACGCAGGCCTGGCGATCTTTTTATCAGAACAGCGGTCTCGCACTTCAGAGAGTACACTCAATGACGTGCCGATTCTGTGATCGTGCTCACTCCCTTGACACAAAGAATTGAGCCAACTAAAAAAAATCGTATTTTTCTTGTGATAAAATAAATACTATGACTTTGAAATGAATACTGGTTTGTGCTAGTTGGTAGGAATACGTGGTACAGTTACTCCCGCTCCTCTGAAGAACGTGTTTTACCCTTGTCCCACTTTCT
Organism: Rhipicephalus sanguineus; assembly: GCF_013339695.2. Taxonomy (NCBI): domain Eukaryota; kingdom Metazoa; phylum Arthropoda; class Arachnida; order Ixodida; family Ixodidae; genus Rhipicephalus; species Rhipicephalus sanguineus. The sequence continues at coordinate 29,601,042 of NC_051176.1, forward strand.
TAAAGGGACAATAAAGAGAAAGAATGAATTGGTTTAGATTGATAAAGTGTGCTCGGAGAACTCTTGTGCTGTTTATTTCACCACCATAGGTTTATTATTAGAGGAGAAAACCAAGTTCAATGTTTCATTTTTAAATTTTGTAATTCGTGACGTAAAACATTTCAAAGAGCATTTAACGTATTTTGGCGCCACTGGCCCGACGAAATTTCCACAAAATCGTTATGTCAAGTCTCTGGCTCCCTCAGAGGACAATGTACTTCGATTTAACCGGTTCGGAACTACGTGGGCCCAAGCAGGCGCCGTCAAAAATACGTGACGTCACGGTAAATGGTGCGGGAATTCGAAGGTGGCGTCGCCACCTGTACTTTCTTTTTGCGAGTTTTCTCGCTTATTAAGCGTCTTCTCGCAGCAAGCGTGGTGTTTTTGGTATCGTGGAAGACTATTTACTAATGCGAGAAAAATCGTTTTGCTCTTTAGTGTCCCTTTAAGAGGAGCGCAAGTAACTACATCACAAATCCGATGTTTTTTTTTTTAATGATTGCTTTACCTTTTTCATACTTTCTTTTGTTATACAAAGAAAAAAAAACCGTTACGAACCGTTACGGAACGTTTTTTTTTTTTCGTTCCGGAACAGAAACAAAACGGAACTTTTTGCGGTGAAACGAAACTAAAACCGAAACGAAAAACATTTCGTTCCGACACCCTGCTCAGAATCGAGAGTTCCTTTCACGCGGCGAGCGTAGAAGCCAGGTTGGCCGAAAGGAAGGCTCTCTCACACGGGAGTATATAGGCTCAGTGAAGCCTGGCTAACACATACGGAATCGTTCTTGAGAATTAAAACGCTTCTACGATCTCTCTGGACAGAGAGATCCGTATACGTGTTGGCGCTTGTCCCGTGTACTTATTCTTCGTTTGTGTCCGTGTTTCTTTGCGCTACCTGCCTTAACCGGAGTTCCCACAAACTAGCCCAACTATCCGTTCTCGTAAGCGTCGCGAAAAGCCTCATACAACTGAAATGCATTATCATGTGCTCCTTTGACTTGAAGGAGCAAGCGAAGCTGCAATTAGATGCTTACGTGAATTTCGTCTTGTAACGCGTTCTACAACACTATTTATCGATGAGCGGTCCTGTACGAAGCTAGCCAATATGGGTATGGCCAGATTGGCTGGCTTCGCACCGATAGCAGCCCATGTGCACACCATTTCGCACCTATTGCAGCTCCACACCTATAGGTGTGAAATTTCTGTCAATGCCAATCCAAGGATGCCAGGGGCATTCTTTCCAGTCCTACCACGCGCACAGTCATTTGTCACTGTATACCCGGCTGCAACAGCAGCGCAGAGGTTGGGCTACGGAGTGGTACAGCAATCGCAATATATACGATCTAGAATATACGATCGACCGAGAAGAAAAAGACGATGGCTTTCGCGTTCTAGTCGCCTTAGACATAGGGAACTGTGCGACTTTTATCGTTGCCTTAAAAGCTTTCAATGTCTACTTTCGCTATTCCTGGGTTTCACCTGTGGCGCATGCTCGCATGCCACGGCCCCTGGTATGTGCGCTTGCGCCACGCGTGAGGGATGGGGGAAGGGTTTGCATGAAGTATGCGACGGACGTGTCATCTTAGTCATGTCAGTCATATTCGTCATACACTGGTGTGCTCCTACGCCAAGTTTGGTATATACCAGATTAAGGAGGTGACCACGAGAGCAACCAGCAGTAGGCGCCTTAGACCGAAACGGTCAAAGTGCATTTGACTAAGAAATTCATCGCATTTCAAAAAGCTCCAACTCGATCGAGTGCTATGCTAGTGTGGTGACGATGCAGTGATATCTCTGAGGATAACTGCGTTCATGGAAAACCTAAGTGATAGAAGAAAGGAATGAAAGAGGTTGGTGACATGGGTTCAAATGTGGTGTCTAAATTGAAACACCTGCGTCTTTTCTTGGAGTAACGGAAGCCAGTCTCGGAGGCCCTGCTGTACTGATTCTAGTGAAAGCGCCAGAAGCAACTGCAGGTGCCGCAAACAGGTCATGGTCGCCATGGTTGGGGCACCATCGATTGGGCAACCCGCCTCAAGAAAACCCCACAGAGACCGTATAAACGCCGCGGACGTCTACACAGGCCAAGAAGGACGTAACCACTGCTCACTTCTTTGGATACGTGGATCTGTATCATGTGGACGCGTAGGTTGCTCTTAATCTAACGAAGCCGTTGCCTTATATAATGTTTAATCAGCAACGTACGCTTCCACAATGTGAGTCAGCCGTGGAGCGAAACCAGCAGTATTAAAGCGGAACCGGTTCATCATAGATTGCAGCACTCATCCATAATCACAGTTACCGAGGTTGCGACGAGCTTTAGGCCAGCGATCGCGGCAGCGCCAAAGAGTGGAAGATTCGTGTCTTCGCCATGAGGGTAACGGCCCAAAGCCTGCATGAACCCATTTAAGCCAATGTGAACCCATCCGAGACAGTATGAGCCGTGTGAGCCCTCTAAGCCTACCGGATTCTTGTCAACAAGGCGTGAGCGCCATGTAGCCGTTCAGTCCATTCTGAGCCATAGCCAGCCCTCCTTTCAACATTGAGCCTACAAGCGATCTATATATCGCACTGTACGGCTGCAAGAAATGGAAACACATTACTACTTTTTAGAGTGTTTTAGACATGGCGTTTCATGTGAACTCAAATACTTGAGTTCATCTGTTCCTTTGACGCACATCCAATAGCGTTGGCTAACTTTGTGTCTCTGATTTTGCGCCATATGTTAACGCTTATTCTTTTCTAGACGAAAATATCTGTTTGTTGTATACAGCGTCCGGTATAGGATAAGGTACCTAGATGCATTCGTGTGATCGTGCGAGGTACACCGTTCCAGTGTTCGTTTAAGTTTAGGGACAAATTTGCACATGAAGCTACACATAACGCAACATGGTGAGGTCAAATTAGATGCACAGAATCAGCCTAAAAGGTTTGTTCAATAATTTCCATGTACTACAACACTCGCTTCTAGAAACTTGTTTATGGCAAATACTGCCCGTTTTTGCTAGGCATCCAGGGACGTAGGATTTTCTCGAGGCTGCAAGGCCCTTTCAATCTCGAGGTTGTCTTTAGCGATGTGATTCGTGATGTGATGTGATTTAGCGATGTGATTTTTTGTTTTCCGCCGTTCAGGTGGAACATTCAGAACACGCGTGTACAGCATTGCCGCACTCTCGAGAAACGCACTCGTGGCCGTTCATTTGCCCTCGAGGTGGACATGCTCGGCTCGTAATAACCACTGGCTCAGACCAGTTCTGCAGAGAAGCACGCACTCTAAGAAAAAAAAGAGTATGCGTGACTCTTTTCGGAGAGTTCTGACTTGCCACGTATAGGACTCTCTTTAAATAGTCACGGTGACTCTCTTGGTGGGTCAGGGTCGGCTCGCTCTAGGAGAGTCCCCTGACCCTCTAGGAAGAGTGGAAAGACTCTCATCCGAAGGATAACGTTACCACTTATAGGGAGTCAGACTACTCTTGCCGGTAACACTCCTACGGGGGTCAAGTGACCCACACCGAAGCGTCAAGCGACTCCACGAGTATTTTAAGCTACTCATTTGACCCTTGCTCTACTTTTGCGCGACTACTGTTTAAAATAGTGGAGTATTCATTTTAAGCATGTCCAATAATACTTGCCGTTCTGCCCAGCGACTGCAAAAAGAGAATGATTCAGTTTTAGCATTATTTTAGTAAAACTCGTCAAAACAACACATATTTTCCAGCAAAGTTATATAGAAAGCGCGAAAAGATGGTATTTGATTTCCAATTAAGAAGTTTGGGTACTCCTCATTTACATGCTTCTCTGAGTATAGCCAACTAAAATGTGCGAGTGATGTGCATAGTGTCATATAGTGCAAAATAAACTGCAGAAATGGGCATCATGTTTCAATCTTTATTCCTTGTGATTAAGAATAAATCAAAAAGTGGTGACGGCTGGAGGTCTCAGACTTGTGACTTGCTAGGTTGTCGCTCCTGTTCAGTGTGAGCACCATGAAAAACGGTATCTGAAAAGCAGAACGTGATATTATGATGAGAAAATGAAATTGCAGTAATGGTTTGCAAAACTTACAAAATAAGTGGTTCACATAGACACAATGAAGGAACGAAAACAAATTTTCACGTAAAAGGCAGCGGGAACCTCGTCTCGCAATAGGCACTGGCTATACACGAATGAAAACACTTCTTTTCTGAGAAATTGCTTAAAAATTTGGTTTCAGAATAAACACGGTTTTGCGCCGGCTTACCCCGACACCCAAACACATCGTCCGGCAGTCAGGGGCACGCCGTGAGCGGTTACTGACCTCATGTTCTACAAACGTAACCCATACTCAGATAAACACATGCCAGTACGAGGGCCCAAACGACACCCAGCGCGTGCGGACGCCGTCTACGTCGAGATCAGACATGTCATATGCTAGAATTAGCACGCATAACTCCCACAATCACGTACACTCACTTGATTCCGTTATAGCGTCATCGCAGATGTTGGCAAATCATGAAAACAGCAAACAGAAACGAAGGAAAAAAGTGCACGGCGACGGCCGCAACAACGGGCGTCGTCGAAAGTCTAGCATTTTCGCCTTACCGGCGAGGCGTGTCCAACTTGAATGACTACCGCATACGTTCTGGAAGCCACCGTACTATATCTGCACCTCAATCTACCGTCTTTAAGCCACCAAAAACCATGATATATAGTGCGTCTGAGCGTTCTGCACACAGACTTTTTTTTTTTTTTTTCACTTTCGAGGTCGATGCACACTCGAGGTCGATGGAATTGTTATTATGAAGTAGACTACAGTGCATCTCAAAACGACATCTTGCACCTTCAGTAGTGCAGGCACAACGTGCGATCAGCAAGAAATGACCCTTGATAATTGTTTCCATCGCTCACTTTATGGGAGCTTGTACAGCAACGCGCATAACGGTGGCAACTCGTTAACTGACAGCTTTAGTTGGGCATCCGCAACAGCCCCGCGGACACGGGCTGCTGTTGGAAATGGCTGGCAGATAACTTCCGCAGAGCTGCTGCAGACGCCCAGCTAAAGCTGTATAATTAGTGCCTACGAAAGCAGTACACTCACCGTTAACTGGCGCCCGTTGTCCATATCCGCAGCTCCATGAATATTCCGCCCTGCAAGCGTCACTTCGTGCGCGGTGCCGGCGTCAACACCACCGAAAACGCGCATGAACATGAAACTGATGAAAACTTCAAGACACGCAACCCGCGCAACCAACGCAACGCATTCCAATAGCATAGACGAGGAGACTGAGACGACTGAGAGAGAAGGCAGAAGCGGCGCGTCACCCCGGCGCCAACCCCGTCTCCGTTGGCGAGCAACGCGCCACAACGGCGCCAAAGGGCAAGCGCGCGATATGTATGGCGTATACGGTGGCTCTTTCATGACGGAAGCCAATCGAAACGCGCTTCAGGAGCGTCCAGTGACTCCTTCCGAACTGCGAACTCTTTTTCTCTGCCTGTACCTTCCAAAAGGGGTCAGGTGGACACCCGAAGAGAGTCACGGTTCCATGACCCTCTTTTGACTCTCTTTTTTCTTAGAGTGCGTGGGATTCATCTCACTCTGTATTAGGCCGGTCCGGAAAGAAAAATAAAAAAAGGGATTGATTCTACAGCAGCCCCGTCTGGCCATCCATTTGTATGCGTCGAGGTGGCGAAACGTCGGTCGGTCCTCCGTGGCAAACAGCGATATGTACGGATTTCGTGGCTTAGTCGGCTTGCGAGTAAAGGACAGCCAAAAAAGAGAGAACAGTCGATGCGTGGTCTCGATCAGCTCTTGTTTTCGTTCGAGGCGGCCGGTGACATCATTCCTTTTCTCGCGACGCTCTTTGCCCGCTGGTGTCGTCACAGCCAATCTGTCACGGCTGCCGCGAAACGGTATCCGTCTTCACTGACGTCGCCTCGGCCGCTGTGGAAGGCGGCGGCGGCAGAGGACTATATACCACGTAGCCAGCGGCGCCTATGTGACCGGGGCAGTGCGTTATTTTCTCAAAGACGATGTTATGGGCTGTTTTCAACATCCCTCTGCCGCCCACCTGCTCACAGTCCGTATGTATACACGCTGTGCACCATATAGGAAAATTGCGCCAGTTTGCGCATCGAAAAAACAAAGGGAACATCGTTCCGTTTGAGAGAACTACTCCCAACGCGAACTGCTTTAGGGTTCACAATCAGAAACGCCCCTGTCTCCGAAATTCTGAAAAACAGTCACACCCTGTCTGACGTCTTTCCGTTACAGAAGACTAATCGTCACCTGGTTTGCTTGCGTTCCTTTTTTTTTTTTTTGAAAACATGATGCTGGCTGTTTTTCTGCCTTCTTTCCATATTACTTCAACCAATAGGATACATTTTTAAAGGCTGGTGCAGAACACAGAGCTGCCGTGACACCACACTTTCACACAGAGAAGAATATCCCGAATATTTTTTTCCTTTTACAAAGCCACCACTGACTTTAGGTATACGCTGCACTGCGTTGCTGAAAACTTACTAACTTCACCCAGCGCCTTTTGCATTACAAATAGAAATTCGTGGGGAGCATATCAAATATCCTTGATGCGGCTGACACGACTGCTTCGTTGGTGATGTCCGGTGCAATGCACTAGCCGATCGTGAAAATTATTCTCTGTTATTCACGTGCTAGGAAGTGCGCCGTCATGGAGCTGCTTAATACCAACGTCGACGTGTGTTTCCGTACACTAAAGAGTGCAATAGCGGAACTTCCGGTCGCCGTCACGGGCGTGAGGGTCACGTAACAAGAGTATAAGCGTCACACACGAGGGCACACCATCGCCATGCTTTGAATGGAAGAAATGGTTTTGCCTGGCATTGCATAAGTATCGCTATTTTGCCAGTGCCACTGGTCGGAGCCGTGCCACTGGGTGGGAGCCAGCGAACCACGCGGTGCCGCCTCAATATTACGCCAGCGTCACTATATAATGCCGCAACCACAGTCGACAGCGGTGTGCCGCTCTGCCGGTGACGTCTACTCTGCCCAGGTCACGTGACTCTCCCGCATGTAGTGGCGACCGGAAGGTCCTTTGGGGTACGGAAACGCCGAACGTCGACAGCATGCGTGACGTTTGCGTCGTCCAACCAGGAATGCTCACAGTTAAGACGTGATAACCTAGCGTGAAACTCATGCACAAAATCAAGTGAAAAAAAAAACTTTTGCATGAAATGCAAAACAAAAAATACACTTTAAAACCTGTTGGACCTAGCCATTCATGCTGGCACCAATTATCGAGCTTCACATGTTGCGAATAACGAGCTGCAAGTTGTCTGGGCTGCACAAGTCTAACGAGGGAATAACGCAAGAAGCTTGACCTACTCACGCACCATCTGAAAGAGCTGGCTTCCCGCGAGATGGTGTGCGTTACGTACGCAGTACATATGAGACGACGAGGTGGAATAGCATCTCCCGAGCGTTTAGGTTAAATTGCTTTCAGGAGTATGATGCGCCGTCATGGAGAAATGAAACGCTAACAAGAAATGACAAAGTGGAACAGCTTCCCCAGGTTATAACTTGAGAACACAATCTCGCGCCGGTAATTATGTGTTACAAAAAGATTGTTTGGGCCCCACACTAAGTGTGCAACCAAGATTACGTGAACATTAAGCGTACTGGCGAAAACAAATATGCAACAACGTGTTTTACTTAGCCAACACTTTTTCATATTTCAATTGCCCATGAGTGCATATTGGTGTAGCGATCTATTAACCTTTTCGCTTGTTTTCTGTGCATTGAAAGAAATTTGGTCTTAGGTTACAACTCTTAAACTGTCGCACTGCTGTGCTGAAAGCCAGACAATATTGGCTACGCATTTCTTCTGTTCGCGTTGTCCAAAAGGATTCGATGCGAGCTAATGACACAAAGGATGCTTCGCAATTAGCGTCTTTTTTGGCTATGTCCATAAAAGGCAGCCTTCGTGCGCGTCTTCTCTTCACGAAGGCTGCCTACGTAATCCGAGTTCAATAGCCCAAAAATTTGACGGGACACACAGGAAGGATTCACACGCAGGCCGTGTGACCCGGCGATTTGTTGCGCTATTCAACTTGGATTATGCTATGCCAACAAGCTCAGTCGCTAGCAACCTATATATAGAGTCAATGCAGATACCAGCAAGGAAGACAGAAATGGCTGGTGAAGCAAGAGAGGAGTGCGGTATCTTTGTGGGGATGTGCGGACAGAGCCTACTGGCAAAAGCAAGAAGCACGTGAATAAAATGCATAGCGAAAAGTACTATTTTTGTTATAAAAAAATACGGAAAAGGCACACACTCGATCAGATGCCCAGAACTTCTCACGAGTTTCGTCCCGCTCAAAATGAGGACGCTACAGTGAAGTGTCTCACACGGCTAATAAAAAGTGGCGCATGTATAGGTCGTCCGAAACGGGCCGGTGACCTCGCCAGAAATGCGTCGGACACCGTAAACAATTTGAGTATTTTATATTGAGCCTCCCTTACTTATTATGTGGTCTGTGTATGCATTTAATTATGTTACGCTGGTTCTTGCCCCACGCTATAGAGTGCCCATAAACTATTAAGGCAGCCATTACGCGCGCAAAAGAACGCGTTTCTCAAAATGTATGGCACACTGGACACGTCGCCCATTTAAGATGCACTTCGAGTATTATTATTATTAGCGATGTAGCAATACATAAAGAGTCATTTTGCAGACTATGGTCCTATAGTCCGAAGACTACGTTGTCGATATAAGGTCATCGTTGTCCCGCATATTTGTCGTGATCTAAGCCGGCTTTCACACGAAGATGATTGCAGTGACAACAAGATTGCAAGCTGGGCAAGTTGGAACAGGATCGCCTGCCCTGTGTCTCGCGCTCCGTACCATTATGAAAGGTATGGAAATAACGTGCGAATAAATGCGTTCTTAAGTGTAAGCCTGTTAAAATTGCACAGGAGCTGTTGGCATCAGGAACTTGGTTGTTCAAGCTTTATCATTAGAGAGCTTTAGCATCGGGGCCCCCAGGCGACTTGCGTACGCAAGCTCCTTTGCTGTCTCGTGAGAGCAGCGGCTTGTACAAGTTGCACTAAAACCTCTTGTCCCGCCAGGTAGACTGAACAAATTGGTAGCGTGAGTGATGGGCGGTTTGCTATCACTCTGCATTCTAGAATCTTAAGGCTGACTGCCACGAGCTGATAAATGTGTCGTCTTAGATAACCACGAATGCGCTAATTACGATGTATTCATAACTTGGTCGGTCGCAGGAGGCACATATTTGTTTGACGGTGTTTTGTATACATGTCAAGAAAAAATAAAATGAATGGAACGTGCCTAAAAGAGTTCGTCTTAGGGCTATCGAGGTCACGGTGCGAATGCCGATGGCTTGTTTCCGACACTCGTGAGAGATGCGCGAGAAATAAGCTGAGGCCGTGTGCGCGTGTGGCCATACTTTGAGCGCCCACATTTCATGCGACGCTACTCTTGTAGCGCAACAAAGTATTCAGAGCCAGTAACGTGGAGCTTCTAGTCCACTATCCTGGGGGATACGCCTATGCTTGCTGGAGCTTGACTGCGGCAAACAGCGTGAAAGGTAACGTTGCAAGATGCACGACGTCTGCAAAAGGAGGCAGCCCTGCAAACGAGGCAAGAAGCATATATAGAGAATTTCGGCCACAGTGGCGCGAAGTTTCGACGTTGAATGACTTTTAGCAGCTGCAGAGTACAGACAGCCGGTGGAGTGCGAACTTCTAGCTGGAGTCTAGGTGGAGCCGCTGAGCGAGTGATTTCTAGCTGTCTTTGAAACGTAATTGCAAATTCCCTACCGCGTGCAGTGCTATGATATTTGGCTCGCATGTACACAGGCAGGGTGTCGGAACGAAATGTTTTTCGTCTCGGTTTTAGTTTCGTTCCACCGCAAACATTTCCGTAACAGTTTTCTTAATGCAAAAATTTGAAGTTCAGGTAATCATAAAAAAAAACATTGCAGTTGTGATATAGTTACTCGGCCTCCTCTGAATTAAGAAACTGGGACAGGGACGCACTTTCGAGGAGCGGATGTGCCACGAATGCCTACCAACTACCACGAACCAGTATACCCTTCAGTCATAGTATTTATTTTCTCAAAAGTCAGTTGCGACTCTTTTTAGCGGGCTCAATGCTTTGTGTCAAGGGAGTGAGCACGATCTCAGAAGCTGCACGTCATTGAGTGTACTCTCTGATGTGCGAGACCGCTGTTCTGATAAAAACTCGCCAGGCCTGCGCGAAACACGTAGCACAGGCAGCGAAAGCTGTAAGAGCAGCCTTTCTAGAGCCCAGTCTTGGGCAGTAACTAGTTACTAGTAACGCGTTACCGGTAACTAGTTACCTTTTTCAGTAACTTGTAACTGTAACTAGTTACTTTTAAGTTAGAGGAACTTGTAACTGTAACACTGTTACTTTTTTCGCAGTAACTGTAACGGAAAATACTGTTACAGTTACTTCTGTCTTTATGAAAAGTTATCCAACAGCAACACTTTTTCGAACTTTCTTCCTTACCATATATCCTCTCCACCCCTCAACTTTCCAGAATAGGGCTCCCCTCGCAGTTTAGGAGAGAAGGTGACCATAGGTCGGCAAACTCACTCATGAGTCGACTCACTCAGACTCACTCAGACTCAGATCGAGCCGTGAGTCTGAGTTCGAGTGAGTCCGAGCGAGCAATGTCTTCGTGAGTCTGAGTCCGAGTGAGTCCAGTTGAGAAAAATTTCAGTGACTCTGAGTCCGAGTGAGTCCGAATGAGGAAAATTTGGTGAGTCTGAGTCCGAGTGAGCCCTGAGGGCAAAATGTATTTCATGAGTGAGTCTAAGTGAGCTCCAAATTGTTTTGCCGTCCTATGGTCCTATCTACTGATCTTCTGCATTACTATCAACCTTATGACGACTCACGCTTATACTCGCGTGTACTAACACATACTTCAAAGCATTAGCGTTCATACGCAATCTCAATATTTATTAATATTTATTGATCAAAGAGGAATGAGTTACGGATGGGGGCGAGGGGAGTTTGACCTCCCTCTGGCAAAATCTTTCAGGGAAATGTTTTGATAAAAATATCTCGTGTGAGCCATCTCATTAATGTCCTTACTTGATTGAAAACGTTGATAGATCTTATTTGAAAGTATGAGATCAAAACGCGCGAAGTAGAACACCAGTTCTATGAGATATTGATGTTAAAGAGCATTGACACTGTGGGCGAAAGAAAGTTAATGATACGCTAATGGACTCATGAGTCGACTCACTCAGACTCACTCAGACTCAGATCGAGCCGTGAGCCTGAGTCTGAGTGAGTCCGAGTGAGCAATATTTTGGTGAGCTTGAGTCCGAGTGAGTCCGGTTGATAAAATTTTCAGTGAATCTGAGTCCGAGTGAGTTCGAATGAGGAACATTTTGGTGAGTCTGAGTCCGAGTGAGCCCTAAAAGCAAAATATACTTCATGAGTGAGTCTGAGTGAGCTCCACATTTTTTGCCGACCTATGGAGGTGACTAAGCGTATTATCTTCCCTGCAGAAGACCGAGGTTGGAGGTCTGTCATTAACGCAACATGTAAATCAATCGTGGTTCAACTGAACAGCCTGCTAAGTTCGCGTCCGTTTTTTTTTTTTTTTCGGCATATATATCCTTTTCGTCACTTGAGCATCTCGCTCTGTTCTTGGCGTACAGGTGGAGGAGCATTAGGATGCCATGTTTCAGGGGCGTAGCCAGAAATTTTTTTCGGGGGGGGGGGGGGGGGTTCAACCATACTACCATACTTTATGTATGTTTGAGCGTGCGTTTGTATGTGCGCGTGTATATATACGCAAGCAAAACTGAAAAATTTCGGGAGAGTTTGACCCCCCCAACCCCCCCCCCCCCCCTGGCTACGCCCCTGCCATGTTTATAGTCTCCCTCGTCTGAGACTCCGAGCTAATCGTGTTTGACAGGTGGCTAGAAAACAGCAGAACGCGAAACGGCTAAGGCCAGAAATTCCGTGAATTAGCGAAGCGATTTTTTAAAACTTCTTTGTAACTTATTGTAAAATGTTTACTCCGACTTAACGCAACAATTATTAACAAAATGACAGACGTTTCGCCCCCAATGCAGGTAGCATCCATAAAAGAAAAAAAAAGTGAGCCGAGGCCAACCAGTCCACTAGCCACATATCCTTGCAAATGTCCAGTGGGGGGCCGCGGTTGTTTTTGCAAGTTGCGGCGAATGAACTACGATTCCAGGAGTTGCTTTTCCCCCACCTTCGTTCACAAACCGGCGTCGTCGCATTGTTTAGGTCAAAGCTATGACCTGTCATCCAGCAGTGCTCAACAAGCTCGGTCTTAGAACGCGTTGCATGGGTTGCTTTAGCAACATTCCGCTTATATTCTTTAGGCCTCGTTGATCATTTCCTGCCCGTTTCGCCGATCCCCGAATCGCACTTTTAGATACCGCCATGATCGTCCACAGGAGTGCAGTCTTAGGATTTTGTGAACACACGTTCCAAGGTATAATAACGGGACTTAAAAACGGTTTGTATGCCCAGCGGACCGGAAACTCTCCGAACAGAGTCTGACACACCTTAAACATATGGAGCAGACACAATGGACGTCGTCCCCACTCGTGATGCACTCCCCGCTGCTCTTCGCATGCGCTTCTGGGTATAGTTAATAAACGTCTTAGGATATACTGCCGTCGTCCCAGTACATCAACCACGTTTTCCACTTCAAGTAAGAGGCGTTCAAAACGATTGCTGGTGTTGGGCTCCCTTTTAGGTTTCCTTCGTGTAGGGTTTTACGAGGTGCAACCCAATTATTAAATAAATTCTATAATTTTATTTGTGATCTATTATTTTATACAGTAACAGAAAAGTAACGACGTTACTTTTGCACAGTAACTGTAACTGTAACAAGTTACTTTCGGAAACTATGTAACTGTAACTGTAACAGAGTTACTTTTTTTGGCTTAGGTAACTGTAACTGTAACACTGTTACTTTTCACTGGTAACGTGCCCATGACTGCTAGAGCCCGATGTACAGTCTCTTGACGCAACTAATACAAGTGCACATGCAAGGTACCCACTACGCCATAAGTCATCGTAATTTTTCTGAAGTAGCGAAGCACCCACTATGCCATTTTTCGTCATTCTTCGGAGAATCGTGGTGCCCGCTGCACATCTGTGAGGCATGTGTGCACTTCCTGCTGTGGCTGATGATGATGAAGAATTATGACTGAGTCCTTTGTAAGGCTTGAAAGCATTCAACGACCGACTCGTTGCGCAATTCGCATTGTGTGACGCCAGGTTGTTTTTTTACTCTTCTTCCACGCTATATTACATGTGTTAACACGGTTCCTTGCCCGACATGACGCCTGTATAGAGTATTTTTGCGAAGGATTAACAAGCACCAGCGTGGCACTGTGGTGGAATACTCGACTGCCAAGCAGAGGGCGCAGGTTAGAATCCCATCCGATCTTAGAAAGTTGTTTATCATTAAATTTTTTTCTTATTTCACGCGATAGCGGTTACGGACACCGGCGGCGGCGGACAACTATGGCGCCAAAATCGGCTGTTGTGATCTCATAACAGCTTCCGCTGTAACAAACTTCAGTGCCGGCAATGCCCTCTCCTCGCTGGCCTGCGTGACAGGCGCACAAAAGTTCACTCGCGTTAATATAAACACCTCTTGTTGTATAATGAAAACACTGGGCTACAAGCGGTGGTTGCGTTGTAACAGTAGCAGCAAGAACTGGACAGGCGCGGGCAGCGTTGCAGCAAAACACGGGCTATAGGCAGCTCCAGCTGGTGCCTCGCGCGGCACTGGCGAGGCAGCGCTGGACATTCCTCTTCACTACCATTCGTCCGCCGTCGGAAAGGAGCCATCCTGGCGACTCACGGCGAGCATATTACGAGCGCATCGTGATAGGGCTTCAGACGCTGTACGTGAACGATTTCACGGCCCCGAAAGCGTTGGCTCCGGCGCCTCTTCACTACAGTTGCCACTGTTTTCGTTTGTCGCACAATTTCAACATTGCTTTGGAATTCCTGCCTTAGGTACGCGCTAATACTGTACTCTCAGATATGAATAATTGCTAACGTTGCATGACCTCAGTTGTTCTGGATTGCCTAGTTTTCTTGTGAACCAAAAAACTATTTAAAAAATTTCGGTTTCACTCCGGAACGAAATATTAGATAAAGTTTCGGTTACGTTTTCGTTCCGGTGAAAAATATCGTTTTTTTTTTGTTTTTCGTTTTTGGTTTTCGTTCCGTTCCGACACACTGTTCACAGGAGCGTCGATTACCGGTCGGCCGCATTTTCTGGCCCCGTTAGAAATGCTGTAGGGCCTGTTGAACTTTTCCTCGCGCGCCGTTGAGCGAAGAAAATCGGCAGCTGCACTACACTCGGTGTTTTTCTCCAACTACGAATGAGAGAGACGCTTGACAACGGCGTCTTTGCAGGGCCTTCCTTCATGCTTGCTTATTTAGGTATGTCTCGTGGGTCGCACTATAACGCGGGTCCAATCCAATGGCGCTTCTTACTTTCGCGCTTCGTGATTGCTGGCGGCATAGAGGCCAACATGGGCACGAAAAGCTTTCTATATGTAGTGGCAACAGTTCCAGAACACAGAGATCATTGAGCAGTGGGAGGAATGCGGTGCGCACTTGTCACGAGCCTTTTGATTACTTGCCTTGCGGCGAGTGTGACCGAGAGACGAAAATGTCCAAGTGCACACGGGATAGGTACTTACGTACGAGAGAAGTGAGGAGCGCTCTTCACCTCGGCATAGCTCGGCGCCTAACATCCAGGAGATGTATGAAGCGTGGGCGGTTGTTCTTCGGAATGTCGGCTACTCTTCGTGTGCATTCATAGTGACCGTTGTAAGCCGGTAACTCCGGAGTGAAAAATTGGAGCGTCGTAAGGACCACAGGTCGGCTCAAGGCGCCGATATTGTGCTGCGCTTGCTGTACGCTAGCGATGAGCAGGGAATTTCTGGTGCGGGTCTCTGGAACACAGAAAATTGACAGCCATCGCGGCTCGAGTACACCTAGAACCCGGCTCGGTTGCTCAGTGGATACGGTGTTGCCTTGTTCAGTCCACCGCCATGGGCTCTACATCCGACCACAGCGGCATAATTTCGATGGAGGTGAAATGTGTAAACACCCGTATGCACGAAGCGCATGTTCCTCTACATAAACAAAGAGGTAAGTGATAAAAACATCAGGTGCTTCAAATTAATCCGGACTCATCTATTAAGGGGCCCCTCAGAAGTCTTAGTGCTACCAGGGGGTTAATTCGGTCACATTTGGCCGCAACCCAGTCAATTCGGAGGATCCTCGGAGTGCGCCAAGCACGAAGCGCCGGAAATGTGCGACGTAAAAGAGAGAAAACGGCGTTCGCGAACAACCGAAACGGCCGCGGGCCTTCAGTGGTCGCCATCCACAATCTTACCAAAATCGCGTTGTTGGCGACCAAGGCATCAGCGGATGCGGCGCACTTGCTTCGTTTTCGATGCTACTCGGCGCACGCGAACGGCTTGGGCGCTATCGATGCTTCCGTCGATGACGACTGAAGCCAAAGCTACGACAAGCGGTAGTTTCGTTTTCGTGGCGTGCCTTCAGAAGTGCGTAGTCGCCATCCATCATTGTGCATTATAATAATAAGTGACGGGGTTTAACGTCCCAAAACCACGATATGATTATGACAGACGCCGTAGTGGAGGGCTTCGGATATTTCGACCACCTAGGTTTCTTTAAAGTGCACCTTTAACCTAAGTACACGGGCCTCCAGCATTTTCGCCTCCACCGAAAATGCGGCCGCCGCGGTCGGGATTCGATCCCGCGATCTGCGGGTCGGCAGCCGTGCACCATAACCACTAGACCACCGTGGCGGGTGATTGTCCATTAGCGAGCCGGTTTCACTGAGCAGCTGATGCGGAGCTCAGCAGTTTCCTTTCGACTCTGGACAGGCCGCGCGCCTGCCTTGAGAACGGCGTGGACGCTATGCTTTAGCGACCACGGTTTCTTACACAGCGGATGCGACACTCAGTAGCTTCGTTACTGCGACGTTTAGGCTTAAGACACGGGGGTCTTGAGCCGCGGTCACATTGTGAATGAAGTCGATAATGACAAAAATTGCGTCTTTTACACTGCTATTATGCAAAATAGGTACTGGATTTATGTATTCACGAAGAAAACGAAAATGCATTGATGTAGTATACACTTTGTTTATTGTTCTCTTGATAGTTTCGATAATTCAGCATTCGTCTAATTCGGACATACTTCCTGGTCCCGTGAAATCCGAATTAACAAGCTTTTACTGCATATATGTCGGATAATAAATGTTTGAGTATTACGAGCGAAAACCGTGATATGACTATAAGGCACACCGCAGTGGAGGGCTCCGGAAATGTCGACCACCTGGTGTTCTGTAACGTGCATTTAAATATTAGAGCACGGGTGCATTTCAACCCCACCGAAATTCGGCTGCCGTGGCCGGGAATAGAACGCTTGAGCTAAGCAGCACGACACCTTTCGGGCAGAGGTACAACGACGGGTGTGCGACCTGGTTGATTGTCCATGTTCGACTGTCCGCTGGAATCTCCGTCAATATATGACACGTCAAGTCATCTGCCGGTAACCAGTTCTTAGTTGCAAACGTTTTCCTACGCAAGTGAACGCCAATGGCCCACCCAAATAAAATATTCGCCTGGGTGAAAGGACACACAGAATACTAATGAAGCGACATCACCACCTCTGCAGAGATGTGGAGGTGGTGATGATTTACCGATCCAATAATATACATCACAGATTCAGCAACAAGTGAAAAGACAGCGCAGCGACGAATGAAATGAAGGCAGCTTTGTGTGCGAACCTCTTTGATAGCAGCATGAACGTCCTTGAGCGAAACCAAGACTGGAACCCGACCATACTTATATATGCTTCAGACATTCTTACTGCATTTTGAATGTACAAATATAGGTACTTTCGAATATCGAAAGAAACGTTTCGCGGAACCGCAAACAGCAATACTGGTCCTTGCGCCGGAGCCAAAAGAAAAGAAAAAAAAATCGAGACCACATCACCGTATGTCATCTCAATCTCGGGTCGTTTAATAAGAGCGCGCTCAGGCCTCTCTTTTTCCCTCGGTGTGAACTTGGTGCACAGCGGCTAACAACACTCTCGCGCACCGCGACTCCCACGGGAACACTCGGCGACAATGAGAACAAAAGCCGGCCCGACGACAGGGCTGTCGTGCGCGCACGCGGTCCAAGCAGAGCGGGACAGGAGGAAAGTGCGGCTGGGAGGGCGCGCCTGCGCAGTGTCTGCGTTCGGTGCCTTTTGAGCGAAGCCGGGCGCGCCGCGTGTTCTTCTTGTTCTCGACATCTTTCCTTGGGCGCTCCTGCCAGCGAACGCCAAATGAAGACGGATCGCCGCTCGGGCTGTGCTCCTGTGCTTCTGCAGTCGGTAACAGCGGCAAGCAAAAGCAGGCGGCACGAAAGCAGCAACCAAAGCCACGGCTGTCCGTCGGGGTCTCGCCGCGGCGACGCTGGGGATCCGTCCCGGACCCCGAGCGTGAGCCGACGCGGAGAAATGCGGCGCTGCACCTACAGCCACATTTGCTGCAGCAAAAGAGCCGCTTCCCGGTGGGGGTGGCGGGATTTCTAGGCTCTGAACGACGAAGGCCAGCTTGAAACGAACGGCCTGCTCTTGCCGGCTCCGCGGGCCGTGTAGTTGTACTGCTGCATCGCGTAGCTTGTACGTGGGCGCGTCGCCGAGGGTGGTTCGGTTAGCGTTCACTCGCGCGCTTGTGGCAGTAGTACATACGCTGTTGCTGTCTTGCTGAGCCTTTTGGTCGCGTGCGTGGATGCAGGTACGCGAGGCTTGACGTCAACGAGCGTCGACTATTATATACAGACATGCAGCGCAGGAGACGACGCAAAAGAAAAAAGAGCGTGCCTGTGTGCTCGCCGAGGTCATATATATCAATTACTGGCCGAGGGTGTTGCGCGGGCTTCGTTGGGCACGGGCTCCGCGACCTCGCGGTGGCGCTCGTTGAAAATTAACACGAGCCGGTGCCACGCTGCAGGCACAGACGTGAGCGAGGAACGCGGCGAAAGCGGACGGCGCCGAAATCGCCTCATGAAAAATGAATCGCGGACGAGCGGCGCCGCCGAGTGCACCGCTCAGCACAACGGTGCGCCCCGCAGAGAAAAGCACCAAAGGCCGAGGAAAAAGCAATAGAAACTCATTGCGGCCCACAACGCGCGCATATAACCCTTTCGGAAGGAGTTAACGCGCGGCTCGAACCGCGGTGCGCTCTTGATTCTGCTCGCTCATCTTGTTGCTGCTCATTGCCGCCACCACCACCACTCGGCCGAGCCCCGAGCGCCTGAAAAGTTTGGCGACGGGGTGTCGTTGTTCATGCATGCTGATGGGCTTCGCGAGTTCCATTTCGCGGACTCACCCCTAGCCTCCCCTCCAGCTTGGTTTTAGGCGCTCCTTTTTTTGTTCTCTCTTCTTTTTTTTTTTTGTTTTCCCGGTTCAAGGTGCCATGCAGTTCGAGATACGGCGGTGTTGTTAAAGTAACCATTTCATGCCGGAAACTCCGCCAACAGAGCCTTTTCTACCAACCGATTCAGCGGAGAAATCCCCTGCCGTAGCGAATAGCGACCGCAGGTCGTGGAATTCCCTGCAACTTGGTGCATCTCGGGTATGCGTTGCCTGTTCTGGTTAGGAAGAAAAGAAGAAGAAACAAGCATGTCAGCTTTCCCCCCATGAAGAGCCTTAATGCCAACGAAGACGCACCTAGGCTTCGCACATCCGCCCAGCTATGCACAGTCGAGTTCGAACGGCGCTGTGTACGCAGTCTCATCTAGGATGTAGAGAATACGCGCTGCGGTTTCAGCCGTTTATGCCAACGAGTTGGTCTGAAACTAGATCTCACGCTGCAAGGTGTTGCTGGGACGAAGCCGCGAGCATTAAAAAATTTTGCGAAGCGGGACTTTGTCGAGAACGAAGTCGGAAGCCGCTTAATGGAAAACGATCGCGCGCCAAGTAATTTGACTCCATTTAAAAAAAAAAATACCACGTCAACTCGCGGTCCACATTTCTCACGGAGGTATAAACAACATGTCAACTTTATTTCGGGTTCGCACAACTGCGTATACCGACGATGCTTCCTTACGTAGCTCTTTCTTGGTTTGAAAGTTGACTTGCAGTGCCATGACGAGTCGCTATTAATTAGCTTAATCCTGGGCTAAAGTTCAGCCGCGAGGCCTTAAAAACAAACGAACGAATTTAAATGTTCAGTTTTAGAAGCGTATGCGAAAGACTGACATTAGAAGCAACATTGAATAGGGCGAAACCGTTTCTCGGTCGTCCTGGTATTATGTACCAAGATGTCGTCGGAAGATTTTTTTCGTAACGAAATTTCAGTGCGCGTGTTTTCGTCACTGAGAAATGGGGCTCCACAGCTTCCTAGGAATTTTTTCGCTTGTTTGTTTCACAAAAAGCAGCTGATGCGAAAAAAGCGGATATAATGTATAAAGATCGAGTAAAAAGGGCGTCCTTTTGTCCCACAACAATTATCGTGCATCTGGCTTGCTTGCGCTTCCTTTTTTGAAAACTCGGCGCTGGCCACTTTCCTACCAAGAATGCTATGTCATAGAGTTTCCTACAATACTTACTAGAGGGAACTCTGGCGCTAGTGTCTATGGGAGCTGCAACGCATGGCGCTTCAGCCAGCATGGGAGTGATGGATAGTACACGGATTTGTCTAAACTTCGTTCTTTCGGCTGCGTCTGGCTCCGCGTCGCCTGCATCCACTTTATCGCAAAACGAAGTTCAGGAAAAGTCAGCAGTTCCACTTCACCACTTTAACCTTTTTAGGCTCACCAATTCAAATCTCGTCACGAAGTTCACAACAATCCATTCTTTTATCCGAAAGAAAACCAAAACACAGCAATAAACAAAGCCACAAGTGCGATCAAAGCCCGCAAGTACGAAGACTAGGCAAATCCGTGTACATACCCATCCATTCCCACGGTGGCTGAACGATCGCAGCGCCAGAGTCCCCTCTAGTTAATTTTAGGAAACTCTATGTGCTCTGTCACGCTGATAGCGCACATGCCGTTCGTGACAAGAAAGTGCCAGGCGCGCGGCGATAGTGCAAGGAAAGGAAGGCAAAATAAATGACTGATTATCATTGTGGGACAAAAAGACGCCCTTTTTTACTCGATCTATTCTGTGAGTATACTCTTGCATGAACACGGGGTATCTGCAACATGGACAATCGACAACTGCATATGTGACGTAAATCAATGACAGGCCACATTCTGAGTCTACTTAGAGACGGGGGCCGTAATATACCTCGCGTGTCAGGACATGAAGGACACTGGGGCTTTTTTTGTTTGTAGGAAGAGCTTAATACGCAATTTTTATTAACAATATCCTGTTTTCTTAGTCATTCGCGCCCAATTTTTTCATTCAAAAAACTGAGGAGCCCCGCCAGGACATTTAATTTGGTTTGTGCATTTATTTCTGGGAGTTTACTCTCGGCGGACACGAAGAAATCCCCTCAACGAGTCATACGCAGCTTCGCTGAGATTAAATTTGGTGGTTTTACATGGTAAGGGCGCAACATGAATATGACGTAGTGGAGGATTCCGCATTAAATTTTATCAACTGTGGTTCTTATCGTGCACCTAAACCTAAGTACACGGGTGTACTTGTATTTCGTTCCCATTATCACCTTCACCAGAGTCTACCTTTCTGGTCACGAAACTTGGCCGTCACGTTATGGTATAGGCTATTTAAAGCTGCCGCTGTGCGGGCATCGTTCGCGCATCTAAACACTTGAGCGGTGCGAGACGAGATGGTATACGTTCTTCGCTCTCTTTTGAGTCAACCCAAATGTTGGGGCGAGACGACGCAGCCTCTCACTTGTTGCGTGTGGGGAATATTGCCACGCACGCTTATTTTGTTATTTTTACGCAACGAGTCCGTTGCACGCGTAGCCGCTGCCTTGCGCAAGCCGCGCCCTAATGTCTCGGAACATTCCAGATTATGTGAGAATCTTCTTATAGGCTTGAGCGCGAAAACGCGAACAGCTGAGATTATTCTGGAACTAATGCGGCCACCAGCGATAAGGCTCGAATGTTCGATGCCGCATGTAAAATGCAGACGCGCCTGGCTGCGGATCACATTATCGACGGCCGACGCTCTGTTGGCCGCTATAAGTGTAAGCGTGTATCACTTGTAGTTTGACTTCTCGTTTACCGGGCACAGGCTCGCCCAAATAAAAAGTCTACCCCCATATTCTAGAACGTCCCTCCACTCAAAGCTCCACCTTGACTCGAAAATGACGATGGTAGCGCCGCCCTTAGGTAGAAATGGTCGCTGCATATGAACGAGAATTGGCAGCAAGTCTTGAATATCGCAATATCATTGTTAGTCGGGCGGTGGCTCTGTGATCAACTCGGTCGAGTGAAGGACGAACTTCAAGTGGTCTTGAACAAGCCGACTGCTGCCTTCGTCCACGTCACGACCGCGTGACATCTGGTGGAGGTGCTTCCCGGTCGATCTACCAAACACCCCCCTTCAGCCATGAGCCAAGACCCTGCCGTCAAGGGAACATCGACGCCAACCCTGACCTGCGAGCCAGCCGCAGGCAGCAAGGTCTTGCACCAGAACACGGACCCCTACCCGACAAGACCAGGATCAAAACGAAGAAGACAACAGCCACAATGACAGCCGCTGTGGCGCCTACAACGGTCGTCATGCATCAACCGAGGGAGCCGCCGACATTCCGCGGATCACCATGCGAGGATCCCGCAAGCTGGTTGGAGGCATACGACCGGGTCTCCACGTTCAACAACTGGGACTGCGACGAGAAGCTGCGCCACGCCTACTTTGCCCTAGAAGATGGCGCAAGGACCTGGTTCGATAATCGAGAGTCCACGCTAACATCAGGGGACCTCTTCCGCACACCAGCTGCCAAAAAATGTTTGTTCCACACTCGCCATCGTGGCTAACACTCCCAGGTCTGCGTGCACAGAATGAAGAGGAAGGGAGGACGACTTCCGGTGTAGCTCAATTGGCAGAGCATCGGGCGCGTTATCCGAAGGGGCAAGTTGTCTTTTCGTCCACTGTAACATTCAGAACATAAATACCGTATTACAGACAAGAAATAATGTGGCTGTACTTTTCTTGGTCTCACTAGGTTGCACATTGACCAATGTTGGTGTGAAAGCAAGACTTGTAGTATATGGCTTAATATCTCGGAGTTAGTGGAACTTCACGTGAAACCAGGGTGACTTTCTTGCGTATAATTACAATGCATAGAAATGGCTTGTGGTGCTATACGCGCGAACAGTTTTGACACGCTTTCATTATAATGCCTTATGCCTGCTTACGGTTTATCTCTCTTTGATGCTGAAACAGTGACGCTTTCATACCATGCGTGAACCATTACCGAAGTATGTGCTGCAGTTCGTACGACGATCCTCTCATGAATGTCGCGGATATCTGCTGTATCTATAGAACCTGTTTATGTCACATCATGCATTCTGATAGATACCTTAGGCTAAATACAGTTCCCGGAGAACAGAATTCGCAGAGTTCTGCAGTCAGGTGGAAAAGATTCAGCTTTTAAGGCGTCGTTGATGCACGTCATTAATGCAAACCACATAATCCTTGGAGATTGATATAGCGTGAACTCGGGACAGTGACAAAAGGCCCACGAAGACGAGAGCTATGCCTTCGTGTGCCTTTTACCCTTGCCCTGAGTTCGCGCTATAGCAATCATCATGACATACCAACTAGCCCAAGCCGCCACCCTTCTAATCCTTTGGTATAGACAGTGATACTTATAGATTCGTTTTTGATCAATTCCAATGGTATAGCTCATCTTTATGAAATGTCGGCTGCCAAGTGTGTTATTTAAGGAAATAATTTTGTAAAATGGGCGACAGGGAGTTTAACGATGCGCGCTGTGTACATGTCATTATGGCTGCAGCTTGTTCGCTTATCTGGCGAATTTCTTAAAACACTGTTTACTCACTGTAGCAAATTCCACGAAACAAAACCCACAACCGTAAGTTGTTCTGGGGAGATTTATTAATCATACCGGGGTTGGCTGAAGTGTCAGGTTTCCGAGGGTGGCCACAGGTTCCGCACGGTTTCATGTTTATGCTACAATTTCTGAGCAGTGCTCGCCATTGATATAAGCTTTTATTTTGGAAAACGGCAAAGGAGATGCTTCGCTATATAACGGCAATTAAAAAAAAAAAAACAGGCCAGCGAACTTTCAAATGAACAAAGAAAAAAACGGCTCCGCAGTAGCTGACGGGCATTCTAATGGAGAAAAAAAAAGTAATCTTTATTTCGAAAGATGAGTTTCTTCCTCAAATTGCGTGGTGTGTAGATGAGTGTAGCCCGGTGCATGTTGGCCTCTCTGCGCAGGTGTGGTTCAAGAACCGGCGCGCCAAGTGGCGGAAGCGCGAGCGCAACGCCACGGCCGAGCTGAAGAACGGCTTCGGCAGCCAGTTCAACGGCCTGATGCAGCCGTTCGACGATTCGCTCTACTCGGGATACTCGTCCTACAACAACTGGGCCTCCAAGGTGCCCTCACCGCTGGGCGCCAAGAGCTTCCCGTGGGCCAGCCCGCTGGTGCCCGGCGCGCAGGGCATGGGTTGCTTCAACTCTCCGCCCGCGCCGCCCGGCATCTCGTCGCCGTCCATTGTGCCAACGCCCGGCAACGCGCTGAGCGCAGCGGGCGCGGCCGCCGCCGGGGCGCCCTGCCCGTACGCGACGCCGGCCTCGCCGTACGTCTACCGCGACCAGAGCATGACCTCGTCCATCGCGTCCCTGCGGCTCAAGGCCAAACAGCACGCCGCTTCCAGTTTCAACACGTACAGCCCCCCACGGCAGGCGAGCGCCTTGTCGCCCTCCTGCCAGTACGCCGACCGCACCAGCGTCTAAGACGGTGCGTGGCCGCGCGGGCTGTGCGCTGCCGACTCTCTCCCTCTCCCTTGTGTTGCTAGAAGTTCGCGGACGTGCTCGCCATCTGCCGCACGGACGTGTCTGCCGGTACGTGTGGCCTCTCGGTACAAGCAGGCCTGTGTATATGACCCTTGGTTGCTACTCGTACGCGCAGACAAGTCCATGCGGTGACCGGAACAGAAAGCGGCAGGCGAGCGTTCTGGACCTGGCACGCAGCTTTGTTTGCGAGTCCAGGTATAGAGCGTCTCATGACGTCGACAAAAGCGCACAGATACCCCCCCCCCCCCATCCCCCAACCCTTTCCTTGTTCCCGCATTTGACGTTCCTACACGGGAAACCGTTTTGCGCTCCAGGAATGGACAGCCGAATTTTTGTCGGAGCAGCCCATCATCGCTTGCGAAAAATCTTGCAAGTATTTAGGGAATGTTTCTCTGAAATCGGGTGCGCTTGTTCTTTTTTAGTTTAGTTTTTGTCTGTTTTTTTTTTTTTTACTGCTGGCAACCAGGGTCCGAATTACCAAACATTTTCCTTCGTATAGATTTCTGGATCTTGGCTGACAGCCCTACCATATTATGATGGTCACACTTAGCCCGCATTCTCTTACGAGGTTTTCTGGATTAGGTGATTCCTTGGGAACACGGACCCTCGTTTTCAGTATGCGCACACAGCGAGGCGACTACTGCCCATTATGACTGGGCCTTGAGTTTTCTCCAGGTAGGACCACCGTCTTGAGCGTAATTGGTTGGGCATTCTAGATTGAACTGATGTTTTCAAGCTTATTTGGCTCACAAATGAAAGCATCCCTAGAAAAAGACAAGCACATTCCTCGCACACTGATTATTTCTATCTATTTTGTAAGGACCACTGTTGCCCTTTATCAGACTGTATCGATTGGATTTCCTCAGAGAAGGAAGACATCTTATTAACGCGAGTTTCGTCAGCACATGCCAAATCATAAAAACCTGGTACGAACGCCTTTGCAGAATGTGGGATAGCTTCTGCAGTTAAAGTGACACGTGCAGATCGATTAGCTGAGTCCGATTGAAGACGGTCGTTGAGTCAAGTCCAGGACTGAAAGGAAGCATAAATGGGCTGTTCTACGTTTTATGTAACAGTTTCTATTGCACAGATCTAAATTAAAAAGAGAACATGCTGAAGAAGCTATACAATTATGTCGCCGATACTCCTTTAGGAAAGGTCAAAAGCATGTGACCTATTCCCCGTTACTATTTTCACTCGCGCTATGTCGACGTACCCTGCTACAACGATCAAGTTTGTTGGCTACTACATATATGGAAGAATACACCGGACGACCTCCACATACGAGAAAGAAATAGTGTACTTAAATAAGGAAAATTTCAGTAGCTTATTTCAGATTATAGCAACTTCGTCGTCGGGATGATGACTTTCCGTGTTTTCATTCATTGTATATTTGTAAAGAAATTGCGTGTCTTCGTGGAGTTTCTGTCAGCTTCATTCGCGTTCTTTGTCTTCTAAAACTACAATGGTTTTAGAGCCTTTCGAATTCTCAGTTGTGAGTCAGTGAAGTGCAGTTGTAGAGCAGAGGCGCTCAAGTTAGTTCGTTTCCGTCAGCATACCCTTTGAACATCTCGTATCGGTTTCTATCTAAAAGATTTAATAAAGGCGAAAAAAAAAATATCACACCTGGCTGTGAATCTACGCGTAAAGACATTCCTTTACGGCTGAGAGTAGTCGACCCGAATTTGTCAGCCAACGTGAAAGTCACTTTTCTGAACTTGTCGACTGCTTGCAACGTGGTCCGACGTATACTTGAACGTCATCACCCCATCCTTGAGCGCAAAGCAGTTTCTAGTGCGGTGCAAACAAACCCTTTCTTTCTGATCCGGCACGCTCGTTTGGTCCTCGAGGCAGGGGCCCACGGACGCTCTCTCGCAAACAGTCCTCTGGCAACGACGACGACGATTGCATCGCACGGTGGACACGGCTCATGCTGCAGGCGTCTTCGGTCTTTCCCAACATCGCTATTTTGCGGAGCATCGGAGCTGGACCGGATTGCGTCCACCCTGGCGGTTCTACGGACGAACGCCAGTCATTCTGTACACGGCGGCGGGACGTCGTCAATCTTCGTGTGTGTGGTTGCATGACTTTTGGGACACGCAAGTTCGCGTGCCGATTGAGTCGAGTGTGTTTTTTTTTTTTTGCTTTTCCCTGTACGACTCCTGCGTATACGCTGTTTGATGAAGCACCATTTCAGATCACTACACACGTGCACGTGTAGTTATCTGGAAAGCCGGGGACGAGGCGTCTTCGTTTTGGTCGAGGTGGCTCAAGAGGAGCCTACGGCTGATGCGTCTGCGGGTGGCTGCACGGGCGGTTCGCCAGCCGGCCAACGTTCGCAGCCCATTGCGTTTTCACAGCTCTCAGCGACAGCAGTAGCGTGACATCACAACTGGAATCTCGTTCTTTTCTCGTCCCCTTCGCCATTAAACGCTGCTACGGGTCTAGGCTTAGCCTGCGTGCGGAACGATCACGCGCATCCTATCCGAACACCTTTCAGCCATCACCTACGAGCCCATTACACATCTATCGCATACGTCAGCGAAGCCGCACGATGTCACCAGAATCGCAACCCTGCACTAGTTTTTAAGGATATACATTCCTACTCGAGTGCTTACATAACGTTCCACTACTGGACAAAAGTACAGAGTTCTCACAGAATAAAGAACCATTTTAAGCGTATAACTAGCGGTGACTGATTAGCTATGGAATGTCTTTCTCTGTTCCGTAGCGCAGGCGCAGTGCTCTCCAAACATTTCAAAAATTAATGCTTGTAAAATAACACGTATATGTCGTTATGCGCAACGTGTGCAGCTGTGCAAAATAGAGATCCCTGATTAAACGCTTTCGCTGGCAGTTTTGGTACGTTCATACATAACATGGTATAAGTGCTGAGCCTATTTCGTTAAAGAATAGAACCGTTTTTTTTCTGCAGTTGACGAACTGAAAAGCAGAACCTGTTGAGCCCGAAAACAAAGTTTTGACGGCCTGGAGTGCTGGAATCTACGCTCACATTGCGCCGAATGCATGCGTTCACGTCGTTTATGTTTGAGTCAATGCTGGTACGCAAGCTCTTTTGGCATTTGTATTGCGTTATCTTCTTTCAGGGTGCGCCGCTAAATTATTCTGAAAGACACCGTGCTCAGAAATATAACGAGTCTACATGATCGTTGAATCCATATCACGCAATTGAGCCGATACTTTGAACCACTCTATTTAGACCGAATTGTTCCGATGTGAAGTTCCGATTAAATTAAGATACGCTTCGCTACCATGCCTGCAGACCAGTTGCCGCGCTTACACTGTATTATCACCCTTCTGTTCATTGCATCCATCAAGTTATGGAATATAGGTTGGTGCCGACAAAGTGGTCCGGATACCGTAGTTGGGCAAGTAAGGGCTTCGCAACCGGCTGGTCTGACCGTAGTTCAACAACGAAGCTAGAATACAAGCTAATCCGGAATAAATCTGCAACAGGCACGTCACCCTTATAATTACGAGGTTGTCTCAATTCGTTCACAAAGTCAAGAATAAAGCCCTTTAAAAAAACTTCAATCCGGCCTGATGAACTTGCGGCTGCGTACTAAAACTTTTTCTCTCACGGGGACGCAACGTGCAGGGTCTGTTGAGAGTAACAAAACAGCTCAGCACACAATTTTCGCCTAGCTCGGAACGTGTCGCATGCCGCTTCCGTTACAACTCCTGGCGCATGGAATGTTTGAACTGCAAGAGTCAATGAAACAGGAGACCGGCAGCACGGACGGCGGTCAGCGCATCTCGCCAGGAAGCATACTGCAGCGAGACCAGGGCCCAGATCCACAAGTATTTTTCCTAACAGGAAACTTGAGCCAATCC
Organism: Rhipicephalus sanguineus; assembly: GCF_013339695.2. Lineage (NCBI taxonomy): Eukaryota > Metazoa > Arthropoda > Arachnida > Ixodida > Ixodidae > Rhipicephalus > Rhipicephalus sanguineus. Next base: position 29,628,953 of record NC_051176.1, read on the forward strand.
TGATTTAGGACATATCATTCACAAGTCGGCTGACCAATGGCAAAATGCACTTAAAAGTGAAAAGCTTTGTAAATTGGGCCCCGACGAACTAAAGCAAAGGGGCGGCTTTTGCGAAATCGCTGCATAAGGCAGGCAGTGCAAAGAGTGCCACCGCTACTTGCCAGAACGAACGCTCCAGTACTGGAGCACTTTTTGCGCAATGGCAACTGAATAAAACTCTGCATTCGAACTGAAACGACGACATGTTCAATCTGGCAGCTGCAACCATGGATCTGTCTACTCTAAACTCAAAATTCAGCTCGTGACGACCAAGTTTTCCTTCATTCGTCAATTACTTCTTTCTTAATAATTGTCCTCGTTGCTATTTGGCAGAGTCTCGCCAATAGGCCACGTTGCATTTTAAACGTTAGCGACATAATGCGTGGAAGCCTTCTTGCTGAACCATGATGCTGTTCATTCCAGACCGTGTCTTCAGACAGATTCTTCATGGCAATGGAGAATCATAAATACTGAATCAGATCACAACTACGGTAAGAGAGGTTCGTGGATGATGTCAACATTTAAATGGCTGTAGTCTCGTCAAGCCGTGCAAAGCCGACCTCTTTAAAAAGCCAGCTGTCACTTCGTTTCATGCAGCCATCCGTTTCGCACGCAAGCCTGTAGAAGCGGTTCTCGCATGTGTGATGTCACACGACTGGGGAGGGGAAAAAATGCATTTTCAAGAATCTTGTCACCGGTCCATCACATCGCACAGTGCGTCCGCAACACACCGCATCAAAATGTACATGTCGCGTTCCATCCCTTTAGTAAACCAAAGAGCTCACCTGACCGGGTGTCAGTTACTCGCAAATTATGACTCGTGTTGCATGATGGCGCATACGCGTTAGTCAAAAGAAAGTTCCTTTAGTTCGAGACAGTTGCATCCCGTGTGACTGAGTGTATGCTGGGGCACACATGGCCGAGAGAAACAGGACATGCCCTCTGTGTACAGTGATGAGCGAATATGTTAGCGTATCGCGGGGAGCGCGAATGCTATTGCGCCTAGTCACGACCGCGAATGCATTTCTGAATGGCACTCCATATGTCGGAAAGTGTACCGAGCGAAAAGGAGTGACCGTTCGTTTGTGCTGTCTTGTGCGTATGACATCGTCTGAATTATCCTCGTGCAAAACCATTGCTTGAAAGGCGCGAGGTCAGGAACATTGTATAAAGCTCTTGTCGCGGTTACGTGGTTTATCGCGGAATTTTTTTTCCTTCGGACATTACGCAGATGTATGCCCGTGAAGTGGTCATTAAGCATCACAGAGTTGTCTTGAAGCTCTTTTCATGCCAATAAAAACAAACATGCGCCCAAAAGTTGTGTCCACCCATTGCTTCACCGAGCTGCACTTGGCTGGAAGCCCTCCAGGCCACGCGCTGTCGTTCGTCAACACGGCAGTTTATCCGCGATCCCTAAACTTTTGCACTCATATTGTAGTTTCTATTGTGCTGAATGACCCCGATCAGGGCCCATCGATATCAGCGCGTGCATACGTCACGGTACTTGGCTTGCTTGGCCTAAAGCATACGCAGTGTTCTTTCTTTCTTTCTTTCTTTCTTTCTTTCTTTCTTTCTTTCTTTCTTTCTTTCTTTCTTTCTTTCTTTCTTTCTTTCTTTCTTTCTTTCTTTCTTTCTTTCTTCTTTCTTATCTATCTTCTATCTATCTCTATCTATCTATCTATCTATCTATCTATCTATCTATCTATCTATCTATCTATCTATCTATCTATCTATATCTATCTATCTATCTATCTTTTTTTCTTTCTTTCTTTCCTCCTTTTCCACGGTGTTTGCAAATTCTCTCTTCTGCTGTAAGAATAAACCGGCAAGCCGTTGATCCCACATTCCGGAATACTATGCACAGTCTATAGCAAACACAAAGAACACGCCACAGCACGTGTCATGCCCAGACTGGTGGTACGTCTACGCAATGTCAAGAACTCCTGTAGGAATAAGCATTCTTGAATTTCTATGTGAAAAATTCAACGCTGGTTTGCAAAGGTAGCATTTTTTTAAATGTATGATGTTTAGGAAATTTTGCGCCTTTACATAGCGTCAGATGCTTACTATCTTTTATGTTACATGCTAAATAGTGAACGCGACAAACGTGAAGAAAAACACATCAATAAAGTCAAATAGTATACATCAGTCAAACACAGAGCCTTGACGTCATGTCATCGGGAAAAGAACACAGAAACACGAAGGCCAGTCACATGATAGTATTAATGTCAACACAATGTAGAGACGTGAAGGCACGAAATATGCTCACATGAGGGCACGTGAAGCTAGGAACATAATAGGACAATGTGATGTCAACGCATGCAGTGAAGCTTACAATGGATAAGCGATTCTGTTCGCAGTGTTTTCCGACCACGGTTGATCGCTTCCAGGAATCTCTTGGGTACTAATAATGCCAACCTTTGCAATGAGTTGTTATTCATACGACTATGATCACTTTCGAGACAGGAGGGCCTGTGTCGAACTTCATTAAATCGCGCAAGAGTACTCGTCCTTGCATCGCGGACACCGTAGTTGAAGGTACTGTGCATCTTCTACTGGGATGTCTTCTCAGTAGGTAAGTGAGAAGAGGTATTACCATTAATGCCCATGTCAAGGCCCATTCATCTTTATGAATACGAGCACATTTGAATGTGGCAAAAACTGCTGACTCGGCCTTTTGGTTTGTATTGCCAGGTAGGTAACTATTTCTCTTTGTCGGCGATCGTCGTTCTTCACTGAGCGATGCGCTCGAAGCGCACTTAGCGTTCTGCACACAACTGAGAGAGGTTTCAGGACATACAGTCTGACCTGGACTTTATACTGCCATGGTGCTACCACTCTCAGCGATATTGCTGCTTTATATTTCCTGGGCATATTGTCACACAAACGGAATCACAATTTGCATGCAATCACACAATATAGGCAATGTACGCGATGCAAGGGCCCTCCTGGACCACCCATGACCCTGACTGGCAATGAAGAACGCCCACCACTACAGGCTTTTAGGTCCTTACGCGGTGACGCCAATCGCTCCTTCATTCCTTTCTGTCATCTTTTTATTTCCATGTTACACTTGGCAAGCTTAGTGTAAACAAAGACAAGCACACGCATTTTTAGATAACACGCAAATAAATAAATATATACTATTTGATGTCTCTCTTCTCCATGGAACGTACAGGCCTGCCCAATTTTAAGGAATGCTTATTGAGGCGGAAGCCTTAGGTGTTAATGTTGGAGGTTCCTTCGGAGCACCAGCCCGATCTCGAATAACGAGCAGAAAGCATAAATACACGCCGAACAAGGAAAGGGCTGAAGTGTCCATATTAATGCCAAACATATCTGTGACTCACCTTGTCTTGCAGCAAGGCTTTCGCCTTCTGGTGTCACAAGAGCTTTTTTTTTTTTTTAAGTGCGTCGCACTTCAGAGGCCGGGCTTCCAGCACTCACTGGCAATACAGGACAATGCCCAAAACTATTTCAAAATAGACTGACGAGCTCTAAAGGAATGTAAACTGCAAAAATAACCAAGCATTAATCTCAACAACTCACCTAAAATCACGAGAAACGCTTCTGAAATATCCGGCTGATACCCGCGCCGCGCAACAGAGGCCTCAGCAAGCGCGCAATTGCCAAAGGAATCGCTGGGTTGCCCGTGATGCGCACTCCCTCAGGCTTCGCGGTAGTAGAGCTGTATTAAGTCCCGGATTTAGAACAAGAACGACTTTAAGAGCAGGACTGAGAACTACACCAGTGCCTACACAAGAACTACATCAGAGCAACAATAACCAAAAATTAACGCTGTATCGGAGCACAGTTAGCGGCTACATTAGGCGCTGGAATCAGTGTTCTTTTATTTCTTTTTTTTTTTTGTTATGAACCTCTCACAGAGAAGATATCGTGATATTGAGTCTGTAGGTGCCTTATCAGCCACTTTTAAATGGTATAGCTTTTTCCTTAACCCGTTTGCTCGGTTTCGTGGTAGGCAGGAATGGCTCTTGCGCAAAAGGTGCACGCTCTCGCGCAACCGTGTTGCCGGGCGCTTTCTTTGGCGGACACCAACAAGTTACTCAGAAGGCATGGGCCTGTACGACGCGCACATCTCATGTGTACGCGTCTACCTGGTGTGCGCACCTACGTGCTCATCAAGTGCGGATATCAGTTCCAGTTAGGTAGGGCTAGCCTCCGTCGGCACGTGCGCGAAGCATTAGAGGCAGCTATACGAGAAATTGCAGTACCGTAACGTTTCCTGTGTGTACGCCTGGAGTACGCGCTAGCGCTTGTGCGCTGCAGCCTTTTCATGCAGCAAGTGAATCGATGGACAGCAACAAAATTAAGGTTTCGCGTTTTCAATGCGCCGTTAATGGTTCAGTACGAAACGGTGTCGGCCCTTAAAGCTTGTCTGTTATGACATCACTCATTCCATTGCTCTAAGCTCATTTCATGCCAAGGAAAAATGCCGCTGTGTGGCGTTCCAGGCGCTTTACTGTTTGAAGCGAGAATCGGGTTGCCTTAGAACGGGTAGTTATAAAGCGAGATTCAGTAAAGAAGAAGAACAATGCACGTGCTGCGGGGAAGATAAGGAAACGGCGGAGCATGTTCTGATTGAATGTGGAGATATCCACCCAGGTGTACGTTTGGGCACGAGCCTACATGACACCTTGGGTTTTAGAGACAATGGAAAGCTTAACACACCCGCGACTGAAATAAGTAAGAGGCGATTAGAGTATTGGTGGCAGAAAACTAAAGAGAAAGGACAAAAATAAATATTGAAAAAAAAGGACATTCTGCCGTAAAGGGCAGAGAACGGAGCTGAAAGCATAATATTTTTTTTTTTCTGGAGTAAGATAGTTTTAATTGAAGTAAAGACACTAGGCGAACACTAAGAAAAGGAAGAGTAAAGTGTTTTTTTTTTTTTTGTCGAGCCTGGTGGCACACTTGTCACCGCCCCGTTATAAAGGGGACACTCATAGCATCCATCCATCCATCCATGTAGAACAAAAATGTCTTTGGTTGCCGAGAGAAAGCGTATGCTAGTTCACTGCTGGTGTAAATATTTAGCAGCGGAACGATTTTAGCAGCGAAGAATACTCATCACACACACGCGCACACACACGCACACACACATGCACACACACACGCACACGCAAACACACGCACACCTCACCCAAACGTGTATTATATATGGTTAGGCGAAGCCAGAGAAGATGTCACTACCATCGTCTGGTAATCCGGTATTCGGATAATGCCATTGCATGTACCGGAATATCAACCATGCACAAACACACACACACACACGCACACGCAGAAGATATCACAGAAGATGTCACTACCCTCGTCTGGTAATCCTGTATTCCGATAACGCCCTTGCATGTACCGGAATATCAATCAGGCTACAAACTCTCTGGTGTCTTCGAGGGGCACTAACTCGGGAAGCCTGTAATAGGGCCTGCGTACATGTAAACTTCCAGGTACCACTCCAAGCGGATCGGCACGATTAATTTTATTATATTTCCAATGGAACTGGCCAGAGCAATGGGCCAGCATGACGACAAATAAACGGTGATGCGCCAGTTTTGGGACGCGTAGCCAAGCGGCTCCATTTACCGGCATTGCATTCTCCTGGAACCAGACGCTTGCTTCGGGTCTCGTACTGGTTTAGTAGTCGGTGTCACGCCTTCTGCCGATGATTGCCATGCGCCGAACAGGTGACACCATTCCGTTGGTGGGTTGGGTAGTCGGCTAATGAGGTTTAACGTCCCAAAATGATTCGGGCTACGAGAGACGCCGTAGTGGAGGGCTCCATATAATTTCCACCACATGGGCATGCACTAACAACGCCGGGTAGACGGGCCTCTGGCATTTCGCCTCCATCGAAATGCGGGTGGCTACATTGCTATCTCGTATGGCGAGGACACTCATTATTGCTGCATGGCCACTTCTCCGGCTACACCGAACTTTTGGCGCATTTTGTAGCCATCTTTCTCGTTGCTTGCAGATAAAACACGCTGCCTCCAAGCGTCGTGTCAGAACCGTTTCCCCTCGTCCAGCAGCTAGTGCGCGTCGAGGCGACCCCTAAGCGCCCGCAAAGACGGAACTGCGTCCATTTTGGAAAACGCGTGGTCAGCTAGCTACTCATGCTGCCCGCCATCTGTGCTGACTTTGCTCATACTTACGCTAAGCGCGTGTTCTAGTGTGAACTTCACACAAAGAGAGACCCGCTACAAAATGAGGATGCTCTGTTCACCTGCAACCAGAATTCTCTATTTGAAGCTGGACTGGTAACACTTCCGATCAATTCGTCGAATCCCACAAAACATTTTTTTACTCTTTCTTTTATTTCTTTTTTTCTCCCTGTAATTTCTTTTCTTGTTGTCTGCCATCAGCTTTAGCTCTCACACCCGACCTATTCGACATCCCCCTAATGGTAAGCAATCGCTGAGCAATCACTGAGTACGGTATAGATTGTGGGAATAACACTGGAGAGATATTATTGGAATTCGCAGGACGTAATCGTCTCCGCATAATGAACAGCTTGTTTAAAAAGCATAGAAATAGGAGGCGGGCATGGAAAAAACCTAGCGAAGAAACACATAAGGAAAAGATTTCGTTATGTGGAGGGATCCAATCATAATGCAGGATATAGACGTAGCAAGCAAGATAAAGAGCAGCGATAATAGGATAGTGGGGGCGAAGACCACACTCGACCTAAAGAGACCCAGAACAAAATTAATTGCTAAAAAACAGGCTAGCTTAGATCGAACCAAGTTGAAAGCATAGACATTCAGGATTGTAAACACAATGCTTTAAAACAAGACGAAAATGATGTCATAGAATGTATGAACGACACCGTAACTAAAGTAGTTTCTGAAGCAGCACTTCGAATTGGACGCAAAGCACGAAGGACAAGAGCGAAGCCAGCTCTGTCAAGTCACTGACGACTTGATAAAAAAGTGACAACAGATGAAAGTGACTACCGCAAGAGACAAAATATAACTTGCGGAGCTATCGCAACTGATCAAGAAAAACTAAACTTACCGACACACGAAACTATAACGCTAAGGAGGTAGAGGCAGCAGTGGAAAAGGCATCGAGACGGCTGAAAGAAAACTCTGTATTGGAAAGACGTCAGAAATTCATGCCGTCAAAGATAAATAAGGCAACGTTGATAACACTTTTAATGGCATAGCGAAGGCGGTTGAGGACTTTTACTCAGAACTATACAGCTCAAATGGTAATCGCCCTACTTCAAGTGAAAGCAAGATCGACCATAACACCGAAGTCACAAGCGTATGCGCAACTATCGAAAAGGCTAGAAAGGCCACACAAGGCATGTTTCGCCGGAAAGTGGCCCGAGAAGACAGCATAAGAGCCGATTTGATTAAAGATGGTGGCGGCGTTATATTTAATAAGTTTGCTTCACTCTACACATTACGACTTCAAACTACGAATGTACCAGCGAGCTGGAAAAACGCGAGAATTTATGAATACACAAAAATGAAGACGTGAGACTCAAACTACAGACCGAGCAGTCTTCTTTGAGCAGTGTACAAACTATTCACGAAGATAATTTCGAATTGTATTAGATGCACGCTTGTCTTCAACCAACCTAGATAACAATCTGGCTTCAGAAAACGGTACTCTACCATGGATCACCTTCATGGGACAGCATTCAAATAATTAAGCAAACTACCGAATACAAAAGAACTCCTCTATGTGGGATTCATAGATAGAGGAGTTCTTTTCTCGCATAGATTGCGAGAAGGCATTGGACTCGGTAGAGATACCAGCGGTTCTGGATTCATTGCGCCGACAAAAACTACTTGAAACATATGTGAATCTGAGCCAAAAAAATGTCGAGATTCCATAGCTAATCTGCTCATCCTCGAGAAAAGCAGCAAAAAAGGGATCGAGAAGTGGATCCGTCAACGAGACACAATCTCTCCACTGCTTCTCGAAGAAATATTGGAAAGACTGGGGAAAGTAGGAAGGAAGGAATATCTTAGTAATTCACAAACGACATCGTACTCTTCAGCAATGAAGGTGACGGATTGCAGAAGAATGATTGAAGAATTAGTGAAAGTAGGGTTGAAGATGAGTGTGTAGCCTGGGGAAAGATAGAGAATTCGTGACAGACAACGGGACGTTTGAATCAGCAGAGGAGTATATGTTTATCTAGGCCATATAGTAACAGCAGATCATTCTTATGTGAGAGAAACCCATCGAAGAATAAGGATGACCTGCTGAGCAGGTATTCCCATCTCCTGACCGGCTACTTACCACTGTCAGTAAGGCAGAAAGCGCATAACCATTGTTTTCAGCCAGTTCTAACACATCGGGCAGAAACCCGGACAAAGAAACTCCAAAAGAAGCCAAGGACCACTCAGCGCTCAATGGAAGGAAAAATCATAGGAGTAACAATACGAGATACCAAGTGGATCAGTGTCGTGGCAAATGTTGAAAGAAATAAAGGTGACGTCATGAGAAGGACATCGGGAAGAGGTGGGAAGCGCGGCCGTAGACGGAAAAGGTGGAGCGACGAGATAAAATGGAATCTGCTGGGATCACTGGGGGCGGCCTGCAGTGGATGATGATCCATTTCGGTCTGTGCTGTCAAGGAAAACCTGCTTCAAGGTTTGTTGTCCCTCTCTATCTATTCCACATAAACTACATGGAAGCGCACTGAACTTATTTTATTTTATTCATTTATTTGCAACTTACCCGTGGATTGAAGACTAAGCAAGAGGGAAGAAATTGTCTTCTTATGTCCACGCATTTTATTGTTCAATAATAAAAATCTCTTCGTAAAACCGCTTCTGCTTTATTTGGCTACAATTATGAAGAGAAAATTAAGGGACCGCTATTTTAGGTTTAGCCTTTTCAAGTCTACCCAATGGCAACCCTGCCGTCGGATAGAGGTATTCGAACGCGTAGGTCTCCTCGCGAGCAAGCGTCGGCCACAGACGCTATATTGATCTCGACCAAGCTTAAGGCGCACTCGATTCTCGCGGAACCTAGTGGGCAGCACTGTAAGCACCATTCGTTCCTACGCGTCACGTCTTCCCTCTAGCACTGCGGCGCACCAGGTGTTGCGACCATCGAGCACACCTGAGGCGTCTGTGACCATGGTAACATCAGCGGTTTCACTTCCCCCTTTGCAGCCGCAGCGCAGTGAGCCCACTACCCCTCTTCTCATTCACTGCAATATAACACGCGCCTTTGTGGTCAGCAGCTGAGCACCGCAACCACTGAGCCACCACGGCGGTCCCACCGTTAACCCTTTATCTCCCAGCTGCCACATTTGTGGCAGTTTTGTTTGATTTGTTTTGCCTCAAAATGTCACTAAGGGAGCCCTGATTCCTTGCTGCCACAAATGTGGAAGTCCAAGCTTTCACTTACGCTTGATAGATGGTGCTACAAGTACCGCACTTGAGTGCTTCTTCCATTGCAAACATGGACACCACGTGCGGCCGGCAAAGACGGCGAGCTCCTGGCCTCCTGGCTTGTACTGGTCCTCTTTGCTTATTACTTCTAATATCTAGTTATAAATGCCTATATTATTTTTCACGAAGCCTACGGAACGAGCCTAGCTTGTAGTATTTTTGTATCATTGGTTATTGTCAACTGTATGTGCAGTTTGGGCTTGCATACACATTTCTGGCACTCAGGACTATGAAGTACAGCTTACGGAGAGGCCAAAAAAGTGTACAGAGGGTTTCAGTGCGCCGCAATTCTGTTTCCTTTTCATTAATTTACTGCAAAAGAAGTTTTAAAGCACGTCAATGCCTTAAAAAGGTTTTTATTTATGGCGGCAACAGTTGACAGACGAGCAAATACAAGAAATTCTCTTTCAACATAATATCCAAGCGGAAGCGAAGATGAAGTCTTGGAAGGCTCAGATAACGAAGGAGAGTATATTTCGCCGAAGAGACTGCCACGCACGGATCGTGAAAGCTCAACAGACAGTGAGGATGAAGAATTTGAAGTTACATCGACTCAGATGAACAGAAAAAATATGGCACTGGGTGAAGAAGGATCTCAAGATCAATTGTGGTGAAGAACACATCTTACCTATGCGTTGATACAGAAAAAAATCAAGTGCTTTCAAATTTTTCATGCCTCTTGAAAGTCCTTGTGAGTTCAGTGCATGGTCCCCTATTTTCAACTCCCCATTCCTGACTGCAACAAAGGTGGCAATGATAAAATTCTTATAAAATGCATATGTATTGTTGTAAGTTTTTTCCAGGTATTACTTTGAACGAAAACTGTCTGAAAATATCTTTTTCGGTTGTGGGCACTGCGCAGACTGTATGTGGGAAACAAAGGGTTAGAATTAGTAGTACCTGCAAGTTGCTAGCGCAGCATCAAGCTCGTCTACGGAAGACGTGGGGTCCATACGGGAGCATGCAGGCATAGGAGCGGCACGAAAAGCAAATAATCGGATGGCAACAATGGGAGAAAACAGCCAGCTGAACGACTAGAGCGACGGGCTGCGACTAAAAGGGCGCCGCCATGCCGGAAAGGGCAACTAAATGTTATCATGTATCAGGCAATTTCCTAAACGGTGTGGCGACCACGGGAGCCGTTCAGGTGAGCCGCCACGCAGATCAGCCGAGCGGCTTTATAGGACCTTGGCTTGTCAAGGCTGGCTGTGCGACCTCCGGCTTCCTCGTTGCCTTCCATGACGATATCATGCCTCAATCAAGGACACCACGGGAACAGTACTCAGTCATAGCATGCAGGAAAATTTGCGCTAATCTAGAAAATGCGATGCGATGTAGGAGTGGTGTACGAGATACCGCTTTCCTGCGGCAGGTCTTATGTGGGCCAAACAAGCCGCTGCGTAAATGACCGCGCGCGTGAACACCAGCTGTCAATCAAAAATAAAGAAATGGCGAATTTGCCAGCTCACTGCGCTGCCTGTGGATGCGAAGCACGATTTCAACAGACTAAAATACTTGGACGTAGCAAAAACACGTGTGCTCGGGAGGTTTTGGAAGCGTTCTTCATTAAGGGGAAAAAAGATAGCTGTGTAAGTGAGGCCTCGGTAGCGCTCTACGGCGCAGAAGTGTCTTTTTTGATGAATAAGGTGCGTGTCGGTGCATCTATGCGCAGCCACGGGGTGTCTGCGCAGTTCGGGGTTCCCTATTTAACTGATGCTCTACGTTCAATAAAAACAGTTGGTAGTGTGCGCTCGATCTGTTCATGTGTTCCTTCTTTGTGTTGTCCTTTTCTAGTTTAGCGCAAATTTTCCTGCATAGTATGAACCAACTAGCCCCTCAAGACGTCCTGATCAGTCATAGCATTTATCCAGAAGCCGATGTCTCCTTAAGAGATATAAGCTAATTGTGAATCGGTGTTATCCAGCAGAAGTCACAAGCTTTTGGCAATTGTACTTGACAGGGACCCGTCTTCGACTCCACACGTGATTTGCGTCGAAAATCGACTGACTGCTATTTGTGATTGTTCAAGCTCCTTGAAGGAAACAACTGCAGAGTCTCCATGCACTATATATTACAGTTGTACGGACTAATCAATCGAAAAAGGAAAATGGATCCAGGGCCCTACTTCTTTACTAACAACCTAAAGACCCAACCACTGGCACGCCGGCACGCGTCGGCATGCGTACGGACGAGCCTACGCGTCAAAAACGACGTGCTGCGCTCGGTGGAGGAAAAGGGCGCGCAACCGTGGACTCTGGGCTGAGGCACAGTGCCTCTCGATATTGTGGTCTAAAACTATCCAAGTACAGCCTAGAAGGGCGAGAGAGAGTTAGTACGTTTTCGAAGATGAAAAGAGTGCGACACGTGTACTTCACCTACAACTGGTTTGACTGCTATCGGAATGATCAATGTAAGCACAACAGACATCGACATGGGCGCTGCTATCGTGCAAGAAAGTTGGAGTCTTTGCGTTACGGGACACAACCAACGATGTTTGCGAGATCGCCAACGCTTGTGGGGATCACGGCCATGTGCAACATCAATATAAGCGGTCTCTTCAGGAAAATGATTGTGCTCCTGTCACTGTTGAAAAGAAGCGGACTGAATGCGGCGGCGTCCGCAACCTCGGTGGGCTCGACATCCTCTCTCGGCGCGTAGTTCAGTAATTAGGCGTTTGCTGCGAACAGTCCAAGCGAGGTTCCTCACGATGTAGGCGCACCCGCGACCCATGGGTGCCGCCATTATTAATATTCAAGCTACCAAATATGAGCTACTTTCTTACATAGGCCAACGCTGAGAGGTTAGAATTCTGGAGCAAGCAAACAGCATAAAAACATTATGCACAATTTACCCGTATATATGTCCACTTAAGCAATAAAAGGCAGGTAAACTGTAGCACAGTAAAAAAAGGCTCGAATTTCTTGCTTTTAGGGGCGTAGCTCCTCTTAGTCTAACCTTGTCACGTCTCCGTTGTCCGGCGTATCTCCCGGCAGCCGGCAGTAAACGGCAGTATCTATACGGTGGTGGTGGTGGTGTGCGGCGTGACCACCCTTACTGCGCATGCGCATACCCTCTCGACACACCTCCTCTCCACTCCCCCTCACCATTCCCCATGTCATCTATCCCTCTCCCATTTTCCTCTCCACTCCCCCTCTCCCCTTCCTCTCTCCCCTTCCCCTCTCCCATAACCAGTCTTAAAAACGGAGGGGGCGTGCACACATGAAGGCTCCCTAAAGACAATGCGCTGCGACAGTACGTGATATGTATCGCCCTCTCCTCTCCTACGCTTCCCCCTCTTTCTCCTCTCCTACGCCCCCCCCCCTATCTTGCCTCGCGGCGCAGCGGCGCCGACGCAGGCAGCGTCGCGAGGCAGCGTCGCGGCAGCGTCTTGATTGAAAAAACCGACCGCTCGCGCGGCACAACCGTTCACTGACCACCCCGTATATATAGGCACTGGATTTTGACCTCCAAGGTAGTGCGTGTGTGCGATTTCTCCTGTGCGTTATTAAACAATGAAAATTCACAGCGTACATGTAAAATTAAAGTGAGCTGCAAGTCGTCATAACTCTAATCGAACATTTAGTATAAACGCGCCCGATCTCACGTCGGTGATGATGTACTGGGCAGAATTCACGGAAGACTCACGGTTTACCGATGAACCTCCGCAGCTTCGCCCACTCATCATCATTCACTCCGTGGATATGCTGTGATTTTTTTAATAAGTGAACAGTCACTCCTACCCACAAAATATGCATGGAGCTCATAATAAAACACTCGTTTTCGCGTCTTATAATGACACTTCAAGCAACTGCACAAGAGATACTCAGGTATCTGTTCATTGCTTATTTGCACTGTGTGATGTTTTATGCTGAGAATAATTCAGATATAATATATTATGCAGCATATGGTTCGTGCCGTGGAAGAGCGCATAAGAGTTTTTTTTCTGTAATAAAATTTGCGGTATAATGGTGTTCGTACATTGCATGATTCTTCCTAGGAATGACAAGCCAATTAGGCAGCAGCATTTTTGATGACGACACCATAGGGACCGGCCTGTTCCAAAAGCTTTAAACAGCAAAAGCGAAATTCTAAAGGCTAGAGAAAGCAATATTTTTTTTGTAGAATCAAGGATTACAAATCACCAGGCTCCTATGCCAATGATACCAAACTGATCCATTAAAATTAATTTTTACATGCTAGTGCATTTTGTACATGTTGTATACTTGAGATTTTAAAGCATTTATTGAAGCGTGCTTACCGGTTCTAATATTTTTTGCAGTCGCTTGTAGTCGAAATGCCATCTGACTTAGTACAAGGTACGTGAAACGACATGGTGCGACAAATATCGGTCATAGGACTGCAACCGAGCACTGGATAGAAGTTTTTTTTTCTTGTTGTTCGCAGTCGAACAACATAATAAAATGTACACGAAACTCCATGATACAAGAAATATCGGTCACAGGATTGCAACCGAGCACTGTACACACGTTTTTTTTTTAACACGGCTAAACTGAAAGTATTGATATTTCGACCATATTGAAGTGAATGCATAGTACACGTAAGTACACTTAGAAAATTTTCAACACCAATGAATTGGTATTTGCTAATAGGTACAAGACTTTGACGTTTGAACCTGTAAAAAATCATTTCAGCTCATATAAGCCTTGAGGAAGAGGTGAAAACATGGACTGTTCTGACAAGTGTCTGTGATTACAGCGCTATTTACATTCCTTCTAAACAATTGGTCAGATTTGTAATATTGCACTTTCATGAATTCGTTATGTACATACATGTGGTGATATGTTTTACCATCTAGTCATTGTGCACCTCATATTTCAAGAGAGGTGCTCCTCACAATGTATTAGCTGATTAGATGTCAAGCTCCAAACAAAACACGTGTGCAACATTTAAGTATACTGAAGAACGCTGAGGATTATTTGCGTCCTCCTTACCTTAAGGGTACACTCTAAATATTTTCACGCGTAGCAAGCGTGAGTGGGGGGCGTGTTTTTGCACGCTTGTTCTATGCGTGGTGTGCTTTCACGCTGAAAAATTCACGCTTCCTAAGCGTGACTTGCGGGATGCATAACGCTTGCAAAGCGTGAGTGGGGGCGATTTTTTGCACGCTTGTACTAAGCGTGGTGCGCTTTCACGCTAAGCGCACCACGCTTGCCAACCGTGACTGCCAACCTTTTTAACGCTTAGAGAAGGTGTAAGAGAGGAGTTCTACTTACTTAATGCGGCGTTCTCCCGCTCCTTGAAATGCATTTTGACTGTCAGAAATCATCCAAAAAGAAAGCTGAAACAAGATAATATTTGTTGTGCTCTATGGGCTTGGCGGCTGAGTATACACACTGATGCGCGGCATTAATTAGCGCATTACAAAAATTAATTTTTCCTTTTCATCTTGCACATGTGCAAATTGTAGAACGCGACACTGCGAGAGGGTAAAATGAGCTTGCTGGCTGAAACATAAATATGGATTTCGGTTTATAGTACAGAGAGTAGGCTAGAAATAAGAGACAAGCTTTCATTATTTCACTGGCTACTCTTTCCATGTTGTACCCAACGGCACATATATACGCACAGCTCAACATCGGCAGTGCGGTTTGTATTTACGGTGCAGCTAGCAAGCTCGTGTTACGCAGAACCAATAGAATGTTCCCGTGCCCAATATGAAAATTGAAACTTGATTTTTGTAATTAGCTATTTAATGCTGGGCAACCAGCATATATACCCGCCAAACAGCCACCAAGCATCAACAAATACAGCACAACAAATATTATCTTCTCTCAAATATATTTTTAAACACTTTCTGACCGTCAGAAACACATTTTATAGAGCAGGAGAATCCCGCATCAAGTAAGTAAAAATCCTCTCTTACACCTTAACTAAGCATTAGGAAGGCCTCCCGTCACGGATCGACAAGCCTCACATCGCGATTGCGGCTTTAGATCTTCGTTATACACCGTTCAGAATTTAGTAGTGTTAGCAGAATGAAGGCGTTCTGGATTGTCTCAAACTTCGCTTGTCACAAACCCCAACGCCATCGAAGGCAGTGCAAGGCAAACTGTCATAAAGCATCTTCCACAGGTGCATCTGGGGAATCCTACAATTAAGCCTCTGATGTGCATGCATTCTTTCGAGGCGATTACTTATATATACGGTAGTCCAGAAATTTGAGTGAGGAATCTTGCACGGAGTGCTCTGACACTTTACATTTTGAATCAAAGATAAGGGGCTAAGTAGAACGAAATATTTACAAGAATTTAAATTTGAGTAAAACTTTTATTCACCATAACTTACAAAAACGCTTCTTTTTATGGAAGAGCAATCCAAGAAAAAAACACACAGGAACTGTAAAATAGGCGCTAGATGAATTTTGGATGTTTAAGCAGCACATAAACTTTGATGTGTACTTAACTCAAACGAAGTGTAGTTTCGTGAACAAATCCCGTAGCCTTTTCTGCACCCACGGAATTTTGTCGATGCCGGCACGTTTAACGACTGCTTGAACAAAGCCAAGCAACTGGCCAAAAGCAGCCGGATACGCCAGGTCCTTGACGTAGTGCACACACAAACAAAGCACCAGTGCTTTTTCTAGCGACGTGTTCGGCTGTAGCTTCAGGGTTTCGCTGGGCTCTTTGCCGCATACAAGCTCCTTCACGTCGCCCCACACAATGCACGGGCCAATAATGTCTGCGGGTGAAACCTGCCAAAGATAAATTAAATTGGTACCTGATGGAATGAACCGTTGTCCAATTTCACTTGGTGCAGAACTACAAATTTATGAAAATGATTTTGTCGACAAAGCTGTCATTGTGACTGCGGCGTTAAATCTTCTGATACACTGCTGAAAACTGAGTAGTGTTAGAAGAATGATGACGTTATGAATTGCTTCTGAAACTTTGGCTCTTAAAAAACTATTTTACTCACCTTTGAAATTAGGGCCATTTTCGCGAGCCTTGGCCTCAGGTACGCATCCACCTCTGTGTACGATGGGTCCGCTAAGGATGACACTGTCGCCACTGCAGGCAGAATTTTGCTGAGGCTTTTGACATTCTCCTCTATAGTGCTTAAAAATCTCAGTTCACTTTCAAAGGCAAGCTGAAAGAGAAAACGTGTAATTAAACTTCATGAACACAGAATACAGCGCACAATCAGCAAAACGTCGTGGCTCTTTGTTGATTTAATTATAGCGGCATTGGGGGTCAGTAAGAACAGTACAAAACAGTTTTGAAGTCGTAAAGTCAAGTATAGTGCGTACACCGGCAATCTGTTTGAGCACGAATGCAAAAAAAAGTGAGTGCTCCAGATTACACTGGGCGCCAATAAAATCTTCTGAAATATGGCAATCTGAAGAAATAAAGAGGGACATAAGAAGGTACAGGACTGTCTTACCAGTTCTTCGTTTAGCAGATAAGCCGGTAATACCGCCACTGGTGACGTGCTCCTCAGGATAAAGGATGCTTTTAAAAGTGCCTTCACGCGGGGTGCATCTATGCCGCTTTCAGAATGTCCTTCTTCATCTGTTGTCTGCACAGATAAACAAATATAAATTTCACAGCGATAAATATAATTGCGGAAGTAAGAGGAGTGCCTCTTTCTGAACCCCATACACTCCAACAGATCTTGCGAGCTTTTCAATCAAAAGTTGTTCCCTTGACAAACGAACTGCGTTGGCAGAACCGTTAGTCCTCCTCGAGACTAAATGCAGAGAGGTCAACCGTATGTTCTACATCCCGTATGACGCAACTGCAAGCCACAAAGAAGGAACATTGTGATGCAACCGTTCATCCATAAAGAGGAACAGCTGCAGGAAAAAAAATAGATTTGTGCCCGCGGTGGGAATCGAACCGCTGTCTTGTCGGTTGGCAGCCGGGTCAGCTAAGCACTCTTCCGCAATTATAGTGTTTGTGGAAGTAGAACTCAATTCGACTGTGAACACGTGCACTCAGCGTGGTATCTCAGACATATTCATCCATTAGAAAGAAAACCGTTAACCTGGGGATCGTATACTGACCACATTTCACTGCGAATTTCAGAAACGGCATTCAAAATATCAGCTATTAGTTACACCACTGAGTACCATACGAAGCACTTCATTTTTGTACTCGCGACAATTTTGGGCTTTTACAGTAAAAGGTGCAAGCTTTAATTGACTGTTTTGACACGTATGCTCTACCTGAGCCGCTTATAAAAACAGCTTTTCTGCAATTCCGTATAATTTTGCTGTAAGATAACAACATGACTGCAACAGAGCTCCATTCTTGCTGCCGCGACAGCTAGCATTACCGACCGCCGAGGCACTGGCTCCACGTAGTGGACCGTACGGTAAACTATTTATGCTACCATACGGCAACGCAAATATTAGGGAGTTTTCGAATAGGGGCCCCAAAGAAATAGCGTTAAGGCCGCTGCGCATGCGCGAGACCCAAACAGCTTCGGGTTTTGCGTTGGGGACGCTATTTCGCGAATTTAGCGGGAGTCCTAAAGCCTGCCCCAAAAGCTTTGCGTCAAACATGAGGGCACTCACTTCGAAGCGACGGCTTTGAGCCAAGACCACAGTGACCTAGCATAGGGGGAGTGCCCAAATCGCCGCAGACCCTATTCGAAAACTCTATAACTCCTGCTTGACCCAAAGCGGGCCCACGCAAGAGGCTTTGGGGCCCCGAACGTTTGGGGCCCCTATTCGAGAACTCCCTATGAATTGCACACAAGTGCGACTTCACCCAGTAGCCTTAAATTCCTGAAGGTGACGCAATCGTATCTTACTATAAAAGGCTAGGTTGCGGCATAATTAGCCTGTAACCAGAGCGGTCTCTTGGCAATAGCGGCTTCAAATAATACTTATGGACTCATGCGTTGCGCACTCACATAAAAAAAGCGAACTTCAGCCTTGATGTGCAGCAATAACACGCAATTTTAGTGTGGCCTTAACGCGCTTGTTTTGTAGGATATGGCACAATTTTAGCGCTTCGTAATGTACGCATCGACTACATGAATTTACGGCATACAATATATTTTTGGTCATTTTCGAGGCGCTCTGCGGAGGACGGAGAAAGCAGGCGCTGTTTATTCACCGCGCGAGGCGCCAGGCGGCCCCTTTACCGGCGTTACGCCTCCTGGCCCGAAAATGGCCACCGCCGCGAACCGCGACGCGAAATTTGGCGCCGATAAGCCAAAGCTAACGAGCGCTAGACGCGGGGACCGGTGGATACCCGACGGCGAAGGAGAAACGGCTCACAGCCACGGCACCGAGAGCAACAATCCTTCCTTCTTTCTTGTCATCCTTCCCAGTCGATCGCACGATCCGAGTGAAACAGAAACTCTCGGACTGAATGCGACATCACTTTCTTTACTACAAATACTTCCATGAGCAATTACTCAAGGTAACCACGTCACGTCGCTACGAATCCGGCATCTAAAGTTAACGTTGGCTCTGATGTAAGAGTTAGAGCCAAAATTACGCCGCTATGACACGAAATGGAGATGTTGAAAATGAAAGTACGTGAATTACATAGCCCTAAATTTTCGCGTTTTTGTCCGTCAGTACTGTACACAGAACTTGGCCTGATACTACTGTCAAGTTCAGAGGTCAATAGGAAGAAAGGTCACTGTTGGGAAAATAGTTGTAAAATATATAATGAGCAAACACATTTCGAAGTATTTGCTTACCCAGGTATTCCAAGCGGCCGTGAATGGCAGGCGAGTGCCCGCAGTATGCACACCATCCGGCCGCAATAGCAGAGTTCGCAGTGAGTGGCGCCGTGTCGCGCGAGAACTCCGGGCAGTCGCATTCGGTGTCCTTGCATCTACCGCGCGGCACACCACGCAGGTCAATCGATCTCAGTTATTCAGGACTTCACCACTTTTCAACACCACAAAGCGAACCCTCCGCACAGTACACGATCGAAGGGCAGGCAGAGACGATGCACAAAGTGCTTGCTAAGTCAATGAGTCCAACGACTCTAACCCCGTTTTCCCGCCAAAAGTATATATCGAAGAAAGCGCCACCTTTCAAGGCCTTCGCGTGAAAAACCAAAATAAATGAAAGGAGGCGGAAATCGCAGCAGCAAATCAGAGGCGAGTAACGGCGACGTCGCACGGCTGTCTTGGCGATTGTATCAGGATATATATACGCGTGATGAGGAGAAGCGCGATCGGCGTCGCAAACTTTTCCTCAGCGTGAGTTTTCTGGTTCTCACGCGTAGAATCCCGCATCACGCGTAAAATACAGCAAATGTGCGTGTCCTCGACCGGCGTCACGCTTGGGTGGAGGAAAACAACGCGTATTTTGAGTCACGTGGTACATAGAACGAATTTTAGGAGGCCGAGGGGCACGTTTCACGCTTACTACGCTTGAAAATATTTAGAGTGTACTGCCGGCTGTGGTTAAACGACTTGGTGTGTGTCAGAATACACAACCTGCAAAACAAGGTATGTGCAACGGGGCATGTGCCAATTGTAGTTGCACGGCAGCGAAGCAGGACATGAGCCAAGAAGTGAAATAAGTAGGCAACAAAAGTTGCACATCAACATGCATTTAATTTACTTTTTCGACGACGGCACTAGCGCACGTTCGTACTATTTTACGCATGAGACCACTGGCAGCTGAGTGTGTCGGCGTCGCTGGAACCTGGCACGAAATCCCGTCACACTGCTACCAACAAGGGCACACTTGCTAGGCACCACACGCAAACGATTTGTCCCGAAGTCAACGTTTCAGCGACGTCACATGCACAAATCCACTCATGTTCGTGGTGATATAACCGAAAAGTGCTGGCGAGTCCGAGGTGCGCCTTCGGCAATGATGAGGCGAATGACAATGTTGAAAACAAGCACACTGCGGCTCAAAACTCTTTTGTAAGCACCACAGCAAGTCACGGGCGTTATATAAAGTGTTTACGTTGGAACGGAAACTAACGTCAATTTCCTTCAAACCAAAGTTCCTCATCTGAGCTCGTTGACTCGCGGTGCACGAACTCGACGGCGGCGCCAGGCCTACGCTGAATGCAGATTTCGATTTCGCGTTATGATAAGGCTCACGCTGAAGTCTTCAAGACTCTTCGAAAGCACGTTCCCACTCTCTTCGAGCACAGTCATAGGCGTACACAGATGGGGGAGGGGGGGACCTAAGAAAATGAGGGTGCAGAGTCTGCCCCATACATTGACTTAATAGGGAGGGGAACCTTCACCCCCGCTCAAGGGGAACCCTGCGCACGCTTATGAGCACAGTTAAATACAGCTCAGAGCACTGGCATGCTGCAATAGTGGCACGATGTCGCACTCAAAACCAGTGCAAGGACAGCCGTCAGGCACACGCTGCTGCCGGCGTCGCTCGAACTCTGCACGAAACCACGCAACACTGGTACGACTCGCGGTCTTTTTTCATTATCGTCCTGGTTGACGACACGGTCACTCGGGAACGTTTTCCACTGTAGTTTCCGTGCTTGCCCAGAACACGGTGGTGCCTTCGTAGCGACGGCCGTTAGGCATAGCTGTCGGAGCTGTCGCGACCGCTGGTCGGTAGACGCCGGCGTACGCGTGCTGACGTGAGCTAAGATTTCAGACTCGCGCCTCGAGGCGTCGTGACGCGTCCCCATATCCGCGACCGGCGCTGAGAGGCGCATTTGAGGCGCAGCGCGTGCGTACGCACGTGCCTACGCCAATGCGTCCAGTGGTTGTGGCTTAAGTCTATAGATAAGCAATCTACGAAAATATTGCGAGGTGACTTGAAGGGTACTTTAGGTTTGCCAGCCAACACAAGGTATGATATTCGCTCGCCACTTTGAAAGGCATGCCGTATAGGGAAGGTCGGGGGAAACTCTTTCAGTGGAAGTGGCCTATTGGACAAACTGTAGTACTCCCGACTCTCACCTCTTTTATTCGTTTTTTTTTGTTTGTTTTCACGCACCTCCTCATCTCTCCGCTCCTTTTGCGTCTTTTTTCCCTCCCCCCCTCCCCCTAGTGTAGGGTAGCAAATCTGATGTTTCAATTATGCTTGACCTCTCTGCCTTTGCCCCAGTTGTGTCTCCGCCGGTGTCGGTTTAGCTCGTCAAGTGCTTCAGTTTATGGCGTTACTCACGTGAAATTGACGTCACATTTCGTCAGAAGGGTCTGAGGTGCGGTGATACTGGAGCAGTTTTTCACGAAGCATCGCAGCGGCCCGCGGTGTCACCCCAAGGGATGGCACTTCTCCGGTTCTTTAAATAAAGTTCTTTGTACCGCACCGTATGGGTAATAGGCACAGATACCAATATACCGGTGACCCGCGTTCTTGTATACGGGATTAGGAAAGTTCGCGGATAGCTGCAGCCTTCTGAAGGCCTGTACCAAATCCAGACTGGCTGATGACGTGTCCCAGGAAGAGTATCTCTGAATGAATGACTTCTGATGTAATGACTTAACGGCCTGTAACACTGTCTCGAGCCGCCTGTTGCGACTGTCGAAATTCGCAGAAAAAATGATGACGTCATCCAAATAGACGAGACAGAATTGCCGCTGCGCTGTACGCGTTGTCAATTCGCTGGTGCCGAGCAAAGCCTGAACGGCATGGCCTTAAACTCGAACAGGCCGCGTGATGAAGGCGGTTTCCTCTGGATCCCTCTAGTCGAGTTCGACTTGCCAGTAGCCCCTCTTCAAATCCATCGACGAGAAGTACCTTGCGTTGCAGAGCCGGTTCAAGGTGTCGTCTATCCGCTGGAAGGGGTGTACGTCCTTCCGTAATCGTGTTCAAACAACGATTATCCTCCCAGAACCGAAGGGATTTATCCTTATCTTTCACTAATATTACGGCAATGCCTACGACCTCTTGGATGGTAGTATGATATCGTCATGCAGCATTTCGTGGACTCGATGCTTTCTGGACTCGCGTTTGCATGAAGAAACTAGGTACGGGCTCTGCTGGAGTGGACGGCCATATTATTCGATTATAATGTGGTGCCTAGGAAAAATGATTTGTTGAATTATTGATGACGACGAGAAGCAGTCCTCGTATTGCTGGGGCAGGCCCTCGAGCTGTTCATGCTTACGCCTTGGAAGAGTCGAATTGACGTCAAAAGCTGGTCCAGGATCCCGGATCGTCGGAGTATATAGGTTCGGCAGAATCGGAGAGAGCGAAAGCGTAGCTGGTTTCCACTTCTCACAGCTCAGCGCTCGCTGGACTACAGGCGGACGGTATGGCGGCGGTGTCTGGCGACGATACTGCGGTGTCTTGACGTGGGCACGGAAGGGGAGCGTAACGGCGGACTGCAGTGGCTTAGCGCATGGCAGGTGACTGCGGCTTCGCTGGCTCGGGAACACCCAGTTACCACTGGATTTCCTCGCGTACAACGTCGGCACTCGATGTTTCCTGAGGCTCCGATACAGGCTTCCACACAGCGGAATCAGCCAGCCTTTTTATGGCACTATCCTCGGTATTAATTACACTGCGACGAATGGACAATCGGCGGCTGTCCGCGCAGGTGCTATATACTCTATCCCCATTCTCATCGGCGGCGGTCGGCGGACAAAGATATACGAAGGTTCTCGCGGAATGTGTGAACCCTTCCGGGTCCCTCTCTCTCATTCCCACATTTGAAACGGACCCTCAACCGATGCTACCTGTGGGAGTGCACTCAAACCTGTCACTCGTGTAACGACAACCAACTTTTCCTCTCGTGGATGTCAAGCATTCACGGGCTCTGACGTAATGTAGAAAAAGATATTGTTCATTCCTCTTTCGTAGGAATCGTTCGTGACAGGAAAGTGAAACGTGTCTTTGTAAATGTAGTTGCAGCTGTGCTGGGCGTTGATAACGTGGACCACTTGCAAATGTCGGAGCAACTCTTAGCGCGAAAAAGCGGAAGCTTGCTTGGCTGGCAAACATGCTTCAGCAATTTCTCTATACAGCGGCACTGAACAGAAACGATTGTTAGCAGATACCTTGTACTGTTTCGTAAGCATATCGATGTTTTTTCGTTGTTAGAGGCGCACTACTTTCCTAAATGGTCTCCTGAACCACTTTGCCAAGTAGTCATTGAATGAAACGCGATCGCTGTTTCCCGTTATGATTCCTGAGCGCAAATGCGGCGGCTCACTGTGTAATGTTAGCAGACAGTAGAGTGCGGCGCCGGCACGTGGTGGCACCCGATTACAAGAAGCTCATCTGATTTAAACGCCACTATGCCGGCTATTGGCCGATAGCATGCTGTCTGCTGTTCGACGTCAGGATGCGCTGTGGCCGCTTAGCAGGAAAGGTGTTGCTATACGTGGTAGCTTGAAAGCGTGCTATTGGTCTTTTGTTGTTTGCCACTACTGCTCCATTGCATGTTCGTAGCCTGCCAAACTGTATCTGAACTTCACATGCGCAATATGTATACGCGACAATATGTATACGCGGCAATAACCAATAAGGTTATTTTTGCGAGCACTGAGACTTCTAAGCATGCGCGAACCTATTTGATACCACTGACTTGTGGGCACCACGAGCGTTCGCAGTTCAGTGCCCTCTGACCATTTTTTATTTTCAGTCACAGCAAGGTCAACAAAGCTTTGCGATTTGGTTCGATTTATAGGGAAAGAGAGCACAACTTAAGATATGCGGGCAGAATAGAAAATCACCAATGCGCATTCGGAAATGAAGAATTACTGAACACGAATGAACTTCGTCACTAGATACCAAAAAGTACAGCCTGACCGACAATTCTAAAACCATGTACATAAAGGGAAGCATATTAAGCCTTCAACCAGTTTCATCTTCATCAGCTTTTGAAAAAATGCAGCAGGCTCGTAGTCTGTGTGAAGTGCGATGCTCGGCCAGCATTCATAGGCGTCAATAACATCAGAAAACTTAAAATATAAAGGCTTTATAAGTTTTTCATGTGATAATATGCACGCCGCAGGTCCTATAATACGCGTCATGGCTTTACGTGAGCGTTCGACCGCTTGACCACTGCCGCCCCCGAATTAACTTTCGCGTAGGGAAATCTAAAGAATGAATATTTTCTCTTCCATAATAATAGCCTGTGCAATCTAGAGGGTCGCATATTACAGACACGTTAGGCTCGCCGGCTCTTGAAACATGACGCACGCAGCGCTCTTCGACCGTTTGTTTTCCAACCAGCAAACGGCGCTCGCCACGCGCCGTGTATTTCTGTTGCGTCGGCATCACAGACGTTAGGCTCTTTTAGCTGAGCGTCGCTTACGCTCAGCCCCTCGCAGATGTAGCGTCCCGAAGAGCGTGCAGGGAACTGCATGGATTTCGTGTTTTTGACGAGCGCGTCTTGCCGAGACGCGGTCAGCTTGGCTGCAAAACGACGGCGAAACCAAGTGGACGCACCTTCACGCTCCGCTCAGTTGGCTTCCCGAGCGGAGCGAGAGCTGCGTTCTACGTTCCGCCGGTCACACGATCGTTCTGCGCAGGCGCACTGCAGTTCTTTCAACGTGTTTGTGTGTTAACTGAGTCACGCGCACTACAGTTCCTTCTACGCGTTCGCGTGAATTCGCCGGTCTGACCAGAGCGGATCGTCAATGCTCAGCTAAAAGTGCCTGTTGACGCACCCGCGTTTACGCCAACTGCCAGATCTCTGGCGACCCGGTATGTTGCGAACGGTTCACGGGTGCGACGCTTCACAGTATGCTCCTTGAACGCATGAAGCCCCAACGCAGTCATGACTGCGCCGAGACGCTTGCGCACTGCTTCGGTTTCGGTGACTTCGCTGCACCGCTTGTAGATGGCAATGGCATCTCTGCGGTAGAAAAGCAGAAATTACGCGCCCACGGGCATGTTTGCGCTTGTAACGTAGTGGCAAGCGCGTCAGACTTCTGTGCTCGAAAGCAGTGGAGTCAGAGTCTCGACTCACGGTCGGTAACTGGAACTTCCTTTCTGAATTTCTTTCTGGGCTGCCCGCGTCACCTTTTTTTGACTCTGCGACCGAAATTACGTGCGTCATTTCTTCACTCTAAGCCAAAGTCGGGTAAATTTGGACTAACTGCAGCCGTTAAACTAACGGATGAATAATTCGTCCCCTAGGGAATGAGTACGTGCCTTCGCGTGTCGCGCGCAAAAGCTCGGCACGAAAGGTGCCAACGGGGAGACTAACCGCGTGCCGATCGTCCGCTGCCGCGCTGCACTGCAGGTCAGGCAAGCACGAGAGTTACGCCGGTAGGTCGCACCGAGCCCCCTGCGGGATTTTTCGGCTTATCGAGGTCATCCGTTGGCACCGTCTTATCTCAGATGTCATGTCGAAGAGCCGCGCAAGTCACTGTGGTGACGAGCAGCGCGCACCGAACATGAGGTAGTTATGAGCAATTTACGCCTATGACGGCGTTTTGGTTTCGCACTCAATATACGGTGAGGGGGCCCATCCCTTGAACAACTGCACTCTAGTTACCTCTAGGTACCGAACTATATGCATGGCGACGAAGCACTGAGGCTCTTCCTGTGGCGCAAGTAACATAACCACCGACGCAGCATTTTTTGGGCCGTGCCCGTGCCACCCCAGTAAATTTTTTAGCGTACGTTTGGACCGCCGCACGTGTTAACTGCTGCACCTTCACTATAGTGTTGTTGTGAGGGGTCTGCGCAGTTGCTCATTGCTGAAATTCGGCACAAAACACTCGTCGCCATTGCCGTCTGTGAAGGTGGGTGACGAGCGGAACTGACGGGCGCACTTCGTTCACACATGTGAGTGCGCTGAGCCTCAGGTGTTAGGACAATGGGCGGCCGCCCTCTATGTGTTACGGACGACTGTGCCAACGCAGCGCCTCGACTCGAGTGCTGACTGCAGGTTTTATCGCTTCAATGCATTCGTTCGTCCATCGCTTCCAAAAGGGCTCCAAGAGGTTTTTAATGCTTCAAATGTGTGTTTGAATGATAAAAACCGTTGGTGCCCTTTAGGGAGCGATGCCATTCCACTTGCCCTTGAGGTTTTTTGCATGCGGACAGCGACACGAACGAATCAAGAAAGTGTGCTGTGCGCAGCTCCATTGTAAAACGACTGTAGCGAGCTTTACGTTGCGCTTGTGCTCGCATTAAAATTACATGTCATATGTTTTGCACGAATGCTCTTTTTTACATGCGCCAGATTCAAGTAATATTTACCGATTCAAAATAATTCGTTGCATTTTGATTCTTGTGCAACACCAGTGGTCACCGATACCTTGACTATGCGGGCTTCCACATCACCCGACTGCCAAACTTTGATCTCTCGTCCACAGGTCTTCAGAACGCCATTCATGCGTTTAACTCTCATGCCTCTCTATTTACATTCCGTGGGTTATAATGAAGTGAGACAACAAAATGAAGTATTACGGCAGATGCAAAGCCCTTTCCGCAGTCAAGGGAAGCGTCCTTGAATAAGTTATATTGACTGATCTGTTAGACTTTGCGCATGATGTTTTCAATTGTATTATATTTGCAGCCTGTGTAGTTGCCTACTACACCCTCTGATCAAGTGCGGCAACAGATGCCTCTTGCTATGCGACGTGGATGTAGCTATTTCTTTCAGGCTAATGGAAAGTTTTACGAGAGTGAAAGAAACATTGTGAGCATAGTTGCATTTGTAGAGTATTACACTGGGGGTTTCATGTTGAATTGCTCATGTTCTCTGACCTCACGCGCGCAAGTGGAGAAATTTGGCGCACTAGGAAAGGGGAGCAAGAGAGAAGCCAGGAGCGCCACGACCACAAAATAATCACGCGGCGCCTTGTTCGTTCTCCTTCGTGTCACATGCATCATCGCTTCCCTCCTGCCCTCATGTCAATTCTGCAAAAACTTGCACCACAGTTTTTACCGACTAAATTTTCTTTTTTCCTCTCGAAAAGAGAACTCTTGTGCACACCAGCGAATGTTTACTTTAACCTAAACAGTACAAAAACATTGGAAAGGCGGAGGGGTTGTAAGACTTTTTGAGCATATTGTTGTAACGGCTATCGCATTACAGCTTTGCGTTATGAGCTAAACTGTCTGTAAACTTGTCAATGTATCTTTTGCACATTTAAGGCTAGCGAAGTCTCATTTTGCTCTACGAGCTTTGAAATATTGCCATTCATGGGAACACCTGCGAAATTTGTTGACGGAAACGTTTCAGCACTTTTTATAAACTGCTGTATGACAATGTCTATTGAAGGGTCTAAGCCACTTTCGCGAGATTAGTAATAAAGGCAATGGTCGGGAGTGGCTGCCACCCAGTCGATATTTGGAATTTGCGACGAATGTGGCATTCCTGCGCGATGGTTTGCCAGGTTTGTTCGTAAAGCAATGAGCGTTTCGTTTGCAGGTTTGGCTGATGTTTGGAAATACAAGGCGTAAAACTTGTACGGAGATTGCATGCTTCAACAACTACAAATGGGCAGCATGGAAGTGGGCACTGATGAAGAAGAAAGAAAAGCAGCCTCCGAATGAGTAACACCCACATCAGAGACTACCGATATACCTTTTCCGAATATTTGCTCGCTGACCCAGCGCCTTTTGTTCCCCGACTATAACGCGCAAGTCACGTATTGATCTAGTTAATTTGCCTTCAGATGGCGAAGAGTAAGAAGAGAGCGTCGCTCCATTCCAAGTTGATAAAGACGCGCATAACACTAAAGACAAACTAATTGATCCTAAACTCAGTCATACACAGTTGATCCTAAACTGAGCCGTTCACCGCTGACCAAATTCTCCGCAAGCTGCAACCGCCGTAACGAGGCTGACAAGCATTCTTCGTGGCTGCACCTACCTGCTGCGCATCCCCATTGCATGCCCTGCTGCCCTGCCGCGAATCAAGATTCCAGGAGCGTCACGTGTTGTCAGCGCCTAGTTAAAGACGGAACACAGTGACACCGTCACCATTTTAGCGATCCGCACAGCCCAGACCCAGTCGAAACGGCAGAAAAGGCTCAACCGTCTTTCTGTCCCATTTCAGGTACTCACGGCTAATTTTATTATATTGTCATTCGACCAAAAAGGGCTACTGCGGATCGCTCGTGTGGTATTCACTATGCCGACAAATGTGGAGCTCGAAAAAGAAATTAAGTCCCTAAAGGCGTCACTTAAAGAGTTGACGGATGAGCTTCACACAGCACTTGCTCTCAGCGAGAAAAAAGTATTATCTCAGAACAAGGAAATTCGAGAAACACAAAACATCCTCACGTTTTTGAGCACGGAGTATGACAGCATTAAAGCTGAACGAAACGCAGTTCTTGCTGGGAGCAAAGCTCTGAAAAAAGAAAATGAGGAATTGAAAAAATCAAATGCTTACCTGACAAGGGAAATCACACAGTTGGAACAATATTCTCGCTTGAACAATCTTGAGATACATGGCATGCCAAATGCTATAGACGAAAACCCTGTACAACTAGTAGATGATATTGGCACAAAAGTAGAATGCCCTGTTGCCCTAGCAGACATTGACACCGTTCACAGAGTGCCCACTGCTAATAACTCGAGAGTAAATAATATTATAGCTCGGTTTGTCTCGAGAGACAAAAAGAACGATTTCCAGAAAAGAGCTAAGAAAGCTCGACTAACTGCGAAGGATCTCGGCAAAAGCAAGGATCCGAGCCAAGTGTTCTTTGACGACCACCTAAGTCCGCAAAACAAGACACTCTTTTCTGAAGGGCTTAAGTTGAAGAAAAGCAAGCAATGGCAGTTCCTGTGGACGGACCAATGTGTCATAAAAGCCAGAAAAACAACAACCAGTCCAGTCCACAAGATCAGATCACCAGATGACCTACACGTCATCACATAAGAAGAAGCTTCAGTAACAGACAAGAAAAAAAATTGCCAAGATGGCGTTCGAGCTTCTAGAACCGCGAGAATTTAGTAACCAGTTATCTGGTTCATCCGGTTTATCATTACTACATCTGAACATAAGGAGCCTACAGAGACATTATGACGAATTCGTTGATCTTTGTGCTACACTACCTCACACGTTTCACTTCATTGCTTTATCAGAAACCTGGTTATCTGAAAACACGTGTCAAGCTTACCCACTCCCCGGCTATCATCTTGAACTAGCTTGTAGACGAAGCTTATCAAGCACTAAAGGTAGCGAAACTGTGCATTGGGGTGTAGCTCTTTACGTAAGAAACGATGTGATATACAGAGTTAGAACGGATATAGCTTTCAAAACTACATGGTGCGAAATGCTTGTTGTCGAAGTACTTTCGGATAGAGCAGCCAAAGGCCTTGTACCGCGTAAAAATAAACACACAGTAGGTGTGGTTTACAGGTCTCAACAAAAAAAAATAAAAATGAGTTTCTTGCTGAATTAGATCAGTGGCTTAATAGGAACATAAAGTACACTCAAATAATTTTATTGGGTGATATCAACATTGATGTTAATGGAACCGATATTTATGACTACACAGACTAGCTAACGAGTTACGGGTTACAACAGTTAATCAAATTGCCAACACTCATTACTAACTCAAGACAGAGCACATTAGATCACATAATCACAAACATATCTGACATGAAGTTCTCTAATGGAACACTGGCATCTGACATTACCGATCATCTGCCTGTCTTCGCAACCATGCCATCGAGTAATCAGTCACGTGCTCCACAGAAGCGAATAACATACAATCATGAAATCATTTTTAATGCCCTAATGAAAGAAAATTCGCACTCTGTGTATTCAGCAGATACCAGTGACAAAAAATATGAACAGTTCATGAAGATATTTATTAGCTGTAAAAAACTAGGTGAACGTGTTTCTGTGGTATCGAAAAGAAACATAAAGCGAAAACCGTGGCTAACACCTGGCATTTTGAAGTCGATAAATCACAAGGATACCATGTATCGGAAATTAAAACGGAAACCACACAATATCAGTTTAGAAAACAGGTATAGGACATACAAGAAAAAACTTGAAAGCCTAATCATGATTTCTAAACCAAATTATTTTCACGCTAAAGTTACACAAGCTCATTGTGACTCAAATGCTACATGGAAAGTGATAAACACCGTCCTAAACACGACCAACACAAACGCTATATGTGGAATGCTGGTAAATGACACAATAGTAAGTGACCCCTCTATCATTGCTGAAAGCTTCAACAGCTACTTCACGAGACTAACCAGTAATTTAGTCGTAAGTGATTCACATAAATCACGAGAAGACAAGACAACAATAAGCACCCCTTCCAGTTCTCTTTTTCTAAGGCCCACCGATCCCCATGAAGTGAGGAGTGTAATTTTGGCGTTAAAGAACACTTCTTCAATGAGTCTAGACTTGTTGCCAGTATCACTGCTAAAGCATTGTTCGACTATAATTTGTGAATCCCTATCACATATCATTAATGAAATGTTCACTTCGGGATCATTTCCGACGCTATTAAAGATTTCCAAGGTTATGCCTGCATTTAAGAAAGGAGATAAGTTAAGTATGTCAAATTACCGACCAATATCCGTTTTGTCCCCGTTTTCTAAGGTTTTTGAGAAGGTAACACTATCCCGACTAGACAAGTATTTCACAGCCTAGAACATTTATGCTAAAGAACAATAATAAACATAGATAGAAAGTTATTAACTATGGGTATTTTCATGGACCTAACCAAAGCTTTCGATCTTGTGAACCACGACATACTGCTGCAAAAGCTTGAAAGGTATAACATTCGTGGAGCACCGTTAAGCCTAATTAGCACGTATCTCAGGAACCGGCAGCAGTGTGTGATGGTCAACATCACCTCATCTGAAAGAGTAACTAACAGTGGAATTCCCCAGGGATCCATTTTGGGCCCTTTTCTTTTCTGTCATACATAAACGATTTACCTGACTATCTCTCAGAAGACTGCATTTTATACGCAGACGACACCAATATCTTCCTGACTGCTCAAACGGAAACTGAGCTTTACAAAAAAGGTAACGACGTCCTGCAAAAGCTATCTAAGTGGCTTCAAATTAATTGTCTTCTCGCAAACACAAAGAAAAGTAACTATATAGTCTTCATTGCCAAAAAGACCCGATTAATGAATACTACGTCGTCGAACTTCAACAGCTTTCCTTTGAAACGGGTTATAATGAGACAAAATTTCTCGGCGTCTACCTCGACAGCCAACTAAAGTGGCATAAACACATTCATGAAACAACGCTATCCATATATAAGAAAATCCCAATATTATATAAACTGCGTTACATTTTTCCTTTGCACACCCTTCGCACTCTTTATATCAGCTTTATACATACACACATTACATATGCTGTTACCATATATGGCCTCACATACCCCAGCACATTATTGCCAATTATGGCTGCACAAAACGCAGCACTCCGAGCTATTCTCTTTCTAAAAAGAACGGATTCAATGACGTTCGCATACCCATTACTTAACATTGTTCCTGTGAAACACTGCATTGATTATCACGTTCTCATTTTACTATATAAAATCATGCACAAAATCATACAGTGTCTCTCAGTAAAAATTGCTTACCAAAATACCCCCTACCCAATACGATCAGTGACCTCCAATAGTTTAACCATTCGAAAATCTCGCATTAATTATGGATCATTTACATTCACACATACCGCATCATATCTTTGGAACAAACTACCCACAGACCTAACAGAACCACAGTCATTTACTTGTTACAAAGCTAACCTACGTTCTTTTATGCTCTCGTCCCTTCTCTGATGTCCCATATTCACAGCGTCATACACTTTTCTCACCCGCTCTGTGTTTGTATAACAGAATATCACATAAGGGCCCCCTTCACAACTCCTACGCGAGTTACGGGGCCCTGCCTTTATACCACACCTGATGTGTCATCTTCATGTGGATAATAAAGTTTTTTGATTGATTGATTTTGATTGAATGAACAAACGCTCCTTACAGTTGCTGACGGCATGTTTGCAGTCGAGGCGCCTGCATATATTGACACCTTATTGTCAGGGTCACCCTGCTTCCATGTCCCCATTAAAATAACGCTCCCCCCCCCCTCGCCGACCACTTCCGTACAGCACGAGTCCTTATCTGCGGTGCACTCGTCCGACGCTCTTTGGCCCACAATATACTTGTCGCCCCATAGGCCGAGGCCTGTAGCGTCGAAGACCTCGGCAGCCAGATAGCGAATACGACCAACCGTTTGCCTGGAGAGAGGCGTTGTTAAGTGCTCACACAATTTGTATCCTCTAGCGCGGCCTTATCTCAGTACCGCCCTGCAATGGCTCGCAGGTCATCTTATGTTGTTTTAGCGTGCACTCGGCCCGGTTGTAAAAGCCTCCACAGAAAGGCGGTCGCACATGCTTATCGTAGCTCGCGTCGCGGTCGAGTACACTTTTTAGACGTGCGTAGAAACTGAGACAATGACCCAACGAAAATTCACGAGAAAACTGGCTTTTTCTTTTCATTACTGAGAACTTCGGATTTCTCAATATAGATTGTTTATAACAATGTTCTTCACACTTATGTAATTGCTTTCATTTTTTTAATTTGTGATCTCGGTGATATATATTTTTGTCATTTCTTGTCCGTACATTAATGCTTGCAGCTCTGATGATCTTCGTATAGGAGGTTACCCTGGTGAGTTAAGTTCCTAATGGAAAAAAATGTTTGTTACGCCAGAACGCATAAATACTTAGAGGTCATAATAAAGAGACACCTCTCCGTATGTGGCGGGTCTATATGTGCCCCAATGTTGTCTATATAGTCTCCATACGTGGCCGGTCCCTACAGATTATACTCCTGCCACCTCTTTGGTGCTTGGCCTGACCAAAAATTTCAACTTACAATTCGGACAAAAGCAGAGTGCTCTTCAACGGCTCTAAAGCCTCTCTTCATGCTGAACGAAAAATACAAGGGAGCGTGTAATATTTTTATTCATAAACTCCGTTTGAAAGATTTAATGGCGCGAGCATCGTCATCTTGACGCCTACGCCGGGACACTGACTGCCGAAGTACGGGGCATCCTCGCAATCAATTGTCTTTACGGCAGAACAAAAGTCACGCAAGCTACGTGGCATGCGTTACAAGAAATGGTCTATATATGTACATGCTAGAGCACTGCACAGGCTCGGGCCTACCCGAAAACCAGGGCCCGGCCCGGCCCATGGATCGGGCCGGGCCGAGTAAAGTAGTTTTCACGGCGGGGCCGGGCCGGGCTCGGGTCTGAAGATCTGGGCTTAGGGCCGGGCCCGGGTTTGAGGTGGCGGGCTCGGGTCGGGCCGGGCTTGGACTTTGGTTAGAGGACACTAAAGTGATACAATGAATCGGTTAACACTGATAAAGTGTACTTTGAAAACTCGAATATAGTTAGTTTCACCATCATAAGGAGAAAATAAAGGGCAAAGTTCCATCTTTTTTTTTTATTTCGCGTTGAAATCTCCGCGCTTGACGTCACGGATTTCAAACTGTATTTGTCGTATTTTGGGGACATTGGCTAAAAAAAACTGTTTTAAACTTGGCATGTTAAGTCTTTGGCCCTCTCAGATGCCAATGAACTTAACTTTTACCGATTAGGAACTACGTAGATCCCAGTAGAAGCCGTCAGAATCTATGACGTCATGGTGTTTGTTGCACGATTTCAAGGTGGCGTCGGCACCCGCATTTTCTTTTTGCACGTGTTCTCGCTTACCAATACTCTTGTCTTGTGCGTACATATACGTTTCACATTTCATATCGATAAAGCTTTTTGTTAATGTAGGGCAAGCTATTCGGAGAAGTTTTTTGAGCGACAAGTACTGATCTTTTGCTTCTTGCATATGGGGGTACTTGATTTATCTGAAACGGGCGAGCTAAAAGTAAATAGACCAGGCGCTTACATCGTCAACATGTCGCTATTCTTTATTTTATTTGCATTCGTTATTATTTTATATCCAAATGCTATTCTGTAGACAAAGTAATATATGTAATATAACAAATTTATACCTACAACTTACCATCGCAAGTGCGATCACGGAGCTCCAAGGCGGGGAAACGTTCTTGAACGTTCTAGCCCTCCACTAAAACGAAAAGACTGCCCGCTATAGTCTCGTTCCAAAGAATCCTTATGAAGACATTCTTTTTCTGTGGCTCCGTCTCGGCTCCCAGAGGCCATGTGACGTGACATGGACATGTACAGCCTGCTTTGACTGCCCACAATGTTATCATCTGAGCTTCCGTCTTGTTCCGCTGTATCAGGGGTCTCAAACTCACCTCAGCTAACGAGCTGCATTCACGAAAGTTTACTTCCGCAAGGGCCAGGACAGTGACGAAGGTAGGAGTGGAGCGGGAGGAAGGAATAGGCTGTACCAGATGTCAGCTAGCGTTGCTATTTGAAAGATCTTTTTAATATTTCATATATGGGTCATTTCCGAAGGGTATTTGCCGGCTGGATTCCGCCAACATATCGATACCTATCTCCAAAATGACTCAAATCTGGACGCCAATTATGCTATAGAGTTTTGTTTCGCGGTTGTGTATTAACGCATGAACGAAAAAAATGATTTAGCCCTTTCATCCTGTGTAGCTCAAGAACGTACTTATAAAGAAAATAAAAAGAATGCGATGAACAGAGTCATGTGCGGGTCGTAGGCCGCTAGCGAGAGGTCCGCGGGCCGCATGCAGCCCGAGGGCCGCGTGTTTGAGACCCCCGCACTTTATAGTGCGAGAGGTACATGATACTGCCACAAGAGCATTGGAATGTGCAGGAATAGCATAAGTCATTAAGCAAGGCGTGGGGCAAAGTGTATTCGCTTGACGAAATATCTGGCTTGAAATAAGACAATCACAAATTCTATGCCGGGTGACGTCACCCTACCTCGAATCATGTGCACCCAATTAGTAATCACCGAGAAGCTTATTCGAACCTTTATTAACAAACTGAAACAAACCCCAAAAATAGGTCGCAATCAGTTCGTCCACCTACTGCCACTTAGGGTTAACAGCGCAAAAATAACACACGGCGGACAGGAAAAAGATGAGACAAGCGCTGCTTCCAACTGAATTTTTATTGACAAGAATGCTCTAATATATACCCGGGTGAACAGAACACAATCGGTTACAGAAGGTCCGCCGTGTGTTATTTTTGCGCTGTTAACTCTAAGTATGCACAAGCAACTAGCCCAGTCAGCCACTTTATTAACCTACTGCCAGTCCTACCAGCGTAGTGCAATGGCCACCTTTTACCGGTGCAACATCGTTAGGAAGGTATACACCATTATAATATGGAAAAAAAGAGCCTCGTGCAAGCAGTGCATAACAAACACTGCTGTCCCAAATTTGCTCCAGTGGTGGAAGCTAAGAACTACGACTGCCGGCGCCTTCACATTTCGCAAGGCAGATGTGCGCCCCTGCGGCTGGCAAAAGCAGAGCAAGAAACTTTAGCGCGGAAGGGCATGTGACGCAACGGCTCATGGTGTGCTTAAAGTGGAATCTCTTTGTAATTTGATTTTCTGTACAATAATGTGCGAACAAATAAACTATAAACTATGCCACAAAACTTATAGACTGTATATAATAGCAGTGGTGTGATATATGAAAAGAATGCTATGACATATAGTTTCTCTCTTTCCATTCGGCTTCTTATACGTATTTCCAAAGTGCACGTGGTGCGCGTGGTTCGTTATAATTTTTATCTAGGCTAGTGTATTTAGAACAGAGGTAATAAATTTGAGTTTTTTCATCTATTTCTCTTGCTGTGGCAAGGTTCTACTATGCTGAAGACATGTGTGCTACATATCCAGAAGGGTGCACGGTCGGCTTTGTCCTTACAGCATCCTTTAAAGGGACACTAAAGGAAAAATTGATTTTCCTCGTGTTAGTAAATTACTCAATTCCAAAACCACCTCGCTCGCTGCGAGAAGACGCATGGGGAGCGAGAAAACGCGCAAGAAGAAATTACGGGTGGTGACGCCCCCTCGGAATTCTCGCATCAAACGCCGGAACGTCATAGATTTTCACGGCGTCTGCTAGGTCCTAGACAGTTCCTAAACGGTAAAAGGTAAGTGCAATGTCTTCTGAAGGGGCCATAGACTTGACACACGACATTTTAGGAAATTTAGTGAAGTCAAAGTTGCCAAAATACGAAAAATACGCTTTGAAATGCGTGTTGCCACGCGTGAAATTTTTGGCGCGAAAGTTAAAAATGACACTATGACCTTGATTTACTCCTTTAATAATTCATTTGTGTTTATGAAATTAACGACCTTAAATTTCTCAGAGTACAATTTATCAATCTAAATCGATTCACTGTTTCACTTTAGTGTCCATTTAAATTTCAATAGAGAGCGCAATAAAAACAAAGTGAACGTTCTGTTCTCTATCCCCTCGTTTTATTGCGCTCCTTATCAAAACTGAACTCATTCTGCAAATCACTTCTCTTCCTAGAATATCTGCTTCAAAGCGCTCTTGATGATCCGGACTGTATTTGCAGAAAATTAGGTACAGTATACCATTGCCGAACAAATGTTCATCGTACGCAATATGCCCGCTCAACTGTTTCCACGGTGAGCCCCTTTTTACAAGAAAGTACCGTAGGTTAATGTATCCTTGCTAGCGAAGCATGTGCCAAGCATGCGTAGATATCTGCCATTTAAAACGCCTTCCGGTTGATTCTATGTTCGGGCAACACCACCTAGATTATTTGCTCGGGCCCCTGTCGGGCTCGATCTGTGGTCGGGCCAGGCCGGGCCGGGCCGGGCCGAGTAGGCGAAATTTTTAGGGGCGAAGCTCCTTATGCCGTGGGTCTGTCCATCCTTCGTTTGTTTGTTTGTAGTAACCACTAGATGTGCTCACTAGATGGCGTTGGTGGCGCTCGCTCCTGGATGGCCACATCCAGGAGCTCGACGGTTACACTGACCACAATGGGAGGCTCTTGTTAGAGATGACCCAGGAGCTTTCCCTTGAAATCGCAAACCTCAGAGCAGACTGCGAGGGCACGTATACGTGGTGCGCACGGGGCCTGAGCTCATGCATCGACTATGCCCTTGTGTCACCAGGTCTTGGCAAGAGCCTCCGGAATGTGCATATTGATGAGGAAGGCCGGCACAGTTTGGGTAGTGACCATAATCGCCTCAGGCTGCAGTTTGAAGCATCTCCTTGGCGTCAAAAGGTGAAGAAACACGAGCCTGCTACGCGGTTTCTCCCCGACGCGGCCTACGAGGAAGTGGCCAACGAATTTGAACTATGCCCCGGCCGCGAACAAGCAGATACCTATGAGCAGTACATTGCCCAGCTCCGCCAGATCATGCGGAAACACGAGAAGATTGTCAAGGCGCGTCGAGGGTTTAGCAGAAAGAGTTGGTGGGATGGGGAGGTCCAAGCAGCAATAAAAGCCCGCCGAACCGCCAACCGATGTCACCGCCAGTGTGTAAAGAGGCCCCACAGCGCGGATGTCCAGGCGTCATGGCAGGAATATCTGCGGCGAAAACGGGAGATGCAGGCTATCACACAACGGAAGATAGCAGAAGCCAATCACAAGACGCTCCATGCAATCAAGTCTGCAGGCAGAGGAGCAGCGGCCAAATTCTGGACATATGTCTCTCGGCTCGATGGCAAAGCAACACAACCGGAAATTCGCACAGAATCATCGGGGGACAAGACCACAGATCTCCACCGAGCCTTAACCGACCATCTTCACCAACTGTACGCGCAGCCACACCCCAGTACACATACTGAACTCCCCTGCCCAGATGTCTCAGAACCGACTGGCACAGGCCACCAGAAGTGGACAGTGGCAAGGAGCGCCATTGACAGGGCTATCTCCAAGATAGGTGCCCGCACTGCTCGGGGCTTCGACGGCATTCCTGCAGGGCTGGTGAAACGCCTCGGTGCTGGTGCACGGGCCCAGCTGGCCGATTTCTTCAGCGAAATCCTAGCTGGTGGCCCTATACCAAGTGACTGGCTACGTGGCAAAGTAATCCTGCTCCCGAAAAGGGGGGGAGACCCCGGCCTCCTACGAGACTACAGGCCGCTCACAATCACAAGTGTTGTGTACCGAGTGTTCGCACAAGTTCTCAAGGTCTGGATGACTACGTGGGCCGAAGAGGGTGGTCACCTCACGGAGTTACAGAACGGTTTTCGACGAGACCGACGGCTGGAGGACAACCTTTTTGTCCTGACCCAATGTATAGAGGTTGCACGAAAGGAGGAACGGGGACTGATTGGCTGCTTCCTAGATGTGTCAAAGGCCTATGACAGTGTACCACACGAGCTATTACTACAGCATCTAGAGGCACTTGGGATGCCGCCCACATGGACTGGATTACTCGGACGCCTGTATAGAGATAGCTCTGTTGTGGCCACCCTAAACGGAGCCTACTCAAGTGAGGTGAGGGTGGGCAAGGGATTAAAACAAGGCTGCCCTCTTTCACCCTTACTCTATATGTTGTATACCGCCGGTGTAGAGCGCAAAATACTAGCCTCTGGGGTGGGCTTTGTGGTGGAGCGCATAAGCGATGGGCTCAAAGAACAGCAAACCCTGCCGGGACTCGTATTCGCTGACGACATTGTGCTGCTGGCGGGAAACAGTGGCGACCTGCAGACCCTCGTTACCAGCTGTGCCGAAGCCATGGCGCCACTGGGACTGCAGTTCAACACGAAGAAATCGGCGGTGGTCAACTTCTCTGGCCCGGGGCTTCCTGGTTTGCTGACACTGCCAGATGGAGGACTGCTGCCCGAAGCACCTGAGTACCGATACCTCGGGGTGAACTTCTGGGCACAAGTAGATTATACAGCAAACCACGAGAGGAACTTGAGACAAACATCCCAGAGGGCCGGCCAAGTACTCCGTAGGAGGTGCCTGTGGGGTTTCAACCGCCCCATTATGGTGCGCGAACTATGGAAGGCGGTACACGTGCCGGCGCTGACTTTCGCTAATGCAGTGATTTGCCCCGCTGCGCAGACCCGGGAGTGGCTTGAACGCAGTCAGCGCGCCGTGGGACGACTGGATCTGGGGTGCCACGGCAACGTTGCCAACGAGGCAGTCCAGGGTGATTTGGGTTGGTCCTGTTTCGAAGCGCGGGAAGCTCGGAGCAAGCTGTCCTACGAAGGCAGGTTGCGCCTGATGCAGCCACATCGCTGGGCACGGCGAATATTTGATTATGTTCACCGCAACGGCATCCGCACCAGATGGTCGAAAAGACTGCGGCACCTAAGCAGGAAATACGGCTTCTATGCGAGCCCTGTGCAGGAGGACACCGAGCGTAAGTGGTCCAAAGCAGTGAAGACCCAAGTGCGAATGACGGAGGCTGACACTTGGCGGCGAGACATGGAGGAGAAGAGTACACTGAGGATCTATAGGGAATCCAAACAGGAAATCCATGTCGAACCTCTATTCGACAATAGTGTATCCAGCAGCCTCCTCTTCGAAGCACGAGCCGGCGCTCTCAGAACTCTGGCATATCGCCGGCGCTTTGATGACAGCGTGGGAGATGCAATGTGCCGTGTATGTGGTGCCGACGAGGAGACAATCGAACACTTGGTCATGAACTGCGAGGGCCTCACAACAGCACCTACAGATGGCACCACCTTACAGCAGGCGCTTGGCTTCTCGCCCAACGACGCTCCTGATGGTGGCGGAGTGGCTACGACCAAGAAGCGACTCAGTGAGTGGTGGACAAAGGTGCGCGCACATTGACATGTCGAAGATCTCCTCGTTGAACATGTGCATGTACCGTGGTGGTTAGATGTGTGTGTAGCCACTTATGTGTACGCGCTATCGTTTTTACTTTTTTTCTTTCTTTTTAAGTCCTTAGGCCGGGGCATTGGTTGATGCCCGCCCGTTACAAAGGGTGAGGCCATAAATCCTAATCCTAATCCTAATCCTAATCCATATATATATTGTAGTGGATCATACCAACGAAGTGACTGGGTAGTGGATCATACCAACGAAGTGACTGGCGCGTGAAGGGGAGTCTAGTGAAAGAGAACAAAAAGGATGGAGTTGTGTTGGATCGTGTTTGTCTGAGTTGCTCTTGTACGTTACATTTGGTGGCAGCGGTGACAACGGTAACCCATGCTTACACGGAGCAAGGCTTCCGCGGCGACAGCAATAGTCGGTGGTTCAGCGATGAACCCTATGGAGGACGATACGTCGTCGCCGGCCGTGGGACCTGCTGTCCCGACTACGGAGGGAAGCTTGGCAGAGGCCGCGGGAGCCCCAGTCTCATCAAACATCCCGCCACCCGCACCCCGTCAGCCTCTTCCGTCGGAGTTTGATGTACAGGGCGCACCAACTCACCCTCCACAGTCAAGCACCGGGCCCAGTCTACCTATGGCAGATTGCCTACAAGCCCTGGCTTCACAAGGTGAGGCCGACAGAAGAGCCCTCATGCAAGATTTCGAGACTCGCTTTGCTACTCGCCTGCTATCTCTTGAAACCGCGCTTGCCCAGCGTACCTCCACGGCAGATGACGTCTTCGCAGACCTGGCTGCACGGGTCTCTGTCATCGAGGCACAGTCTAACCGTCAGCAACGCGTGTCTACATCGGTCGAACAAAACAACATCGGTCGAGCTCAGTCTCGGTTTTTTGGAGCACACCTTCCACCACCTACCTTTGATGGTACCACATCGTGGGCAGCATTTCTGGTGCAGTTCGAGTCTGTTGCTACCCTAAACGGCTGGACAGTTCATGACAAAGCCCAGGTGCTCGTTCTGCAGCTCCGTGACGCCGCGGCTGAATACCTCGAGTACATTCCCCAAGGCATCCGCTCGAACTATGAAGCACTGGTGTCGGCGATCGAAAGCGGATTTGGTGACCGTCATCTTCTTCAGCTCTACCTCACACAACTGAAACACGTCCGGCAGGGTCGGCGAGACCTTCAAGAACTCGCTGCTCACGTCGATAGCTTGTCCCGGAAGGCCTTGTCGGGTTGCCCTACCGCAACCATGGACCTTATTGCTGCTAATGCCTTTGTTGACGCCATCAATAGCAGAAACGTCCAGCGCTTCGTCCGCTTCGCTCGTCCGATCGACGTACCATCAGCTGTAGCCGTTGCTCTTGAGGCAGAGATACAAGAACGCTCGCAAGCAGCTGACGGTCCGTACCGGAGGCCAACCTACACGGACCTGCCCTCCGGGGCCCGAAGTTCTCCTGCTCAGCTACACGAGCCTACAGCGATGTTTCGCTGCTACCACTGCAACGACGTTGGGCATTTTGCTCGTAACTGCCCTGGAATGTCCGAGTCGCTGCCAAACCAGGTTGCTCGTGCAAAGTTTCCTTTGGGAAACTACAATGCCGGCCACCGAGGGCAGGACCCCGCATGATGACTGAAGCCCCTCTCCATTCAC
The DNA here is from genome assembly GCF_013339695.2 of Rhipicephalus sanguineus. Classification (NCBI taxonomy): domain Eukaryota; kingdom Metazoa; phylum Arthropoda; class Arachnida; order Ixodida; family Ixodidae; genus Rhipicephalus; species Rhipicephalus sanguineus. The sequence continues at coordinate 29,670,610 of NC_051176.1, forward strand.
TTGGCCCCTTCACCGAGATGCCAACTCTGCCGATGAAGCTTGGAGATCTGCCGCAGCGTGTTGAAGCACTTGTGGACACAGGGGCTGCCTTCAGTTTCTCACGTCGAGTTTCTTGTTTGGAAGATTTTCGGTGAACCCTGCACAGGTCGATCGACCCCATCTCGTCCTGGCTCACGGAGCTGCTCTACCTAGCCTAGGCGAAGTCTGCTTGCACTTGGGAAGAAAGCGAGACATCGGTTCCTTGTCGTCCCAAACCTGTGTGTGCCAGTGATCTTAGGCTGTGATTGGTGTGCAGCGTTTGGCGTTCGTTTGCAGTTTAGCGGCACTGATTGCACCATTGACCTGATATCTACCACGTCGATACCACCGCCAGCAACTCTTGAAGCCTCCAATAAAGCTTGTCCTTGGCAGTCGTATTTCCCGTTACATCAAGTCATTTACAGCACTGTTCACAAAGTCTGTTCCGTGCTCGCTGCCAACTACCGCATGATGAAAAGTCTGGTTACTAAATTTTCTTCGCAATTCGGCATTCCAAACACGAGGACGTGTATGGCCGTTGGTGCAAACAGAAGTGAACCCGAAGTTGGAAAATCATCACCTCTTTTGCATCCTGTGATTACGGCAACTTCAGTTACCATACCATTGTCGTCTGCTGCGTGGGTGCCCGTTTACAGCCACGCGAAGTCTTTTGTCGACACGGACATTCTTGTAGAAAGCGCCGTTTGCTCCCGGCCTGGAGGTGAATTCGCAATGCCGCGGGCCCTTCATCACTGTTCCGGCAATACCTTTGCAGTGCTTGTCTTCAATCTGTCCGACAGTAACCTGCGCGTGCCGTCAGACACCGTTCTCGGTACCTGTACCTACCTTGAAGCCCCGTCTGTCGTGGCAGTAGTGCAGCCCGGAGCACCTTCCCCACCAGCTACTTCGCCCTTAGACTGGAATGAATTCAACTTCGGTCCCAACTTAACTCCGTCACAGAAATCGGAGATTCAAGCACTTCTACGAAAATTCCGTAACTGCGTGGCCATGTCACCCAGTGAGCTCGGCCACACTCCCTTGGTGCAGCGCAGAATCAATACCGGCTCTGAAATTCCTATTCGACATCACCCGCGGCGAGTCTCTGCGTCTGAACGCGTAGAAATCGCTAAGCAAGTGGATGACATGCTTAAACGTGGTATCATATCACGCTCGTACAGTCCCTGGTCGTCCCCCGTAGTACTCGTCAGAAAGAAAGACGGCACGATTCGTTTCTGTGTGGATTATCGACGACTAAACAGTGTCACCAAACCGGACGTGTATCCACTGCCTCGTCTTGATGATGCCCTTGACCGCCTGCATGGTGCCAGTTTTTTCACTACGCTGGATCTTCTTTCTGGCTATTGGCAAGTGGAACTAAACCGAAATGACGCTGAGAAGCAATACGTTTTGTTGGGCTAGTTGGTTCATGACTTCTGAAGGAAAAAATTGTAGCGCAAAGCAACACACGGACAGACAGAGGACGGGACTGGCGCTATTTTTGGTAATGGCCCTGCCATTCTTGGCTTGCTGTGACAAAAAAAGAGCCCAGTGTAGGAGAAATATGGCTTAACAATACGTTTTGTTGGGCTAGTTGGTTCATGACTTCTGAAGGAAAAAATTGTAGCGCAAAGCAACACACGGACAGACAGAGAGGACGGTACTGGCGCTATTCCCGTCTAGCGCCAGTCCCGTCCTCTCTGTCTGTCCGTGTGTTGCTTTGCGCTACAATTGTTTCCTTCAGAAGACGCTGAGAAGGCCGCCTTTACAACTCCCGACGGACTATACCAGTTTAACCGCCTGCCATTTGGCCTCTCCAACGCTCCCGCTACATTTCAGCGATTAATGGACCGGGTTCTTGGGCATCTGAAGTGGTCGATGGCTTTGGTTTACTTAGACGACATCATCGTTTATGCTCCTACGTTTCCCGAAGACCTCAGGCGCTTGGAAATGGTCCTGCGTGCTCTACAAGACACTCGTCTTTGCATTAAGCCTTCAAAGGGCTTCTTCGGCTTCTCGGAAGTTACTTACTTGGGACACGTAGTCAGCGCCAAAGGCATCAGCCCTGATCCGACCAAGCTCCAAGCCATCGCATGTATTCCGCCTCCCACCACGGCTAAGCAGCTTAAAAGTTTCCTAGGCTTTGCTTCATATTTCCGGCGCTTTGTTCCTGACTTCACTTCCCGTGCAGAACCTCTCAACGAATTGTTGAAGAAAGAAGTTCGCTGGAAGTGGGGTCCCGATCAAGAAGCTGCCTTCCGCGACCTCCAGGCTGCCCTTCAGGCACCACCGACACTCGCGCATTATGACGAGAATGCGCCGACTATTCTACACACGGACGCCAGCGGGCTTGGCCTCGGAGCTGTTCTAACGAGGACGGCCAGGAGAGGCCGGTCGCTTATGCTAGCCGCCGGCTCAGTGAACCAGAGAGCCGATACCACGCCTCCGAACTTGAGTGCCTAGAAGTAGTTTGGGCAGTCGAAAAATTTCGCCCGTACGTTTATGGCAAAACCTTCACGGTCGTTACCGACAACGTCGCCCTTCGCTGGCTTCAAACAAAAAAAGACCTCAACGCTAAGTTAGCCAGGTGGGCTCTAAAGCTGCAAGATTATACCTTTTCCATTGTCCATCGGAGTGGCGCTCGCCATCAGGACGCTGACTACCTTTCTCGCCACCCGACAGCTCTCAACAGCACCTCGCCCGTCACCGCAGTGCTTGATTTACGCGCCACACAGCCACAAGACGCAGAAATCCTCGATATAATCCAGCGGTTGTCCGGGGAAGTACGCACTCCCAAGCGTCGTCGTGAAAGTCTCGCTGCGTCTTATGTCGTCCGAGATGGAATCCTTTTTCACCGAAATCATCGGGATGGGTCGTGTGTGCCTGTCGTGCCTGCAGCCATGCGACAATCGGTGCTGTTCATGTGCCATGACACCCCGACTGCCGGTCACCTCGGGCTTCACATGACGCTGGCACGCATCAAAGAGAGGTTTTGGTGGCGGCGCATGCAGACCGACGTCTCCCGCTACGTTTTGTCGTGCACGGTCTGTCAGGCACGGAAGGCCGTCACAAATCTGCCACCGGTCCCCATGCAACCTATTCATCCTCCGGAAACGCCTTTTGAGATAGTGGGACTTGACCACATGGGCCCGTTTCCACGTACGTCGCGCGGCAACAGGTTCCTCATCGTTGCCACGGACTATCTCACGAAGTGGACCGAAATCAGGGCCGTCCCTAACTCTTCGGCGCAGCACGTCCTCACGTTAATAAACGAGTGCATCGTTTTTCGACACGGTACACCACGCTTGCTCATCACCGACCGCGGCACGGCCTTCACGTCGCGTGCATTCAGAAACCTATTGAATAACCATGGAATTCAACATGCAGCGGCCACCCCTCAGCACCCACAAACAAACGGTCTGGTGGAACGTACAAACCATACCATAAAGGACATACTGTCGTCGTACGTGAGTCCTAGTCATGACAACTGGGACGAATAGGTTGCCGCAGCTGTCTTCGCCCTCAATACGTCACAGCAGGAAATCACACGGGAGTCACCGTTCAAACTTGTCTATGGAAGGACGCCAAGGCTTCCGCAAGAGAGTTTCTTTGGTTTGAACACAACGGCGCACCACCGTCCGGACGACACCAGTACTGCGGAGCTCCTTCGGAAGGCTCGCTTTAGAGCGCACCTGGCCATAGCGCATCACCAGGCGAAATTCCGCTCGCCTTCCCTTGAGAATTACACGCCTTTCAAACCGGGAGACCTAGTGCTGGTTAGACGCACCCAGCGTGCTCCACAGCGCTGCCAGAAGTTTATTCCCCGGTTTTCGGGTCCATTTCGGGTGGTGAAAGCCCTAGGCCCTGTTACGTTCCGCTTGGAAGTTATTCCAGAACTGGGCACCAAGAGACGAAACCGTGTTTTTCCCGCCCATGCAAGACAGTTCAAACTTTATGTGCCGCGTGATTTTTGTATTCCCGCCTCTTCGTCTTCAAGCTGCGACTCTGGGGGAGAGGGGGTGGCGAATGTAGTGGATCATACCAACGAAGTGACTGGCGTGTGAAGGGGAGTCTAGTGAAAGATAAAAAGGATGGAGTTGTGTTGGATCGTGTTTTTCTGAGTTGCTCTTGTACGTTACAATATATATATATATATATATATATATATATATATATATATATATATATATATATATATAAAAGGATATATATAATTGCATATATTATCGCTAGATGATGCTAGTTTTAATATAGCTGATGACTAAACCTGATGGAACACAAGGCTGCGGAACGGAGGACACGGAAGGCGGCGGCAGCGCGTGCTCGCAGACATAATCCTGAGGTGAGAGCCCTAGAGGCCGAAGCTGCACGTCGACGCCGCGAAGCAGGTCCCGCCGTTCGAGCCCGCGAGGCCGAAGCTGCTCGACAAGCTGCACGGCTGCGGCGCGAAGACTCCGCCGTTCGAGCCCGCGAGGCCGAAGCTGCTCGACAAGCTGCACGGCTGCGGCGCGATGACCCCGCCGTTCGAGCCCGCGAGGCCGAAGCTGCACGGCTGCGGCGCGAATCGGATCTTCAAAATGTGAAGGACCGTGAAGCGGTGAGAAAGCGCGCGTACCGGCAGGCAGAGCCCGAGGCTGTGCGAGCACGTGAAGTGGCTGCAAAACGCATCAGGTGGGCTCTGCCCGAAAGCGCCGACGCGCGCTTCCAGCGGGATTTCCTTGACAACAGTTTCGGCCATAGTTGTGGTGTGTGCGACAGGTTGTGGTTCTCAAACAATCTAGTCACAATATCTTACATCAGGAAGGACCAGGCTGGCGCCAATGCCATCGCCGTGCTGCAGCGCGAGTTCCCCGCCATCAGCGATCACAGTGAGTACAAGATCTGCTCCAGCTGCAAGGATTCGTTGGTGGCGGGGAAGGTGCCTCGGATGAGCGTCACGTATGGCTACATATACCTGGCAAAACCCGAGCACTTGCCCCCGCTCAACCCGGTCGAAGAACGCCTGATCGCTTTACCGTTCATGAGCATCAGGCGTTTGACGCACGGCAGCGGTCAATGCGGCATCAAGGGGCAAGTGGTGAACGTTCCGATAAACGTCCCCAACACGGTTCAGTGCTACCGCGGAACGTTCCGGACGATGCGGCCATCGACGTTCATCTCAAGCGCCACCTCGTTTGTAAACCATCGTATAACAAGGGACTTGTGAAGAAACGTCACGTGCACGAGGGGCTCAAACACCTGGAGCAGTCTCCGCTATACAAGTACCTCAATATGGAAATGGATTGGAATCGCCTCGTGCACATGGACCATGACGGTGACGCGGATGACGACGAGATCGAGCCGGCGCCGGAGGTTACCGACATGGAGTGTGCCCCGAGCATGTCCTATACATGGCCACGAAGGTCATGAGACACAACGTCGCCAATAAGACCATGACGTTCAGGACCAATGCAATAACCAGTGCGTTTACGCGGCAGCAACATGAGAGTGCAGGGCGGGATTTCATGGATGAAGTACTCAACCGAGATCTGGGCTAAATGAAAGGGATACCCAACACGGTGCAGTACTGGCAAGAACGACGAAAGGAACTCTTCGCTATGATTCGCCAGCTGGGTAAGCCGCACGCCTTCCTCACACTCTCTGCCGCGGAACTGCACTGGGACAGGCTCATCGACACGCTGGCGTGCTTGCGAATGGGGCCCGAAGATGTGGCACGAGCAGTGAAAGAACTGAATTGCATGCAACGCGTTGAACTAGTCAACAATGACCCCGTTACGTGTGCAACTTACACACATCGAATCTTCAACGTGATTCCTAACATCCTCAAAGAGAAGCGGTGCTCACCATTCAAGCCGTACTTTGTGGTCGACTTCTTTAAGCGGGTTGAATTCCAACAGCGTGGTAGCGCACACATTCATACCATTCTTTGGCTCGGTAACGCACCACAAGAGGAATTGTCGGGCGACATGCCACGCACCTTTGCTGACACTCGACACCGACTTACTGAAGCGACCTCGGACCCAGTTGCATGCTCACACCCACACGTGCTATAAGCGGGGACGGACAAAATGCAGGTTTGGAGCACCATTCATGCCCAGCAATCAGACGAGGATTGTCGTGCCATTTCCTCCGACCGAGGACGAGGCGGAGAAGGAACATCGCCAGAAATTCAAACAGCGGTACGAAAAGATGCATGAGGCGTTGGAGAGGGTTCTTTCTTTTCGTTGGAAGAGTTTCTGGCTACCTTTAACGTTCAGTCCGACGCAGAATACATGGACATCCTGCGGGCTGCGGGCTGTCCATGTCCAACTTATGACATTCCATTCAATCCCTGGATCGCCAAAGTGCTAGATTCAACATGGATCTCCAAGTAAATCTGGATCACTACGCCTGTGCCACGCATGTCGTCGACTACGTCAACAAGGCAGATTGTAGCATGTCCAACTTACACAAGGCCGTGATGCAGATTCTTGACGAGAAGCCTGACATGTAGTACTCGGCGGTCGTGCGCTCTTTAGAAGTGACCATGCTCAAGGGGGTCGAGATGTCGGCGCAAGAGGCGGCCTGGTTCCTTTTGGGTCAAGAAATGTCTGAGAAGAGCCGTGAGGTTGTGTACATTCCCACTTGCTACCCCGAGGAACGAGTGCGAGTACGTAAGACCAACGAAGAACTGGCCAAGATCTGCGCCTCATCTACAGACGTTTGGAAGCTTTAACTACAGACGTTTGGAAACAATCTGCGCATGTCTCAAGCCTGTAATTTGGCATAAATGACGGAAACGTGTAAAGGAACGTACCCAGCGAATTTCATTGAGATCCATCGATCTCGAAAAATCGCCGGAGTTGGCCTTTAACCAAAGCCACAACCCTCGCGCGAAACTCTCCGATCATCATAGCAGGAGACTTCAATGCCCCCACCCGTCGTGGGGTTACCCCCAGGCAACGACCAAGGGCACTAACCTCACGCGAGCAGTAGGCGACATGTCCCTCACACTCATAACAGATCACCGATTCCCTACGAGACTAGGCACATAGGTACGCCGCGATACTACACCGGACTTAGGACTCACCTGCACCCTCATAGGCCACACCTGTACCAATACGCAGGAGAACCTCATCATACGCACCGAACTACGCAGCGCAGCCGTCCCACCCCGTACATTCACGCTAACGTGCTGGGATGCCTTCCGCGCCCTCCCCTAAAACAACACAACCGCATACACTACTCTCCTCACTCCAGGAAGGCGTAGCCAAAACAACGAAAACCATACAAACAGAACTCGAGGTCCCGAGAATGGAGCCACACCTCGCACAAATGCGCGAGGCAAGAACATCGATACTCGCACGCTGGAAAACACAGCGACTGAACAGACGCAAACGCATAGCAATACTCAACCAAGACATCGCCCAATATTGCACGCAGCTCACACGACTTCAATGGCATGAACTCTGCTCGGCGGTCGACGGGCGCATGCGAACGAGAGGTAAATGGAACCTCCTAAAGCACATGCTCGACGACCGCCAAACAAAAGACAACAAGAGTAATGCCACAGACCGTCTGCGACATTCGCACAAAAAGACGGAAGGAGCGGAGACATCCTTCCTGGAGGAAATCCCCAAACAACTCCCTCTACACACCGCACACCCCAACCTCTTCCCACAAAGAGAATGTGAAACAATACCCGAACTCGACGACCCCTTCACGGACTCTGAAATTCGGGAAGCCTTATACAACCTCAACAGTAGATCGGCCCCTGGTCCCGACAGGGTAACCAACCGCCTGCTGCGAAACTCAGACGACCAAGCCATGACACTACTCACGAAAGACATAAACCACATGTGGAAAACCGGCCACGTGCCTGAACAATGGCGTACGGCCACAGCAGTCCTCTTCCCAAAGCCAGGCAAAGCACTTAACTTTGACAATCTACGCCCCATCTCCTTAACCTCATGTATATGAAAAGCAGCTGAGCATGCTGTCCTAAATCGCGTATCGCGTGACATAGAGGACCACGAACTCTTTCCATTCAATATGGCAGCGTTCCGATCACACCTCTGAGCACAAGACGTCATGTTACTACCAAAGAAGCAGACCTTCGCCTGAAGAACGAGAGATGTCCGCGGCATCTTCGCCCTAGAGCTCACCGAAGCATTCGACACCATCTCCCTCCGCTTCACACGGGTATCCATTGCCAGCCTCGGCATCGGTAAAAGATTCCAGGCATACGCCCGTTCTTTCCTGCGAGACATAAAAGCCCAACTACGAGTATCGCAGCTCACGTCCGACATATACACTTTAGGTCCCAACGGCACCCCACAAAGGACAGTCATTTCTCCACTCCTTTTCAACATAGCAATGAACCATGCTTTTCAACCATGCTCTATACGCGGACGACATGATCATCTGGTGCCCGCGAGGCTCCCTGGCGTAAGTAGAGCAGGCCCTTGAAGCCGCTCTCGATATCACAGAAGCCTACCTACAAAACACCGCACTGCGACTGCGACCCACGAAATCAGAATTGCTACTGTACCGGCAATCTCGCCAAGGCGTTCGTCATCTAACCCCCTTACACGAGCTTCCCACAGCACTACAAGCCAAAGGCGGGCAACGAATACCCCGCGTTGAATCCATACGCATTCTCGGCCTCCTAGTCGAGACCACCGGGTATCATGCACGAACGCTAACACACACCACAGATAAAACGGAAAACATGCTTCGACTCATCCAGAAAGTCTCTGGTCGCAGAAAAGGCCTCGGCGAGGCCAACCTCCCGCGCATGTAGCACGCGCTCCTAATGAGCCACATCATTTATGTCGCCTCTGCCCACAACTAGACAAAGGTGGAAAAGACTCATGCGCAAAAGCACAAAGTCCTCGGCCTACCCCAAAACACGAGTACCTCCCGTCTCTACCAACTTGGCATGCACAACGACATCGACGATGTGATAGAGGCTCAGACCACGGCCCAAGTGGTCCGCCTCTCCTCCTCCAAAGCAGGCCGTCGACTTCTAAACGAGGCCGGCATGTCCCCACACCCCTGCCTTGAACGTCCACCCACAACAAAACAAAGGCAGACGCCTGGCCCGCGCTCGCGCGATCCTCGACCGCACCGCCAGAAATCGCGACACTACCGTATTCATCGACGCGGCACAATACAGTAACTTCTCCACATATGCGCTCCCGGTAGAAGATGGTGACGGAGCCCTACGCTCAGCCGCCTCGGTTAGGCTAGCAACGAGCGTCATAGCTCAGCAGGTCGCCATAGCTTTAGCGATGATCGACCCCTCGCACACCAGCGTCTTCACAGACGACAGCGTTGCTGTTCGGGCTTACGAAACCGGCAATATCGCGTGTGAAGCAGCCCACATTTTACAAACACACATGCACACGGGCTCGCACTACCTATCTTGTTTCCCTGCCCACATGGGCAAAGACGTCCACTCGCAACAACCCAACCTCAACAAAACGACTCATGACCGAGCGCGAGACTTCACTCGCCACGACGATCAATCAGGCACCGAAGAGCTGGGTCCAGACCAGTGTTGCGGAATGGGCGCCTCCATTACATTCCAATTCCATTCCGGCAGTGCTGGGCAGTATCGGAGATACATGTATCTTAGATACTATCTTAGATACTATTTGGGTATCTTGTATCTGTATCGCGATACGTCTCGCAATACGAGTATCTGTATCTGTATTTCCGATAGATTCAATAATCTATCGTGTATCTTAAGATACAAGATACTGCTATAGAAACACCACCGTGCGGAACGATGAACGGTTGGCTGAACTTCGCTTCCAAAGTTAATGGTGCTGCCACTAAGCGATCTGAAGAAAACTAACGCCAGACACAATCGTTTATCTTTTTACCAGAGTCTTCCAGCGAGGGTAGGCAATGAGGTCTGCGCGTCTCAATTGGTGGAGAAAGTCACGTGGTGACGCGATCGTCTACGCACAGCCGACCTTTTGTTTTCTCGATATTTTCTTTCTTTATAGTTGTGTGGGTGCCATGGCACTTGCTCGTAGCCACTGTACTGTGCCGCGTACTACAATGCGTGTGGCGTCTTTAGCGAAAATTCCTATGCCGCTATATGTCGTTATCGAAGTTTCTCTTGCGCGGTGCTTCGTTGCGAAGTGTGAAGAATGCAAGAATGGGGTTGCTTTGCGTCTCGTGGCTTTCACACATCAGCAATTTGAAAGATCTCGTGCATGTAGGTTGGACTTGCTTGCAATGAGATTGACTTATAGGGAAATGAGATTCTAACAAGCGTCGCACCCTTTGGTGCTGATTGTAGATGTAATAAAATAAGCTTAACAGACGATATTTTATTGTACTAGCTGTATTATACCATTCCTGCTAAATTTCCAGGAGTTCTTTTAATCATAATTTCATTGTTAGCATAAGTGCTTTCATTGCTATCCTCCATTTGCATCCTACCCGACACGGTGATCTATTGGTTCTGGTGGTCGACTGCTGACCCGAAGGACGCGGAATCGAATCCCTGCGAGCCGCATTTACATGGAGGCTAAATGGTGAGGCCCGCATACTTATATTTAGGTGCGCAATAAAGAACTCTAGGTGGTCTAAATTTTCGGAGCCCCCCACTACGGTGTCCCTCATAATTCGTTTTGTGACGTTAAATCCCAACAATTAATATTGTTATTATTAGTTCGCATTCCATGCACTATCTAGGCCTCTGTTTTTGGCCGTCTGCGCATTGCATTATATATTTTGTAACCTGCTCCCAAAAAACGTTCTGCTTTCTTTTATTTTTTGACTGTCATCGTCATTTCTACTATTTAGATATGTACATTTTATTTGAGTTTACTGTTATGTCACGGCGATGTTGAGGACAAAGGTAAAATAATGTGGGCGTGCCTGGAGTATGCAGTAACAAAATTTCTGCTTACGTATGCAGCAACAAAAACTCTAAGCAAAATAGCGACGTTGAATTCACAAGGGAACATCTTAAAGATGTTAGGAAGGCGATTTGAGAAACGTAATACCAAGTACTCTGTTTTTCTCATGAGCGTCTCCACGAGCCGTTTTATGCAACTTTCCATAGGCAGCGAATTTTCTATTCTGACCTTAACATCTAAGTTCACGATGGTCATGCTCAATTGTCATTGCTTTTAGAGGTGCCGCCTGTATCATGTTTATTCATTGTGTTTCACGTAACTGGAACCAAATATTTACAAAGAAGTGCTTAGCCTCAACTGAATAAAAATAACGACATGGTTTGTCGTCTTGTGGCGCACGTTAGTTACGTGAAACGCCCTGTATACTTATTCACTGATTCCTTAAGTGATATATTCGTTTTCCCTTTTTATGGCACCTTAAAGTTTCTTTTTTATTGTTACATATCAGCAGGTAGTCTGAAATATTATTGCCAATAGTGTGACTAAGTGCTATCTTGCGACGCTTTGTGCACTACGATACGTCTGAGACTCTTCTTGGCAGCACAAGTTCTCTCAGAGAAGAAATCTTTCACGTTAGTGAATAGGGTTCTAACAAACGCTGTAGGCCAGCAGATAAGTCAAATATGAAAAATTATTCCAGTTTTATATCCTCAATACAAACATGATATGTTCCTAAAAATGTCGCTACCAGCGTTATTGCAACTTTACACCTGTCGGGTGATCCGGTATTGCGAAAAAGGTAATACGCTTACAGACAAGGTAAGATGGCAGAGTGGTATTTGGGCCATCGTGCGTAGGCTTCTTACTGAAAATTTTGTAACTGGATGGCAATTCGCTAGGTCGTCCGCAAACAGAGCAGCGACTCCCATCAATTATAAAAGTGTCAAGCAAGAACCACTGAAAGCGCAGAGCATAAAGAGCTCTGCGCATTAAGCAGCCAAACAAATCCTAATAAGTTGTTTGGGAATTAAACTAATATACTTTGAGCAAGAAAGACAGAACTTTTGCGATACAAACAGATATTTTCTTAAAGTTAATCATAGTCCATCGCGGTTAAGAAAGTTTCAAGCAAACAGTTTTGTAGATAGACGTTGGCTGCTTCATTATATAGATGTACAACAGCAAATTTTCGGACGTATCGAAGTATCTTAAGATACAATTGGTAAGTATCGTAACGGATACAATAATTCTGGAAGTATTTTGTATCTGTATTTCAAATACTTCTTGCCCGAGTATCTTGTATCGTATCGCGATACAATTTCAAAGTATCTTTGCCCAGCCCTGCATTCCGGGGAATCAGAACTTGCCGCAATTCCATTCCTTTCAATTCCTAGGAATGAAAAAACTTAGCCCATTCCCACTCCGGGAATGGCCAGGCTGTTTAATTCCATTCCTCAATGTAGGAAAGGCATCTTGATAGTTTATCGAGTTAAGAATGAACGCCCCATAAAGCTGATGTCATCAGATGCATTAAGAAGTGCAAGAAGTACGCAAAACACGTTACCAAGGTCTAGGGATAGTAGCTTGGTGACACATCTCGTGCAGTACACCATCCTACAAATTCCCATAGGGGCAGCTCTTCCGCTACCTATAGTATTTGCATGGTGGCATGCTTGAACGAATGCTGATGTTTTAATATTGTTTAAGCTTAAATGTGTTAATGCTAAAATGCCGACATTGCGTATTTTGATGCCGACAAAAGTAGTGTTTAAGAAGACTAACCGTCCCGCCAACGTGGTCTAGTGGTTATGGCGCTCGACTGCTGACCCGAAGGCCGCAGGATCGAATCCCGGCCGCGGCGGCTGTATTTTCGATGGAGGCGAAAAATGTTTGAAGCCCGTGTACTTATATTTACGTGCACGTTGAAGAACCCCAGGGGGTCGAAATTTCGGGAGCCCTCCACTACGGCGTCCCTCATAATCATATGGTGGTTTTGGGACGTTAAACCCCAGATATTATGATTAAGAAGACTAAGCAATTTTGCCACGCGTCTGCAGCGGTCGTGAATATGGAGAAAACTAAGATTTGGTTAATGGGGAACAAAATCTGCTGGTATTAGTTGGAACAGTGCACCGCTCGGGCACCTTGATCCTTTGCATCTAATACGGAACACTGGGCCGCACTGCTCGTCAGCACTCAAGCTTGTCAAGCGCGCCTCGCAAGCATGGATGGGGTGAGGAGAACTTTCTGTGTTCGCCTGTGCGCAGGTATGCAATATCTTCCTTGTCGCAAAGGTCACTTACGTGCGTCATGTACTAAACTGCTCGTGAGATAAAGGTCAGGCTGTGCTCTATTTTCGGAAAAAGGTGTAATTCCATTCCCATTCCATTCCTCCAAGCGTTGTCCCCATTCCATTCCGGGGTCGCGAAAATGTGGGATGATGCCGGATTTATTCCGATTCCGGAGTGGCAACTCCGCAACACTGGTCCAGACACATAGTTTACCTACCCCTTACTCACCTTCCACGAAATCACCTCTCACTATCGTAACGACAGAAGCCAATATCCCTTACCACACACAAAGCTCGAACGCGCGCAAGCGGTAGCCTTTTGCATGCTACAAACGAGATCGTACCCATCACGGGACCTACTCAGCTATTGCAACTCAGACATCACCCCACAATGCCAAGATTGCACAGAAGTTCATTGTTCACTCTCGCAAATGATCTGGCAATGTCCCGCGTTACCTAACGGACCTCTCACCAGTGAGTCCGACTGGGAAGAGGAACTCAGCAGCTCCGAGCTCTATCACCAACTCAAGGCCGTCCAGAGGGCCCAAGAACTTGCGAAACGCCACCACGTTCTCGCCTACTGTAGCAGCTGCTAGGGTGTCCCTCGTGGATCCCCCGGCGGCTTGAACTCCTCAGGACCATTCAATAAAGTTCTTGACTGACTGAACAGAGCACACATACAGTAGCGGTGCACGCTTTCAATATAGTCACGCAAAATTCCTGAGTTCGAACTCGCCCGGAAACCTTTCTCCCTTTCTCAGTGTGCGCGATTGCTGCGACGGACACAGGCGGCGGCAACGGAGGCAGCGCCGGCGGTCAACATCGCCTCAAAGATCGGCTGTTTTTGTGAACTACTTACAGCCTATGCTGCAAAAGAATTACAGCAGCACTTGGAGCTCATCATACGACTTATAATAATCAGGCACTGAGAGCTGCGCGAGTTTTTAGTGGTTTGGTGGAATCCATAAAAAGAAATTAGGGGTTGCAGACCCCCTGTAAAGGTGGTTTCACTGCAGCGTTTGACTGTTGTGCCGGGAAACAATTTATCCAGGGGCTATCTGCACTGCCGCGAAGCCACACTTCAATGTTATATGTACACATTTTTTTAAACGGACTGACAACCAATTTTTAGGGCACCTGTTTTCTTTAGCGCATTGGAAGGCTAACTCGTCAGAGTATAGCCACGGAATGGTAACGTGGAAAACGCCGTGAAACATTTTTAATCAGAATTTTTCTATCTGCGGCGAATACGAAGTCTTGTACACACTTCACAACACATGCTGGAAACAGTGATCGCGAGAGCTGTTCGTGTTCGAGCGCTGCGGTTTACTGCGCATGCGTGCACTCCGCGCGCATGCGCGGCGGCTCTACATGGGCCACTGGCAGCCGCGAAGGCAGCGCCGCTTCTCACCGTGCAACTCCTTTCACCTCGTGGGCAACACAGAACAGAGCTGGAATAGATAATAATATACATACTCTAACTTTTAGGATCAATTATGGCGCGCATTACAGCATAAGACTACGTACAGCAAAGTGACCGCCTTCGTAATCCTGCTTCAAGGCTCTTCCACTAGACTGCGCGACATACCGGTTTTTATTACGTTTAAGTATGAATTAAAAATATAAATCCTACTCACAATGCGAAAAGGGTGATAGAATCTTATTATATTTCACGGTCTTTTCATTTCTACCAGGGTCTAATCACGCGTTCTGTCCAGTTGTCGGTCCTTTTAAGTTTAAAAGCTTGTTATATGGGCTTATATGCGCTAGGTATAGTCATTTTTAAGTTGTAAGGGCCACTTTTAACTTGCACCCTATTCAAATCTTGATAATATTCAAGGCTGCTTTCCTAACCAAAAGAGTGACATTCACTCATACCTAGTTCCAATCCTTAAAAATATTGTGCAAGGATCATGACAAAAATGCTCATTTTTCTTAATAATATGCGGTAAATACTATTCGAACTGTTCGATTCAAAATTATTCGACCAAATCACTATTCGCTTGGATTCGCTTCGAACCTCAAATTCACTATTCGCCCATCCTTCAAATAACCCGTCTATCAACAAATGGCTTGGCCCAATCATGGGGACAGAAGGCAAAGTACACTGTGAAACTGAAATATGAAAATACAACCATAAGTGAAGTACCATGCTGCCCCAAGGTATGTATGTCGACTTCACTGCCCAAGTTCTGTGTCGGAAGTACGTCAGGCCTCAATCTCTTCCGCAAGAACCCTTAAAAGGAGAGAGAACCAGCGAGAAAATATATATCAAGATCTGCAGTGGCGATAGACTCGCTCGCGCATTTTCATCGCTTACGTGACGAGTCAGGGCTCACAAAACGGTACTCTTTACTATGCACCGGATCATGCATACACACTTGCCGCGTTTCGTGTTCTCCTAGCTCTGTAAACACGACGGAACAAGTACAAACTACAACATAGCTCGGGGACACTCGTTTAGCCAGACTCGCAGCTGAGCGCGACCTAACATTGCATTCGCTGCGCAGACAGTACATGAAGGACAAAGAATAAATTCCGTGAAATAATTTTCTTCTTCTTTCTCGATTAATTTCCTTGCTAAAGTGTATGACAATCAAAGCACAGGCGAATCATGACTGGCACCCCTGACGAAGTTTCCCAGAGCGTTCGCTTTCTGCAACCGTCCTCGTGCTAGTAGTGCACAGCAGCAACAACCACAAATAGACACATTACCGAAGTTATGGCTTACTACTCTCCATCATTTCTCGTCCGCGAACGCTTGAATGCACCGTCGTCGACGTGCTTGCTGCACACCATCGCGTACTCGGAAGGCGTCTCGCCGTTACGAAGCCTAACGAGCCAAACTCGAAGACGTTCCGCGTCGGTAGGATAGAAATGCAAGCATATCACTGTCTCTGTGTAGTATGTACGGCACTGTGGCATCGAACAATCAAAAACAAAGAGTTTTCTGTGGATACGGAACACAGAATCATGATGTGAAAACAGCAGTCCCGTACACTTCCACGCGCCGCACGAAACCCCTATCCACACTAACGGGGCGACGGTGCTGCCACCTGTAGGTTGATCTCGCCGCCAAGTTAACGCTCACCGCCTCACTCACTGCAACTCGCGAAGTGCCGGCTCCGCCAAGAGAGACGGAAACAAGACCTGGCTGTTCCATCTCACTTCCTTTGTTCATTTACTGACCTCCTATGACTTTGTCCGATGTTCCATAACCCTTTCTCCAATTACGAAACTGCAACGAAACAAAGCACACCGAGGCCTGGACTGGTGCTGGAAGAGAAACGACTGCAGCGCCGTGGTGTCTCTCTGTATCTAATTTTCTGGGAAAAGAGCGCGCTAACCGACAAGCGTTTACTAGCGGAGTGTTGTGCAGGCTACGGAGTTACGGTGGCAAATACTTCGCTAGTTCCACATACTGTGACACAGAACTATAGAAGACCGCCGCCCCGCCGTTTTCTGCGCCGGTAAACGGGCGTGCTCTGTCGAAGATTTGCTCACGCTTGTCTGTATAGTTCCGAATATTCTTGGACCATCGTTCACAAGTTTTTCTGTTTACGCTCCTGGCGTTTCATCCAGCGGTCACTTCAGGTGAGTGGTGAGCGTTTATACTGCTTCTAAATTAGTGACGAGTCGGGGAATAAATGGGGATCTCCGGCATGCTTTCCGCCAAATTCTGCCCGCTGGCTTTCAGCTTGGTATTTTTTGTGTGGCTTGAACTTTTCAACGACCGCCGCATGATGAAAGAAGTTTATAACGCGCACTGTATCAGGCTGCGTGAACACAGAGACAATTGTAAATAGCGTATTTGTAGCGCCATGTAGCTCTTTTATGTGCAAAATCAGCTGAGAAATTGCGAACTTTAGAATGCCTTTCACGGCAGGGACAATGTTCCGGCTAGGTGTGCGCAGCTGTGAACTCGGTTCCCTGAGAGGTTTGCTATACAACAGTACCTGTAGGGGAGTGTCAGTGAATCACGTGACATCGTTCGCGTCCATGGATGACGTTCGTAAGCGAGCTAGTAGAATTCGCGCTGGCCTTTCGTGCATTCCTTGGCTGCACTCGGCAGTCTTTCCAGCGAACTGGTAAGCACCGCGCTCACAAACTACATTACATCTTCTCTTTAATGGCTGCGACAACGTAGTGCTCGGCGTAGTGTTTGATGCGTGGTTCGGCTTTTTTTTTTTTTTTTTTGGCGCGGTGTGGTTTCGTGTAACTGCTGCTGCAATCTCCTCAAAATGCGCTCGAGCGTAGCGCTAACTTATCTGAGAATAATCACCGAAAATCATTTTTTGGAGCGCTACTTCCGACACAACCAAGATACGTTTTTAAAGCAGGGTGTGTCCAGATAAGATAGAACACGACGTCTGGGACACCATTCCAGATTTTGCTGAAATTTACTGTAGGCCTAGGCATTAGACCCAGAACAATGGTTTCGAAGTTAGTTTTGCGAAAAAAAATTTGTTCGCCCGAAAAAAAATATTGCCACACACACTGCTTTCCTTCTGTGTTTTCTGTTACCGGGCCATTGCACGTGTAGCTGCTGCCTTGCGCAAAGAGCGCCAGAATGTCTGAGAAGATTCCAGATTGTAGTAGATCATTTTGTTAAGATTACGAAGATTACGCACATGAGGCGAATAGTCAAGATTATTCCAGAGCTTGCGCGACCACCAGCGATAAGGCTGTAAAGTTCGATGCGTGATGTATAAAAGACGGCGCATCCCAGTGATGTTCAGGGACCGTATTCAAAAAACTCTCTTACGAGCAAATTGTCGCGTAAGAGAAATTTTGTCGCGTAAGTCGATTCACGAAGCGAAAAAAACTCCGTAAGAGGCCATCGTTATCACATCGGCCGCTGTGATAAAGCGCGCTGCAACTGTCCACGAACATGTCAGTGATGGTGATGCAGTTGCTATATTTGGTGACGTCACCGAAAAAGGCTCGTAAGTGGATTCACGAAGCAAAAAAAATTGCGCAAAAACAGCGTGGCAACGAGGAAATCCTAAGAGTGGTCGGACCACTCTTACGGACAATATGTCTGTTTATAACGTGCAACCCCGGCGGGTATCTGGGTGCCGTGGCTGATTTTGATCTAATTCACGGCCATGTGAGGATGCTTGATGATTGCTGGTACGTTTTAATTTATTTCGGCGCTTTGAGTATCGTGTGTTGTTTCGCTTGTACGCTATGGACAGCATTGACACTCGCAGTCGTCCAATCAGCTGGGAATCGCAATAATTAAAGAAGCCTATTGGGTGTCAGTGCGAAAATTATGCATGCAAAGGCTCGTGGTTGGATGAAAACCAAAGTTCTACATGAATGGTCGATGAAGGTGAAACCGGTGCGGTATTCGGTCAACATTTCTTTGTTATGTTGTTGTGTGGCGTCCTACTTCTTTCAATGAGACGTCCAACTTATGATGGTATACGCAGCATTGGTCGAAATTAACACCAAAGAAGTTCAGAGGAGCATATCAGCTGCATGCTATCGGAAATGAAATTGAGTAGAGCATTTTAGTTCGCCGTTATTAAAGCCTAATATGATTCCACAACTTGTCTAGTTGGATTGGCTTTAACTGCCCAATGGGCACGATCTCCGAAATGCAGCTGTCGCTATGCACTTTGGGCCGATCCAGAGCAGGTTCGTACATTGCAAATTACATCATAGTATAGATGTGCGTGATTATGCATGAGCTCACAAACAAATCGAGCTTTTCGACCTTCACTGTTCGGAAACCGAAACGGAACGCGTTTATATGGCAAGCAGTCAGCAAGAAATCGCTCCACTAATTTGAAATGACATCGAAAATATGTGCGAATGCTCACGATTCTCGGGTATAAACAAACGTTTGTCGAATTCATGTCCCTTGAATTATTAACTGCCATTTAGATTGGTGTGAGAATATCAATTAAAGGTGGTTTCACCCACTCATATACCTACGTATTTTGTGCTCAGAAGCGTCAGCTTGACCTGGAAATCATCGCGTCGCCAAGGCGAAACCCCCGCTGAAGGCTCCTATCCGACGGCTTGGGCGAGATGCGCAGCTTGTGATTGGTTGGGAACAGTGCTGGGCAGTATCGAAGATACATGTATCTTAGATACTATCTTAGATACTCTTTGGGTATCTTGTATCTGTATCGCGATACGCCTCGCAAAACGAGTATATGTATCTGTATTTCCGATACATTCAGCAATGTATCGTGTATCTTAAGATACAAGATACTATTATAAAAGCACCACCGTGCGAAACAATAAACGTCGATCGGAATTCCGGTTGTCAAGCTGATATTGTTGCCACTAAGCCACCTAAATAAAACTAACGACAGTTACATTCTTGTATATTTCCGCCAGAGCGCTACAGCGAGCACAGGTGATGAGGTTTAGGCGTCCCTATTGGTGGAGCAGAGTCACGTGATGGCGCTCGAGCTATCTCGACAAAAACAAGCGTGCGGACGTTACGCGCAGCCTACCTTTTTCTTCCCCTAGATGTTTTCTTTCTCTTTAGTTGTGTTGATGTCATGACACTTGTTCATAGCCACTGCACTCTGCTGCGTACTCCAATGCGTGCGGCGTCTTTCGCACAAATTCTGATGCCGCTATACTGTCGCTATCGAAGTTTGTCTTGCGTGGTGCTTCCTTGCAAAGTTTCAAGAATGCAAGAATGGGGCTGCTTTGAGTCTCGCGGATTTCACACATCAACATCAGCGATTTGAAAGATCTCGTGGATGTAAGCTTGACTTGCATAAGTACAGTGAGATTGACTTACATGCAAAGGATACTCTAACCACCGTCCCTCTATCGGTGCCGACGTTAGATGCAATAGAACGGGCATTTACGTAACAGGGAATATTTTGACGTACTGTGTCTTTGTTCTTCCTGGTAAATTGTTAGAGAAGTTCTTTTAATGATAATTTGATTGTTAGCACAAGTGCTTTCTTTGCTGTCCTCCGTTTGCATCCCATACATTACCTAGTGCTCTGCATAGTTTTAACAGCGAAGCTTGGTTGGTTGGTTCCTCAGTACTTTGGCTCAACCCACTGCGGGGGATAGGCCATGAAGCGGACGGTGCTTTGCTTAGGAAACTAATTCACTTAGTGAAGGAAAAAGCTGAAATGAAATGTTTAGCCTTTACATATAAACTCGCAAGATTTAAAGAAGAGAAAAAAAAACGCCTATATGGAAACAACAACAAGAACGATAAAAAAATATATATATACAGTTGCATATAAGACAACTGAGGCTACACTCAACATTCAATTCTTTTGGATTCTCGTAAAAAATTAGAGACAGCGTTGAAAACGCTCCTGTGGCTAAAACCAGATATGGTTGCCCCAAATGAAAGAATCACCGGAAGTGACAAATTCAAGCCCAACTTCCGCAGGGGTTCTTCTAGTAGTCTTTTTCTTTGTGTTTTAAATCTTCGGCACGTCAAAAAGAAGTGCTCCAGAGATTCCCTCTCATTACAGTGGAGGCATAACGGTGACTGAGCCAGACCCGACCTGTGAAGGTAAAAGTTCAGTGGTGGGACTCGACAGCGTAGCCTTGTAATTAGTATTTCTTCCTTCCTAGATGAACACCATCTGCTCTTCCAAGGAAACTTTAGCTGTGGGAAATCTGATGAAAACAAAGGAGATTTATCGAAGTTATTGGCCGTGGTACGCTTTTCAAATCTCGCTGCTGTGACATACGCTGACGTGGGCAATACAGACAAAATAGGGCCATCATGGGATGATATTGCCAGTGCATCCGCATATTCATTGAGTGCTAGCCCTCTATGGCCTGGTACCCACACTAATCGAACCAGCCGTACATGCCTGGGAATCATCGAATAGAACGTCTGTATGGTACTCGATAAATTAGGTGCACTTAACGCGGAACAGACAGAGAGGCAGTCTGTTAGTACAACCACTGCTGATAGACACTGGGGCAATTTACTCAATGCTAGGACTATTGCCAGCAATTCAGCCTGGTAAATAGGGGTGAAGTCCGGTAACCGAATCGAGAATGACCAGTCTAGAGAGAATGATACAATTCCCACACCTGCCTTCTCTTCACAAACGGACGCATCAGTCGCTATCACAGTGTTTGTTTCTAAAGTGGCCAGATGATCTTCCAAAATGCAATTTATATATTTATATGGTAAATTTTTCGCGTTCTTGGGATATATATCATCAAATTCAATCCTAATTGTTTCTACGGTGCTGAGTATCTGTACTTCCCAGAGGTGAACTTTTAATGGGTCCAAAAGTCTCTGTGTAAAAATGACCTGGGGGCAACGTAATCTAGACCACTGGTGGTTAAAAAATGAGGCTTGCTGGTTAATGAAGACATACTGTGACCATCCTCTGTG
Organism: Rhipicephalus sanguineus; assembly: GCF_013339695.2. NCBI lineage: Eukaryota > Metazoa > Arthropoda > Arachnida > Ixodida > Ixodidae > Rhipicephalus > Rhipicephalus sanguineus. Next base: position 29,692,127 of record NC_051176.1, read on the forward strand.
GAGAAGCATAGATTTTTAGGAATGTACGTACTGTTAAAATATGAAATCTTTTGATAAGAGACGGCAGGCGTGATTCTTCGTATAGAATATTGTTTGCAACAAATTTTGGTAGCCCCAGACATAATCGTAATGATTCACGTTCTAACAAAACCAATGGTCGAACTTTATAAGCCGGAGCGCCAGAAAACAAAGCGCAGCCGAATTCTAGAATTGGTCGAACGTACATGCAATAAATCATGACGAGCACGTCTCTGCGCAAACCGGCACGTTTATTGCTGAGCCTACGCAGCATCCCTACTGCGCGTGCTCCCTTAGTAGCCATGTTTTCTATATGGGGTCTCCAGTCAAGTTTGTCAGTATAGGTTACTCCTAAATACCTAACTGACTCGACCTGAGGTATCACGGCTTGTCGGTAAAGTAATGAAATTTGCACTGGTACATTTTGTGCGAAAACAACAATTGCACTTTTATTAATATTTAGCGATAAATTAATACCCTCTAGCCACGTTTCCAGGCTATTCATATATTTCTGGTAAAGAGTTTGAATGTCTGCTGACGTAGCGAAAAATGCGATATCATCGGCATACACATACACCTGCACGTTCTGCTGTATGGGAATAGAACATAGTAGAATATTAAATAATAAGGGTGATAACACTGAACCCTGCGGGAGGCCTCTCGTTGGCTTATATTTTGAAGAACTGACACCAGATTGCGAGCAATAAAATTCTCTATCCCTCAAGAAAGCATAGACCCATGCCACAAAGTATTCTGGCAGTCCTAAGTTCTGAAGCGAATTTATCAGTTTCAAATGCTCCACACTGTCATAAGCTTTGGTGATATCTAAGGTTACTAAAGCTGAATATTGTTTCTGATATCGAGCAAGCTGTATTCTACTTTCTAGATCAACATGTGCACACCAAATGGAACAACCACGCCTGAAACCAATTTGACATGGGCTCAGTGTCATTTTTTCTGACATCCAGCGATCTACCCGGCTATGTAAAATTCTCTCGACGAGTTTTACTAGATTTGATGTGAGTGCTATAGGCCTGATATTATCTAAGGTAAACCCCGCGCCTTGCTTTTTTAATAATGGAATAACTTTTGCAACTCTCCAATCAGCTTGGATCCAAGAATTTCTAATTGAGTGATTCACAATTTCGAGTAGGCCAAGGGGGTATATTTTATGTACTGCTTTTATTACCGACGTCGTGTGATACCATCAGGACCTGGAGCGGAATTAGGCAGCGTTCTTACCACATTTACTAGCTCAGCAGCTGTGACCTCCTCAAAATCCTCACCCCTCTTAGGGGTCTGGGGTTGGTATAAGAGAACAGTCGTAAAGCGACTCTCTAGGCCCTGAGCGATGTCTTTCAGTACTGGGAGAACTTTCTTGGTTCTCAGAAAGCGAAATAGTGCTTTTATGTTTGCTGTCTTTGAGAGAAACTCAGAACGTTCACTGTCAAATTTGTCCTTCGCAATGGCAACGGTTCTTTTCAAACTCGCGGCGGCATACTTATAATCACTCCAGTTGCGAGGGCACTGGTTGAAAAGTAATTTTTTCCATGCAGCTTTTCTTAATCTATACGCCCGCGAACAGTCCGCATTCCACCAAGGGTTGGTCGAAGCGCTTTTAGAGCTGTGTATGGTGAATTTGGACTTATTCAACGATTCTTTTAGGATGTCGCTTAATCTGATAGCGTCTGGTTCCCTATCATCTGCTCGGTTAGATATAGCCGCTCGTAGTAATTTTCCAAATGTACTGAAATTTACATGCGTAACCGATGGTCGAATCATGGAAGTTACTGGGCATACCATCTCAAAAAATATAGGCATATGGTCGCTACTTGTGCCAGAATTAATAGCAGACCATGTTGAGATGGACAAATTAACACTAGAAAAAGTCAGGTCAAGCACAGAATAAGACTGATTATACACAAACGTGGGAGTTCTGGTGTTGATACACATCAAGTTATTCTTATTAGCCCAATCCCACAGACGCTTCCCATTCAAGTCAGTTTTAAAACCCCACGAAATATGGTGAGAATTAAAGTCCCCCACTAATATAATATCTTTGCGGCAATTTGAAACTACGGTATCTAGAACGGCAGAATTTTGAACACCCGCTGGAAAATATGAATTAATTAACGAAAATGGGAGGTATCCCGGAATAGTAATGCCTAATGCTAGAACCTCGCTATCTGAAGTCATTAACTGATATGTAATTTTCGCTCTATGAGCAATTTTGGAGGATATAAAAATTGCCAAACCGCCACCGCGAGAGGGCCGGTCTAATCTAAATGAGCGGTAATTTTTAATTTTAAAGCACTTTTCCTCTGAAAGCCAAGTTTCTTGTAAAACAATAACATCGGGGGAATAATGATCACAAAGATGGAATAAGTCGGTAGTTGCTGAAAAAATAGAACGGCAATTCCACTGTAATACTTTTAGACTGCCTATTTTGGTGAAATACCAGCAGCACTCACTGCTTTCTCCAAAATGCTATCCTTCAAGAAATCTTTTTTTGATGAGGTTTCCTTTTGGTACTTCTTACTCTTTGCTTTGGAGTTCTGTGAATACCCCTGTGCTTCAGGGGAAGCACGTCTTTTCATTTTTCTTGAATCAAGGTCCATTTTTTCCAACATCGAGTCATGGGATCCGGAGTCAGAGCTCCAATCTACCTCGTGTTCAGTAGGTACAATTAGTTTACGGCCTGTGTTCGACGTGCTTGGCTTTGGTTTCGAAGGGCCTGGTTCAGATGAAACCTCAGTAATCTCACCTGAAGAAGGTAGTAAAGGATTCTCAGCATATCGATTACCGCCCTGCAAGATTTGTGTGAATTGAGTATTCACTACTTGTGCCAATGATTCGGTTAGGCTCACAAATAAAGTTTCCATCAACTTCGTCATCGATCTTTCCACCGTTGATGCTATTATATCCGTCAGCGACGAGTCGAGCGTCTGATTGGCCCGGTTGGCAGCGGTGGCATAGCCACGTGAGCGCTCTGAAAAAACAGATCGGGCCTCACGCCGGGAGCATCGTTTCTGTTCAATTATCTCTAGGAGTTGCAACTCCTGTGTCCTCATAGGGCAACCTTCATCATCAGCTGCGTGAAGTCCACTACATAAACAACATCTCACTTCTTGGGTTGAGCAGTCATTAGTATTGTGTTGTTCAGCGCATGTACGGCACCTCACCTCCGATCTGCATCCCTTTAAGGTATGTCCGTACCTCCAGCATTTTCTACACTGAAGTGGGCGAGGGGATAGCGCTTCAACACGATAAATCAAAGGCCATGCTTTAATTTCGGTCGGACGAGTCGTGCCGGCAAATGTCACGATCACCGACTCTGTAGGGACCTTCTTGTTCTCAACGTTACGCGAGCACCGGAATACGGACACTGCTCCTGCTACGGCAAACATTTCTAGTATCTCTAGTGGTGTAAGGCTCGAGTCCACGCCACGAACTAGACCCTTCACACAGGCCAAATGGGCCGGCACGAAACAGCTCACCGGATGAGAGGCAAACGTTGTGCATTTCAGAAGATCTGTGATGCAGGCCTGGTCCGGCGAGCAGCACAGAATGCCACCACGTCCAAACTGACGCACCTCGGTGATCAGTTGGAAATGATCAGTTATCTTCCGGAGCTCTTCCTGAATTATTCTCGGGTTTTTCATGCGAATGGATTCCCCATTGGTTGGAACCAGGGCCACAGGAACGCTGTTCAGACCACTGCGCAAAAAAAGATCGATTGGCAGGTCATTGTTAGCAAGGGAAGCCGACCAGGCAGAATATGCCTGGCCGGGAGACGAAAGAGACATTAGGTTGCAATGTCTAAGAGCACCGCCCGATTCGGCCGCACCCCCGCAGTAGGATGCACGTAGACACCCTTGAAGAAACCGCTGAGGGTGAACACGACTTGGATAAGGAAGCTCAGGGCAGGACCACGGAATGTCTAGGACCGGGAGCTGCCGACGTGGCTCTTCTTCCTTCGTGACGAACGGCCTAGCAAATCGTTCCTTCTCCGACGAACCAAAAGACTATCATCATCATAGACGGGCATGTGCCACAGAAATAGGGTAAATTCCCCGACTCACAACTGGTGCCCTAAAAATGAAGAAGGCAACAGTTAGCCCAACAAATGGCTGCGAAGCGACGGCGGCGATCCGAAGACCCCGAGTACGTACAACGAGACAATACTAGGTAACGGGAAAGGAAACGGTAGCTTCTAGAAGACCCTGAAGCGATGGAAGGCCTACGCCAACGACGATGGAAGGCGCCCGATGCCCTCCCGCTCGTCTACTCGAAAGACGAAGACTGGTAGGCCTACGTCAACGACGATGGAAGCTTGCGCCCGATGCCGCCTGCTAGTCTACTCGAAAGACGAAGACTGGTCTATAGCCATAAGCTGATCGGTCTCATGCGCCGTAACAGCAAAGTTCATCCCCGCTACAGCCAAGTTCAAGCAACAGTTCAAGCCATTAAAGCAAAAGTTCAGCAACGTTACAGCCAGGTTCAAGCCAAGTTCAACCTCGCTAAAGGCAAGTTCAAGTCAAGTTCAAGCCTCGCTACAGCCAAGTTCAACCTCGCTACTGCGATGTTCTGCCTATAGATACAGAATAAATATGCGTGAGACCGATCAGCTTCGCTGTGTATCGAGCTTTGATCCGCTTAGTGCAATCTTTGCGCAATCTTTTTCTCCCGTCTCTTTATTGTTATATGTCTTTTGTAAAAAATCGTTCTCTGCTTTATTCTTATTTTTTATTCTCTGCGAACGTAGTTTTATCTCATATTTCGCGGGATTTCTTTAAAAGCCCGCAAATATTCACCACGCAGCATGTACGCTGTCAAGAAAAAATGGATCGGTCGTTTTTAAATGCGCTCTACGATGTGTCGAACACAGTCGGCCCAAAAGTGGATATTAAAAATGTCGCATAATTGACCTTATTTATTTACCAGTTAAGCTTATGACAAAACATGCCATAACGAGCACCACCTGACGGTACACCAAATACGTTTGGTTTCATTCAGCGGCAGTTAACCACTTGTTTTCTTTTTTTCATATTTGGTTCAACTTACGTGAAACACGCAGTATACTTATTCACTTTGATTGTTTAGTATGGAACCACCTTGCTATTTGACTTAAATATATTGATTTTCTTTTGTTTAGGTCACCTTAAAGTATTCTTATTGTTACAGATCTGCAGGTAAGCAGAGCGAGAAGTAATAGCAGTCATATCCGGTGGCGCTTTGTGCCTCTAGAACACGTCTGAGACGTTTCCTGGCGGCTCAGGTTCTCTCGAAGAAGAAACGGTAAAAGATTGCACGTGAGTGAATATGTTCCCAGCGAACGCTTTACGCCAGCAGATAAGTCAAATATGAAAAATCACTGCAGTTTTATGTCCTCAATTAACTGTGCGATTATATAGTTCATCGTCTTCACACGATGCGTCACAAACAATATCGCTACCAGCGTTGTTGCTGCTCTACACCTGCTGGTGGATGCGGTATTACAAAAGCAGAAATACGCTTGCGGACAAGGTAAGACTGCACAGCGGTATTTGCGCCATCGTGCGGAGGCATCTTAATGAGGTTCTTGCAAGTAGACGGCAACCTGCTAGCTAGTCGACAAGTAGAGCCACGACAACCATAAGTTGCAGAAGTGTGAAGCAAAAACCACTAGCGCAGCGGTTAAAGAGCTGTCATGTTAAGCAGCCAAACAAATCCCAATAAGTTGTTTAGGAATGAAACTAACATACCTTGAGCAAGAAAGTTAGTATCTTGTGATACAATAGGGTATTTCATTAAAATTAAGCAAAGCTGGTTGCAATTAAGAAATTTTCAAATAAACACATTTCTACATAGGCCTTTGCTGCTTCATAATATAGATTTATAATAGCAAATTTGCAAATGTATCGAAGTATCTTAAGATACAATTGGGAAGTATCGTATCGGATACAATTATTCCGCAAGTATCTTGTATCTGTATCTCAAATACTTCTTGCCTGAGCATCTTGTATCGTATCGCGATACAATTTCAAAGTATCTTTGCCCAGCCCTGGTTGGGAAGCAGTTCTCTCTACATCAAGTCATCTTATGACGCTGACAAAACACTTCTTTCATCGCGCGCTCCTGTCGTATTCGTCGTATCTTCCCCTTGCACATAAAAGAAATTTTTATCTCGCCGTGAAAAACGCGCAAGAGCTTTTTGTGAGCTCTCTTAGCGCTTGCCCCTGCTGCGCAGTTGGCGAAAACAACATGGCGTCGTAAACTTTATGTGTCGGTGCCGATTTTCGCAAACGCTTCTCGCTTGAGTTCCTTCAGCGTACGACTGGATGTGCTGTGAATACCGTTGCTTTTTCGGTGCCCGCAAGCCGTGTGAAGACCGATGGCACTGTCTCTTGGTGTGCGGTGAAGCGTAGCGAGGCCTGTGCCTCGGTGTGTTTATGGAGCGGGGATCGGCGCCTGTGTACCGACGGTAACTAGCACTCGATGAGCCTGCAATGTGTGTTTGATTTTCGGTAACAGTTCGTTCCAGTGTCTCACTAAGGCGTAGTGCGGCATTTCGAATGGACAGCATTTCGGCACGTTATTTGAGTGATTCCGTGCTCGTACGGTAACGCATGAACTACGCTCTGTATTTGGTTCTTGCTTCGCCACTGGTGAGCCCGTGCGCTTCTATTTTCTTGTGAGCAGTCCAGGCAAATGTACTGTTCGGGAGTGAAACGATGTGCGTTGTGAAGAGTGGTGCTGTGTTGACATTTCCAAGACTTGTGAAGAAGCTGTGCTTGTGCGGCAGAACGTTAAAAGCGTTGATAACCGTGTTTCGCCCTACGAAGTTGCGATGGTGTTTACGAGGGCTTTAAGGATTTGGCACTGGGCTTGGCGTTTTCTTTTTTAACTCGTTGCTTCTCCTTGTGATAACCGTAATTCGAACGTCATAATGTGTCGAACCGAAGTCACACGCCGAGACATTCTGCTGCAAATGTGGCTGCTTTGGCAGTACGCCATGACTGTTCTCCGGTGAAAACTTGGAGTTGTACCTCGCAGCGAGAGCACGTGGACGTCACGCTTCGCTCCGGAGAGAACACACTTATCACTGGTACTACCTTGCCTTGGATGAAGTCGTAGACCAGCACCTGCTAACTACAAGTTTTCGAGTCCATCTGTCCTGTCGTTTTGCACAGCACTGGAGCCTTCACTACAGTGGCCCATGGTGATTTTCGACGCTTCAGCAGTGGACGTACAAATCTTGCTACCCTTGCATTTCTACGTCAAAGGCAGCTTCCAGTCCACAGACGTCTTTTGCCTGTTAGCCGCAGGCACATTGGATTCCCGATGACGCTGACGGCTGCTAATATCGTTGTGCCATCGGTGAGTTCAACTTGCGCAACTAATTTTGTTGCTACTCGTGTAGTGCTGTAACGTACGTTTGTAAGATTTTCGTCCCAGCAGATGTAACGTTACCCCATGTGAAGTTCCAGTATGAAAAATGTACTACTACCGCTTTATATATACATATATATGGCCAATATACATATTGTGACGGAGGCGAGATGTAGATTTAGTAGATATTTATACCAATGAATCGGCAGCGAATACAATATGACTGATGAGCACCACGCGCAAGCCCTTCACGTTTACTCGTCTTCTTTATCTTCGGAGAGCCCATGTCGCACCGTAACATCACTCTCCTGCGGCGAAGCGTTGTCGCGGCGCTTGTTATGGCGACGAAGAGCTAGCAGAGCAATACGGTTTCAGTCTGGAAACGTGCACAACATCCTTCTGGAGTGAGGAGGTCGAAGAGGCTGTGTCCAGGGGTGCGATCTCATAGTTCACGTCGCTGAGTTGGCGGAGTACTTTATAGGGGCCATTGTAACGGCAGAGAAGCTTCTCTGATAAGCCGACCTGGCGGCATGGTAACCAGAGGAGTACCAGAGATCCCGGTGTGAAGTGAACGCTTCGATGTCGACTATCATGACGATCTTTTTGGTGTTCTTGTGACAAAGACAGTCGGTCACGGGCGAGCTGACGAGCTGTATGGGCTCGAACAATGACGTCGCCGGCGTATGCAGTAGGCAAGGGTCTGGACGAAGGAAGCAGAGTGTCGAATGGTAACGCTGGATGTCGGCCATATAGCAAATAGAACGGGGAATAACCAGCTGTGTCATGTCGTGAAGAGTTATAAGCAAAGGTGACAAATGGGAGTGCGTTGTCCCAGTCGCGGTGATCTGACGAAACGTACATGGAGAGCATCTGAGTAAGCGCTCGGTTGAGACGCTTGGTCAATCCGTTCGTCTGTGGATGATAAGCTGTGGCGAGCTTGTGCTGTGTGGAGCAGGCACGCAGGATCTCATCCACGACACGTGACAGGAAGTACCGCCTTCGATCAGTAAGTAGCTGCCGAGGGGCGCCATGATGTAGAATGACGTCGTACAACAGAAAGTCAGCGACGTCGGTGGCACAACTTGTAGGCAGTGCTCGAGTGATGGCAAAGCGTGTGGCGTAATCGGTGGCGACAGCAACCCATTTATTGCCCGAGGTAGAGGTGGGAAAAGGGCCTAGTAGGTCAAGTACATAACCACGGAAGAATGGCTCCGTAGTTATGTCAATGGGGTGTACGTGGCGAGAAGGCAGCACAGAGGGGCGCTTTCGGCGTTGGCAGTGGTCACAAGAAGCGACATAGCGAACCACAGTACGGTACATGCCAGGCCAGAAAAAGCGACGTCGCACGCGATCGTATGTACGACAGACGCCAAGGTGGCCGGCTGTCGGTACATCATGGAGTTGTTGCAGAACACTGTCGCGTAGATGGCGAGGGAGCACAAGAAGTAGTTCCGAGCCATCGGCGTTGAAGCTACGACGGTACAAAATGTTGTCGTGCAGTTCGAGCAGGCGAACAGAAGGGTCTGGTGATGGCGAGGTTAGATGGTCGATGATGGCCAGTAACGATGGGTCCCGTCGCTGTTCCGTGGCGATGTCAACCAACGCGCGGATGGAGAGCACGCAGGGGTCCGAGTCAAGGTCAGTTAGGTCGGGCGCTTCAACTGGATGACGGGGCAAATAGTCTGCGTCTGCGTACAGTCGCCCCGACTTGTAATGAACCACAAACGAGTATTCCTGGAGACGGAGTGCCCAGCGACCGAGACGTCCCGACGGGTTCTTTAGTGATGAGAACCAGCAGAGAGCGTGATGGTCCGTGACCACGGAAAAAGTTCGGCCATACAGGTAGGGCCTGAATTTGGTCACGGCCCACACTAAAGCTAGACATTCACGCTCAGTGATGGAGAACTTCCGTTCGGCGGGCGAAAGAAGACAGCTGGCGTAAGCAATTACTCGATCCTTGCCGTGCTGTCGTTGGCCGAGAACCACCCCAATTCCATGGCCACTAGCATCGGTCCGAAGCTCTGTATGCGACGCAGGGTCGAAATGGGCCAGTATTGGCGGTGTAGTCAGCAGATGGATAAGGGCAGAAAAAGAGTTTGCTTGCTTGGCGCCGCATGTGAAGGGAACATCCTTTTTTAAGAGATCAGTAAGTGGTCGAGCGATGTCAGCGAAGTTGCGGACAAGGCGACGAAAATAGGAACACAATCCTACGAAACTGCGGACGTCCTTCGTTGAGCACGGCATAGGGAATTCTTCCACTGCTCGCACTTTGTCGGGGTCCGGTTGGACACCAGCAGCACTCACAAGGTGGCCGAGTATGGTGATTTCGCGCCGTCCAAAACGGCACTTTGCCGAATTCAGCTAGAGAGCGGCTCGTCGAAAAACATCCAGAACGGCAGACAGACGTGTGAGGTGGCTGTCAAACATAGGCGAATAGACGATAACATCGTCTAAGTAACATAAACAGATGGACCACTTATATCCTCGGAGCAGAGAGTCCATCATGCATTCGAAAGTTACCGGGGCACTGCAAAGTCCAAACGGCATGACCTTGAACTGGTAGAGAACATCGGGCGTAACGAAGGCGGTTTTTTCGCGGTCCATGGGGTCGACGGAAATTTGCCAATAGCCGGACCGAAGGTCGATAGATGAAAAGTATTGGGCGCCATGGAGGCAATCGAGGGCGTCACCGATCCGAGGCAAAGGGTAGACGTCTTTACGAGTGACCTTGTTTAAATTGCGATAATCAACACAAAAGCGCCAGCTCCCATCCTTTTTGACGAGCACGACTGGGGAGGCCCACGGGCTCGACGACGGCTCTATGACGTCTTTAGTAATCATTTTGTCGACTCCGCGCTGAATTACTTGACGTTCCTGTTGAGATACGCGATATGGACGCCGGCGTACAGGAATGGCGGCACCAGTGTTGATCTGGTGAGTAACGACAGATGTTTGGTCCAGAGGGCGGTCGTCGAGGTCAAAAATGTCACGATAGGACGCAAGCAGATGATGGAGATCTGTAGCTTGCGCTGGGGTTAGATCGGGAGCGATCATCTTGTCAATATTGTCATCAGGCAGCGTGGAATTAGCCTCATGACAAGATGACGCAACATGGGCGTCCAAAGCGGCCATCTGGCAATTTTCAAGCGGAGAGATGGTGGCCAAAGACAAGCCTTGTGGAATAACTTCAGTCATCAGGCTGACGTTGAGAAGAGGGATGACCACTGTATTGTCAACCACAGAAACAATAGTGTGAGCAAGAGCGACATCTCGGGCCATCAGCACGTCAAGAATAGGAGATAGGAGGTAGTCACCATCGGGCACATCGCGTGAAGATGACAAGGCGACGTACGTAGCAGCTTGTGGTGGCAAGCGGGCGTGATGGCGAGAGCGTAAGCGCGGGGGGAGGTCGGCTGGCAAACCAGCAAGCTGCGGCAACTCAAGCTGAACAGAACCTGTCGCAAAATCAATGAGTGCAGAATGACTTGACAGAAAATCCAAGCTAAGGATCTGGTCGTCGGGGCACTGCTCAATGAAGGCAAATTGAACTGATGTAGGATAATCGGCTATACAAATACGGGCGGTGCACATCCCTTGAACGTCAGGAGTGCCTCCATCTGCGACGCGGAGTGTGCGGGAAGCGACAGGCATGAGTACTTTGCAGGCGGCGGCGAAGGTTTGCGCTCATTACAGAAATGTGAGCTCCAGTGTCGATAAGGGCTGAAATAGGCACACCATCAACGTCAACGTCTAGTAAACTTCGTCTCGTTAAAAGCATCAAGAGAGGATTTGTGGAGGAAGTCGACAATGCAGCGTCACCTCCGGGCGCTGCACTGTTTAGTTTTCCGGATAGGCAGGAGCAGGATTAAAAGGGGATGACGGCCGGCGATTCTGCGGCGAGCGAGACGACTGGCGACGGTGTGGAGGCGAGCGCGACTGATGACCATGCGGCGACGGTGAGCGGCTGCCGAACCGTGTGTAGACGTAGGGGGAAGGAAACTGGGTCGGAGGTGTGAAGCGGGTGCTGTCCTGTCGGCGGTATGGGGCAGACGACGTCCGAGGTGGCGAGGACCAGCGAGTATCGCAGTAACGGGCTACATGGCCGATACAATGGCACTGAAAACAAATTGGTCGATTGTCGGCAGTCGTCCAAGCAGCAGGGTTGCGAGAGCGGGCCGGAAACCGCTGCTCGGGATAGGACGAGAGTGGACGCCATGAAGTTTGCTGTGGGCTGGTCACAGTGCACACAGAATGAATGCCTATGCTGGCGAGTTCCTGACGGACGATGGCTTGAACCATGGGCGCAGTGATCGGTGTTGTATCACTGGCACCGGTGTAAGCTGGAGCAGGGCCCATGGCTTCAAGTTCGTGGCGTACTATTCGAGTGACGTGGTCTGGGGAAACTGGAGCTGGCGGTTGCGTCCTCGTTCGGTCTTCGCAAGACGACGCTGCAGCCGTGTTGGGAAGTCGGGCAAACACGCTGTCAATGCGCCGGCTCGTAGCTTGCTCAAAGCGCCGGCACTCCTTTATAATGACGTCCACTGTGGAGTAATTCTTGCGTATTAGAAGATTGAAGGCGTCGTCAGCAATCCCCTTAAGAATATGCCGAACTTTGTCGGCCTCCGGCATCTCGGCATTGGCTTTGCGACACAATGATATCACATCTTCTATGTACGAGACGTACGATTCTGTGGATGTCTGCGCCCGAGACGCGAGCATTTTGTTCGCGGCCATCTTTCGTCCAACAGGCTTCCCAAACAAGTCCAACATTTTCTGTTTACACGTTGCCCAACTCCCGAGTTCGGTTTCATGGTTCTCATACCACACTTTGGCAGTTCCCTTGAGGTAAAACATCAGGTTGGCCAGCATTAGATTCGGGCCCCAGCGGTTGCGAGTACTCACATGTTCGTACTCCGCCAGCCAATCCTCAACGTCCACCTTATCGGGATCGCCGGAACCGCTGAACGTGCCAGGATCCCGTGGTTGTTCCAGCACGACCGTTGTTGTCGCAGGTGCAGATGCAGCCGCCGCGTCATCTTCATCCTGAGAGACACCGAGTGCAGATGCAAACGCAGTATCTTCCGCCATAGTTGCAGAAAAGCTCCTTAAACGACGGCCGCTGCGGAGTTCCGTTGCGAGGCGTGTCGTACCCAGCACCTCGACCAAATGTGACGAAGGCGAGATGTAGATTTAATAGATATTTATACCAGTGAATCGGCAGCCAATATGGCTGATGAGCACTACGTGCCTAAATAAATCATTAACGATAAATGAAATAAATCAAATAAGTATGTACTAGAAACATTAGCATGGCGCTTCACGTTTACTTGTCTTCTTTATCTTCCGAGAGCCCATGTCGCACCGTAACAATATATTGCAATATGAGCAAGTACACGAACAGTTTTTATGATTTGGCTTAAACGGGCTTTTTTCTGATTATTAAGACGAGCCTGTCTGTTTACCACGCAAAGGGGAGAGAAAAACATTTGATGCGAATTTATTTTCCAGGAACCATGTAGCACTTTTTCAGGAATTCCCTTTATTTTGCAAAATTGGTTGCATAGAAGATTACCGCTGTGGCAGTACTATACTTTACTAGGACATATATGTTGTAGTATGTAAAGCTTACATGGGGCTTCAGTTTGTTTCAAAGTGAATATAGCATATTTGACAGCTTTGACTAAGTGATAGCCTTGTGTTACTGCCAAATATGTATTAAGAGAGTGCTTTCAGTGGTGGTTTTTTTAATATGTTCTTTTTGGTCTCTTCACAGATCGCAGACTTTCGTAATGTCCTGGGATCCATCGATTGCATGCATTGGCAAATCAAGCCACCTTATGACTTGGAGCACCTGCACAGAAATAGGACTTGTGCTCCCTAAATGTACAAGTCTTTTGCAACGGTGGCGATGTCATCATCCAGCCGACCTCGAAGGGGCCTGGAAGCACGCATGGCAGCCTAATCCGGATGTACTGTGCTCTGCCTGGGCGCTTCGAGGGCAGACAACTGCCTAATGGCTAGTTGCTAGGTTAGCTTTTTTTAAAATACAGATGGTACAGTGAACACAAGTTAATGTGCACACCTTCACAACTCAAACATCGTTACTAGCAGTGGATGCTTGTATTATTTTCACACAGCGATGCTAATTGGACACTTAAGGAAAAGCAAACTGTGATAGAATTGACAATGTCAAAAGTGTAGTCTGGAGCTTATGAATTTAACTCCATACATGTGAGACTGGAAAGTTGTGCTTTTGAAATAGCACAAATCCTTTTATTGCTTATTCATCTCTTGTGCTTGTGACTCGCTCAGTGTATCAAGTGCTCTACATGGAAATAGCAAGCGGGTGAAAATCACCTGGCTGTTCGCAACATGCAGGGAGAAATAGCTCTAGTTCAAGCCTCAGGCCACACAGGAGCAGTAAATGCGCATTTTACATGTCGTAGCTTATCTTTTTTCAATGTTGTGTGGCACGTTGTATTTCCGCCGTATATGTTCTCAGCACAACTGCATGATGGCACGTTTACTTCTACAAATCGTGTATGACCTGAATACACACTTGTTGATCTCTAAAGGTGACTCTCGCAATGCCTGAGAGCCATGGGTGCTCACCCTCCTGTCCGTGGGTAGCCCAGCTGAGCAGCAGTGCAGTGTAGCCCCCACCCATGCAAGAAAAGTCATACAGCGCACCATTGGTGTTCTGAGCTGGGCACAGCATACCCGTCCGGCATGGCATTGACATCAGTAATAATGATGGTGAGTGTTTGTGGAAGCCCTAAGAGCCCATTCACATGCATTTGTTTCTTATGAGTGTGCTTGTTGCTCACAATCATTTCTCCTATTCAAGTGCAATTTTTTTTATTGCGATAGCCAATTATATGGACAGTCTAGGCTGGAAAATGTCCGTCCCCGTCACCGTCATTTACCGTATATGTATAAGTATGTAATATGTAGAAAAGCCACAAAGAAAAATAATTCAGAAATTCTTTCCGACGCACGGAATCGAACGGGCGACCTCTCGCTTTGCAGCCCGCCGCGTTAGACGTTAGGCCACGACAGCACCGTCTTTCAGCCTGCTAACGGCGAGCTATTTATATACACCATGTAATTCAGCATGCTTTCTTAGTGGCCACATAGATGGGGCGACGTGCGCGCGTGTGGCGCGCTTTAAGGATCGTCGCCCCGCTCCTGCAACGCCGTTGCTCTTCGCTCTACAGGGCGTGGTCGCTTTCGTGCGCTTATCTCGAGGAAAGAAGGGGCGGCCGGTGGGGTGCTTCGCTTCGCTCGCTGCAGCGGCCGCGTTTGCGAAAGGAGCGCGCTGTTCATACAGAAATAAGTAACAACTGTGACAATTAGTTCGCGCTCGTCTTGTTTGTACCTGTTCGTTCGTTTCGTGCGTCCTGCTTTATGTTTGAGCAGTGCGCTTCAAGTGTCGAGCTGTGACGCGTTAGTTCACGCTCGTCCTGTGTGCGTTCTTTTCGTGCGTCCTTTGGGCTCGAGCGACGCGCTGGAAATTTCGAGCTGCTTTCCGTTCTTCGCGTTACATTACAATTTATTGCTATCGCATTCATTGCTTCGCCGTTGCGGCAAAACTGTGACATTTTTCAAGATGTTCTTTCGTTAAGAAAAACGGTTTTCAGCAACAAAAACACACATAATCCGCAAATGCTTTGTGTTTTGTAGTCTTCAAAATTGCTCCTGCACACTGTTTATGAGGCGGCTATAATAACTCTGAAGTGATGAACAATCGCTGTTGTCTTGTAACACAGCATAACATGAGTACACTCTAAGAAAAAAATCGAGTATTTGGGAGTATTTCTGCCACACAATAATAATCGTAACCTGGCTTGCTCGCGTTTCCTTTTTTTGAAAACTCGGCTCCTCGGCACTTTCCTATCAAGAATCAAGAATGCTGTGTCACTCTTATAACACGCGCGTCGTTAGTGACCGGGAAGTGCCGGGACCGCGGTGATAATGCGAGGAAAGTACGTGAGGTGGATGACGATTACAGTTGTCGGGCAGGAATACTCCCCAAATACTCGATTTTTTCTTAGAGTGTAGCATAGTGAACTCATTTTTCTTGCACCTAGCGAAAAGTAGAGATGAAAGATACTTTATTGGCTTATGTCTCACTATTAGGAAGAAGTTTGTCGCCTTCAAAATAAACATCGTAGTTATACATTTATATTATAAAACATTTTTTAAAAGTCTTTATTGTTGGTGGCTCGATGTTCAGACTTTTTTCTTGTTTTTTATTCTTTCTTCATACTTATAATCGGCTTCTGAAGATACGACAGCTATATTTTTTTAGCACATATCAGCTGCACATTTTTACACGTAGCACGGTTGTAACAATCATCTGTATTTTTCTATGTTCCAGCAGTATCATGGAATCAGGTGCCCCACTGTCCTGTAATTGTACAGTGTATCTCGAACAAAACACACAAGGCCAACAAGTAGAGAGCGACTACCAGGGACTGTGTCCTGCTGTTCAAAGTGCACGTCAACAGAAAGAATACATTGTGGTGGCTGGTGCAGTTTGAATTGTATGGTGAGAACCTGCACAGCTGCAGTTTGTTGAGCAGTGAATCATTCCGCAGTTCCTTGCACCTGAGGATTCAAAATTAATTAAATTGTGCATTTAATGTAACGAACCATGACATTAATGTAAAGGACATTGTAGTGGTAGTGTGCAAATAATTTCGGCTTCCTTAAATTTTTAACATGCGTGTAAATCAAAGTGCATGCGCGTCTCTGCATTTCACGCTCGGATATATGCAGCGCGACTTGGACGAAGACAGGAGACACATAAAACACAGACGAGCGCCGACTTACAACTGAGTTTATTTGCACTTCGACAGGCCTTTTTGTATGCACAAACCCAGCCTGTATCAACCATCACACAGAAGCAGATAAACGACGATAAAACGATAAAGGACTTAATGATGCTGTAAGCAAAAAAATTATCACATGCCTATAGCAAGACGAAAAGCCACCGTTTATGCGCACCTATATCGCACAAGCGAACTAATTTTTTTTTTTGATGACAAGACAGCGCAAAGAATTACACATTCCAGAAAACGCGCCAACAAAAACCAAGCCGAGCACACGCACAGCGGGAAATATCTAACTTGACCTGGTGACGAGTGAAGTAGGCATCTAAAAGAACAATGACCAACAACCACGGAAAAGCATGAGAGGATGAAACACTCAATGACAACCTAGAGATCAGAAATCGGCGTCAGGTAGTGAAACCAACAGACTGCTTGCGCTCTTACCGAGCTTGCGCTCTTACCGGTAAGAGCGCAAGCTTCCTTCTCTCTTTCGTCCTCTGAGCGTAGTTTGGCGCAAGCGGAGCTCATTCGCAGTCGAAGGTGCACTCATCTAATGTGAGCGCCTGCAGCATCGAGCGGCTGCTGCTGCGGGTTTGTCAAGCCGCTGATCGCAAGACAAAGCTTGCTGAACCAAGACACCTGGCTGCGTATTTGTTGGTGTGGAGCTGCTGATTTGTGATTATGTCACGTACAAATATTTTGAACAACACTATATCCCATGTTCAGCACATAACGCACGGAGCGACCGCTAGGCTGTCTTGTTCACATTTGACGCATTATAACTTGTTGGGAACCAAAATAATGCAACGTTTTTTTATTCAGAATGGTAGATGACGTCCTTGACTTCAATCACAGGGATACTAAAAAAATTAAGAGGCCATTTTGAGAAATCCAGAAACCGGCAGGAAGGGGAAGATGGAAGCTTGCGATGAAAAAATCCGTAAACATGGGGTGGGTGCTCGAGCCTTTTTAAGAAAACTGTTTCCAAACTTCGGCGTTTTTGGTAAAACACTTACGTTTCAGCCTCATTATCGAGTGAAATGGAGCGTGATAAAACCGTGGAAGATATATTAAAAGAGAGTGAAGATATCAAAGATAATATGTACCGAATTTTTGCATCCTCACTTTAACTTCCTTGCAGTAAAAAATTCCTGAAATACAGGTATTTTGTGCGATTTGCCATGTTTGTGATTTTCTCCTTCAATAGTTCTTGGACAAGAAAGGGAAATAATAGACTCATAAGATTTTACTTCACTTGTTCTTTGAGGGGAATAAATAGTGTGAAGTGCACCGGTTTTTCCCTAGGTGCGCTCAAAATTCAGAAATCGCGAAATTGGCGGAAAAGAGTTTTTTTAGGTCAAAATTTATATATATTTTTTCGGGCGAACAAAATTTTTTCCGCAAAAGTAACTTCGAAACCATTGTTATGGGTCTAATGCCTAGACCTACAGCAAATTTCATAAAAATCTGGAATGGTGACCGGGACCTCGTGTTCGATCTTATCTGGACGCACCCAGCATTGAGTTTTTTTTTATGTAAACATGTTGTGGCCCACTGCAGGTAACGTAATAACGGACAGAGGTACGGCGTTTACTGCTGACCTAACTCAGGCAATATTGAGATACAACCAGACAAGCCACCGCCGGACCACTGCCTACCACCCTCAGACCAATGGCCTCACCGAGCGGCTAAACAAGACCATCGCCGACATGCTGGCCATGTATGTCGACGTCGAACACAAGACGTGGGATGCCATCCTTCCTTTTGTGACCTTCGCATACAACACGGCCATGCAAGAAACGACGCAAATGATGCCGTACAAGCTGGTCTACGGAAGGAGCCCGGCAACGACGCTCGATGCAATGCTACCAACCGCCACCGACGAAGACGATCTCGACGTTGCCGCCTGTTTGCAACGCGCCGAAGAAGCTCGGCAGCTCGCCCGCCGGCGCATCAAGAACAAGCAGAGGGCCGACACCCGTCGGTATAATCTTCGAGTGGGTCTGGACGCTAATACGCCGACGGGGACTTAGAGAGAAGCTCCTTCGACGACACTTCGGACCATACAAGGTGCTTCGACGTCTAGGCGCTCTTAACTACGAGATCATCCCGGGCGGCATTACGAACTCCCAGCGACGCCGCGCACTACCTGAAGTCGTCCATGTCGTGCGCCTTAAGCCGTTTATTGCGCGTTAGCGAACCTGGGGATTGTACTCTTACTTTTTTATTGTATTTATTTTGGTATGCACTTGTTTCTTTTTTCCTTCTATGTTCTGCCACAAGCATCGAGACGATGCTTTTTCAGAGGGGCACAATGCCACGCCCGCTTGTTTTATTTTGATGTATTCGGGTTTGACCAGGAAGGATAGAACACTGCGGCGCTGACCACGCCGCAGTGTTTGAGAAGCTCCGCGATTGTAGTAGATGACTTTGTTAAGATTGCGCGCAGGACGCGAATACTCTAGATTATTCCAGAGCTTGTGCGACCACCAGTGATAAGACTGGAAAGTTCTGTGCGTGATGTATAAAAGGCGGCGCGTCCCAGCCATGAGCAGTTTTATCGACGGCCGACGCTCTGTTCGCCGCTATCAGTGTACGGTGTGTATTGCTGTTGTTTGAATTTCCTTTTCCCGGCCACAAGTTCGGCCAAATAAAAGAGTTTCATCTTCGACACGCCGACTGCTGCCTTCATCGACGTCACGACCCCGTGACAATATTCACGGTGTTAGGTACCTGCGCCTGAAACCGAATGACGAAAATAAATTCAAGAGCAAGCAGGATGACAGACTGACACTTCAGAGACACTGCAGGCGGCCGTCTTCTGCCTCAAGCTTAACTTGCACAGAAATGCCCCTCAAGGCACAGAAGAGAGAAATTCTCGAATGCACGTATATATGAGATACAGAAATCAACCCTGTAACTGGTGTGTGGTTTAATCCATCCACATCGTTATGGACTCTCCGTTTTCGCTGTTAATGCTTCCTTTGCTTTCCGCATCACTATCCGCGCTGGCGGGTATTGACGGCAACACAGCAGCTGTGTTTCCGTCAGTACTCGCCAGCGCGGATAGCGATACCGTCATACGGCTGTCCACGTGGCAGCTTCATTAAGCTTTCTTTCTTCTCAGCCCATAAGGCACTTATACGTGCCTATCAAGCAGCGAAAAGGACTTGAATCTAGTGGCAACTCTACCCCATTGTTTCTCCTCGATTGCATTATGAGTTATATTCCATCTCACCACTACCGTTCAGCACCACTAAAGCAACGGGATGTGCCACGTGCTTGCGAAGCAAAATGTAGTTCCAGATGTAATTTCCCTACAATTCGCGGGGCTGAGGCACTTGCGCTTGTTTAGCACGTCTTACATCGCATCAATGCGTGATATGTTTATTCTTCGTCGCATTTACGTCGTATTTCTTGAATTGTTTATCAATAACCGCTGATAACTGTGGTTACAAATGAACATGGCAGTGCCCATGGAGACGCGACCGCCGCTTCAATCCGAAGTTACACTTGTTTCTTGCCCACAGCGCTGACAGCAATAAATAAATTGTAAAATGAGCGATCGCTTTGCGCCATCTCATGACGAGGACAAAGCAGCAGGTACGTTTTGTCGTTTTTGGCAAGATAATACCCTTTTGTTTACCCACTCCTGCTAAGCCTAATATGCCGTGTATTTTATAACTGTTCATCACTAAAGCGCAATATAGTCCCGAG
Source organism: Rhipicephalus sanguineus (assembly GCF_013339695.2). Classification (NCBI taxonomy): domain Eukaryota; kingdom Metazoa; phylum Arthropoda; class Arachnida; order Ixodida; family Ixodidae; genus Rhipicephalus; species Rhipicephalus sanguineus. The sequence goes on from NC_051176.1 coordinate 29,712,067, forward strand.
TACATTGCTGTCGAAGCGTCAGGACATAAATCTAAAGCAAATACAAGCATCAGTTTGGAACTTACGGGCCACACGGCGCACGATGACGACATGACAAATTCGAGGCGCATGGCACCAGCGTCGACGGGTGCAGCCATGTTGTCTTTTTTTGCCGTCTGCTAGCTTTACACGCCCAACGCGGGCGCGCAGACGCCATGGGGATGCTGAGCAGACAACGCGGCGCGGATGAATACATCGCAAGGGATTTTCGCCTTTCTTCTTGGCTAAAGGACCCTGTAGCCTCCACAGTGCTGAAGGGAACTTCTGAGATGGAGTATAGTTGTACGTTCAACGTAAACTGCGTTATCGCAAGGATGTGAGTGCATACAACCATGGCGTAACTAGAATAGAGTGTAGCTTAGATTAGACAATTTCATGCATTTATAGGGCACTCAAGTAAGCGGCATGCTTTGCCTTTCATACTTTTATACGAAGAACGAACCCGAGTAAAGAAATAAACCACATGCACAGATCTGAAGCTGCACGGAGAACGAGAGGACCGTCCCATCGGTGGATTTTCGAATGTGCCTCTATGCTAGAAGATCCTGCCTTCGTCACTGTTTTCTCTGCAGCATCAACACCGCTTAAATGAAGATTTGATGCGATTCGAAAAGTTGCGAGTTGCGAGCTTCGTGTGTGCAAGCTGACGAAGCACTTTTGCGCTTCATTAGGCGTTCCGGAGAGAAAGCTGCCCACACGGACTTGGCCAATCGCGCGACTCACGGCCCCGCAACGGCGCCAGTATAGTGCACTCTCCGCGCGCCAGTTTCTGCGCGGTGGCGCGGAAGGTTCTATATATTGAGAACCGCGACCGGCTTTGCCTCGAAAGCCTCTCAAGTTTTTCGTTGTCGCCACGCCAAGCCCTTATAACCGACGTGCTGAAATCCTGTGCCACGACTGTGAACTGTGAAAAACAGAAGGCAGGGCGGAGCTCCCGGGGAGGAGAGGGACGGCCGGATGAGAAGAGCAAGGAGCGCGCTGGCAATTTCCGCGCTCAAAATTGAAAGAGACAGGCTGGACCGATTTGTTGCCGCGTCCTTTCGAGGCAAAACCGCCACCTCGTGTGAACGTACAAGGCCCTCCGAAAGGCAGGCATCCGGCAGGGCAAGCAAGGAGGCATTTTGCGGCTCTGCGCAATCTTGTTCAACTCGGCGCCGCGCACAAAACTCCTCTCTTCTTAATAAAGACCAAAAAGTAAAGACGTCCCTCTGGCCAAATCCACCGTTCCCAAACGCCCTTGCACTCTCACGCACAGCGCGCACAACGCACACATGCGGTCGCACAGAAGGAACGGGGGAACACACACGGTACCCATACGGCTGTCCGCCTCGGCTACTCGAGTGGTTTGAGCGGAGAGAAAGAGTGATTTCCAGGGAGCGCCGTGGCGGCGGAGATCTCCAATCCCGGATCCCATAAGCCTTAGGCTCGGTGCTCGGCCAGCGCGCGTTTCCTTTAAAACGACCCTCGGCGGTAACGCTACAAATGAGATTGCTCGCCGTGCCGGAGATTGCTTCCCCGCACTCGGCCGTTTCAAGAAGGAACCGCGCTCGCGCAACTTTCGTGGCAGCCGAAATGTTCGTGTGTGTTCTTGCCTGTTATCTTTATTGCTTTTGTTTTTTTTCTTTCTTATTCTCGTGCTTTGAACACTGGATCGTATAGGACACTGGCCAACGTATCTCTGCTGCTCCGCCGACCGCAGACACAATGGCGCCGTTGCTGGAAGACCCGCCCCCGCACAATTCTTTCATTGAAGCCAGGTGACTCTTAAGAAAAAAGGGGCTGGTGTTGGGAGACTGAGTTGCCGAGGCAGGAGACTTGGCGCTCTTCGGCACATCTCTCCCGTATCTGCTGCCTTAGTGCCAAATGCAATTTCTTCTACGCATAAAGATAGCGTGGTTACTTTCCTCTGGAAACTTACTAAGCTGCGGTACGCAATATCTCTTTGTGTACGCCCGGCAAGCATGATTTTGCGCCGGGTGTCCTTTGCCTGTGCAAGCGGAAACAATGTGCGGACCGAAAGAACGAGCGAGACAAGGCATGGTTTCTTACTGCACGAGCGAAAAGTAATATTGCACCTATGTTCTAAAACTGGCCCGCTGTGGAAACAAAGGGGACGACTATTTTCGGAACTCAGTCAGTAAAGTAATATTGGGGCCATTCCTAACCTGATAGCACTGGTGAATCTGGAGAGGTGGCCGAGCAGTGATGCAATTGTCCTCCGTGGCACTACGATTGAACAGGACGAAAAGACTGTCGAGGAAAGATCTGCCGTGGTGGTGTGGAATTACGACGAATAGTAGTAGCGAAATGCACTTGAGTCTGGGCCCGTATTCGTAATTGCAGAGATATATTCATCTATTCTATGGACAGAAATTGCCAGAGGACGACCACCAGGTCGCCGTAGTAGTGGAGTTACTAGTGATGCTCTCCGAACGCGTATTAGTAATCTACTAACACCGACTTCGCAAAATGCCTTACTGGCAGATGCCCTGCGCTGAGTCTTGCGCACCTTCAGTGCGTCCATTCAAGAAGTTTAAACAGAAGCATCGATATGCCAGTAGAATTCTAGAGACCATTATATCGCAGTATTTCAATCTTACGTCGATATTTTTTCGCGGGTGGGCAGCCATCAGGAACTACCCATTTTAATTCGGCTATCGGTTATGAATGCCTTCAACAATGTTAACTTTTATAGAAAAAAAAAAAAAGAACAGGTCAGAAAAGGACGGCGCGGAGAAAGCGCTAACTTGCAACATATGTCTTCTTTTTCGAAGTGATACACGCATGTATAGGAAACAGTGAACTCAGGCGCATCTGTACGGATTCAGAACATTTAGAGAAGCAACGATGCATGTGTATATGGAAAGTTAACGTATAATGGCGAAACACGGTGGTCTAGTGGTTATGCTGCTCGACTGTTAACCCGAAGGTTGCGGGATCGACACCCGGCCGCGGCAGCCGCATTATCGATGGAGGCGACAATACTTCAGAAACGTGTACTTAAACTTAGGTGCAATTAAGAACCCCAGGTGGACAAAATTTCTGGAGCCCTGCACTACTGAGTCCCTGATAATCATATCGTGGTTTTAGCATGTTACAGTGAAACCTCGGTGATACGATGACAGCTCATACGAATTTCGGGGTGATACGAATTTTTCGTTGGTCCCGGCCAAGGCCCATTGGCCTGCAATGTAATGGAGTACGGTTGTTGCGAACCGATTTTTACCCAGCGACGTTTGATACGAACGTATGCCACCGCCCAGGTACGAAGAGGCGCTGTCCGCGCTGTCGCGGAAGACGCGCCAAGCACGTAGGAGCGCGGGAACGCAAGCGTGGGCATGCGCACCGCACCGCCAAATCATCAGAATCAAGGTGTAAGAAAAACACTTTTCTTACGGTCAGAATAAACCTTCAGACACGCGTCACGGCCTCCGAGATTGTGTGCGCGAATCTTTGAGGCTCTTATGTGCCTTCGCGTTTAGATTACAGAGGACATTAGCGCCGTGCTTGTTTTTTTCTAACGTGCTGACGCGGGCTGCTGTCGTTGTACTGTGTTTACACGTGCCTGCCTCGTGCATCAAAGATTCTATGAAGGGTGGACGAGGACCGAAAGAAGGCGATGACGGTCTTGGCGAAGGAGTCAGGCCTCACAACGTCAACATGCGCGACCGTTAAGGTCGCACTTTTGCGGGCACGGCCGTAAATCTCCCAAAAAGCATCCCCAACACCTCCGCAATAACAAAATCATAACACAGGACTGTGGTTTTGTAATTTTGTGGCCTTGATCCATCGCGTCAAAGAGATTCTTTTGTTACTTTCACTGCAGTACTTTGTTGTCATGCAAAAAAGCATACTAAAATTTCGAAGGGGCTACTGCTGTCGCGGGTCACAATGCACCTACCTGGTTCATTAATTAAATACGCGCGTACAGGCCGTATATTTACGAGTGCTGGTATGATTGCCGACATTTAAAAGCTTAACTAACAATCATTCAGGGTTCTTCCTGACGTTGCTGCGGCCCTGAAAAACAATAAATGAAAATGTACGCCAGCTTTCTTTTGTCGCATGCTAATTTTCCATGCTTTCTCGTGATACGAATTTCAGATGATACGAATATTTTTGGTGGTCCCGCGAGATTCGCATCACCGAGGTTTCACTGTATATTGCAACAATTATTATTATTATGTCGAAAGTAACAAGCAAATAGCGAAAAATACGGCTGCAAGATGAAGAGGCCATTCTGGAATGATACGTCGAGTCGCCCTCTGTGCCTTGTTTAAAAACTCTAATTATTTGTTTTTTTGAAGGTCTGATTTAAGGTGCACTAACACACGTGTCCCCCCAAACTAGCAATCTTGGCCGCTTCAAATATCTGACGTGTTGTTTGCGTTGGGCTTTTTCCTATCACACTGCACTGCGAATATATGGGATCGCATCCACAGCTCCTTCCAAGTTTGACCCCGTATACAAATATACTGGTTCAGATGGCCCGCACCAACACTGCGCAATTTATTTGTGCTTCCGCAGCCTATCATCTGCGCCCCCTATGAACAATGCAGATAATGGTAACTCATACACCGTGCTTTTCTTACAGTTAATAAAGCTTTCTTTCTGCCTTTTTAGGCAACTGGGCATCTCGGAACCACACTAGCTGGCCTTGCACATATTACACAGCTTGCTGGCACTGAAAAGGTGACTCGTATAGCTTTCATTTTTCAGCCTCTGTGGGACATCGCTAATGTACGGCATTATACGGCGCATTTCTTCTTCGCTCGTTCCAGTGAAGCATACTCCTCATCCTCAAGGACGCGTTTGACGGTCTTAAAGGGGTCATGAAGCACCCCTTGGGCTGATTGAAAAAACACATCCTGCGGAAAGCTGACACGGCTATGAACTGCTCTGCCAAATATTACAGTCGTGCGCGCCGCGTAATGGCCACAAGCGGAGCGCGAAGTTGCCGTTTCCCCAGGCACCCTCTTTTCAAACAGAGGCCGGTTCTCACTCTCGTCGGTGGGCGGGGCGTCTGTCCGCTGTACGTCGCAAAGACATAGCATGCTTATTGGCCGATAGCCGACGTAAATCGAGAGCGGCGTTCGGATCAGAGCGCTTCTTGCCGCGGAATGCCGCCACTTGCCGGCGCCGCACTCGCGCAAGCGAATCACAGCGGGAGAGCGATCGCGTTTCATGACGCGCTGGCGTAACTTCTTTCCCCCATGCCATCCCTCCCTGTCTAGCTTCCAGTGCGCTCGTCGGCACGAGAAAAGAGAGAAAGCGCTGGGAGCGTGCGCCAAACCCCCGTAACTCCGCTGATTCTTGACGGATTCGAGAAATTTTTGCGGCAATCGATTCGGGAGGCAGTACACTCCGATACTGAGGCCATTAGATCATTACTTGGAAAAGTGGTTCATGACCCCTTTAAGCAAGCCTTCGGACGCACCTCCGATAGTAACGTTGTCGAAAACTGGCCTTTTTATATGATGTATGTGGACTATATTTATTTATTTATTTTATTTCTTCCGTTTATTTTACATACTGCGGCCCTGTCAGATGGGTATTGCAGGAGTGGGATTATGCAATGCAGAAAGGGCCGGAAAAGGCAACTGATGCAAGAGCAGTAACAACAAAAACGGTATTAAGCTTTTTTTCTTACATAATTATTTTGCAACAACAGTAGTCCAAAATCATTCACCGGGAGTGAACGATGCCGCCAGGTATGGAATTCCATAATTTTATAGTGCGGGCAAAGAAATTATACATAAAGTGCGCGCAAAAAGTCTAGTAAGATTCAGTTCCTGGAAGTTACGCGTAGAAGAAGGCTTGGCGAAAGATGGACAAGCTGTGTTTGAAATGCGATATGACATGCTGATTATGTTGCGCAACTGTTGATGAAGGTGAGAAGTAGCGGCCGTACCTGCGAAAAATGAAACGCACAGCTTTCTTTCGAACTGCTTACAGTCTGAGCATGTCACATTGTCTATAAGGTGACCAGACCGTGGAGGCATAATCGATGATGGGGCGAACAATAGATTTATACATTACAAGTTTAATATCTTATGGGGCATTCTGCATTGTTCGACGTAGATATCCCAGTTGTGTTAAGGCTTTAGAAGATGTTAAGGCATGTGAGAAGACTATGAGAGATCATGAGTAAATGTGACACCAAGGTACTTATACTGCTTAACTTGGGTTAAAGAGCAACCATTGAAAGAGTATGTTGGAATAACCGGCAATACTTTTTTTGCGAAGGACAAAACAACAGTTTTTTAAAATTAATATTTCTTGCACCAAGCGCAAAAGGAGACAAAAGAATCGCTCAAACAATGGCGTCATATAAAGCGCAATCATCTGCGTAAAGGCGAATGTTGGAGGAGACATTATGTGGAATGCCATTAACATAAATTAAAAAAGGGGCGCAGGACAGACCCTTGTGGAACCTAGCACTAGGACTGATGACTTTGTGGAACTCAAGTCGACACACTGAGAGTGATTATGAAGAAAAGTAGCAATCCAAACGGGAATTTTTTAGGATGATGCGTAGTTTATGGGGAAGGTGAGATTGTAGTACCGTGGAGGAGCCGATAAAAAGAGCGTCGATGTGATTGCCCTCATCTAAATGATAAGCAATGTCGTGAGTGAATTCGGTTAGTTGCGTGACGGTGCTGAAACCACTTCAGATGCCGTGTTGAGCATTAGTTAAATTATGGTTTGACTCAAGGAAATTCATTATGTGTTTGTAGATTATATGCTCTAACATTTTGCATGAATGGGGAGTTAAAAAATGGTCTATAATTAGTTATGTCAGTCTTACCACCTGATTTATACAAAGCTATTACTCTTGCAAGCTTCTGAAGGAATGGTACTCTTCAATACAATAGCAAGGTAACGAGAGGTCCATTGCGAATAGCGCAGTCAAAAATAGTTCGGAATATCATCTGAACCACTAGATTTTTGGTGTCTAGTTTTAAAATGAAATTAAGAACACAGTTACCATTAATTGTGTTGTCTTGAATGAAATAAGTTGGATTATTGTCAAAGACCGAATATGCTTGGGAATCAGATGCGTAGACAGAAAGAAAATATTCGTTAAATGCCTTAGATATGCGCACGGGATCATTTACGCTTTCACCGTTCATAGTAAATGAAGACGCAGAATCAGTAATAGGCATGACAGAACGCCAAAATTTTTGCGGGTTATTTCTGAGTAGCGCCGATACCGCGACACCATACAAGAAATCGACAAGTACTGCAGATTGGGCAAGTTGGTGCATTACAATATCGTACTGGTATATTAGCACTCATCCTGTTTCCTGCTCTGCTGTTGCCTCTTTTCTTCATGCTCAAACTGAGCTGCGCTACACCAGTACTATAGAAGAAGAAGCCCCTGGCTTGTTTTCTGTTTAAGTTCCTGTTTGGCGGGCGTCAATCTGGGATAGGGTCGTCACTGTACTTCGAGCGCCTGAGGCGTGTAACACGGCGAGAGAACTGAGATAACTGCAATATCTCTCTGGTCATCCAGGAAATGGCGTGATTTCTTTTTTTTTTTTTTGCTCTCAATAGGAACAAAGCGATGAATGCATACATGTATGGTGTTTTCAAACGCATTAACTAGTGTATTCACATCGCAATATTTACTAAGCGCAACGAATGGTCCATAGTTTTTAGATAAAGCTTCAAGAATGTATGTATCGTCAGAGAGATTGAAGTCGAAAAAAGTTTGAATGACAATGTGTGGCTTGCGGACTGGGCAATTGAAAGATATGCACACTGCCTCGTGATCAAAGATCCTATCAATTGGTTCGCATTCAGACAGCTTATCAACAAGGTCCGCACTAATCAAAACCAGGTCTAGGCATGCATTCAGTCTTGTAGCGCCACTAACAACTTGCGTAAGTCCGAAAGAAAAATAAAAGTTAACTAGTTTGTTACCAGAAGAACCGCGATATGAAAGAGAGGGCCATTGAATACCAGGCAGTGTTAAAATCACCCATTAGATTTAAACTATATGCATGAAAGTTGTCCGTGTTGATGTAATCAGCAAGAAGGGAAAAGTTAGCAAGTGATGAGCCAGGCGGATGATAGAAAACAGACACTATAATATGTTTGTTGCCTATGTAGTACAATTTACACCAAACGGATTCAAGCTCTGCTGGAGGAGAGATAACAGAAAGCTTTAGATCAAGCTTTAGACCAAGTTCCAAGAAATAACTCTTCGGGGCTCTTGGTCAAAAAGAAGTCAAGAGCGGGTCCTATTATTACAGGGAAAGTGGACGTTGCTAGCAACTTTCACTTTCCTTGTAGGAATAGGCCTACGGACTTTTTCCAAGCCCCATCTTCTGACGCTACATATAAGCCGCCAATATGGTTTGTGAGTTTTTACTGAAAAAAAATTAATGCTACCAGTTTTTGCGTTCAATTGCACTAGCTTTTTTGCTTTGCTGATAGCCTGGAAATGTTTTGCTGCGTAAAAATCTGGCTTTTCTCAGAAACTAACTTCTGTAAATGTGGCATAATTTGCACCGGTATCATACACTATTCTAATGAATGCCCCTTCAAGCATACGGCTTATATTCCGAAGTAAAAGCCTAATTAATCTAAAGATCTCAACCTTTCTGATTTACCATAGTTGCTAACCCAACCAATGAACCTCCAATATGCTGTCATTGGCAACTATTATCGGTTCGCCTAATTATTACCTCATAGCCTCATCTATACTATTTATTTATCTGTCTTATTTCTTGAGTAACACAGCTACACTTCTCTTCCCCTTGCATGTTAACAGACAGCCGCATTGAATAAGCCAACAATAGACCCTTTTCATAAATACGTCATCTCACGATGGGCTTTTCATCAGTTTCGTTTTGGAGAGGAGCCTGGTATAGCCAGCGCCATCATGAGGGCATGACTAAAGAGCAGGTCGAGCGCGTGAGTGTTGGCAGCTCCGTGGGATATGCCGGAATCTCGTCATCCGTGTTCATGAACGTCCTGTTGCTCCAATCTATCGGTGTTTCTCCTTAAGAGTGAGTCACAACCAGTGAACGACTTGGTCGGATCGAGTGTCGCGGGAGCCTGACCTCAACCTTCTCGCGTGCGCCTCCGCAACGTCAAAAAGGGTTCATTTTCTCGGATAGCGTGTGGCGACGGCCCCTCCTTGCCTTTCTTGCCGGACATGAACTTGCACTGCTGCTTTTGGGAGACACCATTTCCAATAATGCCTCGAAATGACCGTGGTTTCGTAGCCCAGTATAAAACTGAATGCAACGGTCATTCTCTTGAAACTTTCATGTACCGAACCTCCACCTTGCATGCTTCATTTGCCTTTGAGGGCTTACTTTTCAGCTCGCAGATTTCAGCATCATAACAGTTCATTGGCTTTCAAATCTGCGTGTTAAATATACCACCTCTGTTACATGTGCGGAGCTCATTCTTCCTTGCATGAGTGTTTCGGTGAATCGTGAGGCTTTGCACCTTGCTTTTGCAATTATCAACTTTTCCACACTTGTAGTTCACTTGCCTCTTGTCTCAGCAAGTTCGTGATTACAATCTGAAATGCACTCACCGCTGCGCACAGATGTAGCGTCCCATGTCAGTGCAGGAAATTGCATCGAGGACACGTTTTCTTGATAAGAGCGTCTTGCCAAAACTCGTCCAAAGCGGCTGCAAAACGACGGCGAAGCCAAGTAGACGCACCGTCACGCTCCTCTGACTCGACTTCACAACAAAACAAGAGATGCGTTGGGGGCAGACAACTTGGACAGACGCACCTTGGCATCGCAGCTGATCATACGTTAATCTCACTCAGTACAGTACTGTTGTTTCCCTAAATAGATAATGGGTAGTTTCGAGGGGAAAACAAGCGTGTTTGCTTTATGTGTTGTAAAATAATAATTCGTTATATCGTGATGCCAGATCTAGAGTACAACTGCAGAGCAATGCATACCCTGGCGGTTGAATTTGTCCAGGTTTCACTTCCATCTCACGGTCATGTGAACTTTTTGCAATAAGTCTTACGTACAAAAGAATCAAGCAAGTTTTAATTAGAAGTAACTTCGTATCACTTTGTTTTACACTCGGCAAACAAGCGTTGCGAATCGCAAGAACCTAATCCATCCGAAGCCTGTACTTCCCATCATTCCCATGGGGTTGAAGCGCAGCTGAAGGAGCCCACATAGACACTAGCGCCAGATTCCCCTCTAGGTGTTATAGTATGAAAATCTATCGCTTGGAGCATACTTTGCTTTTCTTTCTTATAATAAAGTGCCTCCTTGGGTTCCTTCCAATGGCATAGATCCACTGCATGTCCACGCAGCTTCATGTCGGCAGCAAACCTGTGAAACGTGACCTATGCTAAAAACAAACAAACGAAAATGTGTTCCCACGAGGAAACGAGCCCGCATATCTCAAGTCCATGCGCTTAATCATAATCAACGCCGTTCAGTTCCAGCAGGCGGAAAGTGTGCAGTGTAACTTGATGAATACAGTTTATGCTCAACCATCGTGATGAACTCTGCAACATGACTTACCGGAATACTGTTTGCCGGGAGCCATAATATGTAACCATTTTCCGTACATGACATATTACATTCATTTGTATGTAACCGAATAAATGCTGTCATTTTGGTCAATGTGCGTGCAGCGTTACTACTTAAAAAACAAGGCGCATCTTCATTTTTATTTATGGTAATGCTTGCAGTCCCCCTTCGCTTTGGCTGTCCTAGCGAAATGTTGCAGTATCTCCGAGAAATGCATACAAGTGCCCCAGCTAACTCCAGCCGGGAGTTAAAAATATGCCGGCGCACTCTATGACGACGCGACCAAATGCAGATTGCTGTCTATTGCATGGAGTAAGTCACGCTATTTTTTGTGTAATGGTTATTGCTAAACTAAACAACTTTAATTACCAACTTTTGAAGAAACAAAGCTGGGCGAAATATTCCAACGCGAAAGTTGTACATCAGATGGGAAAATGTCCAATTAGACAGTTTCTCACTTTCTATCAATTAAGTATTAGTGTTTTTCTGCTCACTACAGATGCCCGCGAAATACGCAAGTATACTACGTGACATGCCCACTGGTGCGCCGTGACTGCAGTGCTCCGGGTGCAAATGATGTGCTTCCCTCACGGCGGTTCATGACAGCGATAAGCCCGTTTCACATGACAGCGATTTAATTGCTCCAAGAGCGAATCGGCTGCCGTCGCGGGAGCCCAAAAAGCGGGCATCGCTTGTTATGCCCCAAGCAACAAGTGCGTCATCGCACAGACACCACCATGGTCGCATATTAAGCGACAGCGCACCCGGCCAAACGCTATGCTTGTTTGCAGGCGGAGCGTTAACTGTGACCACGGCGTGCATAGGCGCGCAAGCGGGCATGTGGTCTTTTTTCGTATTTCGCGGGCATCTGTAGCAAACAGAAAAACACTAATAATTAATGGAAAGAAAGTTAGAAGCTGTCTAAAAATGGAGTTTTTAACATAGATCTACAACTTTGTAATTAGAATCCCTTGCCCAGGTTTGTTGCTTCAAAAGTTGGTTAATTAATCTTTCCTAATCAAGAAAAACAGAAAAAATATTGTGACTTACTCTATGGAGTAGTCAGCGACATGTCATTAGCGTCATTATAGCGTGCGCTGGCATATTTTTAAACTCTGACTAGAGTTAGCTGGGGCGCCCTGTTTAATGCTCTGCATACGGGCACTTGGAAAAAAGAGCTATTTATTCGCGGAAAAAAGGATAATCTTGGCGCAGTGCACCTTTGTATCTGCAGCACGTTTAAAAATCAAAACACTTCGTTACGTCCGTCACTTAGCGTGCGGAGGTACAGCACACGTGTGTTTATGACCAGGTGTTAGTGCTTACATTGTCTCTGTTCTCGTCCCGATATCGAAGATGGCAGCACTTCGGATATCAGCGTGTTTCAATCATCGTACGACAAGTCCGTATTGCCACGCCCGCTTCTTCTTTTATTTTGATGTGTTCGAGTTTGACCAGCAAGGACGGTTACCAACGCTCGACGCTGGCCCCGAAGCAGTGTTCGAGAAGCTTCACGATTTTGGTAGATCGTTTTGTTAAGATTGCGCGCCGCACGCGAATGTTCCAGCTTTCTCGAGAGATAACGCCGCCACCAGCGATATTGCTGGAAAGTTCCATAGCGCCTGTATAAAAGCCGACGCGCTTGACCGCTTGTCAGTTGATCGACGGACGACGCCCTGTTCGCCGCTATCATTGTACAGCGTGTATTGCTGTAGTTCTAGTTCTCATTTTCCGGCCACAAGTTCGGCCAAATAAACAGTTTCATCCTGCAAACGCCGACTGCTGTCTTCGTTGACGTCACGACCACGTGACAGTATAAATAAGAGCCCAAGGAACAAGCAGTAGCAATTCAGGCGGCGCCCAAGTTCCACACTGCCGCCGTAGCTCGCATCGTCTGCTGCGGTGCCCTCATCGTGGCAGCTGGCGGTAGTTCGCGTGCGCGGCGCTAGGGGCGTCCTTTCCCGAGAATGTTTATTGGGGAAAAGGCAACGAAGACAAGGACAACATTCGCTCATATAGACATCGGTACTGCACTGATTGGCGATGCAAGCAATAAAATTAAATTGCGAACATCGGCAGAACGTAGCGACATTTATGGAGAACTAGAGAATCGATTTCGAATCAGCAGGAAGATAAAATATTGGTTCCTAAACCGCGGCTGTGGCCGCTACTGCGGATCGCCTCCGTCGGCATCGCTACCGCTGGGACATGGCACTCACCAACGACGAGCTGGCCGACCAACTTTGGGCCGAATATGCCGCCCGGGTCCAAGGACCGTCACCCGAGGAACCGCCATCATCAGCGACGGAAGAGGGGTTACTCCCCGCCCCGCCCGAAAGAAACTGCCGGACTGACACCAATTAAATTTATTCATTTTTATTCTTAAGCAGGGTATAGCAATCTTTAGAATAAAAAACAGGTCTTGATACGTGGCTTTCCTAGGCATCACTGGGGATATGATAGCGTTAATCAGGGAATCTTACGGGGTATATTGAAAGTATACAGCTTTTGAGGGAGATATACCGAGGAAATACAGCCTGCCTAGAATGGGAAGGAATAAGTAGCAAGGAGAACGTTGATATAAGCGAGGGGCTGAGGGGGGGGGGGGGTTCCGTTGTTCCCGCTGTTATTCATGATGTTCATGTTGAGGATGGAAGAAGCGCTAGAAGGTAGCAACATTGGTTTTAATGTGTCATATAAATAAACCGGCCTGATGATAGAGCAGCGGCTTCCAGGTTAATTTTATGCTGACGATACTGTCTTATTTGCGAACAGCCGAGGTGATTTAGAGCGGCTGGCGGATATATGAGGAACGGAAGGTGAAGCTCTAGGACTATAGGTTTTAGTGCAACAAAATGTGGATTTATGGTATTCAATTATCCCAGTGATCAGGCGGTGTAAACACAGGGCCAAGAAATACCGTGGATGTATGAATACAAGTATCCCAGAGTGTGGATTAATGGGGGTGATAGGTACATGGAGGTACAGGATAAAGCTTCGGCAGCAAAGGGAAAGAGGAATGCTAAAATAATGAAGCACAGAGCGTTGTGGGGATGCAATAGGTACGAGGTGCTTCGATGTTTGTGGAAAGGTGTAATGGTTTCGGGGCTTGCTTTTGGGAACTCAGTGGTGTGCATGAGGGCAGAGGTGCAATCGGGAATGGATATAAATCAAAGGACTGTGGGACGCCTCGCTTTGGGCGCTCACGGGAGGACAAGTGAAGCGTGAAAGGGCGATATGGGATGGACAAATTTTGAGTTGAGAGAAGGTAAGAGCGAAATTAGGTTCGAAAGAGGATACGGAATACGAGGGACAGAGATGGGCAGAGAAAGAAGAGCGTTGCACAAGAAGAGCGTTGATTCAAGCGGAAGAAGAAAAATTAGGAGAAACACCAGCAAGTATATGGCTGGCAAGCAACAAAGAGCGTTAAGTGAAAAGTCAGAGAGGCGGAGAGGATTTATTGGATAGCAGCGATGAAAAAAAAAATTCCGGCTCAGAGTAACTACCCAAAAGGAAAAGAAAAAAATTATGAGGGATACATTTTATGATGGGAAGAGCTTTATTGTAGGAAGCGAGGTCGGGTTGCCTTAGGGCGCGTAGTTATAAGGTGAGATTCGATGAAGAAGAAGAATGTGCATGCTAATCAAGGAAACGCCAGAGCTTGTTTCAATGAATGTGGGAAGATATCCAGGTGGGTGTATGCAAGGGCACTACAGCCTACATGAATCCTCGGGTTTTAGGGACAACACGGGAAAGGCTCCCGCTATAGAAATAAGGTAGCGGCGGAAGATCGAGAAAAAGAAAACCGCAGTAGGGCGCAGAAAGTTCGGCCGTAAATATATGGGCTTTCTGCAGAAAGAAAGATTTCATCCAAGTAGACAGAACATTGGGCCAAATTTAAAGGTAATAAGAAAACAACCTTGCTTTTTGTTTCGAGCTTGGTGGCGTACAGGTCAACTCCCCGCTATACACCAGAGCACGCCTGTCTCGCACCCAGGCTGCTAGCGAGCCGAGCGGATACTCTCGCACCCAGACGCCGGGCTGACCGGGCTGCCAAGACGCGCGCGGGCTACACCAAGTAAACAGGGGAAGCTGCAGTTCTGAGGCTTTAAAGTGCGAACAAGTACCCGTTCACGCCGCTTCAGCGTATAAGAGCTCGTCTGGGCACTACTGCGTCGTCTTTGGATGCCAAAACAAGCAGCGCAACAAGAGGATATTAGCGTTGTCTGCGACGATTACTACGCGCCACGGAAATAGTGCCGGTGCGGTGTTTTCAGCTTCGCCGCGAGTGCATAACTGTGATTCAAGCAAAAAAACTAGGAGCCGAGTGAAAGTGCGCGAGTAAGTACACTAACTGTGTGTATTCTGCAGTGTGATGCCCACCTATTTCATTTTGCGAACCTAATTTGCGTGACACGCAGCTGGGTTGAAGGCAGGCGCGAGCTTTGTGTGGGGGTGCACTTCATACCTTTGAGCGTTTCCTTTCACGAAAATCTAGTGCAAGGTAGTGATTTCAAGCACAAGCAATCAGCATGCTTTGCCACTTTCAACGTAGTATTAAGCTTTAGTGCTTTTGATGGCATCCACGCCTTCGAGATTTCGTCTTCAAAAGGTAATAAATGGCACGGTGCTCCTCAACAGCTGGCCAGAATTTCGTGCTTTCATTTCAGTGTTTGATGTCCCCAAATTTATTTGGACACGAGGCATCCAGCTGCACATGATACATATATTGGCACGTGAGTAAACAGTACTCGCGCCAGTGTCCTTTACGTCGCAGGCGTAGCTAACCGGCTTAACTAAGAGTAGCACAGTTTCGCTTGTAAAGCACCATCGTTACAAGAATAAAAACGGGCAGGTAGCTTCCAAAAGGGATCGCTGAACGATACTGCAGGTTATACTCTCTGATAGCACGCTTTTGTAAGCAAGACGCATTATTGTAAGAGCGCTCGTGAAACAAAAATTACGTTCCGCGAAACTACCCGTAAAGCGTACTCTAATTATTACGCGATGCATGCTGAAATGATGAGCTTTCACAAAGTTTTGTGCACAACTTGTAATATGGGGCAACACAACATCGTTTCACTCTTCGCGAGCTGCACTGCAATTACGATTCACGCGTACTACAGCGAGAGCGTTTTTTTACAAATGTAACAGCGTACGTATCTGACGAGGCTGCTTCCGCAGCCCACTCAGCACGTACTGTATACATTGTGGACTTGCATGAGCAAGATGTTCTTGATGTTCCAATAGAATCAGCGAAAATGTCCAGGCTAGAAAAGACGCGAAACACGCTCTCTGACGGGCTGAGTTTCGGGAGTTTCACGTTTGCTCTGTGTAGCGTCTGCTGGCGTGGCAGCCCGCGCATGTTGTTTCGTCGCATATGCGATAGATGGCGCGACGCGCGATGCAAATATGGCGATGCGCATGGAATTCGCTGTGTTCTGGTCTATAAAGGGGACGCTCATAGCATTCATCAATCCTTCCATCTGTCTTTCGTGAGGTTTTTCTCATACGTAATGGGCTTTGGGGCTGTCCCAGTAAACCTGTGCATCGTGGCCCACAGGGCTTGCAGATTACCACTACGCAGCAGTGGGAGGCCACACTGCTCAGCTCCGACCCTGCCGTGCAGGTCTGGATCACGGGGCGGGCAGAGGCAGCCGCCAAGGAGCAGGGGCTCCTGGCCGACTAACCGTCGTCGCCTCCCACAATCGAGGAAACCATTGGTTTTCATTAAAAATGTTTTGTTCCCTCTCGTGCGTAGTGTCTCTAACTTCGGCGTACTTACATCATACCGTGCACCCAAGAGTCTAAATATTCCCCTTACACTTCTTCTTTGGCACAAACCTACATGTTCATCACAACCTTTACTTCAGTCAACATTTTTCACCTTACCTTCGTCTTACATACTTTTTTTTTCCTACTTTAATATATCTGTTAAATTTCTACAGTACCTATGATGCTTCATCTACGGCTACTGCGGACGTTTTAGTTCGACGTAGACGACTCTGCAGGCCTTTAAGTCCAAGGCCTCATCATTTTTTTTAAATTCTGCTTTCACTTTCAAACCATCAAACGGTGCTTATTTTCTGAAATAAATAAACATCCGAGTCGTATAACTCCTTAGCATGCAAGTTGGTAGCCTACCTTCTAAATCACATAATTACCGAAATTTCCTTTACACCAATGATGTCATTATTTAAACCACGAGGAAGCTGTCAATAGTTTGTACATTTTACCTTCCAATTCGGTATAACTCGGCCTATCAATTGAATTAGTCCCTCTACCGCCACACGCGCGGCCCGTTTAGCTTTCGAGGTTGTTAATTTAATTGGCTTTTCTCGCAAAATTCCTTTTGGGCTCGTGAGCCCCTTCTCTGTTACTTAAATAATAATAATATCTGGGGTTTAACGTCCCAAAACCACGATATGATTATGAGAGACGCCGTAGTGGAGGGCTCCGGAAATTTCGACCACCTGGGGTTCTTTAACGTGCACCTAAATCTAAGTACACGGGCCTCAGACATTTTCGCCTCCATCGAAAATGCAGCCGCCGCGGCCGGGATTCGATCCCGCGACCTTCGGGTCAGCAGTCGAGCGCCATAACCACTAGACCACCGTGGCGGGGCCTTCTCTGTTACTTTACAATTCGCATGAACTCGTTATACCTTCGGGGGATGCGGGTAACCCCCCCCCCCCCCCATTAATTTTTTTCTTTGTTTTTGTATATGAAGGGGGAGGGGGATTTAGCAGGAACTCTGGGTTCGATCCCATTGATTCATTATGACAGGAAGCAGCGCAACGCAAACAACGCTTTAGATTGAAGCGGCGAAGATTTCTGGTTTAAGGGAGCACGCTGTCAAGTTAAACTTAGTGTTTCTGCATTTCGTCGCAACGGCAATAAATAAGGTACATCTGATACCATTTTGAGAATCTACTTAAACCACGTACCTGCTCTAGCCACCAACCCACCTAAGTGTGCTGGTTCAAAAGCGTGTGTTAGTAACGGAGCTTTCACGCAAGGATCTCCAGCGAAGTGACTTGCAAGTATGACTGGAGCAAACAGCAGCTTTTTAGCGACGCTGTCTTTCACAGACCTCGCATTATACTGTCGGCGCATAGGACCGACGCAAACGCCTCCAGTTGTTGCGAAGCGATCTTCTAGTGCGCGCTTGCTCAGTCGCACAATCGTATTCGGGAACGACGTTGTTTCTATTTCTCTTTTTTTTTTTTCAGTCCTTTATTTTATTTTTTATTTTATTTTTTTTATTTTTTGCGTCCGATGTTGCTCACTCGCTCACAGCGGGACGCAAGCACCCATAGGAAGCCGCCAGTGGAGCGGGGAAGCAGCAAAGGCGTTGCTTTGCCGGTGGCCGACACACTGGCGGTGTCGAAGGGAGCGCACAACGATACGTGGAGCTCGGCGGGGCGCGAAACCGCTCGCCGATTGAAATGCAGATCGCATCGCTACAGCACGCACCCAGCTCGCTTGCTCAGTCACCACGGGACAGGGACGGTCTGAAAGGCACGGACCAGGAAGGAGGCAGGCAGGTGGTGGCAGTTCTTGTATTTCTTTTCTGCCCTTGTTCCCGAGCTTGCCGGCCCGCTTGCCCCCCTCCCCTCCTTGGCCGAGTAGATCGTCCAAGCACGTTGACTCTCCCATGGCGTTGATCGTTCGCTTTGTTACTTTCCTCTTCCACTCGCTTCCTCTCCACAGGCACTGGCGAGGAGTGGGAGGGGGAGCGGTTGCCCGTTTTACGATGCAGTCGGGCCACCCTGCCGGTGCTTCCAGCCCTCCCTGCTTTGCCGCTGTTTGTTCAAGCGCCGTGCACTGGCGATGGGTCCGTTTGCTCGCAACCGCGCCTCGCTTGTTTTCCATCATCGAGGTTACGACCGCCGTACGATTCCGTTACCATTATCTGCGCGTAACAAAAGTGCCAACATTTAGCGGGGGGGCTGGACGTCGCACGCCCCCGAACATGCTATCGTTCCCCTCCGGGTGCCCCCTTTTACTGACGGCACCCCCTTCAAGCTGCTCACTTTCCTCTCGGCACCCGAGCGATGCGTTCCTGAGAGTTTATGGAAATGTGATGCCACCCTCGTCATGGTGGTGACCGGTTGGTTCTGCTATCGTTTTCTCGGCAAAGAGCGGAGGAGGGCGAAAAAAAAACGGATGTATGCGATGCGAGCGAGGCAGCCACCGCGCGTGCCCGTCGCATCCCGCCGATGGAACAAAGAAAAGCATCTGTCTCCCATTATTCTTCCGAGGCGTAATATTCTAGTCCCGCCGCGTAGTCCCGCCGCGAAGAACGGGCATGCGCGCGGTTCCCTGCACACGGTTTAGATGAAGTATCGTCAGGGGGATGAGCAAAGCCCGGCTATCCATCTTGAAACTCCCGGCTCTGTGTTTGTTTTACTTGTTTTTCTCATCTGTCTCCTGCATTTTGCTCTTCTTTGTGGCCGCGTTTTGCGCGCGTGCCGCTACCGCGCTTCCACATGCGTCTGCGAGCGTTAAATCCCGCCCTAATTAAGTGTCCGGCGTGGGGGCTGTCATTTTCTTTGCGTCGGTATATTTCTTCTGGGGTTGTTTGTTTCCCCGAACGGCGCTTGTGAGGGAGAGTGGTACAAGGAATGACAGTTTTTGACGATGTCGCAACTCTGGGGGGCTAATTCTAGACTCGAAGGGAGATTTCGGAGCATACGAGCTCTTCGGTCATCGCGGCCGATGCCACTCTATGTTATACGCGCGACACGAGCACATTGTCATGTAGACTTAAAAAGATTACGTGCGCGAAGCTCACGCGTAGATCAGCTGAGCACTTCAGAGAAATTGACATCAGTCTAACTACGTGCTCTCACCTATACTGATCCCGACTGGCTTGATAAGTGGCGTAGGTATAATCTTTTGTATATATATAGCAAGCGACGAGGAAAGACACATTACCTTGTTAAAGGGTTTATACTGGAGAATATAAATAGTCAACTTTCAGCACGCAAGCGCTCTACATCCCCGACATTTCAGTCCTCCAGTATCGTCATGCACAGTTCTTCACGCAGCTTTGTGAGCGGCTGGCACGCATGTTCGCGATAGAAGCAAGGCCCACCATATTTATATAGACAGTTACTTTTGACTAATCACGGAAAAATTCGAATGAACAGAATTATCTTATTCTCTCTTTCTTGCGCGCCGCCACGGTGGTCTAGTGGTCATGGCGCTCGACTGCTTACCCGAAGGTCGCCGGATCGAATCCCGGCCGCAGCGGCTGCATTTTCGATGGAGGCGAAAATGTTTGAGGCCCGTGTACTCAGATGTAGGTGCACGTTAACGAACCCCAGGTGGTCAAAATTTCCGGAGCCCTCCACTACGGCGTCTCTCATAATCATATCGTGGTTTGGGGACGTTAAACCCGAGATATTATTATTATCTCTTTCTTGCTATCCTGTGTGCGCAGCTATAAATTCGCTGTAGATAGATAGATAGATAGATAGATAGATAGATAGATAGATAGATAGATAGATAGATAGATAGATAGATAGATAGATACTGTTGACTTGCATCTTTTCTCCACACTCTATGAGACCGCCTTAACAAGGTGTGGGTTCGAACTATGGAGGCGGCCCAAATGCAACGTGAAGGTAGCAGTTGCGTAAGCATGACCTCTGACCAACAGGCCTCCTCGGCACTACATCTGGGGGAGCAATTGGCTTCTCAAGTCCATGTTGGAGAGTCGCGCTTCCCACAACCAATTTACATTTATTCACAGCACAAGTGCGCACGCCATCCCCAGCACTCTAAGCCGGCGCTCGGTATTCACACTCGCAACCTCAAGATCTGTCAACTAGCATGAAGCGTACTGTATAACTTTTACACATTGCCGGTTGTGAAATACCAAATTGAAAGAGTAGTTACCGTTCACAGTAAAGTTCAGCACATCAGCAGGAAGTTCAACGCAAGGTCCAAGTAGGCTTTCGCAATAATATTCTTAGAAAGTTCGATGCATCCCCAGAATTTTCATTTTTTTTACTCACACGAACGCCGCAACGACGAAACTGTCCAAGTAGACGCGCAGCTTACGCACTCGCGTGCTTTAAATTTTCCTTTCTTTTTACTCACGCCAAGGCTGCAAATACTAAGTGAACGAAGTACACGCGCCGCTGGCCCATTCCTTTCTTTTTTTGGACCTCACGCGACCTTGAAACATGGACGAAATTTCAGGCTTTCAATCTAAAAAACGAGTACCAGACAAACACACTGAAGCACACTAAATAAATTCAATCAACAAATGAATTAAATTAAAGCACCTAACGTCACGAGTGAAATGCCGCAGTGCCGCCGACGGAATTTAGGCAAAGGAACTTTTTGTCTTGTTATGCTGTCCGTGCAATTGCAATGCACAGTAGAGCTGTGCACGGGCCGTATTTTCGAGCCCGAGCCCGGCCCGGGCCCGCTGACTTTGTCGAAGGCCCGCCCGAGCCCGACGGCAAAGGGCTGCGAGCCCGCCCGGCCCGGCCCGACGTACGAAAACACAATCCCGGGCCCGGCCCGGCCCTGCCCGGCCCGGCTTTTCGAAGGTTCGCTGCGAAAAAAAAAACGTCGTTTTCCGGTAATACGGCATTTTATTAAGCATATCAAGTATGATCAAACGACACGCGACGAACAGTCTCTATTACACAGATTGCAAATTACAAGTAGACGGCCTCATGCCAGCAACAGTGGAGTTCGCTCGCCAAAGCCGTCACGTGTATGGGGTATGCCCATGCAAGCGTCAGCTTGCACGAAGGCGATCTACTTCGGGTCGCTCGTCGCTGTCGTGTGCATTTTCACTCATATGGGATTTGGCCTTAAATCTAACGCGAACAGTCGCGTGGCGCCGTCATTAGCACAGGTGGTGTTACTTCTCTGTTTGTCGGAGTGCAACAGAGGCAGCTTTACCTGCTCCCCTTTTGTTTAAAGTAGCGAACGGAAAGGAAAAGCGGGCGGTCGCGGAAAAGGCGCTGTATGCGTGCTGGAAAACAATTCCCGCTCATTCTCTATATTTCGGGCTTGAGTCGGGCTTTGCGCAGGGCCCGAGCCCGGCCCGATAAAACTCCAAGTAGCCCGAGCCCGGCCCGGGCCCGAGGTGAATATACGTTGGCCCGCCCGAGCCCGGCCCGCGGGCCGGGTCGGGCTCGGGCTTTCGGGCTACCCGGAGCCCGTGCACACCTCTAATGCACAGTACTTGGTGGCTGTTAATGCTGTGAGCTACGATGTAAACAATATGGCGTAACCTCTGCGAATTCGCTGCCGGTAAGAAGCTGTCGATCATTTCTTCGTTGTTTTCTACTAATCGCCTGGTTTCAGGAATAGAATTTTCGAACACTATACCAGAGAGAAATGTGGCGCTAGTGTCTATGGAAGCTTCAACCATTACGCTTAAGCCAACATGGGAATGATGGGGAGCAGGTAATGTGTAGTACCTGCAGCTGCTTTGTCGCAAGACAAAGTTCAGCAAAATTTCAGCAGTCCCGCTTCACCACCTTGAGCCTTTCGGTTCACCAATTCAAATCAGCTCAGTAGGTTCACAACGAGCCGTTCTTTCGTCCGAAACAAAAGCCAAAACACAACAATAAACGAAGCCACAAGTGCGTTCGAAGCCGTAAGCACGAAGACTAGACAAATCCATGGACAGCCCATCATTCGCCTGATGGCTGAACGATCGCAGCGCCACGGTTCCCTCTAGTAAATATTGTAGGAAAGTCCATGGCTCCAGGCACATCTCTTTTTTTGAATACGTGTTATACTTGATGCCGATGAACAGCGTCATCATGAACGAATCTTTCGTGCTCGTTGTCTCCATGCGCATTACAACGACCAACGTTACGCCTACCTAACACTATTTTCTCAGTCTATGCGACGGACGTATTCTTTCGATGCAGAATTAGTTGTCCTGCTTTCTGAAATACCCTCACAGATACCACCTTTCTCAAAGTCTGCGTAGAACACAAAACAGTCTAGTAATTTGTCCAACGCTGTTGCCGCGCCGATAGAGCGTACTTAAATAAAGTCTGTTCAACTTGGAATGAGGTGGCCACCCACCTCCGGGCGTAGAGATCGTGGTCAAGAAAATGAAGCTTAATCCTTTCCCTCAACCACATGGAGTTCATTTATAACGGGGTTATTAGTTTACGTTTTCCTATGCCAGTATGCCGGTTCTAGCACGGTAATCGCAAACTATCTGATGCACCGACAGGATTAAAAAAAAAAAAGATGTGTGTCTCCGAAAACAAAAGCTTTGTTCTTCATACTTCACGCCCTGATGCGCCCTCTACGGACATTGCAGAAGACTAAGGTAGACGTCGACCTTGCCTGGGCGGAACTTGGGCAGCTTCCCGAAAGTGGTGGCCATAGCTTCTGTGCTGCTTCATCCCATCTACGTCGCCAACGACGCCGATATTCGAAAGCCGTTTCTTCCATTCCCGGGCTGTTCAACATATGACGTGACACAGCTTGGCCGGCTTGGTCGCCGCGCTTTTAACAAGGTAACAGCGTCAACAAAAGGATGCACACTGGACCGCGAAGCGGCAGACAGTCAACGCAGACACGTTTTGGGCGGTTACAGTAAGCATTTTATTTTTTAAAAAGCAGCGTTTCGCAGTAACCAGAAGAAATAAAATAAAGGGAGAAGCGACAAAAAGCAGATAAATTCAACCGGCAGGAGCATCCTTCCGGAGAGCTCGCGTTCGTTACTTGACAAGGCGAACTTTGAAGCACAAGCCACCACGTTGAAAAATTTTTAGTGGCACCGAGAGACGCTCTTGTTTCTCTTCCCATCAATTTCGGGCGCGCACTTGGCCTTCGTTTTCCAAATGTTCTGAAAAAGTCTTGTAAAAAATAAAGGCGCACGAAATCTATAGATCTGGTTGTAGTTAAGGGTTATATTAGATACGTATGATATGGTAGCATAATATTATTTAGCATACTGGCCAATTAACTGTCATTATAATTAATGAAAAACCATTGAACGAAAGAGTAGACACTTTTTTTTCTTGCGAGCAGCCTGGACCGTGGCGGCACCTGGCGGAGAATACCACGCGCTTCTCTCTACGTGGCCTCCGAGATCCGCCAGCACCCAATGAACACTAACGCCGAGGTTCTAATTTTTTTGGTTGCCTTCCCTGAAGAGATTTAGTTTTCTCTGCATGTGCAGTTATGTTCCTCTCGTAATAAAGAACGAACCTGATGCAATAGTTAGAAAAATCAGCTTAAGCACCGTGGCGGGCTAGTTCGCTCTTGGATACCAATTTCTTGTTTGCTCTGGTCCCGTCTTGCTGCACCGACATCATGTCAGATATGCCTGTCAATGTGAAGCGCATGAACATCGTAATATGTTGTAATTACATCGTACGTGACGTACTCACAAATTAGAGCGCTGGCACAGGTTCACTTATGAAAGAAAATGTGGGTTCTTATCGCCTACCTCTTTTAAATCTCGTTCTCTCTCGGAAACCAAGTCACGTCTTGTAACTTATTTTCGTTAACATGGCGTCAGAGATCTGGACGTGCTGCCAGGCAGTATAATTCCAGTAAAATACAATAAAAATGAATGCGATTCAAACTACGGCCGATAAACTGCACGTGAAACAGGCAACATTCACCGAAAGCTGAAGTATGCGTGATTTCGTAAATGGCCGAAACGCGGACTTTGAAACTGGCTTCTCCGCAAGAAGGCTATTTATGCGGAGAAGCCCTTTCCAGCGACTTCACGAAGGAAAGATGGTTCATCAAAAAATCATGCCATATCCACGAAGTGAATGATGATTGAGGATCTGGCTCGGAGATAATCGGGTAAATCGGGTAAATTGGGTAATCGGATAATCGGGTTCTGCCTGCGTTAATATCATCATCAAGGCGCTCGAATAACAAGAGGAAGAAGACTTCTCTTTCGCGCGAGCGTCCACCTGCTTACAGTTGGCTATGCTATATGTGGTGTTGATTGCGTTTATATCATCATCAAGGCGCTCGAAGAACAAGAGGAAGAAGACTTCTCTATCGCGCGAGCTGCACCTGTTGCGGTCGCCTCTGGAACTAAGGTCACGGTTACGCCGCGGGACATTGGTCCGCGCCGTAGCTTAAGTCGTCTCGTAGCTAATGAACCTGGTGAGCCAGCTCCTAAAATGAAAAAAATTCCCGCCCACTCGTTTGAATAGTGTGCATAGTTTTCTTTATCGATTCGTGCTGAAAATGCAACGTATGAGAATTTCTTTTTGTTTTATCAAGCTTGCGTTACCGTTGGCTTTCGGCCGAGCTGATTTGTCGCTTGTATTAAGCAAGACAAAGGACACCGCATGGAACTGGGATCGCCTTCGCCGTGCCGTGGACATTCATGGGCCATTCCACTCTGTGAATGTGTATTACCATCGAAGCTGTGTAGCACATGGCACAGAGGTGACACAGAATTTTTATGAATGGTATAGACACATTTTATTGTCTAGAGTTACGAAAGGAAGCACACGAACGCTAGAGTACTGCACGGGTTCGGGCCTACCAGAAAACCCGGGCTCGGCCCGGACCACGGGGCGGGCGGGTAAAATAAGTTTCACGGTGGGTCCGGGCCGGGCTCGGGTCTGAAGCTACAGGCTTAGGGTCGGACCCCGGTTAGAGGTGGCGGGCTCGGGTTGGGCCGGGCTTGGACTTTAGTAAGTTCTTAAAGGGACACTAAGGTGAATCAATGAATCGGTTTAGACTGATAAAGTGAGAACTCGCATGTTATGAACTTCACCGTCATAAGTTTATTTATAGCGGAGAAAATCTATAGTCGGATGCAACTTCTCCTCAAAGGCGGATGCACACAGCCCTGCACCAATGGGCGCGAACTTCAGACTGACGTAATGAGCTGGACGGCCGGCGACTCCATCTTCGGAGAACATAGCCGAGTGCATGAGCTGGACTATTTCTTTAGTCGCGGAGGCGATCGGCTGCAGCGCTTCGGTCGGCTGGGCGGTGCCTCTGCGGACTCTTAAGTTGTATCCGACTCTAGGTCAAAGTTCCATTTTTAAATCTCGCACCGAAATCTCTGCTCGGGGCGTCACGGATTTCAAACTGTATGGTCGTATTTTGGGGACATTTGCTTAACGAAATTTCCTGATCGAAAGTTGGTATGTTAAGTCTATGGCCCCCTCAGAGTCCCATGTGCTTCATTTTTACCGATGAGCAACTACGTAATCCTTTGTAGATGCCGTCAGAATCTATAACGTCACGGCGCTTGCTGCGCGAATTTCAAATTGGCGTCGCCACCCGCGTTTTCTTTTCGCGCTTTTTGTCGCTTACCAAGAGTCTTGTCGTGGCGAGTGTGGTGATTTTGGAATTTTAAAGGGCAATTTTCTGAGAACACAAAAATCGTTTTTCTCTTTAGCGTCCATTTAAGTTTGTTCCACATACGTTGTGCATTCATATATGTTCCACATTTTGTCTCGAAAAAAAAACACATTTTTTTTTTATCTACGGCCGGCTGTTTGGAGAAGTTTTATGAGTGTCAAGTACTGAACTTCTTTTGCGTCTTGCGTATGGGGCTACCTGATTTTTCTGACATCGACGAGCTAAAAGTAAATAGACCAGGCTCTTATATAGTTAACATCTCACTATTCGGTACTTTATTCACGGCGTTCGCTATTATTTTATATCCCAAATGTTATTTTATAATCGCAGTATAATAAATAAATAATAAATAATACCTCTAGCTTATCATCGCAAGAGCGATCACAGAGCTCCAAAGCGGGGAACATCCTTGAAAGTTCCAGCCCTCCAATAAAACGAAAGGACTGCGCAGAGTCTTGTTACATGGCATCCCTGTAAAGACGCATTCATTTTCCGTCACGGCTCCCAGTGGTCATGTGGCGCGAGATGGACATGCACAGCCTCCTTGTGTGCTCACATTGTTAACGTCTGAGCTTTCGTATTGTTCCACTATATCAGGGTTCTCGAAGCCACCTCAGCTAAATTTGCCCCCGCCAGGGCCAGGACAGTGACGAAGGTAGGAGCATGGATGGGGGAGTGGGGTGGGGAGATAGGTTGTTCAATATGTCAGCTCACGTTGCCATTTGAAAGAAGACCTTTTCCATATCTCATATATGGGTTATTTCTGAAGCAGATTTGGCGGCAGGATTCCAACAACATATCGATGCCTATCTCCAAAATGACTAAAATCTGGACGCCTATAGACCTTATGCAAAATTGCTGCCATCTGTCGGAGGTTTCACGAAGCTACCGATTTGGCGCCATGTTGGAGGCTTGTGTCCAAACAAGGAGGTTATATACTATTTCTTCTGGAGTGGAGGTGGCGCCCCCGTAAGTGAAGCCGGTTGCCGCCATATTGCAAGAGGAAAAACTCGGAAGCAGACGACGGAGTGCGCTCCGTTGCCCCGCCGTCGCAGTTGTCTTTGGTGACGGTGGCATGCTTTTGTAAAGCAGTTAAACATTTTACGAGGTCATGGTGACTTCGTGCGTCGCTTATGACTGCACAAATCGCAATAAGAAGACGCCTGGGATCACTTTTCACGTGTAAGTGTCCTCACTTCATTCGCTGACGATTGTCTGTTTTTCCGTGCATGCTGTTAAACTGTAAACAATTTGAAAGGTGCGCATACATGTAATACATGCGTACAGTTGTATCGACGAAAATTTTATGCTTTAAATGTTCGCTGACACGACGGTGTGCGTGATTTTTGAGTGTATGCACGAAGTACCAAATAATGGGGTACAGTCTAGCTGGACGTACCGAGCATTATTGGTACGAGTATGGAAGTCTGAACGCCCTTAGAATTCCGAGCTTTCTGGTGTTTTCTTGCAAGTCAAGACTGACGGCGTGCATGCATATTTATCCGGTGCATGGATATCGAATTTGATGCATGTTTATCGAGGAATTGGCAAACGCAACATTCCATGACGTGATTATGCGTGTTACGTACATGTTTGCAAAAGACTGCGCGCAGCGTTTTACCTTGGAACGTGCCGGTCGAAGAAGTGGTTAGAGAGCTAAGGACGGTGACCAGCTCTGACCACCTCTGCTATGTAAAACAATTTTATCTCTAAAATAAGGTGCCGCCCGTTTCAAGGCCGATCCCCCGCGGTGGGTTGCGCCAGGTTGCCAAGAATCAACTAACCAACCAACCACCTCTGCTCTAGTCACTTCGCAGAATACTGCTTCGACAGAACGGGGCAGACGACCAGGGCAGACGGCCTGGCAATGTACCTACAATTGTTCCTGCTTTCCCAGCGCATCTACAAAAGCCTGTTAGATTCTACCGCCTTGACGTAGCTTCAACACAAATAGTTACGAAATGAAGAAATTGCGGCAAAAGAAAGATGTAACTCTTTTGAAATACGACCAAACCGAAACCGAAACACCGAAGGACGCGGCTGCTTTATTTTTTTATGTGTCTAGTCTGAGAGGTCGAGCTACCTTGTTTCGAGGCTGTGCGCGCTGCGCTTGCCGTGATCGCACGCGTCGCCCACGTAGGTTAATGCTTGTGAATCCTCCTTCTGGCCAAATGTTCGCGTGATGGATGTGTGCTTATGTAAAGAGAATAAGTGCGTTTCACGTTAGCTTGAGGTTACCCCTTGAACACTGACGCCGTTACATCACAAAAACCCAGTTCCTAGTAACACATATGTAATTACAGTGCGCCAGCGCGCTCGATATACGAAGCACCCCTTCGACAACAGATTATTCTGAAAGTCTACAGCTGACAATGGGTGTATGACATAATTTGTTTCATAAACGAGAAGAGGCAACTGTTCGTGGGTGCAACTTTAAAGCAGTTCCCATCTCGTTTTTTTATTGTGGGACTGCAAACCAACACGCGCGCCGCACGTATTCCATTGCCGTCTATGGCGGTCGCACCCCGTTTTTCCTCTAGCTACATGGCCGCCGGCGGCTTCACTTGCTCCCGTTGGCGGCGGCCGGGACTGCCACTCCAGAGGTTCTATAGAACCTCCTTGTGTCCAAATCGTATAGCTGTCGCTGTTATAACTTCTTGCTTGTACCTGCTTAGACAGCGGGCAACCGAGGCATAAAAACGTAAGGCGAGTGTGTAATGGCATGTACACGTTAACGGCATTTCCTACTTATCGTGTTGACGGTTATTACGTGTAAAGAACTGCCTCACAACGAGAAGATGGTACAAGTCTGTCACCGAGTCACATGTAGGCGTGCCGTCGTTGAGGATGAAGCTTTGCTCTAGGTTATAAATTTTGTTTGTCTGTTTTCAGTGTAACGAATAAAGCGTTGTTAGCTATCTGATACCATGCGTGTAGTGTAGGGTGGTTGGGAGGAGGCATTGGCGCGCGACACGGTTAGGCAAAACGATGACGGTAAGAAAGTGCTGTTGACTCATTTCAAAGCGGACATGTGCTTATAAATAACACGATACTCCAAGAATATTAGCGTTCACATCGTCACTTTCGGGGTCTACTGGCGCCTTACAATTTCAACCCGTTTCCGCAAAGCGTTTTGCGTCGCCGACTGAACGCTTCCGAAACCACCTCAGAGCGTAACTTACCAACGGTAGTGCACCCACGGTCGAGTGTAACACATTTGCCGCAAGAGCATTTTTTTTTTTCAATTTCACACGAAAAGTGCCTCACACAAGCATCTGTTAACATTTCACAGCACACAGGGGTGGATACAAGACTTTTTCGAAGGGGCATCAGCTTCTGGGAGAGCCTGATACGTGCTATTCTTGGGGTATATATTAAAAAAAAGGGAAGGGGGTGGGAGGTGGGCGGTCAGGACATCCGGGCCGCCCCCCTGAATTTGGAAGCGAGAGCACATGAAATGCTTGAAAAATACGTATACTGCAGCAATACGCGCGCAAAGCATCCCACCGAATGCTACCTTGTCAAACTCCACAATCAAAAACCAACTACAAACAACCAAACAACACGCTCCAGCACAATCGGTCCGTTCGCTGAGAATCAATGACGCACTCGACCGACCTCTCTAACATGTAATTGTTATCGCAATGTAATAAACAAAATAATGTCAACAGCAGCGCAGGCATGCGCGAGTAGCTGCGATAATCTTTGAAGCTCGTACACGAAACTGCGGTTTGTCTGTACCTCCAAGCACACGGCGCGAAAGCTTTGTACCGGCATGACACGAAAAAGTGTTTTCTGATGAGTGCCGATGCTATCACATACCACATCTATTCAGAACGGCGAACGTAAACACGGCGTTAGTCGTGAGCAGTATCCGGAGCAACGAAACGATCTGCCGCTTCTCGTCGGCCGCGAGGAAATCTAATAGCATGGAGGTTAGTTTCCTTTAAACCTTTTTTCAGCACCCCAATTTTCTCAATCTGAGCAACACGGCACACGAAAATATGTTGGCATTGCCGTTCCTATCCACCGCCACACGTCGATACGTACGCTCCGTGTGTGCACATGAGGAGCGCGCTTAGCCTTCAACATGGCGGAAATGCGCACGGCGGCCGCTGGATGGCAGCAGATTTTGCATAAGGTCCATTGTTCATATAGAGTTTTGTTTCACGGTTACGTAATAACACATGGTGACCGCATGGGGTCCCTCACGAAAAAAATACTTTAGACCTGTCATGCCTGTGCAGCTCAAGAACGTACTTATGAAGAAAAAAAATGGGACGAAGACAGTAATGCGCGGGCCGCGGGCCGCATGCAGCACGAGAGCCGCGTGTTTGAGACCCCTGCGCTATATAGCGCGCGAGCTACATGATACTGCCGCAACAGCGTTGGAATGTGCAGGAATAGCATAGGTCCATTGAACAAGGCGTTGGGCAAAGTATATTCCCTTGACGAAATATCTGGCTTGAAGAAAGACAATTATAGATTTCGTACCGGGTGATGTCCCCTTACCTAGAATCATCCAATGAGTAAACGTCGAGAAGCTTATTTGCGCCTTCGTACCAAACTGGAACGAACCTAGAAAATAGATCGAAATCGCTTCGTCCACCTCCTGGCAGTTCTAGCCGCGTAGCCCAATGGTCATCTTCTACGGGTAAAACATTGTTGGGAAGGGACACACCGTCATAATATGGAAAAAGAAAAAGAGCGCGGTGCAGGAATAACATTGCTGAAAACTGCAAGGAGGAGCCCTCCAAGAGGAGCTTTATAGATGACATTGAAAAGTGGCACGATATTCGGGAACGACAGAAATGAAGGGATGAGTTGGACAGCTATGTTTATTCTGCAGAGGCCAGCGGAGACGTCTGAAATTTGCTCCAGCGGTGGAAGTCTAAGAACAACGACTGCCGATGCCTTCCCAATTCTGTGTGCCCCTGCGGCTAGGGCAAGCAGTGCAAGGAACTTTAGCGCAGCAGGATATGTGATGCAACAGCGCATAGCGTGCTGAAAGCCGGAATCTCTTGATAATTTGATTTTTCCCACTATAACATGTGAAGAAATAAACTACAAAACTATGCCACAAAAAACTTGTAGACTGTATATGCTAGCAGTGGTGTGATATATGAAAAGAATGCTATGACAAATAGTTTTTTTTTTCTGCGAAGCATGTCTTAGCGAAACCGAGGCACTTTGAGCGTATCTATCTATCTATCTATCTATCTATCTATCTATCTATCTATCTATCTATCTATCTATCTATCTATCTATCTATCTATCTATCTATCTATCTATCTATCTATCTATCTATCTATCTATCTATCTATCTATCTATCTATCTATCTATCTATCTAGCCGCCTACGTCTGGGTGCTCTCGTGATCGCCTTCTTAACATGGTGTAGACCAAAATTGGCATGGGAGGGTAAGAGCGTTTGACGAATATGACTGTCTGGTCATGACATGAATAACCTGAGAACCCTGCCGCGTACGTCGTCAAACCCGGACACGTGTGGCACATACCCGTTTACCACGGGCCGCTACGGGTATGCGCCACAGGTGTTTGACAGTTTCTATCTACCCAGGAACGGCGAGACCAGACATTGGTAACTTAAACGCGAGAACATTAAGTAAATCCGACATGGGCAGCGTTGACCCGATGAATGCAAAGAATAAAATTAAGCATCCCAGTAGGAATCGAACCGAAGCGTCCTGCGTGGCAGTCAGGTATTCTACAATAGAGCCACGGCACGTCTTTAAACTCCTTTGGAAAAAGACCATACGCAGGCGTAATGCCGGTGCAACGTCAATTGTGGTTGCAGTACTAGCTATCTAATTTTAAAAGAAAACAATAGACATTAAATATGCACTCCTTTCATACAGGAGTCATATCGGGTTAAAGTCAACTGTGTTTTCGGTGTTGGCTCCGCTTTTATAGCAGTCTAATAAACATTACATTTGTATTCCTACGATTCAGCAAGCTATATTAAAGCGTTAATTGCTCGACCCCGGAGGACAGCTAACGAAAGTTATGTAAGATATTGACATCATCGCACCGTAATGTGCACTTCGTTGTGATAATATTGACGTATGTGCTTTAACGTGAATGCTGACGTTACGTCAGATCATAAGTTATCCTTTAAACGCTAGTGTACACACTACTACACTTACAAAAACACGTCGATCCACCTCGTAACGCTTGGCTGAAAGCCAAGAATGCTGCATAGACGACTACGTGCTCACTGCTTCGCGTGAAACCGATTCCCGCAAGGCGTGGGATCTGCCGAATTTTCGTCTTTTCGGCTGTTTATACGTATTTCTAAAAGTACACGTGGTTCACGCGGTTCGTTATCATTTTTATCTAGGTTAGTGTACTGACAACAAAGGTAATTAATTTCGCTTTTTTTCCCTCTAATTCTCTTGCTGTGGGTAGGTGCCACTTTGCTGAAGACAGGTGCTACATATCCAGGAGGGTGCATGACTCACTTCGTCGTTAGGGCATGCTTTTAATTTCAACAAAGAGCGCTATAAAAACAAAGTGAAGAGAGCGCACTGTTCTCTGTCTGATTCCCGTTGTATGTGCAGAAACAAATAAGAACAGCATACCACTGCAGAACGAACGTTCTTCGCACCCAGTCGGTCCAGTCAACTGCTTCCACCGTGGCCTAGTGGTTATGGCTCTCGGCTGCTGAGCCGAAGGTCGCGGGATCGAATCCCGGCCACGGCGCCTGCATATTCGGTGGAGGCGAAAATATCTGAGGCCCGTGTGCTTAGATTTAGGTGCACGTTAAAGAACCCCAGGTGTTCAATATTTCCGGGGCCCTTCACTACGGCGTCTCCCATAATCACATCTTGGTTTTGGGACGTTAAACCGCAGATATTATTAGTTTCCACCGTGAGCCCCTTTTTACAAGAAATTACCGAAGGTTAAGGTATAATTGTTAGCGAAGCATGCCCCAACAAAGCGCAGATATTTGCCTCTTGAAACGCCTTGCTCTCGATTCCATGTACGGGCAACACTACCTAGATTATTGGCTCGGGCCCCTGTCGGGCCGTGCCGGGTAGGTGAAATTTTTTATCGGGCTCGGGCCGGGCCGGGGTATCACGTTGAGTCGCCGGACCGGGTTCGGGCGGGTAAACGTGAATGATCAGCGGGCCTGGACCGGCCCGTGCAGTGCTCTGACACACACAC
This sequence comes from Rhipicephalus sanguineus, assembly GCF_013339695.2. Taxonomy (NCBI): domain Eukaryota; kingdom Metazoa; phylum Arthropoda; class Arachnida; order Ixodida; family Ixodidae; genus Rhipicephalus; species Rhipicephalus sanguineus. Next base: position 29,745,173 of record NC_051176.1, read on the forward strand.
ATCCACGAGCACAGACACACGTACACACACACACTCACATAAACACGCATGCACGCAGACAAATTTATTCTACATCAAAGTAGTGGTAAGCTGGGCGAGTTGGTATGCTTTCATCATAAACAGCGCGAAAAACTGGAGACAAAAGGGAACAGCAACACGGGACGAGCGCTGACTGCTGTTGCGACGTTAAGGTTGCGCCGGACCCGGACTCCGTTTGGTAGCGTGACTGAGTCTTCGGGTTCAGGAACGGATGCTCGCTAGTTCGGAAAACGAGAACAAGCAGGTTTATTGGCACTTTTCGTAAGCTTATTTACACAGTGAAAAGGTAAGAGTTAAGTGACGAGCGAACTGGGTCAGCCATTAACCCAACGTCAATGTCTCGTCTCACCCAGCACCGTCGTTATAACACTTGAAGCTAGCTCCTCGTTCTTGATTGTAGCCAATCACACACACGACACCACCCACCAAGTCGCCAGCCAATAACACTTTGTGACAGATGGGTCGTTGCACTCGTTGATGCAGCAAAGCTCCTGCGGTAAAGATACTCAGGTGGGGTCAGGTCAGTAGAACGGGATCTCGGGCGAGTTCATCCGAATCTCCCCAGAAGGGTAGCTGCGATAATATGGGGAGAGTGACACCGGTGAAGACAAAAAAGAAGAGCGCACGGGATCGGGAAGCGCATGAGAGCGTTCGAGGCAGCGCAGCGTGCAAGGACAGAGTGTGCTCGGCTGGACGTCCTGTCCGGGGAACTAGGCAACGTCCTCCAGGCGCTGTACTGTCCTGGACTCTGGCTGGGTAACTGGCCCAGGGACCAGGCGATCCGCTGCTTTTCCGGCTGCCGTTCCTGACAGCTGGACAACCGGTGAACGAGGCCTGTATTCCGGCTGGGTGTCTGGCCCAGCCGGAATACAGACTAGGTGAGGTTCCGTTGTTCTGGCTGCCGTCCCGAGTGGCTGCAAGTTCCGGTTTGCTGTGGGCCGCTGGTCCTGCTGCCGTTACGGGTGGCTGGCACGACCCCAGTGTGCTGCTGGGACGAACGCTGCAGCTGAGAGCTGCTGCTCTGCTGCGGAGCTTCCAAGCTACCGCAACCCTCCTGCTGCTGCTGCTGCGGCAGGAGGCCGTGAAATGGCGTAGTCAAGTCACATTGAGGACGTCAACGAGCCAGGCGGCCTGTTGCCCCGAGTGATCGGCGTCCAACAAGCCCAAGCTAAACACGGCGAGAGACTTGTAATTTAGAGACAGATTTAGTACAGGACTGCATGTGACAGACTATTTTCAGAGATACTTCATTAATAGTTGCTTTTTCCCTGTAAATATATTTGTGTGTGTGTGTGTGTTTTCCTATATATATATATATATATATATATATATATATATATATATTTGCTCTTCTGGCTGTCACACCGCTTTCTCTGATTACGCTCTCGAATGGAACGGCCTGAGCAACACTAGCAACGGCCAGACTCGGAGGCCGCGAGTAAATGCATCATGACACTAACAAGTGCCGACTGCGAGCGTTTCGGCATTTCTCAGCATGGCGCATACTTTCGCTGCAATATTGCGGGAAACTCCATGGTCGGAGGAATGCAGCTGCCGAGTCCACGGTGATTAGATTCGGGGACGATGCAGTTACGTGATTCTCCTTTCGCGTCAGCGTGCGACACCTCCTCGCCAGTGTAGGGCCGTTTCGAAATGGACTAGCGGTAATTCTCCGACGCCTACTGCGTCGAGTGCACTGGCACCGAATAATAATATGGCTGCAATAAGCGGCGCAGAAAGGCAACGACGTCGACGAGCGTATGTCGTGCAAGTGGGTGCTTTGGTGCAGCGAGTAGTTTTTACAGTTTACATTAATTGAGGCTGCCACAGCTCGCGTGTTGTCTGTCTACGTACAACGATGATGATTCTCCAAGATATTGTCCCGGTTGCAGTCAATCCAGTAACGACATGCTTAGCCTCTATTCTCTTTGCCACCCGCTGCGCCTTATACGTATTCCCTCCATTGCTGCGGACGAGTCAAACTAGCTTAGTGGAATAAAGCTGTCCACAAGCACTGGGCCACCGCGCGCGTTTTTAACACTACCCGGCAGGTAGGTTAGCATCATTCTTTCTCTATTTTGTCGGACCCTGACGATACCTCTATGCCTATCGTTTGATAGCAGCACAGGGCGAGAGACGCTGCTGGTCGTGTGTGCTGAGGCATCAAGGGGGGGGGGGGGTGTTCGAGGTGTGAGTTGGGGGCGAACTGCGGTGAAGCAAAGCGCGAGCAGCAGGCACCAAAAGGGCGGCAGTGAGCGCTGATGCGAGAAGGCAGGCACGACCGCTCCCATTGTTGGCCGCCACCGGAGTCGCTCATTTCAGCGGCACAGCTCCCACCACCCTCTATGCTGATCGCTGGATTCTGCACCCACCGACACGTGTGCGCACAAGGGCGGGGTGGACGAGTTTATATTCTAAGCGACCCGCAGACGTCCGCTTGCCTTGGCTTTTGTCCCCCCGCCTTTTACTTTCACATTTGCAGAGGGAACAGATCGCGGTACACGAGCGGCCGTCGGTTGTTCAACGTGTTTGCCATGCTACTTGAGAATGAAGCCGAGCGTGTTAGTCGACGGACGGTCGCCAAGCCAAGGAAAAAAATTGGGCGGACGCCGTGCCCGGTGGCAGGTCGGGACGGGCACAGATGTGCGGGGACCTCGCGTTCGGCGGCATTGTTTGCTCGAGCGTGTCCTCGAGTTAGTTGCGGCTCAGGAACAAGCCGACTCGACGCACAAATAGGCATTAAATTCTGCTTAAATCGAAAGACATCACGCCTGCCACCCGGCCGTGTTTAGCCTCCTCGTGGTGCGCACACCTGACCCTACATCTGTTGTTCACGGAAACAGGTGCCGGCCACAGCTAGATGACTCTTGGTATATCCTTGAACGCATGATGGGCGCCTGTACGGAGTCAAACACCGGACGTTCCAAGCGTTCACAGTATTCGCCTTATGTTTTATTGAGAATCAGTGCGTAAGCAGCGCATGCAGTTCCCAGGAAGTCATTGCCAGTCATAACAACCTTGTACAAACGTTTACACAGACATATTATTTACTTCAAGTTCCGACTTCGCAGCAAACATGAAAATTTCAAAATGACGTACTCAGATTTACAGAAAAGCACAAGTGTGGTTCCTCGGCACGCGTGGCCACACTCATCAACAGCCAACGAAGCTTCACGTATGCTTGTGCAATTTCCGAAGACAAAAACATACCAGCTTGAGTGCTCAACCATAGCTAAGCTAAATCTTGACACATACTGCGCAAGAAGACATGACACGAAGTGCGCGCAAAATATCTATGATGGTCCTTTTTTCTTTCTCACTAAGTGTCCAGTCTTGTCGCGAAGTTTGCGCATATGCCTACATACTCACCAAGCTATCAAAGCTAACTCCCCTATAAAGACAAGCATGTTGCTTCTCTCTGAATTTTCCGATGATGCTCCTCTTATTCGATGCGTGTGATTTATGACGCATACGCGTTAAGGAGGCGTTCACCTTGCGTAATCACGGGAGGAGAGCTGCTCAAGCTTAGGTTCTACCAATAAAGCGCCCGCATGTCTATAAATGTTAGCCAAGCGGCAATTCAAGATTAAAAACTACAACATAATGAAGCGGAGGGATATGTTATGCGTAGACGTAAAGCGCTTACCGTACTCTTTTTTTTTTCCTTCATTATTTTTTCGTGCGTAAAATTATTCGGTGAGTGCGTGGAAAAGCTTCGTGTCCCGCCAAAGGCCTATTTGGGTCAAACTTCGTCCCATCCACATTAGGAAGGACAGACAAGAGGCAAGGCAAGGTAAAACGTTTCCTGTAAAAATAGGTGCGCACTTATAGGGGAGCGCTCGTTCCCTTGTCCCCCTTTCAAAGAGCGGCTTTATCCCCCACGCCCCCTAAGGGCCAAAGCTACACCTCTGCGTGTATGCAGGACTGATAAGAGAATACGCATGTGCATGTATATCTTATCTAATCGTGCAACGACAACGCAAATGCCGCGCCGACTGAGGTACAACGAAACGCACAATTTGGGCAGTTCTCGTTCGGGGAGCTTATTTTTATTTGTTTGTTTATTCATTTTTGCTTGGTCGCTTGATCTGATGCACGAAGAGGTGGCGGGTTCACTGTTAATTATCTCGTCGGCATTCGTTTCGTTTATCTGCTCCTGCAGCTTTCTGCGAACGTGCGCAATTTTCCATCAACTGCGTACTACTACGGCCGCTGGATGAACCCAGCTACAAATTTTATTTCTTTACTTGACAGTAGCTCGGCAATGTAAATGGGACAGAGGAAAGGCCACGATTGCGTTCTGCTTGGATGTATGGTGCGCCGGCTCATGGAAGCACAGACGATACACTTGAACTTTTTTTTTTTACTTCCTGGAAAATTATGGGTTAATAAAGTGTCCTTTTGTTGTTGTAAACTTTACTGAAACGTCTGCCTTCTGCATTTCTGTTTACGCCCTTGCTGTTAGATGGAAGGAAGAGTTCGGTAGTAAAACTTTCTTGCAGAATAGGTTCATCAGATTGTGCTGGTGACGTGCCGTAAAAGAAAGAGAGACACAGGACAGAGCACGGGGACATTACCAAACTGGGCTTATACAGCAGCCCCGACTCTTTCAGTGGAAAGCTAAGCACCCAGTATACTGTTATACCCCTCACAGCCAGACTGTGTTAACGCGTGGGTTCATTATTGCGTGCAATGACCCAGTTTGCCAGTTCTTTTCAGCGCATCGCAAGTTGGCAGAAATTTGAAGCCGAATCCACAAAACTTGTGTTTCGTCAGTACTTTTTACCATTCGCTGGTTTCCTTCGCTAATGATATGTCCAGCATCCAGATCAGCTGAAATGTTCTCTTGCGAACATTTTTTAAATGCTAAGCATTTCGTAGCGAACCTTTGGCACTTTGAGCGTTTCTATCTATCTATCTATTTATCCGCCTACGTCTGGGTGCTCTAATGATCGCATCCTTAACTTGGTGTAGACGTGTGGCACATACCCGTATACCACACAGGCTGTGGTATACGGGTATGCGCCACAGGTGATTGACAGTTTATATCTACCCAGGAACGGCGAGAACAGACACTGGTAATTTACACGCGAAGAAAAGCCGACATCGGCAGCGTTGACCTGACGAATGGAAAGAATGAAAATTGGGATCCCAGCAGGAATCGAACCCAAGCATTCTGCGTGATAATCAGGTATTCTACCACAGAGCCACGCCAGGTCTATAAACTGGATTGGAAAAACGGCCATGCATGCGTAATGTCGGCGCAACGTCGATTGTGGTTGTGGTGCGGGCTATCTAATTTTACAAGAAAGAAATAAACACTACATCTGAATACTCCTACGATACAGGCGTCATATCAGATTAACGTCGGTGGTTCCAGTGTTGGCTTCGCTTTTATAGCAGTCCAATAAACATTACATCCGTATTCCTATGATTCAGCAAGCTGCATTGAAGCATTGCTCGACCCCGGAGGAGTACTTCATGAAAGTTACTTGTGATGTTCCCATGATTGCACCATAAAGTGCACTTAGTTTCGATAATACTGACGTATGTACTCTAGCGTGAGGGCTGGCGTTACGTCACACCACGAGCTACCCTTTAAACGCCAGTGTTGTCGTTGTCGACGTGCTTGGTAAGCCCACGATGCGCACGCAGCTACTATACTTACGAAAACACGTCGATCCACCTCGTAACGCTCTGCTCAAAGCCATAAAATACAGCGTAGAAGTACTCGCTGACTGCTTCGCATGAAACCGATTCCCACAACGCGTGGGGTTCGCAGCCGAGCACTGTTCATTAATGAACAAACTGAAGCAGTGTAGTGCGCTAACAAGCATGCAAATGTTCTCACTCAGTGTGTTTTTATAACACACTGACTATAAACAAGAAGAGAGGTGTGCCATTGGCTGCGCCGTCGTACTCTCCGTAAGAAACACAGAGACATTATCGAGATTATGCAGTCATACACAGCGTGACAGCACGTTTCCGCTTCGCTGGTCAACATAGGGCGGTAATTTCTATTTATCCCGTTTCTTACTTTACCTAAACATGACCAAATATTTCATTCATTTCAGGCAGCTTATTTTTCTGTTGCAACTATCGTATTCTATCAAAGCCTCAATCATGATTATATAACATGATATTAACAAAGATGATAAAACCGCCCACCCCTTCGGCCGATCCCCCTTAGCAGGAGACGTTGGTGGGGACGAAGAAAAAGACGAGGAAGCTGCGGTCCCGTATAGCATTTTCATTTATTAGCTATGTCTTGTTTTTAGTTCCAGTGTCTGCTATTCCAGTACCTGCCGCCCGGCTCTTGGCCCATCACCCTTTGTTGGTGAGAGCCATCATAGTGAGGACGTCATCATCATCATGTGACGAGAGACTCGTTCCAAACCCAGGCGCAAGTGATGGTCTACTGGCTGTATGGCGTCACGGTGATCCAGTGTGCGATGGGCGGCAACAACGAAAAGACCATGTACTTCGTTGGCGGAGACTGCACATTGGGAAAAAAAAATTGGTCGCGTATCTGCGTGCTTCGCTGCAAATGTCGTCTAAAGACGATAGAAGAGGCGCTGCGTGAGATATGGACGCCATCTGGCAATACGTCGGGAAACATGAGTGCTGTGTTGCGGGCTGGTCGTCCCGGCGCAGCAGCAGGCGAAGACCGGCGGTGAGCGGGGACGCCAGCCAGCCCGAACACGCGGTTTGGCGCGAAGCGCCGAAGCAAAAGAAACGTCTGCACTCAACTAGTACTCTCCACACACTCTTTTATTTACACGTTGCCTGGGTAAAACAGGAATGCCAGAGCGGCGCCCTATGGCATTCGTACAGTGCAATACTGAACCGAAACCGAAACACAACAATGAGCTCGTGCAGAGGGCTCGGAGGAAGGCAAGTTTCAGCGCAGTCGCATTTTCAGCGCAGCTTAAGAAACTAGGGTCTCTAGAATTACGTATATATGTATTTTCTATTAAAGGAACGCACCACCTAATACTTACTTAGTGATGTTGCGCCTCAGATATGCGTAATGTTTGCTTTTTGATCAACAATGTACACAAGTATGAACCTAGTCAGCCGTTCAAGGTGGCTGGCCCTTGGGCAAGTGGCTCAACTTTGGCCGGGTGGCTGAATCGTGTGACGTGTCGACAAACAGACAGACAGACAGACAGACAGACAGACAGACAGACAGACAGACAGACAGACAGACAGACAGACAGACAGACAGACAGACAGACAGACAGACAGACCAAAATTTCTGCGTTTAAGTTCCCCAAGAAAGACTATCGTCTTTAAAACGAATCATCATCTGCAGTCCCATGCATCCGCCGGCAGCGCGCCGTCATCCCCTATGCAAGCGGACTTCATCCCGACGGGACTTGGCGTATGCATCTGCCGATACAAGGCCTGCAGAGAGAGAGACGACGAGTGGCGGCTCTTTCGCCGAGCGTCTTTCTCCACCTACGAGAGCGCCAGCTGCATCGGGCAGCCTAGAACGGCTGGCATTTGTAAGTCACCGCGGTTCAAGGCTGGCGGCGCCACTACAGGCCATGTGGCGACGGCAGGATGGTAGGTGCCGATTCTGTACAGCCGGTGGAATGCTATACCTCTACCGGGACCTGTGGAAGCGCGCGTGCGGTGAAACAGCCTCGAGTTTCCCGAGGTCGCTGTACGAGTGCCCCGTGAACGTTGTCTTGAACGGCAATGTCCTTGCAGTGCTGCCTACTTGTACCACATGGGAAAATCACCATGGGTGTTCCTGCGCCTTCAAGTGGATGTGTGCGTAGAGCAGCGGCTTCGCACTGTCACGCAGCAAGCTAGAAGCATGGAGCTACTGCCACCTGAATACTGTAGCGACCGTCGCTCCATCGGAGCCATTTTTCGTTATGTACAAGCGGCTACCGGGGCGAGAGACCAGCGCATCTTACACGTTGCACTTATTCTACAACGATGTTTAATCGTTCAAGAGATGTGCAAGTGGGCAACCAGACAGACGATAGAACCACCACTTGCAACAATGCGTTTTCTGGCTCACATGGTACTCTCGTTGCGACAGGACCCGTGTGAGACCAGTACCTTCGCGAGTGATGCTCTTCTCTACGCCTATGAGTACCCGCTCACTGATGAAGAGTATATTCAATCGGTTGCCACGTACCCAGCCAAGCTCCCAGGAGCTGGTCCGGTTGATGGGTGCACGCAGTTCTTGCTCAGCCTCAAACCTAGGGACCCCTCAGAAGAAGAGCTGTTCCTTCAACTTGCACGTGAGGCCGGCATAACATGGCTGCCATTACCCCAGCACTGGTCGAGCAAGTGCGCTAGAAGCCCGCTTTCTTCTAAGATTGGCGCGGGAGCACAGATGCGGAGCTACACCGTATAGTTGCTAGAGTGACAGAGCTTGGTGAGTTCTCTTGCCAAAGATGTCCAGACGGACGCGTTTGACGTGCTCCGGTTCGAAGTCGAACACCACTTAATTCGCTGACCAGAAGGGGACGCCGGGCAAGGGTGAGACACCACGAAGCCATAAGATGGCAGCACTGCGCAGGCTGCGCATTTTGCAGCTTACGCTTCTCCTCGCGCAGGAGAAACTGCCATAGGATTCCGTACAGATGCTTACCAAACCAAAGCATACTGTACAGATGGTTAACACAAGAAGCTGACATGTGCCCACCAGCTCTGCTGTTACCCAGCCTTGTGCGACTTAGTGCAAGCGGCGCTAATTTTTTTTCGCAGAGAACAGCTTTTTGCTGACGCCTTTGTTGGCAACTACGTCGGCACATGACGTTTCAAGTGACGGCATTCATGAAAGTGACGTCATGCCGACAGGCTGCCAACTGTTGCGGCCGCGCGCCTCTCCGTGAGCACGCCGAGATCTCCCGAGCTTTGCTTGCGTGCAGTGCTGTTTGGCCTTGACTTTCCTCGGCGCCCAAGACGACGACCAGCTACGCAAAGCTTATTAAGCTGTGAGGCTCGAGCCGTCAAGCTCCTTTAAAGTAACGTGAAACAGAACAAGATCAGCTGCTTCTTTAAATTGACCTTCGTTTTGAGAAGTAATTGGTGTGCGTATTTTAGATGCGAAGCAGCTTTTGCGCTAGGCTTTGTCCGTAGTTCCATTGGCGATCGTCCGCTTTCTAAAACCTACCATAGCCATCTGTAACATATTGAGCGCGCGCTCGCGTCAAGAAGTCTTCTTCGTCTTGTTCTTCGACCGCCTTGATGATGATACGTGCAGAGCGTGCGCTCGCGCCAACGAGAAGTCTCCTTCGCCTTGTTCTTCGACGTGTATGATGATACGTGCAGAGCACTTTAGTGGCCCGGGCGTCGGTATGCTGTCCTAGCTTGGCGTAATGCAGACTAAACCACGTGTGCTGGCACGCGCTAGCGCGTTCGGACCTGTTTAAGGGGCTGGGTAAGACGCTGTGGCCTCTCCCCCTTACACTCTCTCAGCAATCATGTGATGGCGTCGGCGAACGAGATTCTGCAGAAGCGCGATGAACAAACGCGTTGTATCCTAGTCAGAACGCGCTTTCACGCGCTAGCGCGTTCGGGCCTGTGTGAGGGGCTGGGTAAGACGCTGTGGCCTCTCCCCCTTGCACTCTCTCAGCAATCACGGGATGGCGTCGGGGAACGAGATTCCGCAGACGCGCGATGAACCCGCGAAGCGTGGTCGAACAAGAGTTCGGGACGAGTAACAGCAACAGCAACTACAGTGAATTCATGGTGTGCTCCATATGCAAGGGCGCGTTAACATCGGGCAAGGTGCCCGTGATGAACGGAACTTTAGGTCGACCCATGCGCTGCTTCGCATCTCCACATGGTTCCCTTTAGTGGGAGATGGTGAAATTTTTTCTATTTTCACGACAACGAAATTCTACGAGAACGAACGAACAAAAAACGTTTCCCCAGCGATTTTGTTATTGAGGGGTTCGACTGTAGTGCCCCATATTTTATGCATAAATATTCACAAGAGAAGTTCCCACTATTTGCGTAACTGCAAAACACCAGAAAAATCAAGTTTCGAGAAAAATTGGTTTAAAATTTTTTTAGCTGATGTTCAAGTAATAAAACACATGCAATACATCTAGAATTTATCGTAACGTTAGGTAGGGCCCTCCGTAGAAGCTGTACGTTCTCCTGCTTTGCGAGCGGAAGCACGCTTTTTCTGCGACTTTTGGACCACAATAAAGTTCTCACTCACTCACTCACTCACTCACTCACTCACTCACTCACTCACTCACTCACTCACTCACTCACTCACTCACTCACTCACTCACTCACTCACTCACTCACTCACTCACTCACTCACTCACTCATTGCTCGCCTGCTGAGTGTCCCACATTGACTGAAGTGCAGCCCTCCCTAACGGTTTAGCATGTAGACTTTAGTTGTGTGGCAGCCAGATTCAATGTGGCCTGTCTGCTTGAAAATGTCCAGTACACCTCTGTTTCCATCAGTGAACTTAGCATTCAATTTTTATATAAAATTTTAACGTTAACGGTACACTGGGCCCCCCCACATCCCTCTAGTTGAATGCTACATTGAATTCGATAGCACTATATAGGCATTAAAAAATGCTGCTCCTAGATTTTATAGCTCACTACAACAAAGTGTCGTGACATAAGCGCCACATGTAGCGGCATTTCTCATGAGTTCGTACGCGTTATTGAATTTGAAAGATTTCAGTTCAGGTTTTGGATAGGTGCGGGAGGGGGGGTGGGTGAAAAATGCTGATGATTTTTGAACAGGTTGAGATAAAAATATACTCATTTTCCTACATTGTCTTGAATGAACAGGCACTGCGGAAATCTAGCAAAAGAAGGATATGTTTGAGAACAATCATACCTTAACGTCAGGGGCGTAGCCAGGGGGGTGGGGGGTTAACCCCCCCCCCCCGAAATTTTTAGATTTTGCTTGCCTATATACACACACACACATACAAACACACGCACAAACATAAAGTATGGTTGAACCCCCCCCCCCCCCCCCCCGGATATAGTGTCTGGCTACGCCCCTGCTTAACGTCGATAGCCGTATTGGTTCCACCAGAGATTTTATTTGTTGACGCACTGACCATTTCGCAACGGGAGAAATAGTAGCGCCACGTGGCCCCCGATGGCTACTTATGGCATCGTATAGATGTTATAGTTGGCACATCAGAAACAGGTGCATTTGATTCGCAGTGCATTCAGTATTGCTACGCGTAAAAGACTCGTAGTGTTTCTTTTTACGTTCCTTTGGACTTGTGACTAAAGGGAGCGCACTATAAATGAAGTCATTTTCTCAACCAGTATGCCGCGCGCAATGGATGCGTTCCAGAGGCACTCAACTCGGCCACTTCCTTTCATCAAACAGCCGACTGTCTCCTTTGCAGAGCCGCGGATCTCACCGAGATATATATGGCGGGGTTTTTCATCGAAGACAAACGATTTTAAACCGGGGCAGCGGAACTGGCTATGCCGCGCGCGCCCGTTTATATATATTTGGATGCCCGCGGCTCCGTCCGCCGTCACCGAGAATTAATGACGCTATTTTCTGCCGACCGCAGCGACGACGTTCGTCGCCCGCGACATACGCGCTGTCCCCGAAGGATTCGGCCAGTGAGCGACACAGTTTGCGATGTGCGTCCGTTACCAGATGGACTGGACTTGGAGGAAAAAAATTAGCATAAAGACAACGAACACAGTTCGAGTAGGACGATTGGGCTATTGGAAACAATGTACCGTCAGCCGCATTATACGCGTTGAAACAGACACATTGACCCCGTCCGCAGCACGAGAGAGTACGACTTTAAATAGACAAAAGTGGGGCGCTTAACTAGAATATGACCAGTTTGCTAGCCTACACATCGTGAAAGTATTAGCCCCGATCATTTACACCCGCTGCGTACAGTCGAGTTCTCAAATGTGTCACCTTCACCCGTTCCAGCAGAATTTGTGCAGCTTTCTAGGCTATTGAGCTGTGAGGCAACGGACTTTAAAAATATTTCCTTCTATATACACGAACGACGACCACCTAACCGAAACGTGGGAGGCCAAGCTCGCCCTTGAGGACCCGGAAGACCAGCGTCAACTTGTCACCAGGGCCGAGAGGGCAGTTGCAGCCAGACTAGGGAGTCCTCCCATCTTAGGGTGATACCGAGCATCGCTCGGAACACTGTTCTGCAAATAAACGTTTATTTCTCTCTCTCTCTCTCTCTTAATCAGGCAGGTCGTCCAATCTACATGAGATACACTGGAGAGATTGTCTTGTTTGTCAAAGCTGGAACAGCGGCATGACTGAGGGGACTTTTTTGTAAATGAGCCGAATCCAGGAGCCGAAACTGGGCTGAATTTCACGGGCACGCGTAAGTGTTCTTCCCTCTTTAAAACTTTTGTAGTCAAAATGGGGCAATTCCTGATTGTAACGTGGATTCAAAAAAGCAGTTTCGAATAAAAAATGAGCCAAATCCGGCGCCTGTTTGAATCAAACTGAGCCAGATACATTAACCCAGCGCTGCGTCAACGATCGTGCCCAAAGCAACCAACATGGCCGCATCCAATCTGGTTCATTTGTGTCCTATAGTTGCTTTTCTATCATGTTTTCGCTCCACAATTAGTTTTTTCTTGGGCGAGCTTGCACTTACTGAAGGACATGATGTTGTAGGGCAAAGCTCGAATATAGCCCCGCCACGGTGGTCTAGTGGCTATGACGCTCGGCTGCTGACCCCAAGGTCGCGAGATTGAATCCCAGCCGCGGTGGCTGCATTTTCGATGGAGGCGAAAATGCTTGAGGCCCGTGTACTTAGGTGCACGTTGAAGAACCCCAGGTGGTCAAAATTTCCAAAGCCCTCGATTACGGCATCCCTCATATTCATATCGCGGTTTTGGGAGTTTCCTGCTTCTTTCTGCCTTTTGGTGTTTCTTTTCGACTTTCGCTCTACAGTATCATGTCCTTTCTTTTGCTCCAAGACGGTATATTTGAAATGGAATACAACGGATATTGGGCACCCATCTATTCTTTCACGCACATAAAGTCACCCGAAACGCCGAGGCATAAAACCAGCTAAGAAGAAGCTAAGAAGAAGAAGAAGAAAAAGCTGAAGCATTTTTGAAGGCCTTCAATAGATCCCAGAAACACGAAAACGCTGCCGGCTTTTCAAAACGGGACGCCTTTTTCCAGGAAGGACCACTTGCTCTACAAGTCTAGTCATCGCTATTACGTCCATGCAACTAAGGACGGCACCGACGAAAGCACGTGGATGGTGTTAATGTTGTAACGCCATAGGCGTATCCACCGGGGGGGGGGGGGGGGGCAAGGGGGGCGCTAGCCCCCCCACTGAGAAAAGTTAGGGGGGCGGAGCCCCCCCCTCCCCCACTTTCGACAGTGGTCATTGTCGGCTGCACACCGGGAAACCATCAACTAAGGCGAAGTTTTACTTCTACACATTAAACACTTATTTATATAATGAAATTTATCCTGCGCTTCTGCTCCGGAGATCGTCGCCCGTGTCTCAGGACCACGCCCTGTAGGTTCTCTGCGGTGCGGACCCCCTATACGCAACGCTTTCGCGCTTTACGCTACAGCAGTGCAGAGAAGGCTATATACCGCTGAGTAGGGGCTCTTAACGTTAGAGCACTCTGTCATCGTTTTATTCTGTTCTGCCTGGCCTGAAATTTATATAATCGATGACGCAAATACGGGCAGCCGTAAACGTTTTATGGAACGATCAAACGGTCTCCCTGTTTCAGGAAATTCATTTATCCTTCATCGGAAAGGAATAGCGTCACCGCTGCTGTATATATCCAATTTGCTATGAGTCGATGAGTGTGCACAACTGTCGAGTGTTTTAGTCGTGCCGCATTGGGGGGAGCTAAAGAATGTTTCCGCTTGAGTTGCCGATTATACCTGCTTCGCCTTGCCAACATTTTTAGATTAATCTAAAAACGTTGGCCTTGCTTGCAGCGATCGCGCGCGGCTTAGAACATGGTGAGGAATAAGGCAGTGGACTCGAGTACATTGGGAAGCCCATCTTTCAAGCTTGTCCCGCAACTTGATCTACCGGAGCAGGGAAATGGTCAAGGTACACAGTTTTCTGGACTAATAATTGTTGGGGTTTAACGTCCCAAAACCACGATATGATTATGAGAGACGATGGCTCTGTAAATGTCGACCACCTGGGGTTCTTTAACGTGCACCTAAATCTAAGCACGCGGACCTCACGCATTTTCGCCTCCATCGAAAGTGCAGCGGCCACGGCCGGGATTCGACCCTGCTACCTGGGTTTTCTGGACTAAGGAGACTGAGTTGACAGCCGGGCTAGTTGGTGTTGAGTCATCTCGAATTGACTTGCACAGGGAAAAACACGACGGCAAAGAAGCACACATCCGCAGCGCTGTTTATTTCCCTCCCTCCCTCCCTCCCTCCCTCCCTCCCTCCCTCCCTCCCTCCCTCTCAGCAAGAATGAGTTCATAGAGTTGTACACGCGCACAAACAGCTCAACATCGTTATACTACAACTGAAAATCTCGCCAGCTGCTATAAGTAGCCGCGGCCAATGTGATCGGCGGGCAGCCTTCTTGAATTACATTCAGAATGAGACACTGTCCGGCTATTCCAAAAAGTGTTTAGGTATTGTTCAGCATAGTAATGCGCTGTTTAGTGTGCACACGTAGTTTTAACACCGCGAGGTTTCATACATTTGTGACGTCGCATAACAAGCACGTGATTTTAAGGCAGACCGAAAATGTTTGACGAATGGCGAAGAAGCAATGACCAAAAATATGCCGTATTGACAATGTTGTATTCTCTAATTTTTTATGTAGTCGTGCATGAGTGGTCATTATGCAATAGATCATTTTGTGATCATTTGTGGCATCGCGTAACGAGCAGTTGCAGTGTGCATGAGCCAGAACATTTCGACGAATCCTAAACAGTTAACGGCCAATGCGGATGGAAACAATGCGGGGTAGTTTAACGTTATAATCACCCACATTTTTTTTCAAAAAAAAAAAAAAAGATTTGTGCGCACAGCGTTTGTATAGGCGTACTTACTTGGAAGGCCGGAGGGCCTTCCAAGCAAAGTAGACAACAGCGCAATACAACCAACGAAGAAAAGAAAGATCAAACAGGACCAGCGCTGTTCAAGAACAGAATTCGACGACATATTTTCTAAGAAACGTAGAGACTTACCTAATAGGTACTTAAAGGCCATTTTGGAAGACCATTGGTCAAACTCAGATACAAACATCGTAATAGCTACTGATGCTTCAGTTTGTGAAGAAAAGGCAGGAATGGGAATTGTATCATTATCTTTGGATTGGTCTTCCTCAATTCGCTTGCCTGATTTGACATCTATTTATCTAGCGGAATTACTTGCAATCATCCTAGTTTTACGTAAATTACCCTCAACTATAACAGAAGTAGTCATTTTAACAGACTGTTTGTTTGTCTGTTCTTCATTAACGGCACCTAGCATGTCAAGTAGCTTAGAAGTATTTTATTCTCTTGTGCCAAGACATTTACGTCTTATTCGCTTGGTGTGGGTACCAGGTCACAAAGGTTTAACCCTCAATGAATGTGCGGACGCACTTGCAGTAGCATCACGCGATGGTCCCATAATTTCTGTTTTACCGACGTTGGCCTTTGTATGAATAGGGGTATGAAGTAGGGTTATGAAGTAGGGGTGAAGTAGGGGTTTTTACCGAAAATTAATAATGAAAATAGGTGTTTTTCTCAAATTGTCAAGGTTTTCAGCAAGTGCCCCCCCCCCCCCCGAAAAAACGTTTTGGCTACGGGCCTGCTGTGCATCATCATTAACGGCTGTTTCGCCGGTAGCGCATGTGGCGTCCGTGGGCTCCAATTCTTTAGCTTCTGGACATAATGCCAGCGCTGCGCATGGTGGCGATCGCGAGGCAGCGTTGCTACTGGTAAATCCATTCGTTGACTGTTCGGACGCAGTACGGTCACGTTTAGTGATACTTGCCATGCTTGGTTCATTTGTTACCTTGGGCTGCAAACGTGAAGGGTAGTCTGCAAATAATGACGCTACTGCATCCTTCTTAAGCCGCCGCTTCTTATATTCTATGAAATATTCGGGTCGTAAATGACGGCTACATATTCTATTGTAGCTTGAAGATGTATTAAGAGACCAATTATCCCGCCTAATTACTGCAAGCCACCTCTTCCGAACACGGCAGCTGGAATTTCATAGAACGACAGCCGAACAGTGTATTAAGGCGAAAGCCTTAGATGCCTCATCAAACGCGAAAATGGACCGTCGGCGGAGTCAGCACGAGTGATGGAAGAAATCATTACGTGATGACGTCATCATAATACGTCGCAGATCATAAATATGTATGACATCATCGTGACGTCGCATAAAGTGACGTCGTCATATTACATCTTGGCTTGGCCAAAATGGGCCGATCACGGAGGCAGTACATAACCAGCCGAGGTACAGAAAGCTTGCAGTGCCTCCGATCCTTGAGGCTGTAATAAAACCACGTTAGGCGCAGAAATATCTCGGAGGGTGGCAGGAGATGTTCAATACATTGACGGGGAAGAAAAAGGAGAGGATGGCTTTCGCCTTTCGGTCGACTTAGGTGAATGCATAAGGGAGCCTGTGAGTTCTTTTTCTTTATCGATAAAAGGAAATAAAAAAAAGAAGACAATCGTGATTTCTTTCCGTTCCGTTTGCAGAGTGGAACACACCTATATGACATACTAAGGCATGCGAATGACGTGGCTGCAATAGCCTGAAATAGAAAATAAAACGCGAATACTATCACACTCGAGTGCAAGTATCCAACCGGCGGCACGGTCTGACTGACTGCCTGAGGAATACGTACAGCGGGGATGGAAAGAAACGCGAACATGCGGCATCTACATTCCTTGCTGTTTCGCATTTATTTTCAAGTGGTTGTAACCTGGATGATTGATGAAAAGACGACGTCATCCACGACACAATCAAAGGCCATCTAGCATTTTTTTATTGCCACCACGGTCAGAGCGTGATGAAAAAAGCGCGCTGTTATGTTCGCTTTTTTTTCCATCCCTCCTTTACCTGGGAAAGCTGCGAGAAGCACAAATGCACCTAAACTCGGATGCAAACACGAATTCATGAGCTTCGTAATACGCGTGGCCATTCGCCGCCAGCTTCCCGTAGTCTACTTGCACAGCGCCACCACGCGGCAGCGGCGAGCGGTCGCGGAGCGCGCGCTCGACGGCCCGAGGAGAGCGTTCGCCCAGGCACCGAAAAAATAGAGGAGGCGCTGGTCGAGCCTATCATGTCCCATGTGCACAGTTTTTTCGACGTTCCAACTGCATGTATTCGATGAGAAATCGGCACCTTTTTTTTTTTTCGGCATTTTGTGTAGAAACGCCACAATGCACTGTTATTAGATTAGGATCATAAATTATGTTATTTTTTACAAAGTGGTCGTCCATAAGAATTGTATCTGTGTAATTCATTCTGATTATGTAGCCTATAAAGCAAATACACCACGCACATTTTATTTCTAGGTAAAGGCACTAAATGCAGCTCATGGTGCAGGTTCAGCAAAAGGCGCCACGTGGCCTGCCTCAAAGGGGATTTTCATACGAGCGTCACGATAACCGCAGTATACTGCGTTTACTGCGATGGTTCAATGTGCTTGCCATCTCAAGTGGTTGTAGGTTTTTAAAACGTAACCACAATGCAATTTTAAGAACCAACTGATAAATGACAGGCATCAAAGAAAGACCACCTCCGTAAATGCTTTGTGTGTGCGTGCCGCTTGTCAAAATTGTGGTGTGGTCCACCCTTCATGGTTTACGGCTGGTTGATTTTTTATGGGGTTTAGCGTCAGGCTATGACAGACGCCGCAGTGAAGGTAATGGGAAATCTCTGACCACCTGGGCTTCTTTAACGTGCGCCAAAATCGTATCGTACACGGGCCTCTAGCCCTTCGCCTCGATCTGAATGCGACTACCACGGCCTGGATCGAACCCGGGTCTTTCGGGCCAGAAGCCAAACACCGAACCACTGGGCCACACGAGTGGCCTTCATGGTCTAATGTGAAAGTACGCAGCGCACGGATGCTACAAAACTTTATATCCTCCAGACAAAGAAAGGATTTTCATTTTTTATTGTCTCAGGTTTTAAAGAGGGTCGAACTTACAACAAATAAACATGTAAGAACCGATAATGCTCCGCTCACCAAAATTATGCAACTACCCATTACCATTGGGTGCTCTCACGAGTACGACGCAGACACTTGGAAGAAATATTCTCAAAAAACGGTGTCGGAGGTGCGAACTGTCAATCTCATGAATAGTTGTAGAAACTAAAATACGGAAGAACATTTACAACTTTCGTGGATGATTGACTTATTAACGCCGAAGGAGCGTAAAACGTTGGAGGGAGTAACGAGTACTTTCTTGAAAGCAATTCCGTGTCAGAATTTGGCATGAACGTCGGCTGACACCCCAAAATTGCTAGGCTGGTTGACAGCGGAAGAAAGATGAAAACAGCCACGAAAATAAGCAGCAAACATAACGTTCACAGGTGTGTCGGTAACCGCGTAGGAAACTGTAAGCGGTAAATATCAGTCAGTGATGAAAAGCATGCTGCATAGATGCGATCGAGAGGAACCCAACTACATCAAGCACAAGAGGCTTAAACCGAAAGTGAGCAGTTTTATGATGGCTTAAAGCGTCCTGCTGTATCTCATGCTCGAACATACGCGAGGGTGATTCATTATCCGCATTCTGTGTTAAAGTAGAAAACTTGTCGACGACAACTGTTTGCCTGTTGCAAATGGCGCAGAAAGTACTTGTCATGCCTCCTCATCATGGCAAACCATTCATGCAGGGGTAAATACGGACGCGATTACTCAGGCTAAAGCTTCGGTGTTTAAAACTTAAGTGAAATGGAAGAACGACACCGACACTAGCCGATATATATATATATATATATATATATATATATATATATATATATATATATATATATATATATATATATATATATATATATATATATATATATTATATATATATATATATATATATATACGGAAGCGAGAAGTACGACGTACGTGGAAACACTTTTAATAATCACAAACGTTTCGGCTGGTGGGCCAGCCTTCGTCAGGTCAGACTGACGAAGGCTGGCCCAACAGCCGTGAACAAGGACCCACGTGAACTTGAAATAGCCGTGAGCATGGGCGTCCGGAGGGGGGTGCAAGGGGGGGCAGCTGCCCCTCCTTGGAATTTTGGATAATAATTTTCTATGCAGTAGCAGTAAGCTACACAGCTTGATTAGCACACTCCAGTCCCGCATATCCGCGTGAAACATCATTCAGGATTACCAGCCAACTTTGCACGTTTCATACTGCTATGGACTAATCTTGCCGGTCATGTCATGGCAATGAAACAAAAGCTACCTATGCTGTATGCCCCCCCCCCCCCCCCCCACCCTCTGCTGATGCACCCCCCTGGAAAAAGTTCTGCGGACGCCCTTGGCCGTGAGAGAAAGAGAAGTTATTGCAGCAACCAGCAGCCGTAAAGCAGGATAACAACAACGCGTAAAATGTAAAATGAAAAATTTTAATGCGCAGCATTACTTGGCGAATGCCCCAGCATTGCATTTTCGGCAGTAGTGTCGTGTCTAGCGCAAACAGAGCGGCATCTTCCCCACGTAAATAAATAAGGCTTCAAGAAAATACATGGGGCTGGTGAGGCCCAACTTGAGTTAGAGAGTGGCACAAATAAATTTGGCTCGGCGTCGCTGCCGCTGGGAGGCGGCACTTACCAGCGACTAGCTGACCGGCCAACTTTGGGCCATCCGGCAAGGCGAAGATGCCGCCCTGGTCCAAGGACTTCGAGCCGTCACCTGACGCCATCATCATCGCCGGAGAGTGGGACGGGACAGGGGTTGAAATTGAATTGAAATTGAAATTTATTCTGCAACAAGTACACGTTACAAGGAGGGCAGGTAAAAGCTGTGAGAACAGCTTGAGCAGCCCTGACCCCCTAGTACACAGGGTAGCACAGACGACGTGCGGCTAAGTACAACCAAATTAAAGAAAAGTATGTTTCACAATGTCCTTTAAAAAATAAATAAAAGATTACAATGCAGGCATAAAGAAAGGTAGTCGCCACATCACATTATACAAACACTAATCGCAGTTGTTTTGGTGATATCCTGGATATGTCAATGTTATGTTCATTAATTATGCGGTTTAGAAGTGTAGGCAGTTGAAACTTTAACATCTGATTTCCGTAATTTGTTCTACATTTCGATATGTACCACACTTCAGGTTGACGGCAGTTTCCTCCGGGCGAGGCGGGGGGAAGAGGGGTTAATCCCCTCGCCTCGCCCGGAGGAAACTGCCGGACTTTTAATAAAGTTTATTCATTCATTTTAGCACATAGGGTTTGCGTCAGGAGAACGCAAGCTTGACTAAAAGAATGTTAGCGCCAACATAAATGCAGCACACATCAGCCGCAGCACTGGACTCGCTCGCTATCTGCATCCACCAGCAAACGTCGTGTAGCTTATGAAGGCGAAAGCCTTAGACGCCTCATCAAACGGGACGACTGACCATCGGCGTCCCGCATCGGCGGCGTCAACACGAGCGATGCAAAAAATATTCGTCACGTGATGACGTCCCCATATGATGTCATCATGACGTCACAGAACGCGAAATTTGAGACGTCATTATGACGTCACCATGACTTCACATAACGGGACGTCATATGATGACGTGTTCACACGACATGGTCCCTTTGCATTGCCTCCATGATCGGACCACAGATCACGGAAGCTGTGCAAAACCGCATTAGGTGCAGAACGCTTTTTGAGGGGGGCGAGGGAGGGAGAATCAATACATTAACTGACAAGAAGAAGAAGATGACTTTCGCCTTTGGCGAATGCATAAGGGACCCTGTGGTTTTTTTTAATTCAGTGCATCTAAACAATGACTTGCGTATGTGCAGTCGATTTTGTGCACGGGATCAATCGCGCCTGGTAAAACTTTTCCATCCTGCGGGAGATAAGCATCGTCTGAGTGCGCGCTGTCTCGCCGAACATCGTCGCCCAAGTGCTCGTTGCCCACACGACTCGTATCCAATGGCTGCTTCTTAGCTTCACGCAGTTTCTTGTCCGCGGGTACCGGTGCAGGCCGACACTGGGCTCCGTTGTCCGGCACTGCGGCACCGAGCAGTACAGCACCATGTTCGTCGCTTTCGGAGGCAGCCACTCGAATTACAATGGTTTCAATTGTCTTCAAAATGCGAGAAAACCTACGCATTTGAATAGACCACAACGCAAGTGGACTCATTTTTCAGAGCACTCGGTAGCGCTCCACAAGCAGCCGCTTAGACCACGTGATCCTGCCAAACACGTCACGCCGACGGTGGCGCCGGCGTTTCCAGCGGTGGGCCTCGCGTCCAATAGCGTCCAGCTTCTTGCAGACTTCGCTAGCAAACGCTTTGAGTCGCGCCTCATACCGGCCTTGCTTTTTTCATTCGCCTTAATACGAATGCAAGAATGTTTTCAGCAAGACACATGGAATCATCTGTACTTTTGCATCTCTGATTGACCAATGAGCAACTGCAAAAAAAAAGGTAACGCTTGATCCTCCAGCTGATACGACTCATAGCCTTTTCTCAATGCACACAGCTTACACACACACAATGCACACAGCGACCGCTTAGACCATCCTGGCAAACACGTCACGCCTCGCGTCCAATAGCGTCCAGCTTCTTGCAGACTTCGCTAGCAAACGCTTTGAGTCGCGCCTCATACCAGCCTTGCTTTTTTCATTCGCCTTAATACGAATGCAACAATTGTTTCAGCAAGACAATGTACTTTTGCATCTCTGATTGACCAATGAGCAACTGCAAAAAAAAAGGTAACGCTTGTCCTCCAGCTGATACGACTCATAGCCTTTTCTCAATGCACACAGCTTACACACACACAATGCACACAGCGACCGCTTAGACCATCCTGGCAAACACGTCACGCCTCGCGTCCAATAGCGTCCAGCTTCTTGCAGACTTCGCTAGCAAACGCTTTGAGTCGCGCCTCATACCAGCCTTGCTTTTTTCATTCGCCTTAATACGAATGCAACAATTGTTTCAGCAAGACACATGTACTTTGCATCTCTGATTGACCAATGAGCAACTGCAAAAAAAAAGGTAACGCTTGATCCTCCAGCTGATACGACTCATAGCCTTTTCTCAATGCACACAGCTTACACACACACAATGCACACAGCGACCGCTTAGACCATCCTGGCAAACACGTCACGCCTCGCGTCCAATAGCGTCCAGCTTCTTGCAGACTTCGCTAGCAAACGCTTTGAGTCGCGCCTCATACCAGCCTTGCTTTTTCATTCGCCTTAATACGAATGCAACAATTGTTTCAGCAAGACACATGTACTTTTGCATCTCTGATTGACCAATGAGCAACTGCAAAAAAAAAGGTAACGCTTGATCCTCCAGCTGATACGACTCATAGCCTTTTCTCAATGCACACAGCTTACACACACACAATGCACACAGCGACCGCTTAGACCATCCTGGCAAACACGTCACGCCTCGCGTCCAATAGCGTCCAGCTTCTTGCAGACTTCGCTAGCAAACGCTTTGAGTCGCGCCTCATACCAGCCTTGCTTTTTCATTCGCCTTAATACGATGCAACAATTGTTTCAGCAAGACACATGTACTTTTGCATCTCTGATTGACCAATGAGCAACTGCAAAAAAAAAGGTAACGCTTGATCCTCCAGCTGATACGACTCATAGCCTTTTCTCAATGCACACAGCTTACACACACACAATGCACACAGCGACCGCTTAGACATCCTGGCAAACACGTCACGCCTCGCGTCCAATAGCGTCCAGCTTCTTGCAGACTTCGCTAGCAAACGCTTTGAGTCGCGCCTCATACCAGCCTTGCTTTTTTCATTCGCCTTAATACGAATGCAAGAATTGTTTCAGCAAGACACATGTACTTTTGCATCTCTGATTGACCAATGAGCAACTGCAAAAAAAAGGTAACGCTTGATCCTCCAGCTGATACGACTCATAGCCTTTCTCAATGCACACAGCTTACACACACACAATGCACACAGCGACCGCTTTAGACCATCCTGGCAAACACGGTCACGCCTCGCGTCCAATAGCGTCCAGCTTCTTGCAGACTTCGCTAGCAAACGCTTGAGTCGCGCCTCATACCAGCCTTGCTTTTTCATTCGCCTTAATACGAATGCAAGAATTGTTTCAGCAAGACACATGTACTTTTGCATCTCTGATTGACCAATGAGCAACTGCAAAAAAAAAGGTAACGCTTGATCCTCCAGCTGATACGACTCATAGCCTTTTCTCAATGCACACAGCTTACACACACACAATGCACACAGCGACCGCTTAGACCATCCTGGCAAACACGTCACGCCTCGCGTCCAATAGCGTCCAGCTTCTTGCAGACTTCGCTAGCAAACGCTTTGAGTCGCGCCTCATACCAGCCTTGCTTTTTTCATTCGCCTTAATACGAATGCAAGAATTGTTTCAGCAAGACACATGTACTTTTGCATCTCTGATTGACCAATGAGCAACTGCAAAAAAAAAGGTAACGCTTGATCCTCCAGCTGATACGACTCATAGCCTTTTCTCAATGCACACAGCTTACACACACACAATGCACACAGCGACCGCTTAGACCATCCTGGCAAACACGTCACGCCTCGCGTCCAATAGCGTCCAGCTTCTTGCAGACTTCGCTAGCAAACGCTTTGAGTCGCGCCTCATACCAGCCTTGCTTTTTTCATTCGCCTTAATACGAATGCAAGAATTGTTTCAGCAAGACACATGGAATCATCTGTACTTTTGCATCTCTGATTGACCAATGAGCAACTGCAAAAAAAAAGGTAACGCTTGATCCTCCAGCTGATACGACTCATAGCCTTTTCTCAATGCACACAGCTTACACACACACAATGCACACAGCGACCCGCTTAGACCATCCTGGCAAACACGTCACGCCTCGCGTCCAATAGCGTCCAGCTTCTTGCAGACTTCGCTAGCAAACGCTTTGAGTCGCGCCTCATACCAGCCTTGCTTTTTTCATTCGCCTTAATACGAATGCAACAATTGTTTCAGCAAGACACATGTACTTTTGCATCTCTGATTGACCAATGAGCAACTGCAAAAAAAAAGGTAACGCTTGATCCTCCAGCTGATACGACTCATAGCCTTTTCTCAATGCACACAGCTTACACACACACAATGCACACAGCGACCGCTTAGACCATCCTGGCAACACGTCACGCCTCGCGTCCAATAGCGTCCAGCTTCTTGCAGACTTCGCTAGCAAACGCTTTGAGTCGCGCCTCATACCAGCCTTGCTTTTTTCATTCGCCTTAATACGAATGCAAGAATTGTTCAGCAAGACACATGTACTTTTGCATCTCTGATTGACCAATGAGCAACTGCAAAAAAAAAGGTAACGCTTGATCCTCCAGCTGATACGACTCATAGCCTTTTCTCAATGCACACAGCTTACACACACACAATGCACACAGCGACCCGCTTAGACCATCCTGGCAAACACGTCACGCCTCGCGTCCAATAGCGTCCAGCTTCTTGCAGACTTCGCTAGCAAACGCTTTGAGTCGCGCCTCATACCAGCCTTGCTTTTTTCATTCGCCTTAATACGAATGCAAGAATTGTTTCAGCAAGACACATGGAATCATCTGTACTTTTGCATCTCTGATTGACCATGAGCAACTGCAAAAAAAAGGTAACGCTTGATCCTCCAGCTGATACGACTCATAGCCTTTCTCAATGCACACAGCTTACACACACACAATGCACACAGCGACCGCTTAGACCATCCTGGCAAACACGTCACGCCTCGCGTCCAATAGCGTCCAGCTTCTTGCAGACTTCGCTAGCAAACGCTTTGAGTCGCGCCTCATACAGCCTTGCTTTTTTCATTCGCCTTAATACGAATGCAAGAATTGTTTCAGCAAGACACATGTACTTTTGCATCTCTGATTGACCAATGAGCAACTGCAAAAAAAAGGTAACGCTTGATCCTCCAGCTGATACGACTCATAGCCTTTCTCAATGCACACAGCTTACACACACACAATGCACACAGCGACCGCTTAGACCATCCTGGCAAACACGTCACGCCTCGCGTCCAATAGCGTCCAGCTTCTTGCAGACTTCGCTAGCAAACGCTTTGAGTCGCGCCTCATACCAGCCTTGCTTTTTCATTCGCCTTAATACGAATGCAACAATTGTTTCAGCAAGACACATGTACTTTGCATCTCTGATTGACCAATGAGCAAATGCAAAAAAAAGGTAACGCTTGATCCTCCAGCTGATACGACTTCATAGCCTTTTCTCAATGCACACAGCTTACACACACACAATGCACACAGCGACCGCTTAGACCATCCTGGCAACACGTCCACGCCTCGCGTCCAATAGCGTCCAGCTTCTTGCAGACTTCGCTAGCAAACGCTTTGAGTCGCGCCTCATACCAGCCTTGCTTTTTTCATTCGCCTTAATACGAATGCAAGGAATTGTTTCAGCAAGACACATGTACTTTTGCATCTCTGATTGACCAATGAGCAACTGCAAAAAAAAAAGGTAACGCTTGATCCTCCAGCTGATACGACTCATAGCCTTTTCTCAATGCACACAGCTTACACACACACAATGCACACAGCGACCGCTTAGACCATCCTGGCAAACACGTCACGCCTCGCGTCCAATAGCGTCCAGCTTCTTGCAGACTTCGCTAGCAAACGCTTTGAGTCGCGCCTCATACCAGCCTTGCTTTTTTCATTCGCCTTAATACGAATGCAAGAATTGTTTCAGCAAGACACATGTACTTTTGCATCTCTGATTGACCAATGAGCAACTGCAAAAAAAAGGTAACGCTTGATCCTCCAGCTGATACGACTCATAGCCTTTTCTCAATGCACACAGCTTACACACACACAATGCACACAGCGACCGCTTAGACCATCCTGGCAAACACGTCACGCCTCGCGTCCAATAGCGTCCAGCTTCTTGCAGACTTCGCTAGCAAACGCTTTGAGTCGCGCCTCATACCAGCCTTGCTTTTTTCATTCGCCTTAATACGAATGCAAGAATTGTTTCAGCAAGACACATGTACTTTTGCATCTCTGATTGACCAATGAGCAACTGCAAAAAAAAAGGTAACGCTTGATCCTCCAGCTGATACGACTCATAGCCTTTTTCTCAATGCACACAGCTTACACACACACAATGCACACAGCGACCGCTCTAGACCATCCTGGCAAACACGTCACGCCTCGCGTCCAATAGCGTCCAGCTTCTTGCAGACTTCGCTAGCAAAACGCTTTGAGTCGCGCCTCATACCAGCCTTGCTTTTTTCATTCGCCTTAATACGAATGCAACAATTGTTTCAGCAAGACACATGTACTTTTGCATCTCTGATTGACCAATGAGCAACTGCAAAAAAAAAGGTAACGCTTGATCCTCCAGCTGATACGACTCATAGCCTTTTCTCAATGCACACAGCTTACACACACACAATGCACACAGCGACCGCTTAGACCATCCTGGCAAACACGTCACGCCTCGCGTCCAATAGCGTCCAGCTTCTTGCAGACTTCGCTAGCAAACGCTTTGAGTCGCGCCTCATACCAGCCTTGCTTTTTTCATTCGCCTTAATACGAATGCAAGAATTGTTTCAGCAAGACACATGTACTTTTGCATCTCTGATTGACCAATGAGCAACTGCAAAAAAAAAGGTAACGCTTGATCCTCCAGCTGATACGACTCATAGCCTTTTCTCAATGCACACAGCTTACACACACACAATGCACACAGCGACCCGCTTAGGACCATCCTGGCAAAACACGTCACGCCTCGCGTCCAATAGCGTCCAGCTTCTTGCAGACTTCGCTAGCAAACGCTTTGAGTCGCGCCTCATACCAGCCTTGCTTTTTTTCATTCGCCTTAATACGAATGCAACAATTGTTTCAGCAAGACACATGTACTTTTGCATCTCTGATTGACCAATGAGCAACTGCAAAAAAAAGGTAACGCTTGATCCTCCAGCTGATACGACTCATAGCCTTTTCTCAATGCACACAGCTACACACACACAATGCACACAGCGACCGCTTAGACCATCCTGGCAAACACGTCACGCCTCGCGTCCAATAGCGTCCAGCTTCTGCAGACTTCGCTAGCAAACGCTTTGAGTCGCGCCTCATACCAGCCTTGCTTTTTCATTCGCCTTAATACGAATGCAAGAATTGTTTCAGCAAGACACATGTACTTTTGCATCTCTGATTGACCAATGAGCAACTGCAAAAAAAAGGTAACGCTTGATCCTCCAGCTGATACGACTCATAGCCTTTTCTCAATGCACACAGCTTACACACACACAATGCACACAGCGACCGCTTAGACCATCCTGGCAAACACGTCACGCCTCGCGTCCAATAGCGTCCAGCTTCTTGCAGACTTCGCTAGCAAACGCTTTGAGTCGCGCCTCATACCAGCCTTGCTTTTTTCATTCGCCTTAATACGAATGCAAGAATTGTTTCAGCAAGACACATGTACTTTTGCATCTCTGATTGACCAATGAGCAACTGCAAAAAAAAAGGTAACGCTTGATCCTCCAGCTGATACGACTCATAGCCTTTTCTCAATGCACACAGCTTACACACACACAATGCACACAGCGACCCGCTAGACCATCCTGGCAAACACGTCACGCCTCGCGTCCAATAGCGTCCAGCTTCTTGCAGACTTCGCTAGCAAACGCTTTGAGTCGCGCATCATACCAGCCTTGCTTTTTTCATTCGCCCTTAATACGAATGCAAGAATTGTTTCAGCAAGACACATGTACTTTTGCATCTCTGATTGACCAATGAGCAACTGCAAAAAAAAGGTAACGCTTGATCCTCCAGCTGATACGACTCATAGCCTTTTCTCAATGCACACAGCTTACACACACACAATGCACACAGCGACCGTTAGACCATCCTGGCAAACACGTCACGCCTCGCGTCCAATAGCGTCCAGCTTCTTGCAGACTTCGCTAGCAAACGCTTTGAGTCGCGCCTCATACCAGCCTTGCTTTTTTCATTCGCCTTAATACGAATGCAAGAATTGTTTCAGCAAGACACATGTACTTTTGCATCTCTGATTGACCAATGAGCAACTGCCAAAAAAAAAGGTAACGCTTGATCCTCCAGCTGATACGACTCATAGCCTTTTCTCAATGCACACAGCTTACACACACACAATTGCACACAGCGACCGCTTAGACCATCCTGGCAAACACGTCACGCCTCGCGTCCAATAGCGTCCAGCTTCTTGCAGACCTTCGCTAGCAAACGCTTTGAGTCGCGCCTCATACCAGCCTTGCTTTTTTCATTCGCCTTAATACGAATGCAACAATTGTTTCAGCAAGACACATGTACTTTTGCATCTCTGATTGACCAATGAGCAACTGCAAAAAAAAGGTAACGCTTGACTCCTCCAGCTGATACGACTCATAGCCTTTTCTCAATGCACACAGCTTACACACACACAATGCACACAGCGACCGCTTAGACCATCCTGGCAAACACGTCACGCCTCGCGTCCCAATAGCGTCCAGCTTCTTGCAGACTTCGCTAGCAACGCTTTGAGTCGCGCCTCATACCAGCCTTGCTTTTTTCATTCGCCTTAATACGAATGCAAGAATTGTTTTCAGCAAGACACATGTACTTTTGCATCTCTGATTGACAATGAGCAACTGCAAAAAAAAAGGTAACGCTTGATCTCCAGCTGATACGACTCATAGCCTTTTCTCAATGCACACAGCTACCACACCACAATGCACACAGCGACCGCTTAGACCATCCTGGCAAACACGTCACGCCTCGCGTCCAATAGCGTCCCAGCTTCTTGCAGACTTCGCTAGCAAACGCTTGGAGTCGCGCCTCATACCAGCCTTGCTTTTTTCATTCGCCTTAATACGAATGCAACAATTGTCTTCAGCAAGACACATGTACTTTTGCATCTCTGATTGACCAATGAGCAACTGCAAAAAAAAGGTAACGCTTGATCCTCCAGCTGATACGACTCATAGCCTTTTCTCATGCACACAGCTGGTGGTCGCACGTGCAAACGGATGCAACAGAGGAGAGAAAAAGTTCGACTTTATTGCGGCGAAACACTTTCAACACAACCACAAAAAACACACAATTGGGGCACAGGTTAAATTTCTCTGAACGAGCGTGAAGCTCATCTCTAAGTGGCCTATTGCCACTTCGATGACATAGCCTTACTTTCAGACGTCGTCTCATTGCCTGTGCAGAGGAATACAAATCGCAAAAGACGTGGCAGCAGTAAATTACGCATACGTGGTTTCGAATTGTTTACTCTGATCATAAAACAAAAGCGCGAAATTCTAGTATCAGAAAGTAATGGACTATTGCTCTCTGGTTTAACCATGCATTTGAAAACAATGCATTGCTTCTTAGACGCCTTTGAGCAACTTCCTTTTCACTTCACCGCATCGTAACCTATGGCAAATATTAAACTGTATGTGGCATAAGAAAAGAAGGTACGGCAGGCGTGTAAATATACCCATCGAATTATTTGCTTCATGCGAACCAGTGCTAAACTTCACTTAGTGAGCCACTATCTCAGCCATTGAGCCCACATATTAGGCTTTATGATTCTCGGGCGCACAGTTTAAGAAGATTGAGAAACTGAAAACCTACCTCTGTACATGTTCAGCGACTCACCTTCGTATTTGGCGATCAGTCAAAGCACTGATCGCACTCTTCAGTCTCGATCGTTTCATTTTCAACACATATCAAAACAACGCAAGCAATCGGCACACCACGACATAAGCACTCGAAGTGCGGGCGATTTTCCCGCTCATTCCGTCGCTTGCACGGCTTCGAAAACACAGCCGCAAAGAAGCTCCGCCGGCAACTTCCAGCGCAAAGGAGTAAACTAAACCATTAGTTTAGTGCCGTTAGAACCCAAATGCAGCCATAAGCTCAGCGAGCCAACGTAGTTCGTGAATAAAAATTGAAAACGCTTGCCCTGGCTTTCTTGTTGCACCTCGTGGAAGCAAAACTGGTGAGGCTTTGGGAGATATTGCGCTTCATATTATTTTCTTGGGAAGTCTCGAATGCACGCCTCAAGAAAAAGCGCGCGCGCAAGCAACTGAAGCCGGCATACCAGTGGTACATCTGCTCACGAAGCATCCGCACTCCAGCCCCGTAAACAAGCCTCGGCTCCACAGTTGGAATGTTCTCCGGTGCGATGAGCGCCAGCAGTCATCTGAAGATCTGAACGCTGCGAATATCCCAGGCAGCACGCCGCCATTGGACCGATCTTGGCCCAACGTCGGCAACTGACGGCAGCAATATTGGCCCCACGTCGGCAAATCACGCTCGCGCTACTTTCACCCGCATCGGCACGACGTTGCCTAGCCGCCGTTAGGCCGATGCGGGCTTGCCGGCTTCGGGCCGACGTGGGCTAGCCGCCGTTGGGCCGATGCGAGCTTGCCGGCTTAGGGCGACGTGGGCTAGCCAGCGTCGGTCCGAGACGGGCCTGCTGTTATTCAGCCGATGATGGCAAGCCGTCATTGGGCCTATGTATGCTACCGATGCTGGCGTGGTGTCGGCCCCGCCGACGTCGGGTAGCCGCCGGCGTGACCGTTTACACCCGTATTATGTTTTAGCAGTGGTGGCTTACCATGCGTTAAGTACGGTAGTACTGTACCGTCGTGGTCTGCACCTAGTTTATATGGGGACACCGGCGGTAGTTGCTCGATGCGTAAGTAACTTGATCAGGCAGGCTGATACACGTGTTATAAAGTAAAATGGCTGCGTGCCGACCCACGGCCCGCTCGGTATTACTGTAGTTACTGTACTGTAAATCAGCAGCGCAAGTATAGACTATTCGCGGCCCAACGGCATTCATCGACTACCATGGTGCCATATTCGAAAAATGCTGCCTAATTAGAACGACTGCTCCACTGATGTCTTAGTGTGCGATTAAGATCCCACTATTCTGCCGAACCGTGCAAGGCCGAGAACGAAAGTTAATATTGTCTCTAACACACTAAATTGATGAAAGGCCTGCTGCACCAACTACGCATGCGTCTGAGAAATTAAGGAGCAACACCATTTGCAAGGTGAATAAACGCAAATTTATTCACAGGTATGAGCACACGCCAGCAGTTCCGGAATAATTATGCCATAAAGGAATATCTAAGCATTTATAGATACCGTAGCCAACATCTAAAACAACCCCACAGCCACCCGTATTCCTCAAAAAAAGCAGGACAATCCTAATCGAGAATGGGGTCAGGCGCAAAATCATAGGCGTTGAGCAGGGTCCACCTTCAGAGGGGGGGGGGAAGCGAGGTTAATCGCGGCGCCCCCCCCCCCTCCCTATTAAGTCAATGTGTTTGGCAGACCTTGCGCCCACCTCTTCTTAGGTGACTACGGGGGCCGGCTGCCCCCCTGCCCCCCTGTGCGCACGCCTATGCGAAGAGTTACAATCTCATCAACGTTACGCGCGGTACATTCACTATAAATATTGAAAGAACTAGAACGCGCAAAAATAGGAATAAGGATAACGAAGAATATCTTAGCTACTTGCGTTTTGCGGACGATTTATCGCGCTTTTCAGTAACGACGGTGCCGAATCACGAAAAAATTCTGGAGATGTAAACGAAAGCAGCATCAAAAGAGGATTAAGACGGACCCGAAAAAAAGAAAGATAATGTTAGCGGCTTGCGGGAAAAGCGAGATTAAGAGTGGCAACTAGACTAGAAGATTGTGCAACGCGTGAGCTAATTAGGAGCAGAGGAGCACCCCCCCCCCCCCCGACCTTATTAAACTCACCAAGGAACGGTAGGCATTCGCAACACATGACTGGCAATTAAATTAGCGTTATCCTTTAAGCGGAAATTGCAATTTTTTCAGTGATAACTTAAGGGCCAAAAAGGATGGATAAACTGCACGAGACGCGAAAAACATTGCGAGCGGTACCACAA